>NC_140755.1:80207500-81407500 GCF_051527215.1 Medicago sativa | reverse complement strand
TTAATTTGTCCACAAATTGTATGCTCAAGTGTGTTGGAAGCAGATGCTAAACAAGATAGAGTCTCCAGCTTCCCAAATCTGAGATATATTATAGCCGAAATCTCCAGCAGCAACTCCAACAAAGTATAACTGATATTATACGTATGCGGGCAGTGCTTGGGAAACAAGGATGGAAGCTTCAAACTGAACCGGATACTCTCGTTGCTAAGGTGTTTAAGGCAAGGTATTATCCTCATAATAATTACCTTGATTCAAAGTTAGAACATAATCCTAATTTTGTTTGGTGGAATATTTTTAGCGCAAAATTGGTTGTTGGTCATGGCGCGCGATAGAGAGTAGGATCCTTGGTTGGGTGCTAGCTCTAGTACACCTCCCGTCACCAAGACACACAAAAGTGGAACGAAGAGCTTGTGCGGCAGTAGGTGTGTGGCGCACAGCAGGTCGATCTGTGGTCCTTAATTGAGCCGTTGATAAATAGGTTTGATGATATTACTCAGTGATCATAATATCACTTAGTTTACAATTCCTTGCTGAGCAAGTTACAGCTGTTAGGGTTCTTATCATATATTGCATGCTTATGATAGGTTACCATGCACTTACAGTTTTGTATATATACCAGTTGTAATGATCAATTCATCAATAACAAATCATTTTACTCTCATTTCTCTTCTTTCCTAATATGGTATCATGCGCCTCTTCTCCATAGGAGAAAGGTTGTTACGATCCAATAACGGTTTTGTAACCGTTTTTCTCCGCTGCATTTTCTTCTCCGATCATCATTTTGATCGTTGATTCTTGTTCTTTCTGGTGTTGATTCTTGTTTTCCACCGTGATTTTTGCTTCTTGTGGTTGTTTCAACCTTGTTACGCCGTTGATTTTCACAGTTGCACCAATTTCTTGCTTCTCTTCATCTTCTTCATTGAAGCTTCTTCATACTCTGTTTTTCTGCAACTTAAATTCTTCTCTGAATTTCCATGGCGCCTCGTAATTCATCTCCTGATACTGAATCTGTTTACTTCGTTCATCCTAGTGAGAATCCTAATTCTCTTTCTATTACTCCTAAGCTCACTGGTTCTAATTACATTGCATGGAGCCGCACTGTTGAGCGCTCTTTAGGAACGAAGAACAAATTAGGTTTCATCAATGGTTCAATTCCAATTCCTGATGAAGATGATTTGAACCGTTCAGCTTGGGAACGTTGTAATCATCTGGTTCAATCTTGGCTCATCAATTCGGTGTCAGAATCTATTGCACCAACTATTGTGTTTTGTGACACTGCTCTTGAGGTATGGCTTGATCTGAAAGAAAGATTTTCCAAAATTGATCGTATTCGTATTGCAAATTTGCGTTCATCAATTAACAACTTGAAGCAAGGTTCTAAGAGTGTTTTAGAGTATTTCACTGAAATGAAATCACTTTGGGAAGAGTTATCTTCACACAGACCAATCCCTAATTGTGTTTGTGTTCATCCCTGTCGTTGCGTTGCTTCAAGAACTGCTAAGTATCATAGAAATGAAGATCAAATAATGCAGTTTTTAACTGGTTTGAATGATCAGTTTTCTGTGGTGAGAACTCAAGTTCTTCTTCTTGATCCTCTTCCTTCTTTGAACAAGGTTTACTCTTTGGTTGTTCAAGAAGAGAGTAATCATGCTTCTCTCACTTCATTAAGTGTTTCTGAAGATTCCTCTGTTCAAATTAATGCTTCTGAATCAAGGAAACCTCAAGGGCGTGGTAAAGGTTCCTATGGTAATAAACCAACTAGGTTTTGTACTTTCTGCAACCGTACAAATCATACTGTGGATTTTTGTTACATGAAGCATGGTTACCCCAATGTTAACAATAGATCCATGCCTCGTGCCAATGCAAATGCTGCTTGTCAAGAAGATGTGGAAACTGGTACTTCATCTTCTCCTAGTTCAGGTGCTTCTGCAAGTTCTTCATCTGCTGGTTTCTCTCAAGAGCAGCTTGCTCAGCTTGTATCCATGCTACAACAATCAAATTTAGTTGTTTCAGCATCTCCTCCTTCACAAGCTACTTCAAATCATGTCACTTCCACCAGCATTGCAACACCTGATGCTTCTGCAGGTATATCTGCTTCTGTTTCTTCTTCCACAAGTAAACCTTCCTTTTGGCTCATTGACTCAGGTGCAAATGAGCATATTTGTTGTGATCTTTCATATTTCAGTTCATTTTATAGAATCAAACCTATGTATGTCTCTTTACCTAATGGTAATTTGGTATTAGCTTATCATGCTGGTACTGTCTCTTTCAATTCCAAGTTTACCTTGCATCATGTTCTTTATTCCCCTCATTTTAAACTCAATCTCATTTCTGTAGCCAAATTATGTGAATCATTGTCTTGTTTCTTTCAATTTTATCTTGACAAATGTATCATACAGGACACACAGTCTTTGAAGATGATTGGTTTGGCTAAACAAGTGGATGGCTTGTACAAGTTTTATCCTACATGCAAGGCTTCAAATATTGAGTCACCTTCTGTTTCTAGTGCTTCTTGCAATGTTATTTTACCTTTCAGTTGTAATAAAAATGATCATTTTGTACCCAATGATGCCTTATGGCACTTTAGACTTGGTCATCTGTCTAATCAAAGACTTTCCAAAATGTCTCTTTTGTATCCTGATATTACTTTCAATAATAAAGATACTTGTGATCTTTGTCACTTTGCCAAGCATAAGCATTTACCTTTTATCTCTAGTTCTTCATATGCTTCTACCAATTTTGAGCTTATACATATGGACATTTGGGGTCCTTTATCTGTCACTTCTGTGCATGGACATAGGTACTTTCTTACCATTTTAGATGACCATAGCAGATTCCTTTGGGTTATTCTTCTTAAAACCAAATCTGAAGTATCTAGTCATGTCCAGAACTTCATTCTCATGATCAAAAATCATTTTCATACAACCCCCAAGTTCATAAGATCTGATAATGGTCCTGAATTCAATTTACCTTCATTTTATGCATCTCATGGTATTATTCATCAAAAATCTTGTGTTGAAACCCCACAACAAAATGGTAGGGTTGAAAGAAAACATCAACATATTTTAAATGTTGGAAGAGCCTTATTGTATCAATCCAAACTTCCACCCTCTTTTTGGTCTTATGCTATTCATCATGCAGTTTTCCTTATTAATAGAGTTCCTACACCTATATTACAAAATCACTCACCTTATTTCATGCTTCATCATAAACTTCCTAACATTTCTTTGTTTAAAGTTTTTGGATGCCTTTGTTATGCTTCCACCTTACAATCTCATAGAACAAAGTTACAGCCTAGAGCTAGAAAATCCATTTTCTTGGGTTACAAGACAGGTTATAAAGGTTTCACATTATATGATCTCCATTCCAGAGAAATTTTTGTTTCTAGGCATGTGACTTTCCATGAAAATCATATCCCTTATCCTCATTCACCCTCTTCTACTTCACCTGATTGGGAGTATTTCTCTCATCATTCTCCTTCTCCTTCTATTGATACTTCTCCTTCACAACCTCCCATTTTTGATGACATTGTTTCTCCACCTACTACTACTTCTTCTTCACAGCCTTCTCCCATTGTTGAATCTGTCCCTTCCTCTTCAACTGTTGTTCCCTTTGTTCCCAGACATTCTACCAGAAATATTACTACTCCTTCTTATTTGCAAGATTATGTTTGCAATAACATTCATGCATCCACATATCCCATTTCACATTATGTTTCTCATCATATGTTATCTAACACTCATTCTTCTTTTGTTATGTCCCTTCACTCTCAATCTGAGCCCACATCATATGCTGAGGCAAGTAAATTTGATTGTTGGAAGAATGCTATGCAAGCTGAACTTCAAGCTCTTGAGAAAACTGGTACTTGGAAGCTTGTGGATTTACCTCCCAATGTCAAGCCTATTGGTTGCAGATGGATATATAAAATCAAGTTTCATGCTGATGGTTCAATTGAGAGATACAAAGCTAGGCTTGTGGCCAAAGGATACAATCAGATTGAAGGCTTGGATTACTTTGACACATATTCTCCAGTTGCCAAGCTTACAACTGTGAGATTGGTCATTGCTTTATCTTCAATTCATAACTGGCACATTCATCAGCTTGATGTTAATAATGCCTTTCTTCATGGTGAACTTCAAGAAGATGTATACATGATAGTTCCACCTGGCATTCAGACTGATAAACCAAACCAAGTTTGTAAATTGCAGAAGTCCTTGTATGGTTTGAAACAGGCCAGTAGGAAGTGGTATGAAAGATTAACTTCCACTCTCATGCAACATGATTACATTCAGGCAGCCTCTGATCATTCCTTGTTTGTGAAGAAAACATCATCCTCATTTACTATTCTTTTAGTTTATGTGGATGACATCATCCTTGCAGGCAATTCTCTTCAGGAATTCACTCACATCAAATGTGTTTTGGATTCATTGTTTAAAATCAAGGATTTGGGCCAGTTAAAATACTTCTTAGGCATTGAAGTTGCACATTCCAAATCAGGTATTTCTCTATGTCAGAGAAAATATTGCTTGGACTTACTTGATGATTCAGGTACTATAGGTTCCAAACCTGTATCCACTCCTTCAGATTCATCAGTTAAGCTTCATCATGATTCTGGCCCTCTCTATGATGATATTCCTGCATATAGGAGATTAGTAGGTAGACTGCTATATCTTAACACTACCAGGCCAGACATTACTTTCATCACCCAGCAACTGAGTCAATTTCTCTCTAAACCAACTCAAGTTCATCACCATGCAGCTCTCAGAGTCTTAAAGTACCTCAAGGGTTGTCCAGGCAATGGTTTGTTCTTTCCCAGAAACACTTCTCTTGCCCTCCAAGGATTTTCAGATGCAGATTGGGCTGGCTGTCTTGACACTAGAAAATCAATTTCTGGTCAGTGTTTCTTTTTAGGAAGCTCTCTCATTTCATGGAGGACAAAGAAGCAGATCACTGTATCCAGATCTTCTTCTGAGGCTGAATATAGAGCTCTTGCATCTGCTACTTGTGAGCTTCAGTGGATTCTGTATCTTCTCAGAGATTTGCATGTCTCTTGTACCAAGCTCCCTGTGCTTTATTGTGACAATCAGAGTGCCATTCACATTGCCTCTAACCCTGTGTTTCATGAGCGCACAAAACATTTAGAAATTGATTGCCATTTGATCAGAGAGAAGCTGCATTCTGGCATACTTAAGCTGCTACCAGTTTCTTCACAAGACCAAGTAGCTGATTTCTTTACAAAAGCTTTACTTCCAAAGACATTTCATGCCTTATTATCCAAGTTGGGCTTGATTAACATCTATCAACCTCCAACTTGTGGGGGGATATTACTCAGTGATCATAATATCACTTAGTTTACAATTCCTTGCTGAGCAAGTTACAGCTGTTAGGGTTCTTATCATATATTGCATGCTTATGATAGGTTACCATGCACTTACAGTTTTGTATATATACCAGTTGTAATGATCAATTCATCAATAACAAATCATTTTACTCTCATTTCTCTTCTTTCCTAATAGATGATGCGCCGGAGATTATCTTCCATTTGTTGGAGCATGTAACAGCGATGCAAGCAGAATTAATTGCTACGATATGGTGGAGTATTTGGAAGAGTAGAAACCTTAATTTGTGGCAGCAAGTGACAGAGAATAATAGCAATATTGTTGCAAGAGCTAAACACACGCTTGAGCTTCGGAGGAACGCCAACAAGAAGCAACAGTCGCAACACATACAGTCTGGTAATGCAGCTGCTGTCACGCTACAAACAGCCGGACAAGGCTCGGCCAAGAGGAATGTTGGACAGAGATGGAAGAAGCCAATGCGTGGAAGGCGCGCTCAAATGCAACGTCGATGCTTCATTTTCGACCTCCACAAATAGCCTGAGTATAGGTATGTGCATCCGTGACGAAGAGGAGCATTTTGTACGCGCAAAAACGTTGTGGTTGACCCCTGTATGTCCAGTGGATGTAGGTGAGGCATTGGGTTTGTATTATTATTCGGTGGATACATAATTTAAGGCTATAAAATGTTGATTTTGAACTTTGAAGTCGAATCGAAGCGGGTAGCAGACTAATTCAACCGAAGCAAGGTAGACATCGCTGAATTTAGAGTAATTATGGATAGTAATATACAATATTGTTCTCTCAATTTAACAAACTTTGTGTTGATGTGTGTGTGTGTGTGATTGCACGGTCAGTAAAATATAGTGGTATATGTAACTACGCCAACATGTGTGAAATTGTATGTGTTGAATAGACACCAAGAGCTTAATCAATCAAAAATACATTATGAACATAGTGTACCATAGAAACGTATCAAATAAAAAAGTAAAGTCCTGAGCTTCATGTGAAAAGGTGTGAAGAAACACCAACAATAGAAGTAAAGAAAATGATATGAATACAAGTTTGCAGAATCTACTCACAACCATGAGAGATTAAAAATAAAAAGAACCCAGTGTCAATCACAAAAAATCATTAACATTAAGTTCAAAAGAAAAATAGAATGAAAAAGGCTATGTTCGTATATGCAAAGAATCGTCATTGAAAAATTCATGAAAATGAATGTACGTAGAACTTCATTGTATATCCTCTCAAAGGAGAGTAATTAGATCATGTTGTATATCAATCGTTAATCAAGATATCGTTGTACTCTTGAATTGATATAGGATTGTAATGTAATATCCTCTTAGGGTGATATTTATAAAAAAAATCCTCATACTTTGTATGAAATGATGCAAAGTCATTCCTCCGTGTGTAATTGGTCAGCAGCGGCAAATACATTTCGTCCAAAAGGGGTTCGGAGAGAAGTTAAAGTATTCAGGTGAGTCATGATATTTAAGAAGACGGAGTCAATTCAAATGAAGTCAGGATTTTTGCATGAGACTCAGCGTACTTGTTAAAGCCGGATTCTTGAGCAGCAAAGTTCTTTGGGAATGAGATACTCTGTAGGAAATCCAGATTATAGTCGGGTAGGCAGGAGTTACTCTAGTGATTGCAATTAGTTGATTAAAGTCCTTGGGTTTGTATTATTAATATTACTCATATAACATATATTTAACATTATTTTTGTTTTGGTAGAATCCTCGATTTTGATTGCGATTTTACGAGTCTCGACTTTGCTATTCTATATCGATTCTACAAAAGTCCTCGAGTAAAATCCTTCGATTTTGATTGCGATTTTACGAGTCCCGATTTTTCTACTCCCTTTCGACTTGAAGTAAAGTCCCGATTTTAATAACCTTGGGTTGTGTACAGAACCTACACGACTTAGCTGCATAAATATCTAACATATTGCTTCCAACTATATGCCAATTGCAATTAAAATAAGTAATGCAATACCATCAAGATCGTGGGGGCATATAAAAAACTTTAGGAACTTTCTATGAAATGATTTAGCAAAAAATATGATGATGTCAACCTTTTCTAGCCCATTTTTAAGCATACTCGGATATTAATACCCTACAGAAGTTAGTATTTATAAATACTATAATACTATTATGCATTATTAATTATTCTTAAAGATTGGAAGTGCGTAAAATACCTTTTTCTTTGCAGTTCCACATCATAAAGGCTGAGAGCATGCATCTCCTTGAGTCAGATAAATTGAATGGCAGCAGCTATAATTAAGAACCAGTATCCATTATTAAACAAATTTGCAAGTCTACAGCTCCAATGACCTTAATTCATAAACTATGAGTTATAATGAAAAAAGCTACAATAGTTTTCAAATACTCAAGAATAAGTATCAGATAAATATGATTTTGTGCACTAGTGGTAATTCCTAAATTCTTAAAAACACTACAAGCTAGCAATAGATTTCATGTGATTGTACTGTGTATGGAAGTCCACTTGCTAGCAATACTTCTGCTGCCTTCTTTTTCCAAATCAAGACTCCCTAACATAGATAGAGTCAGGCATTCACATTGATATTTAAAAAAAGGGAAAACCCAAAAAAGAAAATAATGATAAAAAATAAAACCAAACGCCACTGACAAAAACAAAGCTGGAGGCAAAAAGTTTCATCGGAACTGTTACTGGATGAGAGCAATTCCTCCTCCTCGCACAGATAGCGGACCTGATGTTTCAACCGAATTGGTGGTGATCATTGCTGGTCTCGTGTATGGAAGCTCCGGGTTGCAGAATGAATTCCTTTGTTTGATGTGGCTGCTACAACATAACCGTCTCATTGTGGAGATATTGTTGAAAATACCTTGGATGTCCTTCGAGATTGTCCGCTTGCGGTGGGTATGGTTGAATACAGTTAGTATTAATCAAAGAGAGAACTTTTTGAAGCAGATTTGCAGCATTGGATTGGCTTAAATATGAACATGGAGTTGGGCATGGATGATACAGGTTGTTGGGCCGAGTATTGGGCGATGGAGTGTCATGCCTTGTGGTCTTGGAGAAACAAGTTGAGTCATGATAGTGAAGCTATGATGTCTCTTAACTCATGGAAGGAGATTACAATGAGGGTTAATTGTTAATGGACTATCAATATAATCATCCTCTGATCGCTACTAGTAGGAGAGTGGTGGAGAATATTTCTTGAAGCCAGTAGAGATAGGATGGATCCGTCTCAATACCAATGGCGCGTCTAAAGAGGGATATATAGATGGTTGTAGAGGAGTGTTGCAGGGTAAAAATGGGGAGTGGATTTGCGGTTTGTCAAAAAGACTAGGGAGTTGTGATGTGTATGTAGTTGTGCTTTAGGGAACGTTCAAGGTTTGAAGTTTGCTAGAACTCGTGGTTTTAATAGAGCAGAGCTTCATGTTTGATTCTTGGGTAATGACCACTACTCTCTATTCCTCAAAAGCGGGAATGGAAACAACTTGGAGTTTATTGCATAATATTAGACTGGTTGTTAGATATGAATTAGGAGGTTCGAATTTGTCATTCGTACATAGAAGTTAATTGTGTCGACGCTTGTAAATATAACTTGTGATAGAGGTTTCTTTCACTTTGATATTATATGACCATTGTCTGCTGAGATTAATATGTTATTTTTATTTCATTTAGTTAATATTTTTACTCTGCGTCATGTTAGGCGGTAGTTTTTTTTATTTGTTGAACTTAGGCCCTCTTGTTATCCATAAAAAAAAGTCCTAGTTTTACTAGATTGGTTTTTTTTACGAAAATAATTTTTTTGTTTTATTTATAAAAAAAATCCAATTAAAATTATCAAATCTCCTATTTTTATTTTTTTTGGATAAGAATAATATTAAAAAAACAAAAAGAAAAAAAAAGGGTGGTCCACGTTACACACCCCCATTAAAATAAAGGAATACAGAAAAAAAAAAAAAACCTGGTTGAAATATTTTTTTGAATGTTAATATTTATATTATTCGATGGAAAAAGATAACACAAGCGTTCGCTAGCTCATATTGTTGTGTTGTGAAATCAAATGTTTGATTCACCTTGAGAGCCATTTTGGTTATTTTTTCGCAATTTTCAGATCACATGGGGGCCTCGTTCTGTCTCGGCCACTGCAAGTGGCATGACAAAAACTAAAAGACAAAAAAATTTGAAAAACAAGAGGCATGACATCCACAAAAAATCTCCAACACCACTTCCCCAACAACGACAAATCAAACTCCATAATTCTCATAATCACCAAACCCCCCTGACTCCCTAATCGAACACACCTTGTCCCAATTAATCCAATGAATATTAGTGAGCCCCCCCAACCCCACACCCCAATAAAAAAAGATTTAAAAGCGATTCAATCAGAGGAACAATACCTACCAGAGCTTTTAAGAAGGAAACAAATTGGTAGCGATGACAAGACATATTTAATAAACACAATTCGACAATCCATATACAGGTTCTTACTCTTCCATAACAATACAATTTTTTTTTTAATATTGTCAAGTAACAGTTGCTCAAAAATATAGACGACGAGGATTCTCTCCAATCAGAGGAACAATACCTACGAGAGCTTTTAAGAAGGAAAGAAAATAAACTGGTAGCGATGACAAGACATATTTAATAAACACAAGCCGGCCATCCATATATAGGTTTTTACTCTTCCATAACGATAATTTTTTTTTTAATATTGTCAAGTAACAGTTGCCCAACAATATAGACGATGAGGATTCTCTCCACTCGAAAGACCCAAATACACAAAAGGGATATCACCAATTTTACAATCTAGAACCAATGCCGCTTCTCCTAACCATGGCTCAAGCACATTAACTAACGCCAACAAGTATACTCTTATGGAAATTCACTTTTTGCTCTGAAATAAACTCAAAAAGAATCAAGTTATCCTACAGAGCTCTAATATTACCATAACTCTTATCTCCCAAAATCAATGTATCGTCTACAAATTGGAGATGAAAATTTTTAAGGGCAAGACATAACACCACATTATTACCAACGAACAGACCAGCCTCAAAAGAGGAATTAAGTATCACGTTTAAACCCTCTGCCTCCATGAGAAGCAAAAAAGGCAACAAAGGATCGCCTTAATGCAAGCCCATGCGTATCGAAAACTTGTTAGTAGCACTACCATTAACCAATGGAGTAGTTGTACTTACACATTCCATAATCCATTTCCGCCATCGCATATGAAACCCCATTTTACTCATAACCGTCTGTAGGTATCCTCACTCGACAGAATCGTAAGCCTTCTCGAAATTCACTTTGAACATAACAAGCTCCTTTTTCCTTTTCTTAGCATCGTCCACCACCTCGTTTATAATGGCTACACCTTCCAGAATCAATCTACCTTTAACAAAAGATGTTTGAGCTTCGGAGATCACACTGTCAATAACCTACTTTAAACAGTTCGCCGACATCTTTGTTAAAATTTTGTACATACACCCGACTAAGGAAATCATATGAAAATCAGATAACTTCCGAGGGTTACTTACTTTAGGGATTAGAGCTAAAAATGTGAAACTAGAAATCATATGTCATATGTCATAGGTAAAGTTGTCTAAGAATTCCTTAACAAAACCAAAATAAATACCATCCAGACTAGGACTCTTGAAACTAGCATAGTCCCACAATGCCTGCTTAACCTCGACTTCTGCAAAAGCAACTTCAAGAAGGCCTGCATCTACAAAGCTTAGAGTTTTAAAAGGGAAATTTTCCACACTTGGTTTCTCTAAAGGAACCGCCTTAAAGTGATTTGAAAAGTGAGAAAAAACGATATTTCTAACATTATTCTCTCTAGGATTATTCACCCCTTCAATCCTTTAACCATTAATAAGGACACCAATAATCACACTACTCCTTCTTCTCCTAGACATCACTCATGGAAGAATTTTGAGTTAGCATATCCCTCTTTAAACCACAAAATATGAGCCTTTTACCATTGCATACTACACTTAACTTTTGCAAGAGAAAGCACCATTGCAGAGGTAGACCACACATCCTCTCGATCATTGTCATCTGAATCTACCGCATCCCTTTTATTATTAAGATGTAACAATCTTTCCTTAACCTCTTTAATTTTACCATCAATATTAAAGTTATAAAACTAATGTCATTCCCGCAAACTAACCTTTAATCATTTTCAAGTTCTCCTTCAAAACAAATCCACCCCATCCAAAGACTTCAAAAGGCCTCCATTTTTCGCGAACATAATTCTTATACCATAGAAAATTCTTCTACTATTTCAACATGCAAAAAGGAGTGTTCAAAAGAGATTGGTGCTAGCACTACTCGTTATTTTTTTTCTTTTGTTATAAGTACTATTTTTTTTTCTTTGTTATGTGTTATTTATTATTTTTATTTTTGAAGGAGTGTTCTTTTTTATTTTGTTATTGGTACTAAAATAAAAAAAATAGATAAAAATTAAATAAATAAATTTTATTTTAGAACTACCCACAGCTGAACCATGAATAGATTTTTAGTGTTAGGCGTTGAATTACCTTCTTGGGGGAAATGTCTTTATTCACGAATTCTTTTTTTTTTTTGGTAGATAGATGAGATGACAAAACCATATAAACTCACACACACAAAGTAGAGGCATCGAGGTCCGAACCTCGGTCATGATGTCCGATTTAACAATTTCGACATTTTTGCCAGTTGAGCTATGACTTATAGGACCGCAAATTATTTTGTTTAAAAAGAAGATGGAAACAAACTCTCTATTTTCATATCCGTGATTTTACCATGGATAAATTTAGTTTATATATTACTCACGACTTGGTTATACGAAAATTTTATATGTTTTTTATTTTATTTTTACATTACACAGGGATTTGTCAGGGGTACTTATTACTCACGGAAATGAGTCATGGGTATATATCGAGTAAATAGTCAATTACCCCCTTGAAATTGTAAGTTTCGTCAATTTACCCTCCTGAAATTAACAAAACTTCAATTACCCTCCTGAAATTGCACAACGTTAATTTCAGGGGTAATTGACGAAACTTACAATTTTAGGAGGGTAATTGACTATTTACTCGGTATATATCCATGGGTATTTGAAACTTTTCTTGTAGTGTTTGTTGGGTGTTCCCAAGGCGTGGTTGGATCAAATGCAACACAAATACGTAGATCAGTAACTTCACATAATTAAAGACTATCTTTGGGTCTCCTATTTAGAGTTTAATCAGGTGTTTGATTGGGTGGTTTTACGAGGAACTTTGGGAGCCACTCAGTGCTATGGAGGATTTGGCTCGTCAAATTGCTACACATAAAGGATATACGCAATTTGATTGAATCCGACTCAGTGGTTATATTAGATATTATTGTGAAGGGGTGTCATCAATGGGATAATACTTGGGTGACATTGTGGCTGGTGGTATTGGTGATATTGATCAACCACATTGTCATAAGTGTGAAAGAGAAAGAAGAAAGTTACTTGTGACATTGTGGTTGGTCACCAATATCACTAACCACAATGTCACCAAAATGTTACCCGTCATCAACGTCAACAATGTACTCAATCATTACCCTCATCAATCCCCTTAGGATACAAGAATGGGAGGTTTCTCTCAAACATTTATAGGCAAGCAAACCAAGTCGTTGACTAGCTTACATGTTATACCCTCCATCTATCTACGGGTTCTTAGTCGTCTAGTGAAGGGGTGTGTTAACCTCTTATGGCATGATTGTGTCGGTGTTTATTTTACTCATAGAGTCCTTGTTTAGTTTGGCATAAGAGCCTATCTTGAAAGAAAAAGAAAAAAAAAGCTATTGTTCTTCTTCTTTGTTGAATACAAAAAAATATAAGATGAGTTATCAAAATGCCTTGCATGTTTAACGAGGATAAATTAAATATGAATTTTTATGTTTTAGCGCTTAAAAAATCGTGAATTTTTTTAGAAAAATTAAGACATAAATTTGAAAATTTTGTAGAGATGAAGAACATATTTAACCCATTTATTTTTATTGGTAGAATTATCATGTTATTTGGTACGAAGTTTCAACTTTATTAAAAGTCTCATGCCACAAAGTTTTCCCCAAGTCGCTTAGTCACTCTGCCACTTTAACCAATGTATTATTGGTTCCTTTGTCTATATTAAATACCGCATTTGAAAATTTCATTATCTCATATTATTTGTCATTTTAAAATACTAATAAACATTTATTGTCTGTTTCCAGTGTTACCCTTTATCATTTGAGTAGTTTCAAGGATTTTTGCATCCTACGATATTATTTTGTATTGAAATTTAGTATAATTTTAAAAAAAATATTTAAGATGTGTACATCATCTTAAATAACAATTAAGATGAAACAGAGTAAATACTGATTAAAATATGACGCATGACATAACTGGGAATTTTTTTTGTTTTACATATACTCTCTCCATTAAAAAAAAACAGAGAGTTTCTTTTCCCACCCTTCTCACCTGGTTCGGATTATAAAATCTGAAATATTGTAGGATGTTATTAACGTGTTTTTACACTGTTTGAATTATAAAATCTGAAATGTTGTAGGATGTGTGAGAAACCTAGAGGGTGGGAAAATAAAATATTTTAAAAAAATCATTGTTTTGGATCGAGTAAATGCTCAAAGGCCCATTAACATAAGTCCAATACCAACTAGCCCAAATCGTGCATTTGGACAATTTTACTCGCAACACACCGCGACCCCAGGAGGGGGTGCATGGAGCAACGGAGACTCGTTCAAACTGAATAGTAACATCTCCCTCATGACTCCCTCAAATCTCGCTCCGTGGTTACAATTCCCACGAATCTGTAACCGCCGAGACACAACGACCCTGCAACATCCACACTATATATAAAAGGGACTATGAGCAGTTCCCAAGGTTAGAATCTCTTAACTCTCTCTACCCCTCATTCTCACTTAACATTAACTTGAACGTCGGAGTGTCCACAAATATATACCCCCCCGCCGTTCTACTCAACAGTAAGATTATATTGTTGAAGAAAAGAAAATGTTGGCCCAAAGAGTGTACCAAAATGGTTATATAAATATCATCTTTTTTAAACTAATACATACATTATTTAAATATATTAAAACAAATCTACCCTAAATAAAATGAAAATAAAAACTCATCTTTTTTTTGGTGGTGTAAATAAAAACTAATCTAAAAATAAAAATCTAAACCTAATCCTAATCTAACGAAATTTAAAAATAAAATAAAATAATAAAACTAAAATCTAACCTAAAAATAAAAACAAATAAACTAAATATATACAAAATAAATAAAGTGAAAAGTCAAATGTATTTGATCTAAATTTAGACCAAATGCATTTTACTTTTTGTGTTACTCATCTAACGTTTGATTTCTTTTTTGGTCAAGATCTAACGTTTGGTCTTTACACCTTATTAAATAATGAGAGACAATATTTTTAATGGTAGAAACGGTCAACTAATAAAGTAAATAAGTTAAGTACTTCCTTTGACTATATTTTTTAGGGGAAAATAAGTTTTTGCTCCCTCTAAATTTTTTCATCAAATTTTGGGTCTCTAAAATTGATTTTTCATCATAACTTTTGGTCCATGCATTTAAGTAAATTTATGCGCTTCCTTCAAAATTTTGATGTACTCCCTCCGTCCATATATCTAAGCATCCATTTAACTTTATTTTGCTCCCAAAATGTAAACTCCTTTTCAAATTACTAGATGTATTTATTATTATTTTTCCTAAACATACGTCTAATTAATACTACTACTAACTTGTCTTGAAATATGAAAAGTCAAATTTAATACACATACAATCAAAGAACAATTTGGTAATATTAACACACAAAATAGACACATTAATTGCACTAACAACTTTTCTTAAAAAATGTGAAAAATGCAAAAGTTTAGATATAGGGACGGAGGGAGAGTACTTCTTAATAGTCATATTTAATACATTATAGAAATGTCTCTTAAAAAGTTTAAATATTTTTAACAAGGGATAAATTAAATATGAATTTTTAAATTACTAACACTTAAAAATTTGGATAGTGCTAACTTGTGCTCTTAAGGCACATGTTAAAAAACTCAAAAGAAGAAATATTTTCTAAAATTTTGTACATTCAATTTATTAAAAAGTTAAATATTAAATGCGTGTGCACATTCCAATAAATTATTTCTATATTTGAATCATTAACTTATGCCTTAATCGCACAAGTTAGCATTTCCCTAAAAATTATATTTAATTCGTACAGATACATTAATTATGCAATGTATCTAAAAAGTGAAATTTTGCTTATAATGTGACCGGAGAGAGTAAGTGATAAATTAAATATGAACTTTTCATTCACACAAAAATTGATGCAGATAGATAGTACAAAATCATTAAGTGAAATATAAATATAAATATTTTAGTATTAAACATTTTTTAGGTGAAATATAGTATTAAACTTATCTAGTATTTGTAACAAAAAAAAAAAAAAAACTGAACCACTAAGTAAATCAAAAGATCACCGATTGCATTAATCAAAAGTAAAATTAATAATTTTTTTGCAAGTTTATAAATTAAATTTATTTTTTGTTACTTATAGCATTAAAAGAAGAGAAATGATATTTGTTCAACCATTTAAAAATCATTTTTTAAACAAATCTATCTTAAACTTATATTGTATTCTTATCCTTTCTATTATTTGTCTCTCTATTGTTTTTGTCCAAGAAAAAAAGTTATACAGAAATTGTTGTATAAATATCATTATCTCAATCTAATACATACATTAGATATAGAAATGATATTTCCATGACCATTTTTTTTAACAATTTTTTAGATATCCTTTTTTCACCCTTTATTTAAAAATAAAAAAAAACCAACAGTAAAAAAAAAGGATAGAAAGTAAAAATATAAGATAAGTATGAACATGAAAGAGATAAATACAAAAAAAAATATAATTTCTCCATTAGATATGTGAAGGAAAAAAAAAAAAAAACTTAAGTCAAATATAAACATTTTCTCTCTCTACATCCTAGTCTCTCTCTTTCTCTCTCTCATTCAAGACAATGCATGTCTTCTACCTATAAATTGAAGACAATGCTTTTGCTTGAGATTCATCCACACAACTCTTTCTTCACTTGCTAAGAACTTTTGGTGACAACCATGGCTGCTGATGAAAAGCATAGTGAGCTAGTTTTGGAAGATGGTATGAAACTACCTGTTGGATTCAGGTTTGATCCAACTGATCATGAGCTTGTAGATTATTATCTGACGAGGAAAGTCTGTAACCAACCTCTTCCAAATGTCCTGTCAGAATTCGATGTATTTCAAACTGAGCCATGGAAGCTGCCAAAAGGTTTGTGAAATTATAGCCCTTCATTCTTTTTCTTATGATCATAGTGTTTTATCAATAAAAATCAAATTTTTACATGACCCTTTTAAAATTTTCCTTGTGTTCTTTGAAACCCTTTAATTAATCTTATGATGGATTTTAATTAATCTTGTGAATGAACATTGTGTTTTAGACAATCTAATTTGTTTTCTGCAGATAATAGGACCTCTTCAAAGCATATGAGGTACTATTTCTTTGATATCAGGAACCGTAGGTTCGAAAATATGGATGCAAGAAGAGCTGGAAATGGTGAATGGAGAATATATGAGAGGAACGAGGAGTTTGCTCTTTCAAACAATCAATTGATTGCGAGAAAGAACACATTTGTTTACTGGAGAATGCAAGGAGGAAGTCAAGCTCTGATGACACAATGGAGGATGCATGAATTTGTCATCGGTACAATTTTTCATCAAACTAAGGTATGCATCAGATGATGCGTAAAATAATCGTATACTGACAAAGTATACTAATTAAACTCGAAGTATTGCTATCACTATGAGGACTTTTTTTGAAGTAATAATGTGTTTTGGTATTTTCAGCTGAAAATCATGCTAGTTTTATGCAAAAAGTGGTTCATTTTTTTGTGTTGTTTGTTTATTAATCAGTTACTATAGTCACTGAATTTTGAACTCAAATTAATGTAGGTGTACTCAGCTGTAGGTGCCTATCGGATATTTAAGATGAAGGTGGCAAAAGCTGAGAAGAAAGCCCCCACACCAACAGTGATTGATTTCACCATGGAAGATGCAAGTGTCTCTGCCCCTCCTCCCTCTCCATGAACTCATGTTTCATTTCTTTGAGTTTAGAATAGTTGTGATACATCCATCATATTTTTTTTTAGTTTAAAGAATTTAGTTGTAAGTCCTATGGACAAAAAAACATGTTTTATCTTTCTAGTTTTCAGGAATTGAGGTTTGTGCTTGGACTCATTTGAATAATACTAGTAAGCAACTAGTTAAAATTTAGACAGTGTCCTTTACTAATTATGTACATTATTTGTTTTTGTCAAATTGAGAATAATTGTTGTGTGGGTGAAACATCTTTGTTCCAAGTGATGCTGATTGTTGCTTAGAGCTTTCAATTAGGATCAAAAGGCAAATGGTTTTTTATGACCAAAATAATGGTAGTTCGGATTCCTTAAGTAAGGTTTCATCGTTCCTGATTGAGACAGGAGGCTTCAACTAAATGTGGTCAATCAGATTACCGATAAAGATTAGTCATTAACGAAATCAATGAAAAATAATATTAATTATTATATTTTCCCCTCAAAATAATAATAATAATAATAGTAATAAAAGGAGGCACCCAAAGAAAGAAGAAAAAGGTTCTTTATTGTATAATTAATCATAACTTTTATGAAAATAAGCATACCCTTTGGTTAAGCAAACAAGCGTCACCACAAGTATGCAAGCATCTACACATGGATTTGATTGGCATCCTTCTTTCAATAGAACTCTATACTCCATCTATGAAATTCTTTATTAGAGGGAAAAATATATTCTTCTTTGAGAAAGTGAGGATATAAGCAAAGTAGATTATTATTTTTTTCCTTCAAAATCTTAGTATATATGGTTCAAGGAATAAAAGTATGAACACAAAAAAGTCTACATCAATTTATATCTTATTAACAATAATTTTTTCTTCTCGTGAATAAGATGCTAACGAGGCAACTTTTGTTTTATAGTTTACTTTAAATGTATGTTAGTTAAATGATTGATAGTTCCCTTAGTATTTTTTAAAAATAAACATATTAATGTCTATCAATTTATGGTCTCTCTTCCACAGTATTTATATTTTTTTTTTCTTGATGTATGATCGTGCGAAAATATTCTACGTGATAAGAATATATGAATTATAAAAATTGGTGTTGGTCGAGTTAGTGAATCGAACAAGGCACAAAAGGGGAAGACTTGGTGTTGGTTAAGTTATTGAAATGAATAAGGAACAAAATATTCTTATTCTTATTATTATGAATCTTGCAAACTCGTATAACGCAACCTTCTTCATAGCTATTGAGCATAAGATTCTTATCAATAATGTCAAGTTGTCAGTTATTTAGAAATTAAATATTCATGACTGTTAAAACCATTGGTTGTAACAAACAAGCATGCCCATAAATATAATAACATACGTAATGAGATAATTACAGATAGGCCAACACCATGAACTCTGATCATATTCATTCAAGTTGGATCTTTTTCTTCTTAATTAAGAGTAACAGACAGCATTTAAGTTTTTTTAAGTAGTTTGTCAATAAACCATCTTCTAGCCAACGGTGATTTAATCTAGTGGTAAGGGTTAAACTCTATAACGTGGTGAACTAAACAATTTAAATTTCGGTTGCGAGAGGTATCCACGTTTAGTTTCTGACACTCATTATAAGAAGATTACCTCCGATGGAGAGAATCTACAGGAAATCAAAATAATAAAAATAAAGAATTGATATTTGTACAATTATTTTGAGACAAATTTTGTAACAACTTTATCTATCGTACTTACATTATGTTTTTACTTCTCTTTCTATTGTTTTAGTTTCGGTGTCGGTGCCTACTTTTCTTTATAAATTTATGGTTGTCTCAAAAGTTGTCACAAAAATAGGTGTTCAAATAACACACCTCATAAAAATAATAGTATTCATCAAGATATTTGATATGAGGTACAAGAAACTAAAGATAATAGATTGATTGGGGTTGAATCTAGTGAAAAATGCTAGACCTCCACAACGTGATGAACTAAGGTTTGAATTTCCGTCGAAGAAACCTAAGACAAAAAAAAAATGTATATACGCACAATCATTATATTATTGATAACTCAAAAGCACTTAGTTTTGATGACATAGGTCTCTGTCATTTTAAGTTTTGAATGGGTATCTCGAGTTCAGGTCATGAAAACACAACAACTAAAAGACTAAAATTTGATTCTCTGCATTTGAGTTTTCTAAATTTCAGTGCATTTAAACAAAATTTTGTCAAGAGAAAGAAATTATTGATGTGTATATGTCTTCGTGGGATGTAAAGACAAAAGTATCCTAAACTCAAGCAAATGCATTCAAATGTTAATGAACAAGTTTTTATTTTTTTTGCCGGGATTTGAACCACAATCTTACATATGTTATGCATTGTCCATAACAACTTAGTTAAACTCACGAGGACTATACTGTCATAAAATGGAAACTCATCATTTTGTCATGTGAATCTATTTTGTAATTGTTTTTTAAAAGAGTTTAATTAGTATGATATGTCACCATACACTTATTTTATACATGTATTTAATGTATTTAATGATGTGTTGTCACATCAATTAATGAATATGATATACTAATTAAATTCTTTTTAAAATAACTAACGCGTGTTTTATTTTGATTAAATGTTGATGTAAAACTAATTTACATTTGTTATTTTTTTTTTCTCTCTTCATAAATCATAAAGTACGTATAGTATGAGACTCAACCAAGTGTGTGAGGTATCTAAATAAATATGAACATATCTAAGAAAAAGAAAAGAAAATCTCTATTTAGAAAAGTACAATGAAGAAAGCTCCGACCAGAGTTTTCTTCTAACAATGGTAGTAGAATCTTTTCTTGAGCTTAATTTTGTGCATCATCACCAGTAAAATTCCCTACGTCACTGACATCATGTGTAGTACTAAATTAATGTCTGAGTTGCAAAGTTTTTGCTGACTTTCCGGGCCAAAATTTGTCAACGAAACGACAAATGGGACCATATCTAATACAAATTTCTTCACTATCCTAGTCAAGATTTGATGAACAGCAAATAAAATTGAAGTTGCCCTTATGATAGTGACATTGAAGATATTTTTCCCTCATTTCTCTCGTTCTAAATTTAGTTCATGTACTCAAAATTTGGGTTTGGTGTGAGAAATGTTTAAGCTTTACCGATTTTCACTGATTTCCAAAATTTATAAGCTCTTAATATCTCTAACCAATATGAGACTTGAATTTTATCTAACAATACACTCACACGGCACTATTGGTCTTATACATATATGGATCAGGATCCGTTGCCGTTGAAAAATGACGCAGTTACACATTGGATCACACTATCTGTTTTTCCTATGGTTCTTAACTAAAAACACATTTTGTGGCTGTAACAAACTTTAAGAAAATTGTGAATTTGAAAAAATCATGAGTAGTTTAGTTAGGAACAATACCAAAATCATCTAAAGAAATGCATCTACATTATTTTCCTTATGTCTTAACACTGGATTTAACTAATCCTCGTAAAAAAATAAAAAAATATATAAAAAAAAAAAAAACTTGTAAGGGGAGTGGTGTCACTTTTTATAAACTCATTTCATCATGCTTTATCTTTGTTCAATGTGAAACATGAACTTTTCTCAAGACACCATCTCGTGTTCAACTCTATTGTGTCTGGTGTGTTGATATAAATGGTGGTAAATTGATGAATGACTCGATCGGTATGCCCTTATCTTTGTTTAATATAGAATTTTTTTTTCAATACGGTCCCCGAAGTTCCACATTATTGGACTAGGTGCATGGATATAAATGGTGTATAGCTCGATCGATATTCGATATCTCTCATAACATATTAGATTTTTAAACTGAGCATAACACATTGTTACAAAATCAACTTGTAAGATGAAGGGTAAGGATGTGCAAAATATATGGTTATTCGGACCATATTGATAATGTTGTGAATTCAAACCAATAATAAAAACAATAATGACAACCAGCAACCAAACAATCCATGCAACAATAATCAACCAAGAGTAAATCTAGAAACTTATGTGTATAATCCACGAATAAAAGCTAGTTTATTCTGTGTCACCTTATTAAAAAAAAAATTAAAAAAAAAAAACTCCCACCCAACTGTATTTCTTTCTATATTGAAGAATTCAACCAAGTTGTTTTAGGGTTTTTATAGCATTGAATCCCTTAAAGTTGGTCGGTGTAGTACATGCACAACTCAGGGTTCAATGGGCATGGATGGACCTGTAAAAACCAAAGTTACTTATTGTATTGTATTGTAATGTGATTTATGATTTATGATGACACTTTTTATGATCGTACGTAAATCAAAATCATCGGTACTTTTTACACGCTAACCAAACATTCACCATTGACATAAAGAGGTAAAATCAATATTGACACAACCAAAACCAACCTATGAGCAGAAGAATTAATTAGGAAAAAACTAACGACCTAGGAAATTTTGTCTCATTATTCTCACACACACACACACACGGTGCACCCCAAGGACACTTTGTGCACGTTCTAGTAAATTTTATGAAACAACTACCATCCACTTCTAGTATGCAACCAGCTATGCGTATGAAACAATAACCCTAATACACGGACCTTATATTGCGCACACACCACCCATTAAGAACGATCTAATTAACTTCATATAACAAACACATTCATTCCATCATTTATTATCTGTATATTTTTTACATTATGGCAGTGAGAATGTGAGAAATTTTCAAAGTATATATTTGGAAAACTGCTTTTTTTTTTTTTTAATCAGAGAAAAATTGCTTGTTAATTGATGTAACTTTGTATAACTAATACAAGGATGGAAATGGCCTAATGGCGCCCAGCAGTTTTTTATCCGTGATTTAGTTTTAATGTATTAAATATCAAATATGGCGAAAAAATGCAACACTTTGGATTTGAACCATTGTACATGCATGTTAATAATAGAGGCTACAGTTTAAATAATGTGTCCATGCATATAACAATCTACCAACTGAGTTATGCTCACGGGAACACTAGACTATTCTTAATCGGTGAGGCCTGGGTTACCCTCTCTTGTTTAGAGGGTAATTACCCTCTCATTTCAACCAATCAAAATGTAATATATATAGACAACATTAAATGTCAAATAAATGAGTAAATTTTTTCTAAAAATAGAAGAGTTAATCATAAGGTAACTTTTAATACTTTTACTTTTTACTTTTAATTAAATAAAAATTAATAGTATTCTTAAAAAAAAAAACTTTTAATTTTTGTTAAATTTTATTAAGCTGTTCAATCTTAATTAATTTACACTACAAGGCTTCTAACAAATAAAATTTTACATCAAATTTCTTTCATATGTCCTTAAATTCATCACTTACATTCATAAAATTTCTTCCATTCCAGAACCCCGAACGTGAGAACAAAAACATCTCCTTCATTCAAATTTCTTCTTCTTTATTCTACCATATTGATCAATTCTTGTTTCTTTTTCATTCTTCTTCCCATTTTGATTGTTCAATTTTGTCGTTTCAAACTGCCGCTGTTTCCAATTATAGTGAGAATTGTCATTATTTCTAGAACCGCGTCAGGTATCGTGACTTGATTTTTCTTATTTAAGCAGCCAACCTAATAAAATCTGCTAACACGCATAGACCTGCCTCACTATCAGCCAAAGCCTTTAAGTCCAAACAAAAGAACAAAAGCCTCATGACATAACCATTTCAGCAGCAACCGAAAAATATGCTAACAAACTCCCACAACATCCCAACAGCAACACCTGCTACCAGTCCTCAAAGTACAACGGATGACTTACCCAATTGTTATAATTAACTACCTCACAACCAAGAAAAATCAAATCAAAATGAAAAATCAAGTCACTATACCTGACGTGGTTATGGAAATAACGGCAATTCTCATTGATATTTGAAATCAAACGAACGACGACGATTCTCACGAAAATTGAAAAATGCGGCAATTTGGAATGACAAAATTGAACAATCAAAATGGAAAGAAGAAATTTTATGAATGTAACTGAAAAATTTAAGGACATTCAGATGAAAGAAATTTGATGTGAAAGTTTAATTGTTCTAAGCCAGTCATGTAGTGTAAATTAATTAAGATTGAACACCTAAATATAATTAAGGCAAGATTACATTAGGGGTCCTTTATCTTATTTATTTGTAACACTTTGGTCCTTTATCTTTATTTTTTCCCGTTTAGGTCCTTTATCTCTCTTAAAAGCACGTATGCATCTTTTTTCTCATTTTTTATTAAAAAATACATAATTTTTTTAAAAAGAATATATTTTTATTAAAAATGAAAAAAAAATCCAGAAATATGATGAAGATGTTCATCATCTTCATCTTCATCATCTTCTTTAAATCAACAAAAATTCTACTAAAATATATCTCCAAATATCGTGAATTAATGTTATATTCACCTGAAATCTTCTTTTAAACGCAAAAATCAAAACCTTAATTTCACAAATGTTGCAAGGCGGGTGGTGGAGGCTTAGTCACTGGCGGAAGTGATGGGCTTTACGAAAGTTAAGATTGCTTTGGAAACAACAAAATTGATGTGCAAAGCTGCTCTCAATTTTGGGGTTATTTTTATGTTGTGTTTGAATATTGAGTTAGAAAATAATAATAATAATAATAATAATAATAATAATAATAATAATAATAATAATAATAATAATAATAATAATAATAATAATAATAATATACGGTGTGACAATTTATATAACTAAATCTTTTTTTTTTTGGTGATGAAACTAAATCTCTTTCTCTATAGGGTTTTAATTTTTGTGTTTAAAAGAAGATTTAAGGTGAACATAACGTTAATTCATGATATTTTGATATATATTGGTGTAGAAATTTTTTTGATTCAATGAAGATGATAAAGATTCAATGGAAGAAGATGAAGATGATGAACATCTTCATCATATTTCTGGGTTTTTTTTTCATTTTTAATAAAAATATATTTTAAAAAATAAAATTATGTAGTTTTTGTTAAAAAAAATGAGAAAAAGGATGTATATGTGCTTTTATGAGAGATAAAAGACCTAAACGGAAAAAAATAAAGATAAAGGACCTCTACTATAATCTTGTCTATAATTAAATAAAAATTAAAAGTATTAAAAGTTACCTTATGATTTTCTTTTAGAAAAAATTGACTCATTTATTTGACATTTAATGTTGCCAATGTATATTACATTTTGATTGGTTGATATCATGAGGGGGTAAATACCCTCTAAACAAGAGAGAGTAATCTAGAAAAAAAAAACCTTCTTAATCTAGCTATAACAAGTTAGCATATTATCTGACATATTTCTACAAAAAAAAAACATATAATATTCTAACACTCCACCTCAATTTAAAGTCTTCCAAGGTTTAAGCTTGTTTTAAATTAGTCTTGAAAATAAGAGATCAAATGAAACCTACTAGTCTCATCAGGGCCGTTCCTAGGAAAATGGAGGCTCGGTTCTCATAAACAAGAGAGGCCCCTATTAAAAATATGTATTTTTTAAAAAGAGAAAAAAAATTATATTATTTGTTTTATTTTATTTTTTGAGAGGATAATTATAATGTTTGCTGTTAAACTTTGCTATTTTATACGATAATTATGTGCCCAAAATTACAAGTGCTCTAAAATAATAAAAAAATATTGTGTTTTTATTTGTAAAGATGTAGTTTAATAGGTTGAGCAGTGAACTGGATTAAGGAGATAATAGAGAATATAGAGGACATATGAGTATTTTGGCTGTATTATATGTTGGGAAAAAAATTAATGAAAGAGGTAAAAAAAAATTAAATGAAGAGAGTTGAACCCATTGACCTCAAGGCTTCTTACACAACGCACTACCACTAGGCCGCTTCTACACCATTGTAATTTTAACAGCGTTATTAATATATATGTCTATTTTACATTCATGTTACAAATAAAAAAAAAATATTGGGCCCCTAAATTTTGGAGGCCCGGTTCAATAGCGCTGCTTGCGCCCCCTAGGGTCCGGCCCTGAGTCTCATTATCAACAAGAAGAGCAACCAAAGAATGAGCAACAACCAAATATGAACCAATAAAGATAGTAGTAGTCAAATAGATGAACTAAAATACAGGAGCAACAACCAAAGAGAGAAACCAACAAACCAACAGAGAGACGTGCAACAAAAGAAGAAACAACATACAAAGAGGGTTTGTGGCGGCCATAACCGTCCACAAAATCAAGGGGAAAATGTACACAAACTTCATAACATGTATTACTAAACATTCAAATATAAAACTAATTTGATCGAAAACAAATTCAAAATAAAATATTTTTTTTCTGAATTAATTTACTTTCAGTACAAGTTCGAAGGAAAGTTTAGTATAAATTTTTAATCTAACACAAAAGTAACTTTTTATTGCTCCTAATCAAATAGAGTTTTGAAAGCAAAATAAATTTCGCACCAGACACCTAAAAGCCACAGTTGCAATTACAAATGACAAAACCCTAAAACCAAAGGAACCACAATAGTACTATGCAGAAGAATTAATTTGGAAAAGACTAGAGGAAAATTTATGTCATTACCTTCACACGTTCTGCACATGCTATACGTTTTAGTTCTAGTAGATTTTAATGAAACCAAACAACCACCATCCACTTCTAGAATGCAACCAGCTCTGTGTGTTATTTGATATATAATTTCCAAACCCAGTACGATGACCTGCAAAGACACAACTCACACTACATGACACCCATTAAAAAATAATCTAACTTCTTCATGTAACCAACACATTCATTCCATAATATTTTTTTTTTTGAAGGGCATTCATTCCATCATTTGTAATTCTTGTTTTTTTGGTCATTATAATTTTTACTGCATTATGGCATTGAGAGTTGAGGGAAACATGCATGTAAGAATTTATGTTGTGTCTAACTCAAATATTACAAAACTGGTTTGTAAGATAAAGAATATACACCATTAATTAGTGGCAGAGCCAGGAATTTCACATGTGACATAATATATACTAACGAAAAGACGGGCACGTGTCCATTTTCCGCTTTTTTTATTGCGCTAACGTTTAAAAGTTATAAACGATACTTTTTTATGAAATATATACACACACACACATATTAGGGATGCGTTTAGAGTAATACTTTATGTCCGTTTGTCTTTTTTTTTGTTACGCTAATGCGTATAATTTTTTTTTAGTGTTGCACAATGCGTATAATTATTTTTATAAAATTTTGTTTTTAATTAAAAATACAAGTATAAATGCCTAAAAATATTATATTTATATATATTTTGCACCTTTATATTGTAACAAACTATGCATATCTTTTTCTTATTAAAAAAACCTAACATATATTTCAATGACACCAACAATGAAACAAATATAATAACATATAACATAAATTCTTATCTTTTTGAATGACCCTAAAAATATGGTATTCTTATAACGAAATTTGTTATAGAGTATAATTGGAAAAGAAAAAACCAACTATTTTGATATTATTTATGTTATTATTTGAAATAGTCATAGTATAGATAAATAGTCATAAATAGAAATAAAGAGGTTTGTCATTTTGTCAATAAAAGTACAATTTGAAATAAGTGAGATGAAATATAACCTACCAATAGTGTGCTAAAAAAAATTAGGAGGTAAATGGCCTTTCCAAGACCTCTTTGCGGTGAATGTTCGAATAATATCAACATCATCAAGTGATTTTTGTTGTTCGCATGTGAAAAATATTTGAGTTTGCCCAATTTTTTTTTTTTGAACAAGAGTTTTCCCAATTTTTTATTTTTTTTAAGTGGGTTAATGGGCTATTGGGTTGGACCTAGTATAAAGAAAGTATCGATTGAGCCCGGGCGAGTGCCCTGGCTCGCCGGGTGGTGTCTCCACCTATGCCATTAATAAACATATTTTGAGACTCTCTCTCTCTCAAAACACAACCCTGATCACATTGAGGACCGGACACTCGAAGTGTGACCCGAGTGGACCATACATTCGGTGCGTGATATGGGTGGTGTGATAGTGATAACTTGGTATCACGAAGTGCAATAGATCTTTGACATTTTACTGAAAGGCTAAATTACACCCGGGGTCCTTTAAGTTTGAGGTTTGTAATAGATTGGTCCTTTAAGTTATTTAGGTCACGCATAAGTTCTTTAAGTTTAAGGTTTGTAACAGATTGGTCCTTTAAGTTATTTCAGTCACACATAATTCCTTTAAGTTTGAGATTTGTAACAGATTGATCCTTTAAGATGATGTGATTGAAGGACTAAATCAAAAACGTTTACAAACTTAAAAGACTTATGTGGGACCAAAATAACTTAAAAGATCAATCTGTTACAAACCTCAAACTTAAAGGACTTATGTGTGACAAAAATAACTTAAAGGATCAATCTGTTACAAACCTCAAACTTAAAAGACCCCTGATGTAATTTAACCTTTACACTATATATAATATGTCTTTCTTCTACTCATGGAGAGTCATGCACTTCTATGACTTCTCTCCAAATGATCTACAACCTTCCATTTAATTCTTGCCTCACATCAAAGTAAGATTACATCATTTGCAAAAAAGCACATATCTTGGTGTTAGTTCTTAGGTATGTGTCATAAGTACATCTAAAACTAAAGTAAAAATAAAAATAAGAGCTTAAGGTTGACTCTGATGCAATCCAATTATTATGATTATGAGAAAATCGTCAGTAACTTTGTCCCCCGTCTTCACATGAATTGAAACTCTCATACATATTCACTACTAATAAACACATCTATGTTTAAAATAGATGTGAAATTTGAACAAAACAAAAATATATTTATCTTTAAAAATTGTCTTACCTTAATAATGGTGATGAAATTTCACATGTATGTTTCCGCCATCTAATAAAAAAAAGTTTACGTCATAGAGTTGAAATATCAACTAAATATGAAAATAGTCAAATTTAACAAAGGAAAGAGAGATTCAACCTCATAAAGCAAATCACGTTTTCTTGTTGGGGTGGCTCTAAGCATGGGTGGAAGGGATGGCATGTTTTTATTATTTATTGAAGGAAGATGAAACAAAATTATTATTTTTACGCTAAATACTACTTTTGGTCCTTTTAGTTTGATAGAATTCTCAAATTAGTCATTTAAGTTTCGAAAGTTTCAATTAGGTTTTTTTAGTTTGACAGAATTCTCAAGTTAGTCATTTACGTTTCAAAAGTTTCAAATAAATCCTTTTAGTTGATAAACTATTTCACCATTACCCCCGTTGTCAGTCTCCGTTTAACTGATGTTGATGTAGCCGTTAAGTTGTAGACTTGGATCAAAACGCTACCTTTTAAAAGCTCGAGGGTGTCAAAATGGTACGTTTAATGGTCACAAATAATCATTTATAGTGTTAGAAAGACAACTATTTACAACAACAAATGCCTTTCTAGCACTATTAAACGACATTTATAATGCTAGAATGATCATTTGTGACGATTAAACGTAACGTTTTGACACCCTGGAGCTTTTAAAAGACAACGTTTTGATCCATGTATTATAAATGTTCTTAATACGATTAAACGACATTTATAATGCTAGAATGATGTTTTGAGCATTTCAATCGTATTAAGAAATGTAATTAATTTTACATGGGAAAGAGATAAATTAAAGAATTGAAAGAATAAAGAGTAATAAATAGTTAAGGGTATAATAAGAAAAGTAAAATTAATGGTTCATTGATATTATAAAATGGCTTATAATTTTGGACAATTTTTTTTTTCAAAGCTACTATAATTTAGGATTGATAGAGTGTAGTAAGTTGTATAATGGTGCATGAAACAAAGTCTTTTGTACGTTATTGCATTGAAATAAAAAGGGGAATGAATTATGTCAGTTGGAATTCTCTCTAATTTATTTTTTTTAATTGTTGTATCTCAACCATCAAAGTTAATCTTTACTTTTTTTGTAATTTTATTTCTCATTTTCTTTCACATGTTTAATAGTAAAATGCAACAATTGGAAAAATTGAAAAAATTTCAATTGAAGAAAGAATTTATTCCCAATAAAAAAACAGATTTACCTACGTGAATTCAGAAAGGCTTATTGTCTGTACTTCAGTACAATTTTTATTGATTAATTGATTAATATTTCACCTACTTAATGTACCATTACTGAGCTAGGATTAAAATCTCTAGAAAATTAGAAATGAATAACCTTACTGTTGTATAGTAGGAAAAACGAGAAGGATGGTGATATTTCTCAATCTCATGATATGTTTCTTTTTTCTCCCTACAAGAACAACAGCTCAAAATCTTGAAGTTTAGATTAGTTTTAAATAATTTTGGGTAATTTAGCTAACAACTAATGAGCATTAGTGATGATATAAGTAAATTTGCAAATGGTAATATAAACAAATTTTAACTCTATTTGCAAATTTATTTATTAATAAAAAAAAACACGTCAAAACAAGTCCACGTCACTGTAGAAGTTTAACCTATAGGAAACATTGATGCAACATTTAGTAGCATTTAATAACATTTCACACGTTGCCAAACAAGAATCAAATGAAACATTTTCCACAAAAAGAATCAAATGAAACATATAAGGGCTCAACAACAAAAAGGAATCCAAAAGTGCCGGAGTACGTTGTTCTTCCTAGATTTATTACATTAGGGCCTGCCTTGGTTTTGGAGAGAGAAAAATACAAACCAATTAAAAATAACCGCTGAGATTTAATTTTTGTAGTTTTTTTTCTAACAAATCGAACCAAATCAGCAAAGAAAAAAAACGTTTATATTCTCAAAACTTTAATTAAACCTATTTTAAAAAGAGTAAGAATTACAGTAACTTTTTTCCAACGTTATAAACTTTTTGTACTATTTTTTAAAATAACCATGTTATAATTAGGAAGTATCTTGCGCTTTTAATAATGACTAATCTTTTTCGAAAAAATTGTTCAACACACAAGAAGAGTTATCTCTTCTCAATCAAGTTTTTTTATATGCATGAGTCACAAATTCAAAACTAACCACATGCTTATGATGTTCAAGTCTATTATTACTTGGACCAACCACATGTTGGTAAAAGGTTTATATACTATTCAAACAAATAAGCTATGGAAGAAAGTTGTGTCCATAAACCCTAGCAAAACCCTATGTCAACCACAATCCATTTTACCGAAATGGTTTTCCTTAGGCGTTCAAATGCAGATTTCTTAAAATAACAAAATGACAATCATACCCTTCTTTATCCTTTGGCAAAAAAAAATGCAATTTGTACTCTTGGGAGTCTAAAATGCATTCGAAGTGTCAAAAGGAATACATGCAGCAAGTCAAGTGTTACCCATGCAATAAACCAAGTGTCATGACTCATGAGGAATACATGCAACAAGTCAACTGTGTTACTCATGCAATAAATCAAGAGTAGTGATATTTTGACAACCATTTTGTTACAACCTTTGAGACAACTTTGTTGTTCTCTCTTTTCATTGGTCAAAAACAATAGAGAGAGAAAAATGAAGAGAGAGAATAAAATCATAATGTGAGTATGAGAGAGAAAGTTGTACAAAAGTTGTACCAAAATGGTTATACAAATATCATTTCTCATAAATCAAATGTCATGACTCATGAATACATGCAACAAGTCAAGTGTCAAGAGGAACACATGTAACAAGTTAAGTGTTATCCATGCAATAAACCAAGTGTAATGACTCACGAGATATACATGCAATCAACCAAGTGTCAATAGGAATGCATTCAGCAAGCAAAGTGTTACTCATGCAATAAACCAAGTGTTATGACTCATGAATACATGCAACAAGTCAAGTGTCAAGAGGAATGCATGTAACAAAGCCAAGTGTTATCCATGCAAAAATAAAAATAAAAATCACATCCAAATCTTGAAAAGGTCATTCATACTTAGAAATAAGTCATTGAAAGACTACAAGTCTCAGCCTTGAATTTTTTTATGGTTGCTCTTTAGGCACCCTACAATTTTTCACCTTATCTAAAAAAACCGGTCAGAAGTTATAATCCAATCGAATTTTACACATAAAAATAGTCGATCGAAACTTATTATTTGAAAGCAATTTAAAATATCTAAATTTTTTAATCATATCCCCACCCCTACTAACCAAACAATCACCTTTGATATATAAAGAAGTAAAATCAATATTGACACAACATAAAACCAAACTATGCGCAGTGTATTAAAGAAATAGCAAAAATGAAAACAACTCCTACTTCCACATTCAAAAAAACACCAACACCCACCCTGTTAACTATCTTGGCCCACATTTTTTTAAGGGAAACGTTTTTTGTTTTTTTTAGAGGTGAAGGGAAACATTTTTATATTCCAAATATGATTTGACAAAGGCTAAATATAGTGAAATAATAAAACAGCCGACATACATCAAGAAACAAACCTGATGGTTTTGCATAAATGAAATTCAATCTTATTGGTTGAGCTAACTTTCAATATTAGTGATGTGTCATATTAATAACTCAGCTGTATAATTGTACAAGAGGACATATGAAAACAGTAAGTTAATGAATAGTGCTGTTATTGAAGTTATATCCTCAGTTTTTGTGGTAAAAAAGGAATAAAGGATCAACAAGGAAATATCCACTTATTCAAAAAAAAAAAAAAAACAAGAAAATATCCAACAAACATAAGTTATTCAGGAGATTTTTGTTTTGAAGTTAAACTCAACCAAAAGGTATCACAGTGAGGACTATGACAGAGAGAGAGGTGCCCCTTCCCACCCTTATTAATTGCCATCCATAAACATCATGGCATCAACCATTCCCATCTTTAACATGCTTCAGATTTTCATTTTACCATATAGTTAACAAGTCAAACACTAACCATCATTCACAAACAAACCCAAAATCAAGAATAAAAACTAAGCTTTGTTGGGTTGTGAGGGAGTATGATAAATCATTGCATTGAATTTTGAGCAAGCACATAAGTGACTTGTATATAACATCTTAACCCAAAATATTCCGGAAATGAATATAAGAGTTCTCTCACTTATATAATGATCAACATCCACTTTTCCATCCAATGTGGAAACTCTCGCTTACGCTTGACATACTAACAATCTTACCCTCGTGTGAATCAATCTATTCATTTGGGATTAATTACTCCCCTTGAAGCTGAAGTTTTTCATTGATATACACTTACACCATCATTAGCACTCAATATCAACGAAACGAGGAAGACTTGCTTGAGCACAAATACAAATAAAAAAGGTTTGGACACACTCACACAAATAGAGAAAAATAAATGAAAAAGAATTTAGTCATATCATACAATTATTTTCTCTTTAATTTTGTTCAATTATGTGTGTGTGTCTAAACAATTTTTTCCTGTGTTTGTGACCAAGAAAGAATTTCTCCAACGAAACACACCTCTTGACAACATTGTCAAACAAACTTCTGATACAGGGAGTTGATAACCTTCGTCAAACCATAGGTTATAATAAGTTGGATTATGAGAGAAGTTCATAAGTGACTTGGAGCATGATTGTCAAACTCGAGATCCCACCTACAATCGTTTGGATATAAGAAAATTGTAAATTGCAAGATCGTAAAACATAAGATCCTACGAAAAAAATTATATTTATTCCAACTATATATTAAAATAATTAAAAAATATGATAGTATAAATAAAATCAATAAACCCATAAAAAATCAATAACAATGATATGAGAAAAGTCCGATATGTGTTTAAATTAATACTATTACTTTTTCCATCTCATCTATTTCTCACGCGCCCTATTTTCTTTTCCAAAAATGTCCTTCAGATTTTCGGATTTTAAAATCCGAACAGGTGTTTTCCTTTGTTATAGGGTGAAAAAATGAGTTTTTTACCAATTCGGATTTTAAGATCCGAAAATCTCAAAAAATAGGGAGCGCTATTTGATTTTTTCATATTATAGAATTCGAAAACCACCTAAACACCCTCTTTTCATGGTGTTGATGCAGTTCGGATTACGTAATCCAAACTGCACCAGCACCAATTCTGAACATGTTTCTAACATGGACAGTCATTTTAAGGACAATATTAATCTTCCTAACTCTCATCATTGTGTTTTTATGATCAAGACTCCCTTAGAAGGGACTTCTTACGGGACTCTGCCCCTCAAAATCTAAAATTCCATCGTTTAGACCCTTTTTTCATGGTGCTAATGCAATTCGGATTACGTAATCCAAACTGCATCAGCACCAATCCTGAACATGTTTGTAGCATGGATAGCCATTTTAAGGACAATATTAATCTTCCTAACTCCCATCCTTGTGTTTTTATTATTTTATTTGACATGGATAGACCCTTTTTTGGTTGTTTTTAAAAGCAAAATTCAAAATTGCTGAAATGGGAGAGATTATGATTGCTGGTTATACATAAGCATAGTTTGGATTATGAAATCCAAACTCGTCCGGATTATAAAATCCGAACTTCAAAAGGTAAATTTGAAAATTTTACAGGGTGCGTGAGATTGCCACAGGATGGAAAAAGTAATAGTCTTAAATTAAAGCCTGCAAGTTTTATAGAACAGAAGAGATAGCCCGGCCCAACAAGCAAAAGTAGAATTATCTAGAAGAATGAAGAAATTGAAAAGAAAAGAAAAAATCTTACATTTAAATTTTCATTCCTACAAACCATTAAAAATATGAATTTTACTCCTTTCAACCATTTCAGATTACTTTGACCTTTTTCAGAAAAAGTTCACTCCTAAAAGAATGAATAAATGATGTATGCAGGAATGAATAAATGATGTATGCAGTCCTTAATAATTATATTTTAATGACAAATTATCCTGACTCAGTAGAACAAAGAGATTAGTTTGTCTTCGGTATAAAATTGTTGAGGACTATTTTGAGTTTATTTTTTTATGGACTAAATTGTCCCGCACAAATATTGTGAACGACCAATATAGATCTTCACTTTAAAAAGAAATTTTCAATTGAGAAACGAGCAAGCACAGCGAGGATATACCGCAAGAATGCAAAGACATAAATTTTATTTTCCATTAAAAAAGTGATGGATGACAAAGAACAAAACAACCACAATATTATACACCCTCCAATCACTAATATAAATATGAATTTTTAGATTCATTGAATAAATTAAGTATGTGATTTATAATATAATTCACATACATCATTTATTGAATAAATCTAAAATATGGATTTTTGCTTATAATAATGACTAGAGGAGGTATATTGTTATTAGTCAAAACCAATCTTATGCAGGTCAAGTTAGAGATGCATGTTTAACATAGCAAACTAAGAAATGCACATTTTCTCAAAAATTGAAATTTAAAGTAATTCCTCTCCAACCATGGGTGAAATGCAAGTGATATGAATCAACTATACTGAAAGCTTAAGCTATTATTTTTAAAGGAAAAGCTTACGATATTGAGTAGAAAAGATAAAACAATGGGCATATTTAACACACCCTCTCATACGTCCTCTTGACTTGAAGTTGGTGTTGTCAATGGCCCTATAGCGCTATAGCGTAGCGGAAAGTAAACAAATTGTTAATGTTCTCCATCGGTACAAAATGTCATCAAATAGTGGCTATAGTGGTCGGTGCTATTGCACTATTGTGTAGCAGAATTTGAACAAACCTCAATTTTCCGTGATCCATGATTGACAGCAGGGCTTGAAGTGCAGACAATAATCAAGCTCAACCCTACTTTGTCACGAAAATCAACTATTATTGCTAAAATGGGGGCAGCTAACAATCACCTTTCGACACTTTTTCATAGACTCTAATATCATGACATAAACTAACTATCCCAAAAGATATTACAATTAGGTGAAAACACATGAATGGTGTTATATTGATGTCTAGAATTAAGAATGGAAGCTAATAGTTACATATTTTAGCTTCCTTCGATAAGCTGTGTAAAAATGATTATAATACAAATGGATTGATTAACTGCATATCCAACCAAGCTACTGGACAATTATACCAAGCTACAAGATATCTTCCAAGATTGAGCATTCTCAAAAGTACTTTATATCTACTGAAGAAAATTAGCAACTGCACCAATAAGGCAGTAATGCTAAATCAGAAGCACTTCAATAGTGCTTCATGCTGCCTTGTATTAGGGAAAACAGACATCAAAGTTCAAAGCTGCTTTTTGGCATACAATGTTTCCCTTTCTTATATATTAGACATTATAATAAACTTCATAATAGGGTAATTAGCTTTGTTTCAGCCAAAAACCAGAAATCTAAGCTATTTTGGAGTGTATGATGTAATTCAATTTTCATTCTTTTATGTGGTAAATTCACTATCGACAACGTCGAACATTTGTAGAAAATTCTACCAAGCAAATAAATGTATATTGCCACCAATATTTTCTTGATAACACAACAAAGGAGAGGTAACAAAATACCAAAGCTGTTTTCAGAAGGGGGATTGGGTAAAAGTAAGAACACGTGTAACTAAGCATTATTATTCATTAATCAATACTACTTAGCAAATGAATTCTTCATGGTATGATTAAACGAACAACATCAATAAAATTCATATCTTTCACAATCATGATGCTCACGTTTATGACAAAAGGAGTAAAACTGCATAAAAAAAAAACATTGTTTTTGCAAATCTTCTTGAATTTGTATGCTCTCATTTTGCCACAATTTCTCTACTACAGATTTCCTAAGCATTTTGCCATATCTAGATAGAAAATTCATTCCTCGATCACAAACTGCAAGACGCAACATATGCTTGTTTCGCGAAATGAGATCATTTATTTGCTTACAAATCGACCCATATAGTACAGAAGAAGATTGCCTGTTGCCTTTGACTCAAAACCTGCAAAATATTAAACATAGTTACCCTGATCTCCTTATTTGTATTCAGAGCTTGTGCAAATTGAGTCCAAAGTCCAACGTGTTGCCAAAATTGCACACCATTTGGATACCTGCATCACACAAAAAAAAGTTGTTTGGAAAGCTAACCTTATAGTCTCTTCTCCTACTACCTTATAGGAAACAATAAAACCAGTTAATCTCAAATTTCCTCTTTGATTATTACTAATTTCAAGGTAAATAGCTACATCCCTTCTTCTCTCTCTATCAACATTCAACACAAAAGCAGTACTCAAAAACTCAAGACATGTCTCAATTCTTCTATTTTATTAGAATTACTCAAGGACTCAAATAGTATTATTAAGTTTGGATTATAGGTCTGGTATTGTTGGAACATTTCATCATTACTTGAAATTGTTGTTACGTTTATCAAACACTCCGAATTATTGCTGCAAAAAATCAACATTGAATAACAAGAAAATTAAGTTTGTTAGACAAAAAATTAGGTTGAGGCTGAGTCGCGGACTAGATTGTTCTCTTTAATACGTTTGGCGGCTCCGCCTCGTTGAAAGGGTGACGTTGCCTATAATTAATCAAAATTAATTATTGTCTTAAAAAGCATATTCCAAGAGCCATTGAAAGGGATAAAGAAACGTACCCAAGATAAAAAAAAAAAAAAAAATACTCTAATGAAGAAAATAATAATGATGAATCAATGCTCTATATTATATTTCGAGAAACAATTCAAATTATTTTCAAAGTAATAGTAATTGAAAATGGTATCGCCTATAATAAAAATAAATCATTATTATACTTTATTATCAATATTTAATAAAATCATCAACCGGTACTTTGCTTGTAGAAATGTCATCCGGTTACCTATACCCGACAATTCCAACTTATACAATTGTAGGATTGGTGTGTCCTACAGAATGAATTGTATAAGTTGGAACTGTCGGGGACTGGGTAGCCTGAGTACAGTTCCAAATCTAAAGTACCTAGGACAATGAGAGAAATGACACAAAGGATGATGATGTGAATGTTAGGATTTTTTTGCATGAGACTCTGAATTGTAAGGTTGTGTTTGAACATCACCCACCCACGGCACACTTTTTATATTGCTCTTCCAGGAGACAAATCCCTTGTAATCCTCCCAATTATTTGGACAACAATAATCACTCCTAATTCTTGAGACTAAGATAGGAAGGTAAGGATTATTCATCAAGATCAAAATCCTTAAATGTTAGACTTAGGTGATCAGAATATTAAGTACTTATGATATGATCACAACCATATTAATATGTTGGTAATGGAAAAGGAAATGAAATCCCTTCACTTAACACATTGATTTCAGATCAAATCCAAATACCAAAGAGCAATAAGCGCCATGTACAAAGAATCACTAGAGGAGAAACGCAACTACAAGCTTTTAGTTTTTAGGAACTTCTTCTACTTGAATTTCAAACTCATAAACAAAAATTCCTATGAATAACTTATGAGAAATGCTAACCAGGTGCCCCGGGGCACTGGTTAAGGAGTTAAATATAATAATATTTTGCATTGAAAGTAGTGTAGTCAATGCATTAAAAGTTTAAAATGTGTTCTTTTTAACTTAAAATTTCTTTTTTTGGCTTCCTTAATCAGCCCATGACCCATAACTTAATTATTCACATCAATATAAATCTAAATATTCGAAAGGCCATGATACATTTTAGGCTACCTTATATTTTTTTAAATAAAAATAAATAAATAATATTTTATTAAAATTTATTAAAAATAGGAGGGATCGGGTTCACTATTCACATTAGATAACCCTAGGGGTCGTTTGGTGCAAAGGATAGGCAGACATGATAGGATAAAACTATCATATCCTGGTTCAATTTGTTGTTTGGTGCGCCAATAGGAAAGGATAACTTAAACCCACTTCTAATCCTATCCTACTCACCCTTTGTTATTTCTTTATCCTTAGTTTTTGGTGCGTTAGAATTATCCTATCATGACCGTTTGATGGTCAGGATAGGATAGAGGCAGGATATGATATAAAGCTGGATAGAGATAGGATATGATAAGGACATGATAAACATTAATCCTATCATGTGTTTGATGCGCACATGATAACAAACATGATATCATTATAATTAAATGAAAAAATTGCTCTCATAATTAATTAAATATTATAAAAATGGAATGTTATTAATTATAATAGAAAATACATGCTATCGTTATTTTAAAAATGACAATATTTTAAAAATGGCAGAATATCAGGATAATAAATAAGGAATGATCTTCTAATACCATCAGGATAATTTCTAACCTAGCCTATACTCAGGATAGAAATTACAAAGGAAAGTCAGGATAGGATAGGAAAATGGTTTATTTTATCCTATCCCATTGGTGCATCAAACATTAGATTTAAGCAGGATATGATTAATGTATCATATCTGTCTCCCTATCCTGACCATCAAACGCACCCATTTTGCCCTCTCTCTCAATTCATCGCTCGTGTTCTCTATGCTCTCCATCCATCTATATGTACCTCTTCCTCCATATTTCTTCAACACCATATCTTCTATTGTTACATATATGACCCCAAATCCACCCTATAATCAGTTTTTCCTCAATTTGTTTAATTTTGTGTCTTTCTTTCTTGATTGTCTATTTTGTATTCAAGTCAAATTTAAAAAGTGATAAAATAGAGAGTTTAGGAATTTCGTATTATCTTCAACAGAGACAACAATTAGTTGCGTTAAGAGATTGGATTGTAATTATAAATTTTTTATAGGTTGTTGCTCGTGTATGAATTTTTTTACAAGTTGAGTTATACAAAGAGGTTTTGATAGAACCTTTGTAATTGAAGAAGGAAGAAGACAATATACAATTTTTTTTTTTATTGAAGAAGCCATGAATTTTTTTTTTTAATTGAACATTAAGAATGAAGATACGGCACCCCTAAAAATAGGAAGAAGATGATTGACAATTTTGTTTTACAACTTTGTATAATTAATAATATCTTAATTATATTTAATTATAATTAATTGCAAGGGTAATTATGTCATCTCATTGTGATATATATGATATTATGTTTGTTATCATCTGTGCATCAAACATGTGATAGGATAAATGTTTATCATGTCTATATCATTTCCTATTGTTATCCAGTTTCATATCATATCCTACTCTATTGTGCACCAAACGGGCCCTATATTTATTTGACATACTCTAAAAACACTAATCAATATCACACATTTGATTCACACATTTGACATCACATTGTAAAAGATTAATTACAAAAATGTAACCGAGTATAAATCTTATTATAGTTATTTATTTATTTTGGTCAAATATACAATTTTTTTAAAGGATCTCGATGCAAATTATTATTATTACTATATATTTTAAAAATATTTAAAAAGTTACAACAATTAATTTTTTTTACACAAAACAAACAACATTCTTTCATTCAAATTGATAGAGTACATTGATGCAATACAAATTCACTAAAAACAAAAAGGATGAATCTGTGAACAAACTCACAACATCCATGTTAATAGCATAAAACGGAAAACTACATAAGCCTACAAATATGACTATATTAAAATCTCCGGAATAGCCATGCCTCAGGATCTGCAACATTGATGACGCCAAAGTCATTGGTTGGATCTGCACTGGATCGAAGCTGATTTGACAATTTGAACTGAACAAACACCTGAACGAGAGAGAAAAGACAAACAACATCGCATAAAGACAACAAACAAAACAGCGTTGCACCAAGACGACAAAATCACAAAAGGAAAACCTAATTCGATGTGAAAATCACTTATTTAAATAAAAGGGAAGAAGAAAAACGATTTAGAGGGGTGATTTGGGGTCAAAAATTGACCCTAAACCACCCCTCTTTGGTGGATGAAGGAGAAGAAATTAGGGTTTCAGTTGACGGCTCACAAAAGAGAAAGGGGGGAGAGAGTTTGATGTTTTTATTTTTATTTTTTCTTATAATAAGAACCAGACGTAGTGGCTATAGTGGTCGGTGCTATAGCAATGTTGGGTAGATAATTTGAACAAACCGTTATTTTCCACAATTAGTGATTGACAACGGTGCTTGAAGTGTAGACAATAATCAAGCTCAACCCTTCTTTGTCACGAAAATCAACTATTATTGCTAAAATGGGGGCAGCTAACATTCATCTTTAGACACTTTTTCATAGGCTCTAATATCATGACATAAACTAACTATCCCAATTAGGTGAAAACACATGAATGGTGTTGTATTGATGTCTAGAATTAAGAACCAAAGCTAGTAGTTACATATTTTAGCTTCCTTCGATAAGCTGCGTAAAAATAATTATAATCCAAATCGATAGATTAACTGCATATCCAACCAAGCTACTCGACAATTATACCAAGCTACAAGTTATCTTCCAAGATTGAGCATTCTCAAAATTACTTTATAATACTCAAAAAAATTAGCAACTACACCCATGGTTGTCAAACTCATGATTCCACCAAAGATCGTTTGAGTATTGAAAAAGCGTAAATCATAGGATCGTAACAAGGATCGTAAGATCCCGCCAAATACACAAAATTATAGGAATAACGAAGAAAAATAACCTTAATTAAAATAACTTTTTTGTTAATTTAATCATAAAGATGAGTTTGTAACAAAAAAAAAAATCATACAATGAGACTTCTAAACATAAATAATAGAATTTTTTTTTATTAATTTGCACCACGGAATGATAATTGTAAAGATGGATTGATTACCTTTGATTGGAAGAAGGGAATAAATTCAAAAAAAAAAATACCTTTTGTCGAAAACAAAGGAAAAACCTTGAAATAAAAATAAAATAAAAGCGAGTCCCAAAAAAAGGATGAGAAATTCCCAAGTTGGGGAGTGATTTCTCACTTAAAACCCACTGAGTCACAAAAAAAGTGTACGTTCAATGTATCCGTCATGCGATAGAAACGGGTCAAATTCTGAGTCATCGAGTCAAGATGTGAAAATCGGATAGAGAACGTTGAAACCAGCACGAGGGAATATTCCTGTTGAAGGAGGAGAAAAAGCTAACATACAAATAGAAGGAATTGAGGTTACAAGTATAACTTTAGTGTTTAAGTATAATTTTGTAACTTTGTCTTTCAAATTTATGCTTCTAGGTATAACTATATATAATTTTGTAAATTTATGCTTTTTAGTGTATATTATAAACTCTATTATTGTGGTATGATTTAGTGTGTATAATTATAATTTTGAACTGTATGTTATTAATGGATGATTTTAGATCAAAGGATTCAGCAAGTTCATATAGTTTATTTATATTTGTAACACCCATACTAGAAATTACCTAGGATATCTAGTATGCTCGTTAAACTTGGCATTGGATACATTAAAATTACAATAATAAAATTTCTTCTGAACATATCATAAAACTACTTGTCTATACATTTAAAATAGTACCACTGACGTGTACAACATACATGCAATGACAAGTAAATATAATTGTCCAGCTTCTTCTTCTACTTCATCACGAACTGCCCTGCTTGCGATCCACCTGTGTCTCTGAAATAAAATAAAAGGGATTGGGATGAGACGGGATGTCTCAGTGAGTTCCACCTATCCTAGGCTGTAGGCAATCTCAGGGAACCTAGGATCGCCATTTGTCTCTAAACTCAACCATTTCGGGTTTATGCAGTTTTATCATGCATAACTGAGCGATCGGGGGATAACTAGGATCGCTATCTAAAAGACTGATATAATCCTGATACTAATACTCAACTCATAATCATAATTATAATCATAATGTCTGTCATATTATGTTAGAAATGTTAGCGTTGAACAAACAATATTATCTGAGTTGATTTTACGGAATAAACCCAGGTGGAGTAACCCCGGAATTTATTCCACTCTGTCCGGTATTAATTTCCAACTGGCGGGAACCCAACTGACGGGGATACCGGACTCCTCTTATTGTCATGTGGTCATCCTTACGGATAGTGCCCGTTCCAACTGGCGGGAACCTTTCGTATCCAACTGGCGGGAATAGCGAAAGCCATGACTTATAAATTATTTAATATTATAAATTGAACTGATTCTCTGATAACTGAGTTAATCCTCAACTCCACTACTGACGGGGATCTAGAGAGGAATAACTTATCTTAACTGATTTCCTTATAGTAATAACATTCTGAGTCTAATAATATAGACGTAGTAATTTCGTCTTTATTCTAAAATTATCTCTTATACTAACCTATTCAGGTTCTAGGCATATCGTTATCATATGCCATTCATAAAATGTTATAAGATTTTCCCCATATCCTGATAAACTAAATTCGACTAATTAAGTCGAGCTTCCATACTTAGAATTCTTTTCTTTCCAATGATTGGAAATCTACTCATGAATGATTTGTTCCAATGGCTAATTTACTCTAAACATTCTTTTACACAAATAAATATACACTATGGTAGTATAGGATCAGAGGATATTCATAATACAATTTCGGCTATATACACATATTCATTAAAAATGAGAATTTAGAGTCTTAGCCAAACCAAACCATCATATCACCTTAAAAGTATAATTTATATTAGCTAAGAGTCGAAATAAGTAATAAAATCCAACAATTCTCACTTTCCGGAATGTTAGCCGAAATTGCATATTTATTCATACTCACGTAAAACTTATCATAATAATTTTCCTCTAACTCCTTCATTACCATAAGCATATTTATCAACATAAAAACTATTTTAGAGTACACTAGCAAGGGTGTGAACCTTAAATCATATTGTCACTAAATTATGTTCTAATATATATCAATTCATAAACTATCATTCTAGTGGCATAATATAACTACCCAAAGGGAAGTTTTTCTATCTAAGGGAACTCACCTTATCTTATTCCAAACTCTGGAACAATTATAAGCATCAATTGAGCATCTTCGCCACTGCCTCTATTCGGTCATCCGAATAGCAGTCCAAAACTGCAACCGCTTAATTCATCACCAACTTGAATCTCGGTTCAGCACAAAATCCTACTTCTGCCATCAACTTCAAAATTATCTACAGATTTCAATACTGGACCAAAATCAGTGAAACGGGTGCCAAAACGTCCGAAATTTCGTTAGCTAACCATAGCAACAACAACCACTTGATTCGGAGTTACAGGGAGAGAGTTCTTACCATTTTAGTGGAGTCCTGTTCCAAACCCGTAATAGTTTTTTCAGCATAAATTCACAACTTCAAACGCATTTTCTGAGTTCGTTCCTAATCCGAAACATACAAAATTTATATCCAAACTGAAGGGAATTAAGCGTAGAATCCAAAAATCCAAAAGTTACTCAATTATGGATTACACAACAGCATATATGAGCCAATGAAGATCATGCGAATATTCGTCTCAAAATCATGAATTTCAATTATAACTACTTATAGCAACAAACACAACTCAAAATACATCAATAACAACTTATCAAGGTTGTTAAATCACTTTTCCATAATAATTTTCTTAAGTTCCATGCTTCTACTTTCAATCCATTTCTCCAAAAATTCAACTTACTAGTAAACTCACCATGAATGTCATTCATAAGCTCCTTATGCATCAAACAACTCACCACCACCACCACCACAACATATATTGCATTCCTAGACATTGAATTAAACAATTTTAACAAAGGTAGCATTAGAGGTGAGGTGGATAGATTGATTTTCATGGAAAAGGAAGAGAAGAAAGAGCTCGACACTTACTTAATGTTCATTCCATCATGGGTACTCCAAAAGCTAGCTTATTTGATGATTTCCATGAGATTGGGGCCAAAATGAAGATTATGAATGGTAATGGGAGAAGGGGCTGTTTTTGCTTCAAGGAGAGGGAAGGATGAATTTTGCTTGCTAAACACTTGTAATAGCACCACAAGGAACCTATTTGTTGCTTAATTTTGATGATTTCATGAAGAAATGAAAAATTTGTGATAGAGAGAGTTGAAGAAGATGATGGCCGATGGGTTTTAGAGAGAGAAGGGGAAGAAATTATGGAAATGTTTTAGAGAGAGAAATGGATGGAATTGTGTGGAAAATTTTAGAATTTTCCTATTAAACAATCTCTTGGTTGGCAAATACCCATTTTGCCCTTGCTTAAAATCTCATAGATAATTTGAAAAATAGCTGACACAGATAAATGACAAATGACAGTGTTGTTAAGCGAGATATTACACTCTACCCCCCTTAAGAAAATTTCGTCCTCGAAATTTAGATTTTACCTGATAATAAGTACAAATAATTCCTCAATACTTTCGATCTTAGACTTCCACATATGTCTGTTACCAACTGATTCTCTTTATTCAACTAAATTATCGGTTTCCCTTGTTACATAAAGTCTTCCGACTACCTAGCCATAGATACAACTTACTTGAATTAATATGTTAAACCGATTCCTTGACATGTTTTCCAATCTCATATGTCGAAAAGATTCGATAATAACCTTCTTATCTGTGATTTGTGAAATACATTATACACATTCCGAACATAGTGGATTGTAAAGCTAACCGATGCATCTGATATCTTTCGAGTAAATTCCTTGTTCCACATACTCTTCATAAATTGTCTTAGGTTACTCCTACTTGTTTACCTTTACTGAATTCTTGAAAAATCTCATACGTTTACTAAAGTAACACTTCTATCGACTTCGTCAACTTTTATCTTGTCTTGGACGGATATGACCTTTGAGTGATCTTTCATGCTATGTCTGGTCCCAATAAAATTTTATTTCTGTACCATGCCCCAAATAACGAGGTCTTATAATGATAATCATATCATACTCTGTATAAGATCGTCCCTACTCTGAGCAATATCTGACATCATGTTTATTTCATCGAAAGTAAGAATTGTTCCAACTTTCTCCGTTAATCAATACATAAATAGGTAAATGTTACTTCTGATGTCTGTTATGTTTTATATGAATAAACTCAACATTGTGCTACCTCTAACATCTGTTGGAAGTACTAACTGACGAGTACAATCCATAAATCAGATTTAAATACATAGTGTACTAACTGGCGAGTACATTAAATATATAAATCTTATATGAGAATGGTGCACTGACTGGCGAGTACACAATACACGAGGTAGTACAACTGATAGCTTAACACATAACATATATTTGTAGTCATTCAACTTTGCTTCTTCTATACCAGAATTTAAATCAATCACGATACACCTTGATCATATTAGGATGAGTAAAAAGTATCATCATAGATCTTCTCTTGAACTTATATGTTCAAAATATACATTTCATTCTTGAACAATATTGTTATAGCTGTTACTCTAGGGAATGTCTTATCATCTTTTTCTTAATTCCATACTCATAACCTGAACATGCATAGTCCCATACCGTAGCTCACATAATTTTTCTAACTTGTGTGATATCAATCTTTTCTTTATCTCAAAAAAATATGGAGTTTAGATTCCTGAACTTCACGACTAAAATTGCATTCAAGCATTTGCATTCATATTCTAAATAGTATATGTTCCCTCAGATACATGTTAATATACCTGATATTCCATGATAGTATTTCAAACCAAAATAAAAATAAAATCTTCAAGATACAACATTTATATCTTTGCCTCATACATGACTCCTTTTAACTAATCTGACACTTCTAAGTCATTCAACGAAATCATGGCGTCGATTAACCGGGTTACATACTATAGGTGATTCCAATTTCTTATATTTAATAAGGTAGGAACACCTTCATCCTACTCTTACTACTTGAACTTTTTATATCTTTGAATCATGCGGTTTGAAAAATTGTTTAATTCGTCTCTTAAGATTTCCCATGAATATCTCATTCAAAGTCTTAAACTTTTGCACATTATGTTACTTCTTGCTGATTAATATCTCGCTGCGCTACTCTGATTTATTAGTTCACTTTGCTTAGGCGTACTACTCCAACCATACTGTAAATTTCTCCATCTCATTACTACATGTTATGAACATGGGGCTAACTTTACACTTCTTGCTATTTCGAGCACCGACTTATAATCACTGACGAGTCATTTTCAAATACTGCAATGTTTTCTTTAAACATGCACTACATACTTGTTTTCTCAAAGTGTTCCTTGAATGATTCTCACATTCACATTATTTATGAACTAAAACATACTTGAATATTCGAGGCTTATTTCCATTTAGTTTGTTCTTGTCTGTATTGACAGTTACATTACACTTACGATCTCCTCTGTAATAACTTCGACTCCCAAAATTCGATCTAGTTAACAAAATCATTCTTTTGGTTTTCAAGACATTTGCATCAGAAAAATCATCAGATAAAAATGTTTAATTGCTCAATACTTTACTTCATTCTTAACTCTTTTACACTAGCGACAATTTTTCCTGTAGCAGAACCTTAAAATAATTTTCAAATTCAAAAATCTTGATTTAATCTTTAACACATCAACCTATTGTATTCATGCGTTAATACATTCTTGTCCTCGACATTCCGTTGAAAGAACTTGACATCATTCGTCCATTAGTTCACCGAACTTCCGCAACTTATTATTATTAAATCTTTATTTTCCGTTCCGATCGAAAATTTACATCTTGTCTCTGACCATTACTGGGATCTCTTTCCACTTACTGTTATACTTGTATTTCTTAGTTCGAAGAACAACTTAATATCATGATAAATGCAAGAGGTCTTATTCAATTTCCTTAGCGTACAATCCTTATTAGTTTAACTTTTCTGCAATTCCTTGCTAAAAAATGCATCCAATTCGTGTTCTAATCTGTAAGGATCTTTCCACTACTATTTATTCATCCTTCTTGACTCTTATGCTGCATAGCATCTTCACTTTCTAATTCATAAATCTAGCACTTTAGATTTGGGAGGTTTGACTAACCCGACATAGTTTATCTAACTTACGTCGTCCATTCACTGCTCACATCGGGGTTTCCTTGTCTGCTCCAAAATAATTTACTTATTCCTTAATTAGTTCACTTAACAGTTCAAGCATCAAAATCCAGCTCGTTTCGGCATTCAAGTCTTTCACTTCTTACATACTCTACACCCACCGAGAGTTTATGAATTCCATTGTTCATCAGATAATTTTCTCATATCAAGTTCATCTTCTGATCCCGCAGTTCTAGTTACGCCTTTAGAAATACTCATTTCTTCTATACCTTACTTATGCCTCTTATATTGCGGCTCCTGTCAAAGTTGCAATTATCCCTTAGTCACCCTGAATATCTTACTTCTACGGTATCCACATAAAAAGTGTCGTTCAACAATACATAGTACTCCGTCTTAATCTTAACATTTCCCTTATGTGCTTGAAGAATCTTCAGCTTCACAGTTTATTAGCCACCCTCTGGCGTCGAATACTTCCTTAGCAAAATTCCCTATAAACCTAACACCCTGACTTTCCTTCTTCTTATGCTTCATTCCTCCTAGGTCCTATTCAGCTCTCAGACATTCGTTCTAACTGTCATATACTAGATTGAGTTGATCAGGCTCAGGTAGATATGACATTTAGAATAAACATCCGGAACCCAATGGTCCCACTGCATTTTATTGAATTCTAATGACCCAAGGCACGATCTGAATCGACCTGCTCTGATACCAAATTGTAACACCCATACTAGAAATTACCTAGGATATCTAGTATGCTCGTTAAACTTGGCATTGGATACATTAAAATTACAATAATAAAATTTCTTCTGAACATATCATAAAACTACTTGTCTATACATTTAAAATAGTACCACTGACGTGTACAACATACATGCAATGACAAGTAAATATAATTGTCCAGCTTCTTCTTCTACTTCATCACGAACTGCCCTGCTTGCGATCCACCTGTGTCTCTGAAATAAAATAAAAGGGATTGGGGTGAGACGGGATGTCTCAGTGAGTTCCACCTATCCTAGGCTGTAGGCAATCTCAGGGAACCTAGGATCGCCATTTGTCTCTAAACTCAACCATTTCGGGTTTATGCAGTTTTATCATGCATAACTGAGCGATCGGGGGATAACTAGGATCGCTATCTAAAAGACTGATATAATCCTGATACTAATACTCAACTCATAATCATAATTATAATCATAATGTCTGTCATATTATGTTAGAAATGTTAGCGTTGAACAAACAATATTATCTGAGTTGATTTTACGGAATAAACCCAGGTGGAGTAACCCCGGAATTTATTCCACTCTGTCCGGTATTAATTTCCAACTGGCGGGAACCCAACTGACGGGGATACCGGACTCCTCTTATTGTCATGTGGTCATCCTTACGGATAGTGCCCGTTCCAACTGGCGGGAACCTTTCGTATCCAACTGGCGGGAATAGCGAAAGCCATGACTTATAAATTATTTAATATTATAAATTGAACTGATTCTCTGATAACTGAGTTAATCCTCAACTCCACTACTGACGGGGATCTAGAGAGGAATAACTTATCTTAATTGATTTCCTTATAGTAATAACATTCTGAGTCTAATAATATAGACGTAGTAATTTCGTCTTTATTCTAAAATTATCTCTTATACTAACCTATTCAGGTTCTAGGCATATCGTTATCATATGCCATTCATAAAATGTTATAAGATTTTCCCCATATCCTGATAAACTAAATTCGACTAATTAAGTCGAGCTTCCATACTTAGAATTCTTTTCTTTCCAATGATTGGAAATCTACTCATGAATGATTTGTTCCAATGGCTAATTTACTCTAAACATTCTTTTACACAAATAAATATACACTATGGTAGTATAGGATCAGAGGATATTCATAATACAATTTCGGCTATATACACATATTCATTAAAAATGAGAATTTAGAGTCTTAGCCAAACCAAACCATCATATCACCTTAAAAGTATAATTTATATTAGCTAAGAGTCGAAATAAGTAATAAAATCCAACAATTCTCACTTTCCGGAATGTTAGCCGAAATTGCATATTTATTCATACTCACGTAAAACTTATCATAATAATTTTCCTCTAACTCCTTCATTACCATAAGCATATTTATCAACATAAAAACTATTTTAGAGTACACTAGCAAGGGTGTGAACCTTAAATCATATTGTCACTAAATTATGTTCTAATATATATCAATTCATAAACTATCATTCTAGTGGCATAATATAACTACCCAAAGGGAAGTTTTTCTATCTAAGGGAACTCACCTTATCTTATTCCAAACTCTGGAACAATTATAAGCATCAATTGAGCATCTTCGCCACTGCCTCTATTCGGTCATCCGAATAGCAGTCCAAAACTGCAACCGCTTAATTCATCACCAACTTGAATCTCGGTTCAGCACAAAATCCTACTTCTGCCATCAACTTCAAAATTATCTACAGATTTCAATACTGGACCAAAATCAGTGAAACGGGTGCCAAAACGTCCGAAATTTCGTTAGCTAACCATAGCAACAACAACCACTTGATTCGGAGTTACAGGGAGAGAGTTCTTACCATTTTAGTGGAGTCCTGTTCCAAACCCGTAATAGTTTTTTCAGCATAAATTCACAACTTCAAACGCATTTTCTGAGTTCGTTCCTAATCCGAAACATACAAAATTTATATCCAAACTGAAGGGAATTAAGCGTAGAATCCAAAAATCCAAAAGTTACTCAATTATGGATTACACAACAGCATATATGAGCCAATGAAGATCATGCGAATATTCGTCTCAAAATCATGAATTTCAATTATAACTACTTATAGCAACAAACACAACTCAAAATACATCAATAACAACTTATCAAGGTTGTTAAATCACTTTTCCATAATAATTTTCTTAAGTTCCATGCTTCTACTTTCAATCCATTTCTCCAAAAATTCAACTTACTAGTAAACTCACCATGAATGTCATTCATAAGCTCCTTATGCATCAAACAACTCACCACCACCACCACCACAACATATATTGCATTCCTAGACATTGAATTAAACAATTTTAACAAAGGTAGCATTAGAGGTGAGGTGGATAGATTGATTTTCATGGAAAAGGAAGAGAAGAAAGAGCTCGACACTTACTTAATGTTCATTCCATCATGGGTACTCCAAAAGCTAGCTTATTTGATGATTTCCATGAGATTGGGGCCAAAATGAAGATTATGAATGGTAATGGGAGAAGGGGCTGTTTTTGCTTCAAGGAGAGGGAAGGATGAATTTTGCTTGCTAAACACTTGTAATAGCACCACAAGGAACCTATTTGTTGCTTAATTTTGATGATTTCATGAAGAAATGAAAAATTTGTGATAGAGAGAGTTGAAGAAGATGATGGCCGATGGGTTTTAGAGAGAGAAGGGGAAGAAATTATGGAAATGTTTTAGAGAGAGAAATGGATGGAATTGTGTGGAAAATTTTAGAATTTTCCTATTAAACAATCTCTTGGTTGGCAAATACCCATTTTGCCCTTGCTTAAAATCTCATAGATAATTTGAAAAATAGCTGACACAGATAAATGACAAATGACAGTGTTGTTAAGCGAGATATTACAATATTCATGTATAAGGTGAGATTTTTAAAAGGAAAAAAAAAAGTAGATTTTAAGTCGGGTGAACCTATGTAAAATGTTATTGAAAAAAAGAAGTAGAATTTAAGTCGGGTAAAACAATTTAAAAAGTGTGATTTTAAATCGGTTTAACTGACTTATAAATACATTTTAAATTGGATTCAAGACAGACTTAAAAGCGAATCACTTTTTAAATCGGACACCTATAAGTCGGATCCAGAATCGACTTAAAAAGTCATTTTCACCTGATTTAATAAGTGTTTTTCTGTACTAGTGGCCGCTCCCTCGATTCCAAGATCTTCCTCTGCGCACTCACCACTCTAGCATCCCTAACAATTTTCGAACCGTTCTGGCGCTGTGGAGAGAGAAAAACGCTCGAGATCTTAAGATCTCACGATCTAGATCTCGCTCTTAATAACCTTGACTACACCAGTAATCATGTTCCACAAATTGAGTGCTAACTCATAAACTAGTCCGAGTTTAACGATTTTACTTTTTTGTAAAACACTTTTTTTGTGACCCATCTTTTTCTTTTGGGCAATTTTATTTCAAGCCCTACGCACTCAATTTTTTTCCCTTTCTGGTTCCCAAACATCACTAACGTTAGACACTTATGAAACTTACTTTTTTGGATTGTTTATAGAATTATGACACTAATAAAATTATGATTTTGCAAGTTAATTTTGTATTTTGATGTTAAGTTGAGCATATTGTCTTATTTTAGTAATTGGATATACTTTGCCTCTTTTTTGTGGTGATATATACTTTGCCTTTATAATGGTTGTTTCTTCACTAAATGCTAATAATGCTAAATCAGAAACACTTCAATAGTATTTCATTCTGCCTTGTATTAGGGAAAACTGTTGTTTTTGGATTTCCAAACTGTTAAATTTGAATTTCCAAATTCTATTATCTACCGAAGTTGTTATTAGGTTGAGTCACGACCAGGTCGCTCTCTTTAAGACGTTTCGTGGCACTACCCAAAGTTGTGCAAGCTAGACTATCAACCACGCCGCCTCCAGGATAAAACAAGCCCAGCTACAACTGTTCGATTAACTACTGCACTGTAGAAAAATTGTTCGAGAATTACACCCTCAAATATGGTACTAAGACCACTCTTTAATATTGAAACCATTCAAATTAATATGGTATTATTACCATTCTATTATGGTGCTGAGACCACTCAAATTAATATGGCATTATTACCATTCTATTATGGTGCTGAGACCACTCAAATATGGTGTTACCACCATTCTAACTTCTCCAAAACATCAATATGGCATTACGACCACTCAAATATGGTGATACCACCATTTCTCCTTAAATAGAAAATTATTAAAATAATTTATATACTGTTAAGATCATTCTTTAATTCCGACGGGACATTAGTATTACGAAAAGGGACTATGATCTTAATAGTACTCTATATTCCGAAGAATCATATATTATCGAAGGGACTATGAACTTAAGACCAAGGGACTATGGTCTTAAGAACACTCTTAATACCGAAGGGACAGAAAGGAGTATAAGCAGAAGAAACTCGCTATCGCAAGTCGGAGGGAGAAGAGAAGAAAAGAATTCCTGACAACTCAATGAAATTCTTCTCGGTGTGTAGAATGAGTGGGGTGAACTTCTCCTTTTATAGGGAGAGTTTGTAACAAAAAATGAGTGACTTGGGGATTAAGTCTGCTTAATCCTTCAGCAAACGCGTTTTGTTTCTTAATTGGATATATCCGGAAGTTTCTAGATACGCGTTATGGATCGGGTCGGATTGTAACAAATTATTTGTTACGCGTAGCGCTTACGGATAATGATTAAATTAATTAATTAATTAATAAATTTAACATTTTCAAGTAACAAAAAATATATATATCATTTTTTTATTCGATACATATATTTTGTAAGCGTTCACCCGTTCACTAAATTGGGTACCCCAAGGGCACACCCTTGGAGGTCACTTTGCCCATATATAAACACTTACTAGTTGGGGTGACCCTCCAATGTGGGACATTTTTAAGTCACACCCACACACTAGTTCTTTCATAGTGTTTTTTCTTTCCAATTTTCTTCACTAGAATTAACTAGTGTTCCAACAATCCCCCACTTGATTTCAAAATGGTTTCGTAAACTTTTCAATAAGATTTGCTAATTTACAAAGGTGTCGCCAACAACTTGAACCTTTGCATAGTGGAAGGTATTCTGATTTAACAAGAGTTGCTTACAGCATTGAACTCTATCTCAGACATAGAATCCACACACAAACCTTTTCATAGGTGTATTCTAAAAGCCCGTGCGTTTTAAGGCCCTGCACGTGTATCCCGGTTTTAACGAATGCTCTAGGAATTCTGCCTCGAAATTCCATAGGATCGGCCTAAGTTCCACATTCGTATAGGTGAGTCTATCAAGGGTACTCCTGTAGCTGTGTACCCCACTCAACATAGAGTATAGATCTCATTAAGAGTTACTATTACCTCATCCTTCTTTCGCTGCAGGATCATGCTTTCTATATTCTTTCTCTCATAGCATGTTCTACCACTTCATGACTTGTTTTTACCCATTGAACCTATTTCTTGGGATCTCCAGTCATGTAGGTCCGGTTACCATCACTTGTGGGCTATAGGCATTAGTCCCATCCTACTGGATGTTTCTTGGACTTTCTCTCTATTAAGTCCTTTCGTCAAAGGATCAGCTAAGTTTTCATTCGTACGTACAAAATCAACTCTAACCGCTCCATTAGAGATACACTCTTTAATCGTGCTATGTTTTCACCTTATATGTCGTCTCTTACCATTGTAATAACGATTCTTAATCTTTGCAATAGCCGCGGTACTATCGCAATGAATTAACACAGCCTGTAGCGGTTTCTCCCATAAAGGGATTTCTGCTAGCAAGGATCTTAGCCAACTTGCTTCTTCACTAGTTTTCTCTAGTGTTCTCATCTCAGATTCATTCCATAGTGGACTGAGTCAATATCATTTGTTTTAACAAACAACTCCTAGAGTGATGCTCAATGTGCAAACACTAGTCGCTAAATATTCATCTGAAAGATGTTCTATTTTATATCTTGTACCATTTAAGTACAATAGGTTACTCCTAGTGAAGTAATCTTAGAGTCATAGTCTTCTTAAGGCACCTCATGACTCTTTCTATAGCATGGCAATGCTTCTCATCCGTCTACTAGTAAACTTGCACAAGAGTTTCACGACATCGACAATGTCGGATCTAATACATTCAGTGGCATACCTAAGTGCTGCCAATGATGCTCGTATATTCTGTTTTTCTAACTCCATCTCAAGTGTTCTTACACTTGGATCATAATATATGATTGCAAGTTTACGGTGAAATAATTACATTTCCTTAAGATCTTCTCAATTTTGTGAGATTTATCAAAAAAGTTATCTTTTCTGATCTAGTAATCTTGAAACCAAGAATTACTTCAACTTTGTCTAGGTCTTTCTTATCAATAATTACTTCAACTTTGTCTAGGTCTTTCTTATCAATGTTATTGATAAACAATGATTTCACATAATTCATAACATGAATCTTTAAACCAAATATGAGCAAGTTGTCTTCATAGAGACATATGATCGTGCAAATATTATTTGTCACTTTCATTCACTTTATACTCATTCGATAACATTAGAATGTCAAATTTTTCATGTCAATCCTTAAGAGTTTGTTTTAGACCTCACAAAGAATTATCTAATTACATGTCTTGTTTTCTTGTCCATGAATCGCAAAACTTTCAGGTTGTTTCATATAGATTTCTTCTTCTAGTTCAACATAAAAAAAAGGCAACTTTCACATCCATTTGGAGTACTATCGAGTTATGAACGGCGGCTAAAAGGGACTAGTACTCTTATGGATATGATTTTTGTGACTGGTGAATGAATGTCGAAGAAGTCTATATTTTTTCTTTGTCTAAAACCTTTGACTACAAGGAAAGCCTTGTATTCATCAACCGTACCATCAGGTTTTAGTTCCTTTTTCCAAAATCCAAATACAACCGATTGGTTTTGCAACTATGAGACAAGTCAACCAAGTGTCATGTTTTTGTTAGACTCTAGAAAATTCATTTCATCGTTTATTGTTTTTGCCATAATTCAGCATCCAATGAGGATATAACTTCTTTAAGGCTTAATGAATCTTCTTCCAATGTATAAACCAAGTTCATACTCTTTAGCAATTTTAGCTTTCTTACCTCCTTGAGGTTCTATAACATCTCGTATGATGTTTTCATAACTATTTCTAATTACATGAATGTGATTAGATATAGTGCCCCCACTAGTTCTTAATTTTTAGAAGGGATTTTATTTTACCCCCACTAATGTCGTGCTCCCATTAGAGCCCCACTAGTGCCCCCACTATTCTTTAGTTAAAGGGGTAAATATTTACATAGAATTCGACATCTATTAAATTCTATGATCACTTTAACATTTAGGTCATAAAACTTATATGTTTCGTTATTTATCGCATACCCGATGAATACATATTCATAGGCTTTACTAGTGAGTTCAACTCTCTTGGGGTCCAGGATCTAAATATAGTCCAGACAATCCCAAGTTCAAAAATAAGACAAGTTGGATTGTCTTTTCTTCAAAAATTTCTTAATTAAAATTTTTGTTCTTAGACTTGGGTACTCTATAAATTTCAATTTTCGTTATAAAAATTGAACATTCAAGCACATCAATTTTATTTTCCAAAATTCACAGTCATCAATAAATATGATAAAAATATCATTTTATCATTTCTAATTTATGTGTCATCAAATTAACACATATCATAATTTATTATGTTTAGAGATTCAATTCTCTAAATTCTGATTTATATGAACTTTTTGGTTCATATATCTTGACTGCAATAAATAAAATTGTCTAATTATATAACGTTGGAATTAAGTCCAAGTTACTCAAAAATTAAACTCTTGTTCATGATCAATTTTGATATGTCAAATATTAAAATCACACAACTAATAAAATAGAAGGAGAATTTAATTTTTAACATACCATCAAAGTGCAATCTTTTTCCACAAGAATGCATGGTACATAAGTTTCTCTTTAAGTCTGAGTCAACTCAGTCTTATTCGATAGAAATCTGAAATTCAGATTCTTTCTTAATTTTATATGAAACATTTAGAACAAGTTTCTCATATAAATTCTAGTTCATCAAAAAACCTTTTCAATTTGGTCCATTCTTTGATTTTTCAATGTTGATATTTTGTACATATAAACATGGACTGTTTAGATGGTAAATTGTCCTTTTTTCCTCGGTACATTACATCTATTAACTTTGGTTATAGCTGGACCATTAGCTACTCCACGAGGCTACAGAAGCAAACTGCTTTATACTCACCAAGTTAACAATCGATTGCATAACAAACAGAGAATGAGGTTTAATTAATCCTTTTATTAAATAAAGAACATTATGTTATGCCAAACTAAGTGGAAGTGCCGAGAGACAATTTTTCTATCCACAATAACTTCACGTTTTACCATTAAAAGTGATATTTGGATTTCTTAGTGTTTGTTGTTATAACAACAAACACTTCATTGTTTCAGTCGAAAGGTGCATTTCTATAGCTTGATTTATCCTTAATCTGTTTAGGGACAACTTAACCTCAATATGTAACTTCTTCGGTAGACATAGCAAATCGAAACGTCTTAAAATTGTCGTTTTTGGATTTCCAAACTGTTAAATTTGAATTTCCAAATTCTATTATCTATCGAACTTGTTACTAGGTTGAGTCACGACCAGGTCGCTCTCTTTAAGACGTTTCGTGGCACTACCCAAAGTTGTGCAAGGTAGACTATCAACCACACCGCCTCCAGGATAAAACAAGCCCAGCTACAACTGTTCGATTAACTACAACACTGTAGAAAAATCGTTCGAGAATTACACCCTCAAATATGATACTAAGACCACTCTTTAATATTGAAACCATTCAAATTAATATGGTATTATTACCATTCTATTATGGTGCTGAGACCACTCAAATTAATATGGCATTATTACCATTCTATTATGGTGCTGAGACCACTCAAATATGGTGTTACCACCATTCTAACTTCTCCAAAACATCAATATGGCATTACGACCACTCAAATATGGTGATACCACCATTTCTCCTTAAATAGAAAATTATTAAAATAATTTATATACTGTTAAGATCATTCTTTAATTCCGACGGGACATTAGTATTACGAAAAGGGACTATGATCTTAATAGTACTCTATATTCCGAAGAATCATATATTATCGAAGGGACTATGAACTTAAGACCAAGGGACTATGGTCTTAAGAACACTCTTAATACCGAAGGGACAGAAAGGAGTAGAAGCAAAAGAAACTCGCTATCGCAAGTCGGAGGGAGAAGAGAAGAAAAGAATTCCCGACAACTCAATGAAATTCTTCTCGGTGTGTAGAATGAGTGGGGTGAACTTCTCCTTTTATAGGGAGAGTTTGTAACAAAAAACGAGTGACTTGGAGATTAAGTCTGTTTAATCCTTAAGCATACGCGTTTTGTTTCTTATTTGGATATATCCGGAAGTTTCTGGATACGCGTTATGGATCGGGTCGGATCGTAACAAATTTATTTGTTACGCGTAGCGCTTACGGATAATGATTAAATTAATTAATTAATTAATTAATTAATTTAACATTTTCAAGTAACAAAAAATATATATATCATTTTTTTATTCGATACATATATTTATATTTTGTAAGCATTCACCCGTTCACAAAATTGGGTACTCCAAGGGCACACCCTTGGAGGTCACTTTGCTCATATATAAACACTTACTAGTTGGAGTGACCCTCCAATGTGGGACATTTTTAAGTCACACCCACACACTAGTTCTTTCATAGTGTTTTTTTATTTCCAATTTTCTTCACTAGAATTAACTAGTGTTCCAACAAAAACATACATCAAAGTTCAAAGCTGCTTATTGGGATTCAAATAAAAACATAAAGATGTTACTCGCTTGTGCGTCTCGTTGCAAAATATGACACTGCCTATGTCACTACTGCACTTGTTTTACTTAGACAAAGTGTCTGAACACCAAAACTAACGCACACAAATGCTAGATTCCAGGTTCGAACTCAAAGGAAGTTATTTTAACAATATCAACATTATCAATTGAACTATGTCTTACAAATATTTATATTCAACTTTACCATTTTCAATAAAAAAAATGAAGAATAAAAATATAAATTGTTTTTGACAAAAAGGAATTATCTCATTTCATTAGCAACAATATTTTCGATACATGTAGAGATTTCGATAAATAAATTAAAACTAGCTAAAGATGTGGCCGCTCTAGGTAAACTATATATGAGGAACATCATTAGCTTGTTTTCTAATAAACTTAACATGCAAGTTTTGAAAAAGAAGAGAATGTACTTCTACAATATCTGATGATAGCACCAAAGTCGGATTCATCTCTTTTATTGTTGTTAAAGCTATCAAAGACTCTTTTGAAGTCCAGCTCAAATGCCGCATAATTGATATGCAACTCTTTAACTTATCTCAGTGTATAAAGTAATCCTAAAGCTTCTCCTTCATCAACATTGAGAATGTGTGAGATCCTTTTAGTTTCAGCCAAAACAAAACTACCTTGCTTGTCCCGGATCGATCTAGAAAACACAACATGAGTTTCGCTAAATGAGATCATTTCTTTGCTTACAAATGGACCCATATAGTACTACAGAAGAAGATTGCTTGCTGTCTTTGACTCAAAACCTGCAAAATATTAAACATAGTTACCCTGATCTCCTTATTTGTATTCAGAGCTTGTGCAAATTGAGTCCAAAGTCCAACGTGCTGCCAAAACTGCACACCATTTGGACAGCTGAAAAATAAGTGCATCACACAGAAAAAAAGTTGTTTGGAAAGCTAACCTTATAGTCTCTTCTCCTACCTTAAAGGAAACAATAAAAACCAGTTAATCTCAAATTTCCTCTTTGATTATTACTAATTTCAAGGTCAATATGATTTTGGAGGTAATCAATGATATTGCAATTGAGATTTCTTCCATAATAAAACTACATCATCCCTTCTTCCCTCTCTATCAACACAAAAGCAAAAGCAGTACTCAAAACTCAAGACATGTCTCAATTCTTCTATTTTTTTAGAATTACTCAAGGACTCAAATAGTATTATTAAGTTTGGATTATAGGTCTTTATCCTCCGGCTACCTATACCCGACAATTCCAACTTATACAATTGTAGGATTGGTGTGTCCTACCTTAAAGAATGAATTGTATAAGATGGAACTGTCGGGGCTTAGGTAGCCCGAGTACAGACACCGAGAGAAATGACACAAAACAAAGGATGATGATGATGATGATGATGAATATGGGAATGTTAGGGTATTTTTGTATTTTTTTTGTATGAGACTCTGAAGTGTAAGGTTGTGTTTGAACATCACCCATCCACAGCACACTTTTTATATTGCTCTTCCAGGAGACAAATCCCTTATAATCCTCCCAATTATTTGGACAACTAATATCACTCATAATTCTTGAGACCAAGATAGGCAGGTAAGGATTATTCAAGATCAAAATCCTAATATGTTTGACTTAGGTAATTAATCAGAATATTAAGCACTCATGATATGACATCTCACAAATGACGTGACCATATTGATATGTTGGTGATGGAAAAGGAAATGAAATCCCTTCACTTAACACATGGATTTCAGATCAAATCCAAATATCAAAGAGCAATAAGCGCCAATGTACAAGGTTTTAGTTTTTAGGCACTTCTACTACTCGAATTTCAAACTAAAATAAAAATTCATATGATTAACTTAAATTTTTTTTTTTGGTAGTCGGGAACTCCAGAACTTTGCATATATTATGCATTATCCCTACTAACTGAGTTAAGCTCACGAGGACTATGAATAACTTAATTATTCACATCAATATAACATCAAAATATTCGAAAGGCCATGATACATTTTAGGCTACCTTATGTTTTTTTAAATAAAAATAAATAAAAAATATTTTATTAAAATTTATTAAAAATAGGATGGACCGGGTTCACTATTCACATTAGATAGCCCTATATTTATTTTTATTAAAAAAAAACCCTATATTTATTTGCCATCACACTATAAAAATAAAAATAAATCACACATTTGACCTCCCATTGTAAAAGATTAATTACGAAAATATCACCAAGTATAAATCTTTTTTTTTGGGTACAAACACTGAGTATAAATCTTAATACAATTATTTATTATTTTGGTCAAATATACAATTTTTTTAGAGGATCTCAATACAAACTATTATTAATGTATATTTTTTTTTTTCAAAAACATACAATAAAATCAAGTTTTCTATAATTTTCAACTTTTTTTGAGTTTTATCTTCATTCTTATTTGAATTGCAAGGATACTAAACTTTAGTATAGTCATTTTTTTAAAAAAATTTACCATTGTTTTAAACTATTATATTTATTATTATATTCTTTTTTTACTGTCCGCGTGAGCTTAGCTCAGTTGGTAAGAACAATGCATAATATATGCAAGGTCTGGGGTTTGAATCTCAGACACCACCAAAAAAAATACTCTCTCCGTTTCAAAATGAGTGTCGTTTTAGCCAAAAAAATTTGTTTCAAAATGAATGTCGCTTTCAGTTTCCAATGCAATAATAATTTTTTCTTTTCAATTGTACATTTCAATTAATATTATGTTACACTACTTCCAAAGTATTATTTTTTCTTTAATGAAAAACAAACCAATAGTTGATTAGGATAATTGGGTAAAATTGCTATGACATTTGACTACTTTATTTCATTCCTTAGTCTGTGTGCAATTGGCTAAAGTGACACTCATTTTGAAACGGATGGAGTATTTTTTTTACCTAATAAAATAATTTTTTTTTAAAATATCCACATAAACTTTGTAACTTCGTTATTTTTTCGATCACTATTTTTTGTCGCTACTCAATTTAGTGGCCGATTTTTATGATATAGCGAACGAAGTTTCGGTTGCTAAAGAAGAAATTTATACTAGTATCTATATTTTTTTAAAATTGGTGTGGTTGTAGCCACACGATGCCTCATGTCCGCCCCTGTCGATAATGTATATTGATTAAATTCTATAACAAATTAGTTTTTTTTTAGGTAAACTGTTAGCGGCATATCAAACTAGTGGTTTTCTTCTGTTTCTCTTTAAACAAGGAAAAAAAAACATAAATGGTTGTTTGTTTGTTCACATTTGTTCGTTTTCCTATTTTGTCTTTTTTTTTTCGTTTTGTTATACCCACCCTAAGAACAACGTTGAGGATGAGGTTGAAGATGAGGCCAATAAACCATATGCATGAGATACACTCAGATAATTAACAGATAATTACACAGCAAAACAAACATGCAAGCTCACACATTGCATTGCAAACACAACACCCTAACCATCATTCTCATTAATTAACAATATCTTTGTTATTCTGTTTTTTCTTTTTTAATATATATCGTTAATGTTAATATGTCGCATTCACAATCCCTATCATTGTTAACCCAATTCTTCAATTCTCTCTACCCTCCTAATTTGATCTTTTCGTAATTCCTAGTCCTTATATACATCATGGGTTGTGGCATCTCAACCATGGACGCAAATTATGCATCCAAGGTCGGACGTCGTTACAACGGTCGATTACGACATCAACATGCCGTTGTTCCACGGCCCATTGTAGACAACAACAACAAGAAATATAATGATGATGATGATGGTGATGATCAAGAAGTGACAAAGAAGAACGAGGAGTTCAACGAGAATGTCTTGAAAGAGAAAAAAATCGTGGTGGATAGAAAAGATCAAGAGGAGAGGGTTGAGTTTCTTGAGAGACAAGGAAAATTAGAGCAGGATAATGTTAGCAATGGTCTAAAAAATGTTAGTACAAATTATGGAGAGGGGGAGAATAATAATATTAATAATGATAGGGATGATTTCATTGGACCTGGATCACCAAGTTTTAGAGAATATTGTACTGATTATGATTCTGCGGATAGAAGTTCTATGGGAGATTCTAATGATTATACTGAATCTGGAGAAAGTATGAAGAATTGTAGTGAGTAATATGACTCTTGTCATGTGTTTTTTTTTTTAAATATATATATTTTCCTCAACCGTTTAATTTCATATGATTAATTATGTTAGTTTGTTTAGGTTATGATTCCAAAACTTTAGATGTTGATTTATATAAGATTGTCAGTGGATTCTAACGTTGGTTCATTTTCTAGGTGATGAAGATTCAACAAAACCAGGAGATGAGAAAAGTAGTCATTCCAACAAGGTATATATGGTCACGGGCTCTGTACCTTGTTTGTCTCCCTTTTGTTTTTAGGGTTGGTTAGGTTAACAACAACTCTAGAACACTTTTTTCAATACAAACTATCTAATTGATTGAAAATTTTGCTCAAAAAATTTGATTGAAATTTAAATGAATCTGGTTAAATTTATATGGGACCTACACATGTGTCATGCATTTCAATTGATTTATCTTCTTCTAAAGTATCTACACACAAAAATTCAAATTTCGCCAATTTTTCGTAGGTCATTTGATTGCAGGGTTTACTCATGAACCTTTTGGTCCTCAATTCAAGACTTAACATCTTAAAAAAAACCATTCAATTTCATTTATATGACCTATTTGATAGCTTAGACTTCGTAGTCAATTTGTTGTTTTTTATAGAAAAAAAAATTGTTTATTCATGATCAAAAAGTGGAAGAAGACTATTTGGCCTTGAGCTCAATTTTTAATTAAGATCTAGGTGTATATATCCTCTTAAAAAAAGTGAATATATGAATAAAGATTTGTGTTTCCGAGATAACTCAAACAAGGAGTTTTTGTTTATGAGATAGATAGATAGACAAACAGACATACACACGCCGAAATATTTGTGTTTTATTCTACCTAATTGGTTAAACTTTGTTTTTATTCCTTTTTAACAGGAACCTGATAAGAAAGAGAGAAGAGGACGAGGAGGATTTAGGAATGCTATGCAAAAAGGAAAGGCGAGAGGTGGGAGAAGGAATCTTCTTAACTTTGCTTGCTACAACTCTAGCACTCAGTCTCATGCTGAAGGTTCTTTCAACAAAATAGTTGCAAAAACTACATAAGAGCAAAAGATTAACAAAAGAAAAACACAACATGTGATGTTTATATACATGTAGAAGATTTAATGGAATTTTGATTGTATTGCAAAAATCAATTCGTGATGTATAGTTGTGAATTATGACTGCCTTTTACTACACTCCAACTTCCTTAATTAATTATGTTGCTTATAAAAACAATCCTCGATTTAGTATTTTGTTTATATGTTTATCTTTTTAATTGTTTAGGGGCTAATAAGACTCAATAGCAAGATTACTTCAACAAAAAAAAAAGACTCAATAGCAATAATTTTTTTGAAGAAACAAGATAATTATTCTTGTAGTTAATTACGATTTTAGTCCACAAAGATATGTTGATATGATTGTGCCTTCAAATAAAGAAAAAATTGTTTTAAGGAGAAAGATATGTTAAATGAAAGATTGGTAAGAGACGTGACTCATATACTCAATGTTTTAAGGTATTAGAAGGATAAATATTGTCAAAGTTTTTTGGTGATCTAAACCATTTAGGTGATTGTTCTTCCGGACACTCTTTTGACTCTCCACAAGTAGGGGTGACAAAATAAGTTAATCCACTTTATTTTGGCCCAGGTCGCCATCAACTCGTCTATGGTGTAGCGGTGTGGGGAAAACCAACTTAGGTAGGTGGGTTGAAACTTCCTTCCCTCCACTTGACGGATCGGTAACCTGATTTGTTAATAACAAAAAATGTTAAACGTGTTAATTTTTAAGAGAGCTTGCCCGTTAAAACTGAAGATTTTTTTTAAAAAAAAAAATATCCTATTAAAAAATTTTGTTGTAATCTAACAATAATTACATAAGCATTGATTGGGCTATAACAAAAAATAGGAGTGGACAAATGAGTTTGATTCGTCCGAAATCGACTGACCCGTAAGCAAAAAAAGGACAATGGTCGAGTCAAATTGGGTTGAGCGAGTAGACAGGGGAGCAAAAATGTATCATAGTCGTCGTCATTTTGAATACAAAGTATTTGAGTCGTCTTCGTTGGATATAAATATCTTAGTCGTCTTCATTGGATATAAATATATATCCTTCTTGACACTTATGATGCATGAACATATGACTCAACAATGCACATGTTCAACAACAAAATCGTCATCATTTTTCATCTTCATTTTTCATACATGCATTCATCATCAATAACGTCGTCATTTTGCATGTAATAATTCAACAACATAAGTCATCATCATCAATAACAATCAAGAATCAACAAAGTTCAAAAATCACATTTTGCATCAAAGACGGACAATTATCCACATCTTGACATTCATCATATTAAACACCCAATCTTCATTGATCCATTCTTATTATATCATATCATCATGAACATAAAACTAACTACAAGTTATCCTGTCATGAAGCCACTTCAACAAAGTTCGTCTATTTTCACCACTTTCTACATTTTCACCTCAACAAGGCATATACATTACTCACATATGATCACAGTAGCATATGCATATAAGCATCATAGGCTAATTCTAATTGATTCCAAAATTCACATAAGTTCGTCTCACTTTATCATTTTTCAAAACAATTTCAATTTTAAAGGAAAACCAAGTTAAAGTTCAAGGAAACCATCCAAAACCATTTCACAAATCATAGTTACAGTAAGCAACCCTAACCCTACCATTTTCCTTTGAGAAAAACGAGTTTCGGAAAATTATGCGTTCTTGAGCATTTTTCAAAAAGTTTGATTTGATTCACAAAGCCAAGTACAATCTAATTCATTTGATGTTTCCAACGGTTTAGAAAGCTTTACAATAGTTGAATACATCAAAAAAATCAGTTTAGAACGGTCCGGATCGACCCCGAGTGCCTGAAACGACCAAAAACATGGGTGATGAACTGGGCAACTTGCCATGGCCCCGCCATGAGCTCGCCAGATGAACTGCACCATAACAGGCAGCCTTGTTCTTGGGTTTTCTCTCGCGAACCCTCCAATTTTCACCCCAAAATTTCATTTTTGATCCCCTTTGACCAAATTCGTTCCCAAAACTTGTTTACTAGTTTATATACATCAAAAGGGAATCAAAACAACAACAAACATGGAATCATAACATCAATTCTCATCAAAATCATCATTATGTTCATTTTTCACGAAAACCCTCATTTTTCTCAATTTTCGTTCAAACTTCACAAACAATCACACCAATTCAAACCCCATCAACATACAATCATGTATAAACATTTATGAAGTGAATTCAAACATGTTTCAACAACAATCACTCACCAATTCATGATTTACACTCAAATAAGCAAAAAATCATCAAAATCACTTAACAACAACAACAACAACAACAACTATGTAGTTTAAGCACCTAACACAACAATTTCATGAAGTTTATCATACCCACAAATTCACATGAATTAGGAGCACTCAATTCATCATCAAAAATTACCAAAAGTTACAATTAACATAAAAGCACTTAAACCCATAATTGAAAATAAGAGATTATAGCTTAATTATGAAAAGGAAACCATCCCCCTTACCTCTAGTCTTCAAGAATCCTAACTCTGGCTTCACTTTAGCTCCTAACTCTTCAAACCCCAAGCTCTCTCTAGCTTCCTCTTCTTTCCTCTTGATCAATTTTCTCTCTCTCTCTCTCTCTACCTCTTATGTTTTTGGTGAAATGAAATAATGAAGGCTTAACCTAATTCTCACAAGAGTTATGCTTATATAGTCACCACTTAATTAGGACAAGTTTCTAATTGTCTTAATGGGCTAACATTCTTACGAACTAATTCCCAAAAGTTACTACTCACTTAAACGGTCAAAACACCGAATAATTACCATAATTACCTCAACTCACTAGTAACTTAGTAAAAATAAATATTCTCACTTAAAACACCAAAATAATATTCTTAATAAAATGACTAATTGACATTCGTTCGTCAAATGACCAAAACACTCTTGAGTCTAAAAATGACTAAAATACCCTTCTAGGCCAAAAATCCACTAATCCCGAATAAAATACACACAGAGATAAATAATCACACACAAGCGCATATAAACACATATAATAAATAGATAAAATAATTATAGTGAAAAACAGACTGTTACAAACTAAACCACCGAAATTGACATTTGAAAGAATCAAACCTGAGACTTTAAGATGATCACACTCGCTCTTATCTCTCTCCCTCTACGTGTTCTCCATTTTGAATATGATAGGATACACAAAATTATGATTTGAAGCTCTATTTATAAATTCCTGAAAAGTGGAAATCCACCAAGTGAAATACAGCTCACGTAGCGAAGGAACGTTTCTTCAAAGGAGGGTAACCTCCAAATCATCACTGAGGTCACTAAATGGCCTTAAATTTGCTAAGCAAAATGTTGCTTGCTTTGCAAGTTGCTCTTTGCAGAATGCCTCAACACTCTAACTTGATTCACTACCAGTTTTCTGCTGGTTTGTCGATCAAATTTTCTTGCCACGTGTTCTACCTTGAACTCTATGACTAGATTTGCTTCTTGCTCACTTCCGGCTCGCCCAGCCAATGGTTCTATACTTTAAATCTTTATTCTTTTCATTCAAGCATCTTACTAATTATGCTAATACTTTAAACCTAACTATTTAATTATTTCCAATAAATTTGGGGAATTTGATGACATTTCTGTCAAAATTTCTGTCAAAACAAGTTATTATAGTGCCCTAAATATATACGTAATATTAAATAAAAGTGGAACTTATTAGTGCTCAATAGATTTCACATGGATAAGTGCAATAAGAAAAACTTGTGGATGCTACTTTGATTAATCTGGTTGTGGGATACTACTTTGTTTAATCTGGTTGTGGGATACATTTGCAATAGCAGACGAGATATCACACTTGGTGATGGATTTGTGAGTAGATTCACGAGTGATCCTAAGAGATCTTAAATGATTATTGCAAAAAGAATCCTGAGGTATCTTAGAGGTATTCAAGAACTTGGATTGTTGTCTCCAAGATGCAAATGAAGTGTGGCAATTGAAGTGGATCCATGATGAGTGTCAAATTGACTTATTTTGTAATATACATTTAGGACACATTAATTTGGATCCTTAATAAAACCACTGATTTACCCTAATTTATTGTACGTAGCTAGTATTTGGTTTTTATCTATTAGAAATGGTTACTTGTACATCTTTCCCTTTGATAATATTGCTTTCAGAGCAATTTGCAAGGTAAATACGAGATTTGCTTTAATAGCTATCGAAACATTATCCATTATGTGACGGTTTGGTTTGGTGGTAGGAGCACAAATATAGCGTTTCAACGTTCAATTATCGTGATTTTTAAGAAGCTCAAAATAGTAGCTTCGAGACAAACATATGTTTGTGTTGGTGCACTGCAAAAACAAACATAACCTATTTATTTGTTGGTACCTCCAAAATTTTTTATCTATTGGCTATCAAGAAAATAAATACGTGATATTTTTGGTCAAACAAAATTTTTAAATATAACTTTAACGTTTTTACCTTATCAGGAAAAAACTTTAATGTTTTTAAATACATATCAGTTGATTTTTTTCAAAGTTTAATTATTATGATAAAAATAGTAATATACTGTTATTTAAAAAAAAACCTTCAAAAAAAGTTATTAAAAAAAACAAAATTAGAAAAAAAAATACCGTTGAATGAAAAAATATTTTTGCAAATAAAAAACCAAAGGATTTTGACCAAACAATAAAATAAAAGCAAGAAAGAAGAGAAAATGATAACGGCATTTAATGTGATACTAGCATTATTTGTTTGACCAGGATACTACCATATTTATATCATAAAAAAAATAAATAATAGTATATAATATGGTACATTAATTTTTTTCATGTTGACCAGAATATAACATAATAGTAGAATATTAAAACACTATAATTTTTTGACTGCATTAGAACACAATAGACAAATCCATGAGATCATAACTTAATTTATCGAGACGTTGTATAACATACGTAGGAAGTAAAGTTCAAATTTCATATACTTTATTTATTTATCTTAAATGATGAATTTCTTTTTCTTTTTTGAAGGAAGGAGATGAATTTTTAGTCATTAAATTATTTTTAAAAAAATTAATACTATCTTACTTTTTTATTTAATAAACATAGTCTAATAGTTAGAAATTTACTACTTAAGTGAATAAATAAGAAATCTAAGATTCAAACCTACCAACTAAATTAAGAAAACCAATCAAATTATTAATGAGTTTCAAAGAGAAAGAAAATGATGAGAATCTCAGTTTAATTCTCGAGCAATTATTCGTAGTGTTTTTGATCGAACTCTAGATTATCAGCATCATCTTTCTCTCTCTCTCAAAGTGTTCACACGTGTAGTTAAGCGTGCGAGTTCTACACTGTGCTTAGAAGCATAACATTAGAGTGATTCTTTTTGGTTCCCATTTACATTTCTCTTTCTCTTTCTCTTTTCTGATCTACCTCACTTCCCTTTCTTTGACCATAATCAACACTCTGAAGAATTTCACTTTCCTTGCCGTTTTGTTCCATCTCAGTGTCGTTTCATAGCTAGGTTTTCCAAAATGAAGTCCTCGCTTAACAAATTGAAGAGAATTGCACTTCACAAAACCGTTGGAAAAGAGAAGAAAGAGTTTCTTCCTTCCGTTAAGTTCGATGAACTCGCTCTCGCTGCTAAGGTTCTTCCGTTTCTCTCTCCGTTACGATGTTACTATTTGTGATTGAACTTTCAATTTTGCTTAATTAATTAATGTTTTAATTTTGATTATTGATTTTCGTTACTGTTTAGTTATAATTTGTGTTTTGATCTAGAATCCCTAAAATCATGCTTAGTTGCATAAATATATTTTATTTATTAATTAATTTGTTAATTATTGTTTTAATCTTGAATTAGTGATCTATTAGTTGTAATTTGAGGGGTACTATGTTGAAATTTGTGAAAGATGTGTAGTATTAATTTGTTTTGATCAGGTTTTTATTAATTTTAGTGGCATTATGAGTTCTGTTTTTCATTTTGCAGTATATGCAAGAGATGAGAGATTGTTATGATAGCTTGCTTGCTGCAGCTGCTGCTACTGAAAACAGCGCGTATGGTAAGATCTAATCTTCGATTTTCTGTTGATAGCAACATTTTGTTGGGTATGTAGACGAAGTTGCAGACACCACCTAAAACTCATACATACAATTGCGAGGTTCCGAGTTCAAACCTGGGTGAAGGTGTCCAACCTAACAATATCTAGGCATTGTCAGTTGAGCTAGGCCTTAACGACTCATTTTTTCCCCCTTCTAGTTAATACTTAGGAATTGGATCTTCATTTTTTCCTCATGTATGTTTCCAAATATGCAAGTCACATATTGGAGTTTGGTTGTTTTCATGTTCAGTGGGTGCTCCAAACAGATGTCCGTATGGTAGCAACAATTTTTTGTTTCTTACTAAACGGTTGTTTGGAATGTGTCAGCAATTGATTTTTTTGTTCTTTTGTTGGTATGAACCGGGTATCCTCTGCGCTTTAGTGCAGAGACTCTGATCCCTCGAGCTGTGTAAGACCACAATGGAGGGAAAGAAAGACTATCCCTCAAGAGATTTAACACTGTTGCATTTAACACTATATATAATGTCTCCAACAATATAAGATATATATTTACATTTCCAATTTCCGTAGTCTATGATCAGCATGGTCTTCTGCATTACGGGCAAAGTTCAGCATTTCTGTCCATTACATATTTGGAAAACAACCCATGATGAAAATGCTGATCAAGCTTGTGAGATTGTGGATTACTGAGTTTGAGTGTCTTGACGAAGAGGTGTTTTGGGCTGGATTTTGGGACTTGGTTGGGAGAAACTTTAGCTTTCCCATTATGTCTATTTTCCCAATTTTGAGCACTCCTCTAAGCCTTGCAACTTCTCTGTAGCCTGTGATATCACTCCTCTCTCTTTCAAGATCCGTGACCTCTTAAGTCGTGCCCCTGCCTCCTCCCTCCTCACTTTAAATGAGAGCTTCTGTAATATTGAAATGCATAATCTAATCTCAACTTATATGGGAAGCTGTTGTTTAAAATACTTGTTGTTGTTTAATAGTTTATCTGAACTGGATCTTTATGTAATGTAGTTAACAGTATTTTTCATGTGGGGGGGGGGGGGGGGGGGGGGGGGGGGGGTTAGCTCAACTGGTTTGAGCTAAGGGTTAAGGTGTTGGCGGTCAAGGGTTCAAGTCCTGCAAGGAGAAAAAGAACTAACATGACAATTAACATACTAACATTTGCCATTAAAAAAAAAAGTATTTTTCATGCGTTTTTTTTTCCTTCCTGATCAGTCATTGCCTTGAGAAATTAAAGTCTCTTAAGGTATCTTTGTTGTGATACATATTCCAGAATTTTCGGAGTCACTGCAAGAAATGGGTACTTGTCTATTGGAGAAAACTGCCTTAAATGATGATGAAGAGAGTGGTGAGTGGGTAAATTTTTTCGTCACTTCCATATCTAAATTACCTAGCTTTTATGCTAGTTGATTTAAATCATGTTTAGTTGTTGCTACAGTTGTTATGAACTGTATGCAGGTAAAGTTTTGGGGATGCTTGGAAATGTGCAGCTTGACCTTCAGAAACTTGTTGATGGCTACGTAAGCTTTTGTTGGGTGCAACCTTTTGATTTTCTTCTTGAAGCGCAATTCATTTACAAAAACTTTTATGATGACTCTATCCCTTCTGTTCCACAGCGTTCTCATGTAGCACTGACCATAACCAGACCATCGGAGTCTCTTCTTAATGAACTAAGAACCGTTGAGGTATGCTTATGTACTTCTCTATTTATCAGATTTGTTTATTTAAAGCACACCCAATGGTTAATGCATATATGTATGCTCTTTTTGTACTCCACCTTTCCCTCATTTAATTTATTTCAGTATTTCAACTTTATTTTACTTATTAGTAGCTATTACTTTTTTTTTTGAAGAAGCTATTAGTAGCTATTACTAAATGACTGTTACTAGAAAATGTGGTGTTCTATCATTAAAGAACAACATATATACAGTTAACAAAAGATAATGTACAGGGTCTCATTGTAATTCATGAAATTTATATTGGCTCAGGGGAAAATGGTACTAGAATATGATCCTTTTACATTATCAGTATGTATATTGTTGGTGACATATTCTGGTTGCAGGGATGGATTTAGGGGAGGGCAACCAGGGGTTATATATATGTATATATTATGTACCATATAATAATCTAATATATATAAAATAATATATTATTAAACTATTTATTTTTATTTTCTTACAAAACATATAACTATTGTAATTTATTTTTATATAAAATTTATGATAAATTTTTTTTGGCCCCCGTTCAATATAGTTCTGGATCTGTCCCTGTCCGGTTGGTTATGCGTTGTCTCTGTATCTGGTTTAATGGGTAGATACTTACATCTGCGTATAACATTAATTTAGATTTTATATCGGGCCTTGCTCATCCTTACAAAACCGGCTTGTAAGGTGAGGGCTGCCCAAGCTTTATAAACACTACACAGGACATATCTCTAAGCATTGTGGGACTAAATCCCTCCCCTCAAAGCCAACACGATGAAGGTGTTGAAGGCTGCAATGAAGGCAGCGATTACCGCAATTAGGCGGCTAAGGGCAGACCACAATCAATGCGGAATTTCCAACAATTAAAAATAGATGTTTTGGTTTCTTGTAAAACTGTATAATTTTCTTTGCTGTTGTTTAATGAATATAATCCTGAATGAATCTTGCAAGACTTATATCCCCTCCCCCTTTATTTGAGTAAGTTGTGGAATATTGATTGTAGCCTTATGGTTCCAAGTAAGTGTCATATAATGAGCAATGCTAGCTACACTCATCTTAACACACTATTTTTAACACTCACTCTCTTATTGGGTGAAATACATGTGGGTTCCACCTCATTGAAAATGGATCCCACATAACATAGCGGGACCTACTTGTATCATATATTTCATCTAATAAGAGAGTGAGTGTTGGAAAGTGTGTTAAAATGAGTGTTGCTGGCATTATTCGTCATATAATACATGCGTCCATTAGTTAGTAATGTGTGGAGGATTTATTAAGCTTTTCATACATTTGTAGTTGATCACTGGGTGGTTTATTAGGCATTAAGTTTGTGTAGAAGGGATTTGAGGGTAGATATTTACTATAATAGTGGAGATTGAAGCGGAACTGAGCAAGGTGTAGGGGCAAAAATGCAGAACTTAAAGAATGATGAAAGAATACAGTGGCAAGTAACAGTGGCACTTAGACTCTTACGAGATATTGAGTAGAGCATACCCAGGAAGATTGATCTAAATATTGAACTATTTTGATATTCTCGAATTTTATGCTTGGCTTTCAAACATAATAAAGTTGTCCTTACAAAGCTCAAGTTTGAGACACGAAAAACTATGTCCTCTTTGATTTGGAATAAAACAGATTGAGTTTGCTGCTTCATAATTGTGTTTTAAAGAGTCAACTTTTTCCTACATCTTACTTTCTTTCTATTCATCATGCAGGACATGAAGCGTCAATGTGATGAAAAAAGGTCTATACTTATAAAGCTGCTATTAGTTTTCTGTGCCTTATCCTCATGTGAATATTTCCTGAATTTTCTGTATTGCTTTCAGAGAAGTTTATGAATATATGATTGCCCAACAGAAAGAAAAAGGGAAGTCAAAAAGTGGTAAGGGTGAAAATATAACTTCACAGCATTTGAAAGCTGCTCACGATGAATATGAAGAGGAAGCAACACTCTGTGCTTTTCGGTTAAAATCCCTGAAACAAGGCCAGTCACGTAGTCTCCTAACACAAGCCGCTCGCCACCATGCTGCTCAGGTTTTGTTAAACTTTTGAACTTTCTCATTCAAATCTTTGAGATCCTTTTTTCGGTCTAGTCTTGATGTACTTCTTTTCATCTTGTTTTACGTCAAATATAGTTGAATTTCTTCCGGAAGGGACTTAAATCACTGGAGGCTGTTGAGCCACATGTTAGGATGGTTGCCGAGTTGCAACATATTGATTACCAATTCAGTGGCCTTGAAGATGATGATGGTGAAGGCAGTTTTGAATATGATGGGAATGAGTATGAGTACGAGGCCACCGAAGGCGGCGAGTTGAGTTTTAACTACAGATCAAACAAGGATGTCCCCACATCGCCAAACTCAGCAGAGGTAGAAACTCAATATTACTCATAATTGTATGGTTTTTAATGCCCAGGTGCATATTGAATTTGTTTAATGCTTATTGCTTACCTTTTAAAAAGGAATTTCACAGAAGCATTTCACTGTGGTTATTTTAGACCTGTTTACAACTATAGATGCTATCTTACTCCAACACAAAAGCTTACTATCACTTTTTCTTTCTTCAAAAACCGAGTTAATGATTCAACTTGTTATGATCATTGCTTATGTATTAGCAGGTGGAAGAATCAGACCGTTCAAACATTCGAGCTTCAACCACAGAAACTGCAGAGGTATTCTTTAAAGTTTTGATTATCCAATTTGAAACTCCCATTTAAATCTTAAATTAATTGTAAAGTAAAATCCAGGTAAATAAGCTCCTCAACTCCCTTAGGACTACAATATTTCAAAACAAAATCTCTATATTTAGGATAAGTACTGAATTTTTTTTTTTTTTTGACAAAGTACTGAGATTATTTGACACCTAATTTATGGATATTGGTCTAGCATTATAATAATGACTATGTAATTCTCATAATTGGCTTGGTCTAGCTGGTCATCAACTGAAAAAGTATCTCTAATTTGACTTGGGTCATCCTCTAATACTTTTATTAATTTGCCTTTTGGTAGACAAGTTTAGACAAGAGCCATGTAGATTTTAAAGTATCAAATAGAGATCCACCAAGAGTCAGCAGCTATTCAGCTCCAATATTTGCAGAAAAGAAATTTGACCCAGCCGAGAAAGTAAGACAACTGTTGTCATCATCTGCAGCAAAGCCTAATGCTTATGTACTTCCTTTACCTGTCAACATCAAAGAAACAAAAACTGCACCACGCTTAAGTGCAAGTGCATCTTCACATGATTTGTGGCATTCATCTCCTTTGGATGAAAAAAAGAACGGGAAAGATTTTGCTGATGGTAAACTGTCAGAACCAGCCATCCCTAGAGTCTCTATTCTCAAAGAAAGCAACAGTGACACTTCATCAGCCCAGTTACCACGTCCGTCGACAGAGGGACACTCACTTCCACACGTTGATATTTTTAATGCTTCTGATCCTAAGAAAATAAAAAGGCATGCATTTTCAGGTCCATTGACTAATAAGCCATTGTCTGTAAAACCTGTCTCTGGGGGTTTTTCACGGTTGCCGATACCCCAACCTTCCTCTCCAAAAGCATCTCCTGGTGCTTCTCCTCCCCTTGTTTCTTCACCTAGGATAAGTGAACTACATGAGCTTCCTAGACCCCCTGCTAATCAAACCAGCAAGGCAACAAAATCTTCTCGAGTAGGTCACTCTGCTCCTTTAGGATTAAGGAATCCAGAGCATCCTACAACTAATAAATTTCCTCCGGTTGTATCAAGTTCAGCATCTCCACTTCCAACTCCACCCATCACCGTCTCTCGGAGTTTTTCCATACCCTCAAGTAGTCAGAGAGCTGTGGTAATAAATGTTGCTAATAAGTATTTGCATACTCACCAAATTCCAGAAAAGGTTGAAGAAGCTGCATCACCTCCACTAACACCTTTATCCCAGAGAGCATCAGCTCTATCTGATTTAGCGTCTCGCTCTAGTGAAATCCAAGGTAAAGTACTATTTATTTATCTTGAATTTTGTATAAAATTGGGACTATCCGAAATTTAGCTACTTGTTTTCATATATATTGAGTGCCAGAATCAACTTATGAAGTAATGCAAATTGCCTTAGTTTGTTAGCATAACATTATTATTCTGAGAAATATGGATTAGGACATGTCAGGGAACATCTTAATGCAATAACATCTTAATGCAATATAAAGCTGCAACTCACATTAGTGCATTTGTGGCATCAAAAATCAGTTCAATAAACTCATGTCCTAAAAAAAAGTTTCATTAGAAAATAGTGGTGAGCAATTCGTAACCCTTCATCAAACTCATGTTTATAGCCGTAGTTGAATGTTGAAGAAGAAATTATGTTTATTTCATGTATTTAGTGTTGCACCTTCCTCTGGACTAAAGTCTTGTGAATCCTGCCAAAGTGATGCATTGTATTTCTTCCACTCTATGGTTACATTGTCGAGAGCACTTAGTGATGTTCGAAAAGATGCTGTTAATAGCTTCCTGTGGTATTAGCGCCGTTGAATATGACCTGTTAAATAGCTTAATTCTCACCGTGCTCTCTAGATCCAGTTAAACATGAATCTCACAAGTGACACAATGAAATCGTGAAATCTATATATATACATTTTAAAATAGTAGTAATGCATTGGAGTAAGGATCCAAGTTGGTTATCACGATTTTATTGCCATTCTTGGGAAATGATTGCATTGGAATATCATGGTGCTGGATATTTTCGACTGTTTCCTCATTCTGTAAATTGATAATCTTGTGAACTGTTTTAAATTATGTTGTAGTTGTCATTGATTTTCATGTAGTCAAGGTTCTTTCTGATTGCTCCTTCGTTTCTGAAAAGTTTACGTAATTGAGGAATAGGGTTTCCATTGAATTTAAATGTTTACTTTGACAATCATGTGATCTAGACCAATTTGAGTTCAGCATCAATATTTTTCTTAGTTACTCTCATCCTGTTTTACTTTGTCACCTTCATGTTGGTGGGAATCGTGAGTATGAGGTTTTTCAGTGGATGCAGGTGGGAACTAAATTTCATGCACGATGCCGAGTTCTGGTGAATGATTTTAAGCATTTTTATTCTATGCTTGTCCAAGCTAAATCACTCGCATGGAGTTCTACGGTTTTCCCCAACAGAAGGTTCTGGGAAGTATATGTAAATATGTTATGTATTGTTTAGCTTCTCATCTCAATTTGTATCTATTATTTTTACTGTAATAACTAGTCTTGGTGGGAACTAAACTCTACATGATTGTCTTTATGATGTGTTTGTGTATATATTCCGGATGGAAAGTTTTGTTCACATCCCCCAGTAAAACCACCTTAAACCCCTTCAACTTTTTTGAGGATGAAACTAAATCTAGAACCAGATACCCCTCCCTGTATCGATTGCTTCTCTCGTCTTTGATAGTCAATGGGTGGCAGGTAACACTCCCCCCTATAGATTGCTTCTCTCTCCTTCGACAGTCGATGGGTGGCAGGTAACACTTGAATTTTCACATTGATCAACTCATCAGCCCTTGATGTGGGTACTGTTGTATTTTTAATAGAGAAACGCCCAACAGTGGGAAATAGTTTCTACAAACTTTATCCATTTCCCTTGTATTGTTTCCCAGTAATATAATGGATTTTCTTGCCATTTTTTAACTGCATTGTTTGGTGGAGACATGTGAACAAATATTTGAGTAGGGACGATCCTTCGATTTATGCTATGGCTGTCTAACTAACATTTTACGTATGGATGAAAATTTGTCAGGACATGGCCTTTGTTAGGTTTAAGTCATGCCATACTTGTTTTAAAATTATCAAGGTTAAGTCATTTTAGAAGCTTATTTATATAGATAAAAAAAAAAAAAAACACCTTAGGCCTGCCATATATTTAATCTTGTGTTATTATATCACTTGATAATTCTCTCAAAATAAATGACGTGGGAATGCATCATTTGATGTGTGTAAATTAAAACGATATTGTTTTCTACAGAAAATCTCATTGTAATTAACATTATTGTTATTATACAATTTTAATGAACATGTCTGTTGTAAAAAAAAAAATATAGGAGTATACTATAATTGTATTATTTGTTTTGACTAAATATAATCGTTGTATTATTGTAGCATGATAAAGAGTAGATCTTCATGGGCTCTATTGGATATTTAGAATGGGCTAAAATATGGTATTGGTCCCTGTAAAATAGGTCAGTTTTGGTTTTGGTCCGTGCAAATTTTTTTTTTTAGTTTTTGGTCCCTGAAAAAATAGGTCAGTTTTGGTTTTAGTCCCTGCAAATTTATTTTATAGTTTTTGGTCCCTGCAAAAAATTTAGTTTTTGGAAATAGTCCCTGACCCCAGTTATCTGATAATTTGTCACTTTTATAAATAAAAAAATAATTATTGTATCTGTTTTATTATTATTTTTTAATTAAATAATAATTATTGTTATATAAATTATAAAAAAATAATATTCTTTTTATTAAGTAAACACATGCTACATATACACAAAAGTGACAAATCATCACATAATTGGGGTCAGGGACTATTTCCAAAAACAAAATTTTTTGCAGGGACCAAAAACTATAAAAAAAAATTGCAGGGACTAAAACCAAAGCTGACCTATTTTTGCAGGGACCAAAAACTATAAAAAATATTTGCAGGGACTAAAACCAAAACCGGCCTATTTTTGCAGGGACCAAAAACTATAAAAAAAAATTGCAGGGACTAAAACCAAAACTGGCCCATTTTGCAGGGACCAATACCATATTTTAGCCTTTAGAATGCGATGCATCTTATCTTATTATACCAAAGCATGACCAGCAATTTATTGATTAAAAAAAAAGCATGACCAGCAACAATATCCTAAAAAGAAAGTTTGAAACTTGTGAGCGACAAATGCAGCAGAAGAAAAGTACAACTCAAACACGCATTGTAGGCCAATTCAGTTAACAAAGCCGGTATATCGTCTCTTAAAACTTAGTTTAGAATTAGATAGCAGTTTGGGATTGGGTCAGACTGGTTTAACCTTCATATTTTTTTAAAGAACAGTCTGATTCTATTCAATTATATATATTTGGACTGCACAATATATAAAATGTCAAACGCTTGAATTACAAATAGTAGTACGAAAACTCCCCTTTGAATAAGCAATAACCTCACATTGGAATGTTAAGTCATGATGGTACCCCAAATACAAAAAATAAAAAAGGCAGCAGAAGGTATCAGTTAAAAGAAAAGATAAAGACGAAAGAATAGACAAAATGTACCACACATACAGTGAATGACATAGAGATAAGGAAAAAAGCTTCTTTAAATTTTTTTTAATTATCATTTTAAAAAGAGTTAAAATAATCTATAAATTCAATAATATCAATATTGTTGAAGTGGACATTTTTAATCGGATTCAAACTCAAAATATCGCAATTGAATTGATTTGAACACATATTATTGTTATGGTAAACATCTTCAATCGAATTCAAACTCACGGTAATGCCGATTATGTTAAAGGTTTTAGATAATGCTTATATAAAAAGCTTAAATAAAATACTAGTAATAAATAAAAATAAAAATAAACATTAGTAATTAGTGATTTTAATTACATTATAATTACATGAAAATGAAAAAATTGATGGCAAAGCAAGTGGCTATGTGTGCGGTGGGAATGATGAGGCTAATGCTAAAATTTGTGTATTTTAGTTTTTTTAAACATAAACATTGGACAGATGTTAATGTTGTTGTGGGCACACATAAACACATGCATTCTCATTCTTCAACTTCACAATCACACCCTTAACCCTTATCTCATCTTCTTCATTTTCATCTTCACCTTCTGCAATTTCATCAACCCACAACAAAAAAATTGATTTTTCCAACACCCTTTTGTTTAATTTGATCTTTTCTTTGTTGGGTCGTTAATTATTTGATCCCAAGGTTGAATTGCAGAAGGGTTGCTTATATGATCTATCTCCCTGATTCTTCTGTTTCCACCTTTCATCGGTGCGTTTTTTTGATCATATTGAATCTTAATGGACTAAGTTTGATTTTTCATTGATTTTGTTCTTTCAGGGTTTAAAGGGTCATCGAAAAAATGATTTTTTTTTTATAATTAATTTTTTCTTGTTATTGCATAAAGAGGGTTTATAAGTTTTTTGGTTAATTAATTAAAATAAATAAATTAACAACGTTGCTTGTAGTAGATGATAGCTACAGTTTGAGGGGTTTTCATTTTCTTATGATCAACGTTTTAATTTTTTCTTTATGTTTGGTTGTTTCTAAAGAAACCTTTTGTTTAATGGCATTTATTGTTCTTACTTCAGCTTGAGAACTTTCTCTTAAGAATTAAGATAGATGATCATTTTTTTCAACTTTTGTTTTTCTATATTTCTTTTTCAGGTACTTGATTGATGTATATTATTTTCATTGCTCCACATTTTCTTCAATTTGATTGTTGATTGCTTTGAATTTGATTCTATTCCAAGTTTAATGAATATGAAGTTAAATGTTTTTTGAACTTTGAAAAATCTTATGATCTTTTGTTTGTTGAAAATATGATTCTATATATGATTTGTGAAATGTTGATTATGATAAAACTGTGAGCTATGTATGTGTTTTGATGTGTTTTTTTCTTCTGAATTTGTGATCTCGGATTACTGATGTATTAATTGAACTTTTGTTTCACTTTTAGGCCATGAACTGATCATCCACTATGGATTGTTTGGGCTTCATCTGCTGCGAGTATGGAGATCGAGAGATTTGTTCCAGTTGCAGTTCTTGGATATATATCATCATGCCCTGCAAAAGAAATGATTATTGCAATGTCTCAAACATGGATTCCTCTGATATAAACATAACATAGTATGAAGTTCTTATAGGTTTGGAATCATTTGATTGGTATGATAGCATTCCAATTGTAGTTGTTAATAGGTAGCACAAATAGTTGAATACCGAAACTAGTAAGCGTGTCAGTTAGAATTAGTTGTTAGCTGATGTTGTAGGTCTTACCGTGATCATCTGGTGAAAGGAAAAATAATGAAATGAACATGTATGACCTTGCTGAGGGATCACATTGATAGTTTCAAGCAAGTTTTTTGTTTTTTTCTCTTCTTTTTTTATCGTTTTAGGAATATCAACTTCAGTATTAGTGACTTAAGTATTAGAGATGGGTTTGCCACAAATACCATCAAGTGAAGCTGATGAAAATGTCGAACTTTTGGGTGTGGTTTCAAGCGGCTCGCCTCAGTTTTCGGATGCAAACCCCTCTTCTATAAGCAGCATGAATAGTGTAAACACTCATGGGTGTGCTGCATGTACCCTTGGATCCTCATTTGAAAATTTCCCCAAGAATGCCTCATTAGAAATGCCAAATGTTTCTGATAAGACATTTTATGGAGGAGCGATGGAAGTCACTTCCAATGTCCACAGTTTGAAGATCAATTCAACAGATAGAAGTAATCTTTCTGCTTCCAAAACTGAACGGAGGGTTCTTACTCCTGCTTCCAGGGTTGTTGGTTTTGAATCAGGCAGAACAAGTTCTTTAACTGATGGAATCGCTGAAGTTCCAGTAGCAAATCTCCATTCTTCTTTTGGTAGTATCTCAGCCAATGACACCGAATCTGCCACTTCATTGGTCAGGAAGCGACTTTTATCTCCACTGAGCAGTATGCTCTCCCCGAGTCATTTCAAAGGCGATTCTCTTGACATAGGATGCAGAAATAATGAGGCTTTCTCCCTTGTTAAGAATGATAATGTTAGAAAGTCCACTGCACAAGATAATAAGAAGGCAAATATTGGATGTAAAAGCAGTTATACAATGCCTTCTTGGTCCTTATCAAATTGCTTTGAGCAGAAAAACATGGCACAGAGTAGAGAATCCATTTTTCAAACTGATGGTCCTTTGCTTGAAAATAGAGGCTTCATATCCCAGGGTAGTTCACCAACTATTAAAATTGAACACTTAAGGGAATCAAGTGTTGTGGTCAGACCTCAAAGTGGCGTAATATCTGTATCACCTGTGAGCTCTCCTCTTTCGTTGTCACCCCTCGGTCCTAGATTTCCTGAAAGAATGAAAATGGCCACAGGATGCAGGAGTGTCACCGAAGAGATAAAGAATTGCAATATAACTTTAAGCAGTATAGAAGAATCACTAGAGAATTCTAATTCATGTGATATTTTAGGTCATAAAGATGATGATTTAAAATTTTCACGTAAATCTTTTGAAGATGTTGAATTCTCCTTCAAAGATTTCTGTCCATCTTCTCTGGACGACATTTCTTACATGAATTGTCCACGTTCTCTAGAATCAACACCCATTTCTAATTCTGCAAGGTTCACTAGAAGTTTGAGTGGACTTTCAGTCAGAAGGTCTTTGGTTGGTTCATTTGAGGAGTCTCTTTTATCTGGCCGGTTTGTTTCTGGAAACCATACTAAGGTTTGTATCTATGCTGACAAGCTATTACTGTACTGTAAATGATCTTGTGCATGATTCTTTACTTTGGTTGACTGATAATTTTGACCGAATCTGACCTACGGATACTTGTTTCTTTTCTCGTATATCTGTAGAAAATCGATGGTTTTCTTGCCGTGTTAAGTATTTCTGGGGGAAACTTCTCTCCTAAATCACAGAAGCTTCCATTTTCTGTTACTAGTGTCGATGGAGATTGCTATCTATTGTATTATGCATCCATAGATCTTGCGGGAAATTCTTTATCAAACAGGTTTGGAGGCCAACTTCTGAAACGAGGGCTTAGAAAAGATGATTCACAAATGGTCAAAAGCCGTTTCCGTATACCAATGAAAGGAAGAATTCAGCTGGTATTGATATACTTGTTTCACTGTTTCAATTTTAGCCCTTGTATCTGACATGAATGTCTTCAAATGAACCTGTTAGAGCCTTCGTCTTATATCTGTATGGATATGCAGTACCCTTAACATTTACACAAAGTAAGGAGTACTACTATCCTTAGATATTTTTTTGGTGAAAGAACTATTTTGATTTGCAGTGCCAAGAGAATGAACTTTTAGTTAGCTCAGTTGATTAGAATGCACTGCTTGCTTTCATTTTCTTATATATATGTATGTATGTATGCATGTCTTCATTGTCCTATGTTTAGTGAGAAAGTTTGGGAGGAAAGAGAAAGGAAAGGTTTGATGTAATTGGGACTAAGCTTCCATGCGCACTCTCAATGCTCTCCTCTTTTTTTTTCTTCACAAAATCCCGTCTTCCAAACATATTAGTGGTGCTTCAATTATTCTTGATCTTATCTTGTCATTTTGTAGTATTTTTTACAACTTCGATTCTTGAGTTCCTTACTCTTTCCTTTGATTGCTCTCTGCAGGTGCTAAGCAATCCAGAAAAGACTCCTCTTCACACATTCTTTTGCAACTATGATTTGAGTGACATGCCAATTGGTACCAAAGTAAGATTTGGCAATATGGATGAATCTCTGACTAAATTGATATGGACATTTTAATTCAGAATGCCATAAATGTTCTGACATGCCAAAAATGTAGAACCCCATAATAAGATTTAATATTTAATCAATCCTTAGCGTCATTGACGTACTTGAATGAAGTATTGTTGCACAGCCAAATGGAAATCATGTCATAAAAAATAAAGTAATAACAAGACATAAGTTACATAACAGAACATAATAAGACTTCCTCTCACGAAAAAAGAAATATAATGTGACTGTAAATGTAATGACAAGGGGTGTTCTACTGCTATTTCTTTTGGTGGTGAGAGGGTGGATGAAACTAAGGCTTCATTTCCTATAAAGAAAAATATCTTTGGCAGGTTTGATTTGCAGAATAAATAAATGGCAATATTATTAGCAAAACATTTATTCACCTATAATTATAATTATTTATTATTGTCAGGATCAGAGAGATATCAAGATCCACTTTGTTTTTTTTACTTTGGCCTCTCATATGAGTGTTAATGAGGGTCTGATAAGAGTGGTAATGAAGCAAAGCTTGCAACTTAGAGATGCATAGCATGTACTGCCACATCCAGGGGCTGAGAGATTTCTGAATGCTTTTGTAGATCTGGTTGCCATGTACTGTCGATAATATAAAAATGTAGGAATATACTAATTATTTAGTAGATAGGAGGACAACTTGAAAAAGTGAGGTTCAGAGGATTATGAAAATGCTAGTTCTACTTTTTAGCTGGGGATTGATACCTGTCTGTGGTTTATACAATGTTTTTATTTATTTTGAAGTAGACATTTATGTCGCATTTTACAAATTATTGAACTGAATTAATGATATAAGATCACATTAGATTTCTCGAGAGAAAATGTCCATTTTTGAACTCCAAAGTATTGACCCTCTGTTTATCAGTGTTAGAACATCTGATTATGCTGTTTACCAATTATGCTGTACAAAAGAAAAATGGCTTTAGAATTGCTGGTTTCTTTCCAGAATTTTTTTCCCCGTTGAAAATGAAGATTATAGACTTCATGGACATCATCAATAATTCTTGTATTGCTTATTATGATTAATGTCTTATTTAACACATGATGCAGTGTAGTTATCCCAGTCGATTAGATTTGTTTGGAACTGAGTTCATTTCTCTTATTTAAAGTCATATTGCATTTACTTGGTTGTATATCGTTTTATGACTTTTTGATTATAAATGAGCAGACATTCTTGCGCCAGAAAATTACTCTCGAGTCTTCCAGCTCAACTTCCCCTCAGTCAAAAAATAGTTCAACCGGTTTGGACAGTGGAAATGACAAAGGGATTCCAACAGTACAAAAGAATCATGACAACCCGTGTAGTGGGGAAGTAATGCACACCGATGCAGTTGATGTTGTAATTAAAACAAAATCTACAAATCAGAGAAACACAAAGGTTTCTAGCTTGGAGAATTTTCTAAACAAAGAGGATTCTTCCAAGCACTCACCAGATCATGGAAGTTTAACTGATGAATGTGAGAGGAATGAAAGAAAGGAGTCTTGGGAGAAAACATGTGATGAATCAGGGAAATCATTAAATTCCTGCTCAAAGAGTTCTAACAGTGTTGGCCCACTTCGTTATGCTCTCCACCTTCGCTTTATCTGCCCTTTTCCTAAAAAGACCAGTAGATCGGCTCAAAAATGCAAATTAAGTTCTCTTCCAGAAAAGGCTGGATTGGACATGGAAGGGGAACGGAGATTCTACTTGTGTAATGATTTAAAGGTTGTGTTTCCTCAGCGTCATTCAGATGCCGACGAGGGAAAGGTATGCATATGCTTATATTGTGGCTTTGCCAAAGTTTTACATATTTTTCTTTGTCCTGCTAAAACTATTGAAAGCATTATGGCTTATCTCTGCATATGTGAAACTATTAATTTACTTGATCCTTTTCAGTTTTGGTTTAATGTTCTCTTAGTTTCACACTTTCTCCATTATAAACTGTTTGTTTTCGATTCCAGTGGAAGTAAACAGAAAAAAGTGTTTCTCAATGTACTTTTTACCAAAGCTAGTTTTGTTCTTGCTTCCTTTGAAATTTCATTTGATGCAATCTCAAAAGCTAAAACAAACCTTCTGCTACCCAAGGAGTATAAACACGTGATCATTCCTATCCTTAACGCGTGATCATTCCTGTCCCAAGGAGCAATAAGTTTTTTCTTTTTTTCTTTGTTGATCAACGACTACTTGATTACCACTCTTGCTTATTCATGAGTAGTCATATTTTCGAAGCATGTTGCATATGACCAAAATTATACGTTTTCTTGTAGTATTCATAAGCAATGAATACCAAGTATAATGGATTGTGGCAAGACAGGTTGACCAGACAATGTACCTCTTGAGGTATGAAAGAATCTAGGAGATAGAGACATTAGTTGGCTCACAGGTTTTAACGAGATTATGAGGTCAGATAAAATGTCGAGTGAATAGAGGGGAAGCACTTCAATTCTGATTTATAAGAACAATGGAGATATAGACAATTGTACAGAGCATAGGAGAATTAAACTTAGGAGCTATACTAAAATTATGGGGAAGGGTGATTGAGAAGAAGAGACTAAGAAAATAAACCAAAATGATTGAAAAATAATTTGGTTTTATGCCTGGGAGGTTGATCATGAAGCAATTTACTTGCTACTCGGATAAAAAAGACTTGCACATGTCTTTCATTGATTTGGAGAAGGCATACGATAGGGCCCCAACATAGGTTTTATGTTAAGCTCTAGTAAAGAAAGATGATTTGATTGCCTATATTTGAGCTGTTAAGGATATCCATGATAGTTTGAGGGGCCCATGATTAGAGTGAGAACAGTGGTTTGAGCATGTATGCAGATTCCATAGTATAGAGAGTAGATCAGATGTCGAGCAGCTCTATTGCTCGAGGCAGTGGAAAGCCGTGGAACTATAGGCAAAACTATTAAGGAAGACTGAGGTCAATGATTTGGATAATATGATTTATGATATAACATTTGGTAGTCCCTGTAATACATAAACCATATTGGTTTTAGTCTTTAGAAGATGACATGAATATCACTGGTAGTTGAACCGAAGATTGAGGACTAGAAACAACCTTTATATTTCAGGGGCTAAAATAACTAGTGTATATTACAGGGACTAAAAAGTTATTCAATCAATGTTGGCCGAAATTATCAGGACTAACAAGTGTATTTTTTAGTATTGTTGGATAAAAGTTTTCTTCTCTATATTTGAACAGAATGTTGGACATGATAGGATAATTGATCTGTTGTTTTGTGTCTGTTGTGTGAATATATTAGTGTGCATTGTTTGGTCTGCCTGTAGTGTCTCACAAGGTTTTGTTGTGGTCTATTTGGCAGATGAATGTGGAATACCATTTCCCTGAAGATCCAAGATACTTCGACATCAACTGAAAATTCTACTTTACCCCCCCTCTTCAAAAGCATGATGCTTTTTCTGACCCTCTTGTATATAGTTACATGCTATTGGCCTTTACTTGAGGCCATTGTCCTTGAAAAATAGCACTGACCCTCTTCCTCCTGTAAATACTTCAACAATGTCAATAATTTAATGGGTTAACTATTGTCAATTGCTTAAATAATTTATCACTTAGCATGAAAAGTGATGTTGAAATGCTTTGTGGAACTTGATTATTGCACCCTTTGAATTATTTTCTAGGCGGAACCAGCATTGTAAGATGTGCATTATAATTTTAAAAGATTATATTGGCATAAAAAAGTGTTTTAGATTTTAAAAGAATGTAATGGCAAGATTTTTTAAAAGGTTTCTATAATCAAGCTTTTATAGTTTGAATTTTAATGCATTTATATCGAAAAACATATATAGCCTTACCTCGTGTCTTTAAGTAATAGAATCACTTCTGAATCTTATAATCATTCAAAATGTATATATGTATGTAAAAGTAAATTTTAGCAAGTAACCTAAGAACGTTTAGATGACATTACACGAGTCTCTTCTTGCTTAATCAAGGTCATGTGTTTCAAATTCATCCTTGGACATGTAGCAACGTTAAAACTCTTAGGGAGAGATTGTCCCCTATTTAGGTTCTACAAGGTTTGAAGGATTAGTCTTCGCAGTTGCATACAGAGGATACATAGTTCACACAATTTTTTTTAAACAAGTAGAGCGACTAAAAAAATGGAGGTGACATGAGAATCATGTATTAGGATACATACGGCACAATCCGAATGGCATTTGTCCGGATTGTACTATCCGGACGTGAGTTTGCTGGTCGAAGTCATATTTTGAAATATCATGATCAAGATTGTTAAAATACATCATATCTTGATTGTGCAGTCTGGATGCACCGATAATAAAAAACAACAAAACATTATTATTTCAGGTATCATGAGATTCACAACCACATAATTTATGCCAGTAGTAATCGAACACATGAAATTGGACGACTAAAATTGAAGACATAAGTTAAAAATGGTTTCATGGATGAATCAAGCTAGTAGCACTCTTGTTAGATGTTTATGGTCTCTACACCAAGTTCAATCATGCACCCTATAAATTCATCGATTGTTTTAGGATAAATCAAACTAGACTCAATAGCATGAACGGATCTGACCAACATAATGTCTAATTTGATCGGTCCATTGGAATGATATTGAATGAATATAAAAAAACATCGTTCTCACATCGTCATTTAGAAGTTTCATTTTGTTGAATCGAACACGTCCCTCTGAGATGTTCATAGACGACAATACTCAATACAAACATCCCTTCTGGCATACCACATTTGAGAAGACCATTCAATTGGTGGCTCTTGAAATAATGGTCTAACATTATCACTGATCCAAAAATAAATTTGGTTTGCCACTAATTTAGTATACTACAACTAGTTATAATTCATTTCAACAATGAGCTTCGTGATCCCTAAAAAAAATGAGCTTTATGAAATATAATGACTCAAAGACGTAGATTTATACAAGTTTCAGTGCAATCTAGACCATATAAATAAAATTGTAGAAATGGGCTACATGACCGACTCCAGGTTTCGTAGAGTCGAGCTAAAAATCCTTGATTAAATACGGGCTCTAAAATACAACCCAAGTCCGGCCTTATACGAACTGCAGGCTAAACGCACCAACCCTTGTTAATTGATTTTTTAAAATAATATAAAAGGTCTCAAAAAATTTGTATAACAGTAAAATTCAGCTTATTCCGTGATATAAAAAATAAGTATTTAAAGTTATTGTATCCACATAGACTCGTGTGATACTAAAGTCTTTCAACAACTAATATTGATTTGAGTATATGAATTATCTGTACATAAATTGGTCTTTGCAGTTAAATAACAAAACAGAAACAAAACGATAATATTGTCGGGATTAAGTTTTGTTAACCAATCATCTAATTTTCTTCCTTGATCGATTATATAATCACTTATTTCAGTTATATTTTCACATGTCTGTGTTTCGTACATTTTCATGTCTGACAAACAACGCGAGAACCATTATTCTTATTAACTTCCTATACTAAGATTTCTTGATATTTATATTTGAATAAATATGTAAAATACTTGAATATGGTACTTCTCCCTCCCTCCTAAAAAATGAAACAACTCACTTGAATTACTTATCAGACTCCTAGTGCAAGTCTTGAGGTAAGGACTATTTCATTGCCTTTCCTTCCACACTTTCTTGAAGCATATTCATCATCTTGAAAGTCTCGTAAACCACTCTACACATCATCTTCAATTCCTGCAAGCATCAAAAGCATTCATATAAGGTCATAACATCATAGTATATGTTTGTAGTAGAGTCCTTGTCCTATTAAAAGATGAAAACTTTAGAACAAATAAGAAAAGAGGAAATAATTTCTATTACATTTCATGTGATGTGTGAAAAAATCTCATATTTTGTGGCATATCATGATATTAGTTTTAATTAGCCTGTTATTTAAGAAAAATAGGTTTTTATGAAAATTCTGAAAGAAATATTGAATTTTTAACCGATTTAGTTAAAATAGTGACGATTTAGGGGGAAAAAAAAAAAAAAAGGAGAGTACATAACGTACATAGCCCGACATATAATAGTGTCATCGATGTTAAATGAGACAATAGACAATTTACACACGGTGATTTATTTTTGTGTGAACTAGGGTTATTGAGTAATTTATTATTAAGTCCTAAATGAGATGATTTTTTGTTGGTATCAAATAGGGCGACAAAAATTATTATTCTAATTGAAACGATATCGAATAATGGTGTAGTTGCATCCCATGCATCATATGTATAAAGTTTTAACTTTTATTTAACGTATTTGTATTTGGCTTTTAACTTTTTTTTTGGCTTTTAACTTTTATGTGATGTGTGTTTTACTATTTCTTACTTTGTGATTTTATGTCTATATATTTGTATTTTTTGGTTTAGGAATATATTTAGACCCTTTACAACAATATTTTAGGTACCAAAATAAGAACTATAAGTCTGATGATGTTTGACTTATTGAAGCGTGTACAGGTGTTATTTTTTTTTGTTGCAATAACATTGACCTTTATAATAATTTTTTTTAGCATCATTTACCTTATGTAAACTAGCGAAAAGACGGGCACTCACATGCCTGTCATTCTGTTCTTTTTATTGCGTTAACGTTTGAAAATCATTAACCGTGTTTTTTTTATGAAATTTTGATTTGGATTAAAATTATTGTTGCTTTCAAGCTATAACAAACCAAACTAATCACGATTATTTATTTCAATGACACCAACACTATAACAAAAAAAATATAATCTAATTTTTTTTTAATGACACCAAGAACGATCTTTATTATAGAAAAATTTGTTTAAGGGTATAATTGGAATAATAAAAAGGTAAGTATAAATATACTCATCTAGTTTGTTACACTTTTTAAAAGATAAAGGAAAAAAACAGACACATATATTCATATCGTGTTTGTTACATTTTTTAATATTTAAATTTATTATTTGTTACATGTGTTATTTGTATTAAAAATTAAGGGCAATTTGGAAGGAAAAATCCAACCCAAAAGAGTCAAAGAGGTAGTTTTCCAAAATTAAAAAAATTTGGAAAAATTGAAAAGCAGTCACAAGTAGTAAAAAGAGGTAGTTTTCAATTAAAATTTTACTACTAGTTAAAAAATTGAAAAGTAGTAAAACCAAAATTAAAATTTTAACTAGTTACTTATATTAGAAAAACCTTTTGAAATACCTTTGAAATGGACATCTCTCATTTCCCGATACCGAGAGGAATCGATTCCACAACAGGCATGCACAATATATATGTCTTTTTTTTCTTCCATGTCTATCCTAGAAAATAAATATATAAAATGTTTGATGTACATCCATCACCTTTCAATCGACACCTTAAAAGAGAAACAAATAGATCGTGTGTGATATGACATATGTAACATGTTGTTTGTAACATCCAAGGCTGATGAGGGTGGGGAGTGGTTGTCGGTGTACAAGACACGACAATGAACGACTCCCGATAGCTTCTAGATGAACCAAATAACACTGGAATGAGAGGGATCCCGAGGCCGTGCAGGTATGAGACTGCATGGTTGACAAAAGACTTGTAAGAATTGTTTGGTACTACCAATATCAACAAGATGTATCATTTTTTTTGTTAGCTCATTCCAGAAAAACTACACAGTTAAGCGTGCTTGACTTGAAATAGTCTTTGGATGGGAGACCTTTCCAGTGAGCGTGCGAGTGAGGACAAATCACGCTGAAAATACTCGTGTTGGTTTGTATGGTAAGTCGACAATACTTAAAATCGTCGGGGATGTTACATTGTTGATGTGATTAGGAGATAAAAACAAAATGATATGTTAAATACGTATATGAAAATATATATTTTTTTGAAAGAATGTATATGAAAATAATAAATAATAAATGTTTAAATATATCATTGTTGAATAAATATGTAAGATAATAAATACTACGTCCTATCTGTCTTTTCTCCTGGCAATTGTTAAATATGACGTGAAGGCCACATAATCACATGACCATAAAAGACTGCGTGATGCCTTTAGCATCATGTGACTTGATAGAGGGGCTGCAATGCAAAGAGAGAATAAGAAGAGAGTGAAAATTGGAGGCATAGCATAACTTCATAGAACAAACCCATTAAGGTAAGGATAGAACATGAAGTTAGGACCCAGTTGATGACGACATATTGAGCTATTATCTAATTTCCAATCTTGTGGAATGAAATGAATGTGACGCCAAACTCATTTTGCTTGACCCTAAAATCTTCTCAATCATATTATATATTCACTATATTATTATATACTAACTCAAACCACTTCAATTAGTTTGAGGTAAATTCTAAGACACTTGAAAATGTGAGTGAGTGAGTGAATTGAAGGCAACACAACACACTCACCTCAGCCACCTTTTTTCATATTTACTTAGTAAGTTTTCATCTCTCCTTTTTTTCATGTCACAGTCACATTTGCATAAATGGAAATGTAGAGTGGTACAAACGTTTTTCTTTTGAGGAGTCATTGTACAATCGGTAAAATTAAATTTTGACACAATAAATATTTTATTCAATTCTAATGTTATGTTTAATATAAATAGGTGTTTTTTCTTGCTCAAAAAAATAAATAGGTGTTTTTTTATTTCCTCATCAATATATTATCATATAATGGACACAATATTATTTTTTTTTTAATTTGTGTCTGAATACACAATTTCTGTATTTTTTTTTTTTTTTATAACAGAAACACTTATACCATTAGATCATCTCCAAAGGCGAGTTTTAACTTGGTAAGACATGATTTTGTTCAAAAATACTTGGTAAGACATGATGCCAAATAAATGTTTTCAGTACTCTATTGTGGAGGAAATTAAAGTAGCAAAGAGAAGATATTCTTTACTATTCAAATTAAATGTTTTCTATCTCGGCAGATCCCACACATTTTCACCATATTAAAATTTAATGATAATATAGTTATCTATAGATAATATACAATTGTTTTTCTTTTGTATATAGACAAAACGACAAAGTCATTATAAACTCACACACATAATTGAAAGTGTCGAGGTTTAGAACGATTAAATGTTTATTACATACTATAATTATATTTTGGAAGATGCTAACAAAATGTTGACACTTTTTTTTTAAGGAAAAATGTCGACGCTTGTTAGCATGACTCTTAACATATATTTTTTCTATATAAATGAGTGGTATCTGCACACATAAAATCCATTCAAACACCTAAAAATAAAAATGAGTTCTTCCATTAAAAATATTCTTATAAGAGACTAAATATATGAATAAATTTTTGTAGGGATTAACATAAATTTTGCCCATTTTTTGTACTACAATAATTCACAACAACCCATTCCTTAATTCCCAACCTGTGACATGGTTTTTTGAAAATGGAACTTTCCATTCCTATGTGTGTACTGTGTAAGAGAGAGCAGCCAGTTGGCAGATAAAGGTAAGCTAAACATTTTGAATTTTTATTTAATCAAATTTTTGTTCTACCTACATCTTCATTGTTTTGTTCATCATTCCTTCTTTTGATTTCATCTATAGAGAAAATCTTATTTTACTTCATGTCAACATTACATTTTCAAGCTAGGGTTTATCTTGATTCATGACTATTTTAATAGTTAGTTTAAGTTCATGATGTTTTCTTTCAAAAAAGTAAATATAATATATTGTAACAAAAAAAAAAATGGAAAAAGATTCATGTACACCCTTTAGTCTGTACACCCTTTGGTACCACCGGTGATGTGGCATCCTTTGCCTGGGTGGAAATTAAATTATTTTTTATTTAAAAAACAAAATACAGATCAAACCTCACACAGCCTCTCTCTCTCACTTGAAAGACGAACCGACCAAAATTGCTCTGGCGATTCCTATGAACAGTAACCCGTAATGGGTTTGTTCGTCGCAGGTTGTTAAAGTGACTTACACCTCTTCACGGTAGCACCATAGTCTCCCTTGATTATCCTTTTTGTTGTTATCGTCCGGATCATCCGCGCGTTCCTGATTCTCAGTTCGTGTGCACTGTTCACCATCTGGTTTAAGAGTGTTTTTCTGTTTGCGGTTGTGTGCTTCTGTAGATTCAAGATTGAGCTGCTTTGGGTTTGATTTTCGAGTTCAGATTTGCCTAATTTTGAATCTTTGCTGTTGCCGCTGCCAGTCTTGTGGGTTCCCAGTTTTAGGTTTGCTCTCAGACTGTTATTTTGGTTTCTAAGATCTACAGCCATGTCTACTCCCTTCGTCTGTCCTTGGCCTTGCTTGGTCTCGGATCCTCCAAAACCTGTTGTGGCTCCTTCTACCTCGGTCAAAAACCGCAGTTTTGCGCAGGCTCTCCTCTACAAAGTTGATGTTTCGTTGAATCAACTCCCTAAACCTTGTTTGAAAGGTAATTCTCTTTCAATTAAAATCTCTGAAGATGTTTATCAGATTGTTCTTGGTAAATGTAGTAATTACCTCCATGGTAGATTAGTGTTGACTCGAGGGGATAAGCCTTTTTCCTCTAAAGTCTTGCGCGAAAAATTGTTACAAAGATTTATTTGGCTTCGTTCTCAGATGCAAAACATGATTTAAGTTTTGGTATACACATTGCATGATTATTCTGAATTACATAGAGATTTTATTTACAAAGATTTATTTGGCTTCGTTCTCAGATGCAAATTGTTATCGATTCAACTTATGCTCATGACCGACAAATATATGTGTAATATTTAAAGTTGAGTCAGTCTAAAATTATGAAACATAACCATATTCAGTAGTATTTCAAAAATAAGTTTTGATGTACATACTACGATTCATGATATGTGTGACCACGATTATTGACCATGGGGTTGTTCACGTGTTGTTAACTTAGTTATTATATATCACTTGCACCCATTCTTTCATTTTTAACTCTAGAAAGCTTTGAAGCATTATTAGTAATTATTTAACTCAATGTTGATTGACTTTTCAAGATTTGTCTTCTATCCTTGCAAAGACCTCCTTGCATAATAATTTTTCTTTCTTTCAAAGGGTGTATGAAGTGCCTTTGGTTTTTTAACCTTTTTGTTAATTGTTGAATTTCGTTTATTTGTTAAAATCGTCAAGGTAAGCTTTTTGCTATTCCTTTGTAGCATTTCAGCCTGTGGCTAGCATTTTCCCTTTTCACCAACATTGTTAATCTTGACTTCTTGCTATGTCAACTCGACTTTTAATTCTGGATGATGATTGATAAGGATATTGATAGGAGTTGAAAAAATATTCTTTTTGTTTGTTTAAAGTTTAGATTGTAGTTGTTATATCATTATATGGAATGATGACCATGATCATAATGATATATAATGTTTTGAGTTTTGCTGATGATGTCGAGTATAACATAAATGATTTCGTGAATTTGAATTCTCTAGAATAATAGCGTGTTATTATCTTAATTTATTTGTTGTTCTTTTTAGAGTTTCTTGGATGATGGATGTTGTTACTGTTAATGTCTTGAGTGTTTAAATTTGTGTGCTCATTATTTATTTGGAGTTGTGGAAGGAGCTAATATAAAGGGAGGCTAGATGTACCGACCTCTATCATGGTTACGATGTGAATAACCTACCCGTATCTGCTATACTATAATGGCAGTAAGACTGCAGCTCTGGGAGCAGTTAAGGTGTGTTGATCTTATAGGCGAGCGAGTAGTCATAATTATGGTAATGTTATTCTTTGAAATGGTGAAGTGTATAAGGGATGTCTTGGAACATATTTATGCTTTATATCAAAACATTCATGGTCATTGAATTTGTGTTTGGTATGGGTAGGTATCAGAGGGAACACAATATCATGCCCCATTTTTAGTTTCATCTATTTGTATATAAATGGTGAAAAAAAGTGATATTTTTAGATTGAAAAAGCATTTTTAATGAAGGTGGCTCAACTCATTGAAAATGGTCTATGTCCCTGAGCTTTCCAATACTATAGTATAAGTTTTGCTAATACTTTATCCATTGCAGGTTAGTGTTTCTCTCAGTTTATTTTGCTTATCATTTAATGTATATGTGATTTTACTAATATTTCCATGAATTTGACTGATAGGTATTATAATTGTAAAGTTGTCTAATGTCTCCATTATATAAATTGTTCAACTTATCAATGAAATAGGTGGAAGGCCGGAAGGAATGATAGGTGGAAGACTGGATTTGGTATGGTGGAGTGATTTGTGTTCGATTGGAAGGGAATTTGATGTGGAATCAAATTGGATTTCACTGGTAATTCAAAGAGCGCTTGGTAGCAGAAATAATACATTATTTTGGAAGGATTGGTGGATAGGAGAGCAACGTTTAAATATTAGATTTGCACATTTACAGTGTCGGGACAGAGAAATACCATGATTGTCACAAGTTCATGTCAAATTTCTCAAAACTTATGAGAGAAATACCATGATTGTGCCCCTTTATGTGTCTTGTAATGTTTTTTTTTTGAAGGGTGTGTCTTGTAATGTTAGACTCCAAGAAACATTAAGGGCCCATAAGTTTTACGATTCCCTATTTGTATGCACAAAATTAAGTTTTTGTTGAAAACTAATAGTAGGTAGTTACACATTTGATAAATATTGGTTAAATGCTTCCTCGATTTGGTTAGTATTTGTAAAGTCCGCTAAACTTACAAGATATTGCACCTCTCACTCTATTAACATCAGTCTACTCTCAAGTGTGTCCAAAGCCTGTGAAACAGAAAATAATTCACTTCTCTCTTTATTATCATCAGTAAAATTCTTAAGTGTGCTCCTGCCATATTCTTTTCACTTATATCACATGGAGAAATAGTTAGATAGTGACAAATTGGTAATGAAAAAAATGTGGTTACACCTTTGTTAAAAATTGGTTAAGTAGAACACATATTTGGTTAGTTTCTATGAAGTCTGTCAAACATCACAAGTGTGACCATAATATATTCCTTTCATTCAAATCATGTAGATAAATATAAAGAAAGAGAGAAATTGGTAATAAAAAAAATATCTATTCGAGCCAAATTGTTACAATGTGCACATCTATCAATGTGTAAACAATATCTATTTGAGCCAAATTGTCATTGAGATATACAAAGTTAGCACTATTCAGGTTTTCAAAGTGTTCATCTTTACGCACGCAAACCTCTGATGAAATCAAAGACGCATTTTAGACTCCAAGAAACATTATGGTTACACCTTTGATATCACCTCATAACAGTACAAGATACATAAAAGGGGAAAACTCATGATATTTCTCTGATTAATATAAACTAGCCAAATATATGGTATCGTTTGAAAGGCTTTTAATGCAGTGATCAAATGAGATTATGCGTTCGATTCGCCTAAAACGAAGTTATTTACATCTGGGAAATATAAACTAGCCAAATATATGGTCTGTATGACCACATTTTTACAAATACGTGACCACTATTTTTTCAGAAATTAGAACTTATCCGTCTTTAGGCGTGATATACTCGCCGATTGCAAAACATGTTATTTATGGTTGAAAATGCTTTTAGTGCAGTGATCACGCCTAAAGACAGACAAGTTCTAATTTATGATAAAATAGTGGTCACGTATTTGTAAAAATGTGGTCATACAGACCATATATTTGGCTAGTTTATATTTCACAGATGTAAATAATTTCGTTTTAGGCGAATCAAACGCATAATCTCATTTGATCACTGCATTAAAAGACTTTCAAACGATAAATAACTTCTTTTACAATCTGCAAGTTTATCACGCCTAAAGACGGACAAGTTCTAATTTCTGAAAAAATAGTGGTCACGCACCTTAAAATATGTGGTCACACAAAACATATATTTGGCTAGTTTATATTTCCCATGTATAAATAATCTTGTTTTATGCTAATCAAACACATAATCTAATTTGATCACTACACTAAAAGCAATTTCAACAATAAATAACTTATTTTACAATTTACGAGTTTATCACGCTTAAAGACGGACAAATTCTAATTTCTGAAAAAATAGTGGTCACGCATATTAAAAAATGTGGTTGTAACGCCCCATTTTTATTCTAATATTTTAGTAGATGTGTGAATATTTTTATATGACTTTAATTGCTATATATATATGATTTTATGTGAAATATATGTTTTATATGATTTTTATATGAAATATGTTATGATGCTATTTATTATATGAATATTGGGGTTGTGTATTATTTAAATGAATGTTGTTATTATTGGATAGAAATAATATGAGAAATAGAAATATTATGGAAATAGTATTTATTTTTGGTTAAGGGGAATTAAGTGGAAATTAATAGAAATTAAGGGAGTTGGGTGAGAAAAGAAAAGAGAGATATTTTTGAAGTAAAAGGAAAAAAAAGGGAGAGAAACATTTTCACGTAAAAACATTAGAAGAAAACTGGTTTTGGAGAGAAAACCTAGAAGAGGCCAAGAGAGAGCTAGGAAGGAATCGATTGCGGTAGCTTGACGTTTGGTGTTGCTGAATTAAGGTAAGGGTGGGATTCCTTTCAATAATCATGGTATATAATTCTGAAATTTGATGAATTGTTGTTCTTGGTTTTAGGGTTAGAAGTTTTATGTTAATTGAAGAAAATATGATGAATGCTGTTGTTTGATGCATGTTTCTATGTTGTTTTAGTTACTATGTTGCATATAGAACCTGTAAACATTGTTCTAATTCATTTTGGGTGATTAGGGGATCAGAAAATGGGTTTTTGGGGTGAAAATGGTGTTAAAATCGTAACAGTAGATGAAAAACTCGCCAGAAATTCGCTATTAGCGTAACCCTCTGGAACAAGTACGCTATTAGCTCAATTTTCGCTATTAGCGAAATTGTCCAGTGACAGCATTTTCTGTTTCGCGTTCTTGTGTCTTTTTCACCCGTTTCTATTTTGAATTAGCTTTAGGTGTAAACATAAAAGTTGTAGATAATTGAGTTAGCTTTCTAATGGCTTTGGAGTGACTAGAAAATTATTTGTAGATTTAGAGTTATGATGAAAATAGTCCAAGTGGGTCTTCAGAAAATTTTAAGAAAACTTAGCATAATTAATCTCTAGTTAGTCCAAAAACTTATGGTTGGTTTCCCAACTTCAAACTTAAGTGTTAGGGATTTAGTTGAGGTGTTTATGGATATTTGACTTATGTTCTATTGATCAAAACTTAATTGCTTTTGGGGGATGTTTTAGACTTTGAGATGAATGTAATTGATTTATATATATGTTATGTTGTTGATTTCCGTTGTTGATGTCGTTGTATCATCTGATGTCGAAGTTGGGGAGTGTGTCATAATTGTTTTAGGCACATATGTTGTTGTTGCAGTCGCTGTAGAAGTTGTATGTTGATATACACAAGTTGAGTCCATTTGCATACTCACAATTGTTGGGGGCTTATGCCCTGGAATGTTCATCATTCAACCCGTTGGGGGCTTATGCCCTGGAATGTTTATCATTCACCTGTTGGGGGCTTATGCCCTGGGATGCTTTAACCATCCAAATTGTTGGGGGCTTATGCCCTGGAATGCTTAGCATTCAACGCGCGTAGATTGGTACCACCTGCATGATGCATTAGTTGTTGTTGTCGTGGTAGCATTGTCGAGTTGTTGTCGTTGTCGAATTGTCGAGTTGTTGTCGTTGTCGAATTGTCGAGTTGTTGTCGTTGTCGAATTGTCGAGTTATCGGTGTCGTTGTGGATAATGTTGTTGTTGTTGTTGTTGTACCTTGTTGCTGAAAATGATTATGTTGTTGTTATATGTATTCTTTATATACATTATTAATGATGCATGTTGTGATATATTGCTATTTTCATTAATTTGATGAATTATATATTATCATTATTGGATAAGTTTCTCACCCCTTCTGCGTATATGTTGCCTCGACCGTGGGTAATGTGCAGGTAATGATGGCTTGTAGGTTGATTGGCTCAAGTGTCTAGGGCTCTGATACATATTAGGATGGGGATCGTCGCGAGTGTCTTCTCATTTCTTTTATGTATCACATATTTTGGAAAAGACTTGCTATTAGAATAAAGTTGAATTATGTTGTGACCTTATGCCAAGACTTTTATTGATGTTGAATTTGGTTGAATTTATATTTTAAAGAATTATTCCGCTGCAGTTTGTAAGATAATTTAAATGTCGGTTTTTAAATAAATAGACAATTTTCTATTATGAAATTTTGAAAAGTAGTGTGACACTCCGTTGTGTGATTACTCTGATTTTATTTATTAATATTAATTTGTTGGGAGAACGGGGTGTTACAGTGGTCACACATACCATATATTTGGCTAGTTTATATTTACCAGGTGTAAATAATATCGTTTTAGGCGAATCGAACGCATGATCTCATTTGATCACTGCACTAAGAGCATTTCCAACCATAAATAACCTGTTTTACAATCGGCAAGTTTATCACGCCTAAGGACGGACAAATTCTAATTTATGAAAAAATAGTGGTCACATATTTGTAAAAATGTGGTCATACAGACCATATATTTGGCTAGTTTATATTTCCCAGATGTAAATAATTTCGTTTTAGGCTAATTCATTGATATAAAAACATAGTACTTATACCACAACAACAGAACTGAGACTAATCTTCTACTCCAAGACACATGATCCTCAATAAACAATATAATTAAGCATATGGTCCAATAACACATATAAGCATATATATAAACTGACAGTTGAGTTAACACTCCATCATCAAGATTGAATCAAATAGACAATAGGAAACCCAAATCCAAAGTAAATAAACTAGGAATTAATTAATTAATTCTCTTCATCCAATTCCTGCATTTGCTTGAGGACCTCAGCACAGCCAGAAGCAACCTCCTCTGCCATGTACAACATAGCATTGGCAAACCTGTCATTGGAGGCAATGCCGTTGTAACGGGTGAGAGTAACGCGTGCAGTGCTTGGTCACGCCCAGGTGCTCTTTCGCTACAACTACGCTCAGGACTGTTTATTAGCTTCACATCACACACTTCATTTGCGCGATCCTGATCCACATAGATTACAGTAATTTGTGAAACCAGATCAGATCTGATACTCCATTATCTCAAAAAGAGTGGTTATCATGTTCTCTATTCCACACCCATAACCAGCACGGCAAGGGTCACATACAACACACCCTTCAAGCAGAAAAGGATCCCCCACCTCCTCCTTCATTTCCTTCCTTCTCACCACCACCACCACCTTCCTTGTCTTTCTTTGGTTGAACTACCTCAACCTTCCTCTTAAGTTTCTGTGATAAATTCTCAACTAGCTTTTTCACATCCATTGTACCCTTCACAATCACATTATCTTTCTCTTTATCAACTTTCATTTCAAGCACTCCTACACACATCAAAATCATATTCTTCATATCAAAATCATAGAAAAATAAATTAAATCATTTTTATTTTAAATATTGAAAAATAAAAACCCACCTTTGGTTTTCATAACAATTTTCCCAATCTTATTAATACATCCTTGACAGTGTAGTACCAATTTCAAAACAGAATTAGTAATTGACTGTTACATTAAACAAAAATTATATTAAAAACCAAAAAATTAAAATAAAAATGAAACAAATTAGAAAAATACAAGAACAAAAAAAGAGAAAAAAACATAACCTCTTTTTTGTCTTCATTTTTCTTCTCATCAGATTTTTTGTTTGGTTCATTTTCCTTCTTGTTGTTATCCTTCTTGGGAAGGGGTGAAATGAGTTCAACTTTCTTCTTAATCTTCTCTCCTCCATTGTTGTTCTTATCTCCTCCACTGTTGTTGTTTTCTTCTTTTTTCTCTCCTCCATTGTTGTTGATGTTGTTGTTTTCTTGAAGCCATAATGAAGGATGAAGATTGAAGAAGATAGAAGAAGAATGAGAAAAGGGAGAAAAGGAAATGGCATGAGTGAGAAAGAGATGAGCCGATTCTTGCTACAGTTGTTTGCTTTTTTTATTTATCATTACTCTTTTTTTTTAATGACATGGATTTGGCCAAATTTTTTATTAATAAAAAGTTGCCAACAGGAAGGGTGTAGAGTGGTATTGCCACCTATGGTGGTATACCTATCATTACTCAAAAAAAATCCCTTTATCCATTTGGTTCCATAACCTTTTGAGCTGAAAACAAAGAGGATAATTGATAGTCATATATAGAGAAGATCTTGTGTGGATCAGGACCAAGAATTTTGATTTGGTCACACACACAAAAATTTGCCTTCTCTCTCTTCTCTTCTCTCTTCTCCATTTTCTCTCTCTTCTCTCTTCTCTCTCTTCTCTCTTCTCTCTTTGTATATGACCAAACCAAAATTCTTGGTCCTGGTCCACACAAGTGTTTCTCGTCACATACATTGGATATGTAACAAACAATGTGTCTGATAAATAATATTACGTGGGCCCTAACCTTACATAGAGAGAATAGCAACTAGCAAGTAACGTACATATCTATATGCCTTAACCTTAACCTTAACCGTTTTGATTTGTTGTCACACAATGAGAGAATAAGACAAAAGATAAAAAAAAAAAAAAACTAAAGAAAATATGAGTTGGCAGTGTTGTGTGTGCTCATTTGTGGTGCAGATTCAGAGAGGCACAATATGCAAATGCAACGTAGTATTAGGGTAGGGAGAGTGTTTGTTGTTGTACTATGCCATTGAGTGTGAGTGCTCCCACTTCTTCTTGTCCTATTCATTCTTCATTTCACATTTTCACTCACGTCACGTACTTCTATTCCTTTTCTATTTTATTATTATTATTCCCATTCTGCCCTCCACCTATACTATGTTTCACTTCCCACATAATCCATACTTTAGTTCTAGTTTAGTTCATACAACATAGTTTGTAGCTTCAGATTGTTTAATTCATTCAACTCATCAATTTATATTTTGAACTATACATTAATTAGTTTCACTTGTTCTTTAAACGAACACTTCATCTGTGTTGTTCAGTAATGTACTACCACTTCACTAAAGCTATAGCTACTTCAAACATTTTTTTACTTTTCAGTATCTATTTTTTATGTTGGCAACTACATAATAATTGGTATTTAAATTTGAACATTAATTCGCCAACATTTCTTGTCTTTAACATCAAGAATGAACGAAATGTAGTTAGTTGGAAACTTTGGTTAATGGTCTTAGCAAATATAGTGGTGACATCAATTATTTTTTTAACATGAAAGGATTTAATCATAGAAAATTACACATGAATAAAACACGAACAAACAACAAGTTACGCGTTAACATTTTCTACATAGCAAAAGTGCAAAACCAATCCTCTTAAAATAATTAATTAGTTTCATGTAGTTTTTTTTTCTCTTTGTGAATAGATTCTTAACTATAAATGTCAAAATGGAAATTTTAAGCCTTTGTCCATTAACCTTGAGAGTAATAAATTTAACAATGTTAACAACTTTTCCACTAAACGAATTTTTGGGGCTAAAATATTTTTCCCATTTTTTTATTAATCATGATATATCTTTCTACAAACAAAACAAAACAAAACAAAAAGGGCAAAGTAAAGACCTCATTTTATTATTTCAATAGCTTTATATTATATTCCTATATCTCAACTTAATAAATCAACCAATTAAGCTCTATATAGTGTAGTAATAGTACATGTTGCAATTAATGAAGTTATTTTCCCACAATAAAACAAAAGAATTGTGTTATCACCATTTCAAAAAAGATTCTGTCCGAGAAAAAAGGGACAATATTAAGAATTGATGTATATCCAAAAAGGGTAGGCAAATCGGTAATTTTCCATAAAACCTAATCATATATCACATGAAGTACTATATAACAAACAAAACGTTACCACTACTCTCTGCTCATTCTTCTGTATTTGCTCAGAGAAAAAAAACCCTTTGTTTCTTTCTTTACACTACACAAACTCAGAAACAGAAACACTCTCTCCATTCTCTGAACATGGCAGACCCTTCAGCCATCTACGAGTTCCTCATGAAACAACAACAAACTTCATCATCACCACCAAGAACAACTAGCAGAAGATCATCACAGCAACAACCTGCAGCTTCAACAACAAGAACTTTTCAGTGTCAATATTGTCACCGTAAGTTCTACACTTCTCAAGCTCTTGGTGGTCACCAAAATGCTCACAAACTTGAAAGAGCTGCTGCTAGATCAAAAACAATCAACCTCAACACAACCACCAACAATGTTGTTCCTTTTTCATCACCACCACCACAGTCACATGTTTCTGAACAACATGAACAAGGTGGTTTCTTTCATCATCATTACCCTTATTGGCAACAAATGGAACCTATACAGTTTCAAACACCACAACATCAACATGTTGAAGCAACAAACACTTTTCATCCTATGCTTCCTTGCAATGGTTATGGTTATGCTTCTGGTTTTGGTGCTTCATCTTCAACTCCTCACTATGTTTTCACCAACAATGCTGCTTCTGCTTCTGCTTCTACTACTCCTCAGTTTGTTGATGCTTCTGACCATGTCAATCTTGACCTCACTCTTCATCTCTGAAGAAAGTTTTCATTTTTTTTTAAGGTTTTTGTCTTTTGGTTTTTTTTTTTTGTTACAAAAAAAAAACATTATCCTTTTCTGTTATGTTGGTTTTATGGGTCTTTATTAATTTTAGGTTTTGGGGTATAATTTTGAAATTTTTAGTGGTTAGTACTATGAGAAACTTGTTGGTAATAGAGAGGGTTTTCTCTCTCTCTCTCTCTCTCTCTTTTCTGTTATGGATTACGATGAAGTGAATCTTAGGGTTTAATTTTGTTCTTTAAGTTTTAAGCTGTTTGGTTCAAACCTTATCCTATATGTTACTAGATTTTGTTTTAACCTTAATTTTCTGTTCATGTTAACGTCATTTTGTTTTATCTTTCTTTGTTGTTCATGTTTGTTTACTTCCACCACGTTAAGTTAATTATTAGTTATGTTGATGCATTTAAACACAAGAACCTTGTTAACATACCATTTTCTTGAATAATTTTATCTCTAGTATTCATTATGAGAAATTTTGTTGGTACTGTTTTGTTAATGGTAAAGAGGTAAATAACTTTTTGTGTGACCATTTTGTTAGTAGTTAAAAGAAATTTTGCATTTATTACATGTACTCCATTTGATATGGAATCGTACTATAGTGTCAATTATTCTCATTTCACATGAACCATCAATCACTGTAATCATAAAAACAAATGTTGAACGTCCATCCATTTTTTTGGTTGATTGATTTTGATGGGATAGACTCAAGTTGAGTTAATCAATGAATATTCACTCAACCTATAGTAATTAATTTCCATTTTGGCATAAAAATTTAAATTGGTAATCAAATTTTAATTTTAATATAAAATTAAAATCATATTCAAATCATATTTATTTTAGTTTTAATATAAAACACATGATGAAATGATGACAAGATGAAGCCCACGGTTTCAAATCATATTCAAGTGGTTTCCTACTCAGAAAGTGAATGTGATGAGACCTTTGGTGTTTTGATCTTTATGCTATATTTATTTTAGTTTTGTTATTGTTGAAGCCTAAAGAAGGACCTTCTCAACGTATATCATTTTTGTGCAATGGGGAAGATACTATAAATAGCTAGATAACAATGTTATGAATACATTTCGAAACGACATATTCTGGCTTTTCTTTAGGACTCGACTTTATTCCAGCTTGATCCTTGCTATCAAACAAGTTACATGTTATATGTACAAACCTCAATATCCTAAAAATATTTAATCTCTACAACTTCTTCATATAAAGAAGAATAACACTTCTATGATATATAACTTTTAATACACTTGCCAGTTAATTTTACTAATTACTAAACGTTTTTAATATAAGTGGTTTTTAACATTCATTGATATATCCTTTCAAAAAAAAAAAAAAATATAATTCATGTGCACACACGCGAAAGAAAATGCACTATAATGCATCTATAGAAAACCAATAAACCGTCTCTCAAAAAAAAAAAAAGAAAACCAATAAACCAGTGATATGAAAAGAAATTTTGTTCTGTCGAAACAAATTATTTCATTAATAAATTGAATTATGCCCTTCTCCCAAGAATCGAATTGTTAAGACTAAAAAAAAAAAAAAAACTTAAGCACGATTTAAAAAAATATATATCAAATAGAAAATTTAAAATTCATATGGTTATTAAAATTGGTCACTCTTTCTAGTAGTATTATTTATCTTAGTACAAAAATTAAAACTTAAGCAAACTATTCATGGAGTAATCTCGTCCTGTGAGGAATTTTAAATTTGAGCCCTTATTCATGTGTTGGTCCATTTAAAAGGCTCATAATAACTTGATGTTTAGGATGGTAATGATACTCATTTGTTTGAACAATTCAATTTTTTATCATGGTGGTGATTAAAGAATCACGATAAAGATTGTCATTATAATTTGAATCAGTGGTGATATCATACACTTGAAGGTTTAAGGCTTTGTCTCTTTTTAGTGGTTGTGTTTTTTGAGGACATCTACGCCAGTTTTGCTTTTACATAGTTTGATGTTGGTTGGTATTTTGATTTTTCTTAGTTTTGACAATTTTTTTGTTGTAATTATATATGTTTTTTCCAACACACCATGTGCTTTGAAGATCGTTTTTTTTGACAATAGAAATATCGTTGTTGATAGTAATATTTTCTTTGGCTTTTTTTGAAAAAAGTACATCCTATTAACAGTAAAAAAGATGTGCCATTTTAGTACAATGTCCAATTTATTTATTTAAAAATACATTGGTTACTCAAACCCAAATACATATAATGTATGTTGCAATTATACTCTAAATGAATGTACGTTACAATGGTTGTCTCATTCTACTATGTTGAATGACCAAATGAAATCCAAATGATCTAAATGATCACTCAACAAGCTATGTTTGTCTGCTTTCAGAAACAGTTGTCTCATTCTAGTTTTAGGTCATAAATTATGTTTCATACAAGCAATGATTAGTTTACAACAGAATCACAAAGCATCACATGCAGGTAAAGTTTGAATTTTATTGTTTAGCCAATTATTTTAGCAAAATGATTCCCCAGATGTCTGCTTTCAGAATCATCTAGCAGTCTGGAACTAATTTTATACAAAGATAAATAATACTAGAAAGAGTGACCAAAAGTTTTGCAAAATCATTATGGACTGAGTTTTCAACGATTTCTTAAAAATTAAAAAAATCCATGAATTCAAACGAGAATTGAATTTAAATGAAGCTTAAGAAGACTAGTTTCCATATAGGTTCCTTTGAGAGTTTCAAGCTTTTCAACTTAAACATTAATCATCCAGACTAAAAACCAATCATAGGAAGTCTTGAATTATTTCCAAATACTTCTGGTGTATATGTATTAAGAGACTAGAGACATATATAGTTTCACTATAGTATTAGGGAATGATACACCGATACCTCCCTCCAACTTTACACGCTTCAAGATTCCATGGTCCAAGAATAAAAAATGACAAATTTACATACAACTTCAGTAGTTATGTTCCTTTCCAATCGTTAATTTTTTTGCATTTGCTGCTTTTTAATTTAACCTATAGGAAGAACTGCACAATGATCCAACCTTCTATGAGCTATCATGCCTTCAGGGCAAAACCAATGCCTAAAAACTACAGGCAAATTACAAAGTCTGCCTTTCTAACCTAGGTAATTTTCTTTGTCAAAATTATGAAATTACCAATTTTTGTACAAACCAATCAAATTTCAAATGTTGGAATATCAGATGTAAAACCATGTGTAGCTTGGTAGAATAACCGAGACACTATACTTCTGTAAGGATCGCTTTCTCGTTTCTCTTTTAAATAAGCAATACATCTCTCAACCTCAGATTGCACTTCAAGATATAATTCTTGAGAGTTCTCTCTGTCTTTAAGTTCCTGTTTCCTTCCTGTTAAACAATATCCCAATAAATTGTTGTTGGCAAAACAAACTTTACAACCACATTTCATGAGTATTCCTAGCAGTGAAATATATAAGCACGGACAAGGACATACCTGTTGTTTCAATTGGTTTTCCAAAATAATAGTAGAATCGCCCTGGAACTTTAGGCAAAATTCCAGGCATATGCACTTGTTGATTTGCCACCTCACCACTAGCACCAGCCCTAGATTTCACAATATACACGGGAAAAAAATAAAGCATGTGTATGGAGCATGACACATTAACAAAATGGAAAACAAGAAAAGTAGAAACGTATATACAAAACGTTATGCCATTTCAAAAAAAATATATACGAAACAATTGTTTCATGATTTGGTAATTTTGGTTGCATTGACAATTTTGTATGAATTAACAAGTTATAAAAATAAATGGTATGAATCAACAAAAGAAAATTTAGATACCTCAACTGCATAGCCTCGTTTGTAAGTTTTTCTATTTCAGACTTAAAGTAAGGAATCTTCACCAAGTCATCATAATCAATCACAACCTGAAAAATCAATGTGATATGCTGTTATTATGGTATTCAAATCCAGGTTCAAGGCATCCGCAGATCTTGTGAAAATGAAATTCAAAGATGAACATTTTAACATTTTGCCTTCAATGGAAGTATTTTCAGAAAGAATAACTAAGTAGAGGAAAAGGATTGGCTGAGTAAAGGGTGAAAATTACTTGGCCAAGATCATCTTCTCCAACAGCACCAAAAGGTACGATTTTGGCTCCAAATCTTGCTGCCATCCTGATAAACTCAGATTGTTCAGGCCAGAATAATTTGTATTCTTCACCCTGAAAATTATTATGACGGTCGAGATGTTAAATGACCCTGGTAGTACATTTAAAATATAGATAAAGATAATGTGCACCTTAAAAATAACCAAGTATTAAAATGCCCACACTAAATGTGTTAACTAAACAATGTCATCTGCTTTCATTTTTTATGCCTCACTTTCTTTTTTAAAACCAGAGATATTCCCGGTATCTTATATGTCACCCCAAACCACAGATATGTCATAATCCAGATCCATCAGACACTGCCCGAAAAAAGTGCTCTAACTTCCAACATTATGCTATTAAATTCCAAGCCTTTGATGCAGAAATCTTAAAAGACTCAGCATGATAATTCCAATATACTAAATACCTTCTCAGTCAACTAATTTGTTTAGTTTTACGATTATGCTGGAAAGAATATTCTTGCTCTCCAGCATTTCCAAGACCTTTGACATTTTATGCCATTTCTTATTTTGTCCTAAATGAATTATAAAATCAATAGTTATAACTGATAACCCGCCAAATTCATATAAATTTCACACGATCATTCAAAAATTCCTTACCCAGCTGACTACATTTAGGTGCATATGTCCAAGACAAGTCTCAGAATATAGAAGTCAACTGAGCGAATTTGGGTTCCATGAGAAATACGAAAATCATAATAAAGAGCATACTTATTGGAATTTACCTTCCTATGAAGAGCCTCACGCATCCCTCCAGGATATAACAGGACATGTGACTTGGAAGATAAAAGCTTAAAGAGGTTAGTTGGTGCTACAGGAACAGCACCCATAATTCTGAATGTGTCAAAAGAAGATATTTCTGGCAAACTCCCATTTTTCTGTCTCTTGAACATCATAGGATGTGCTATTCCTCTAACAAGGATATTTCTTTCATTATAAATTCGAGAAACCAAGGGAACTAATTCCAATCCTAGCAACATGTGGTACCCAACAAACAAAACAGGACCCTCTGAAGGAATTCCAGCAAGTCCCTTTACAATCGTTCCATCCTCCAAGGTTGAAAGCATTACAGCGCTTGTGACCGCATTAATCAATCTGGAGTATTTCAAGTTAAAGGTGGAAAATGTAAATTATTAGTTTGATTAGAGTACAATTCAATTAACTTAGAATAAACAAAGATGAATTGAAAGATATTTTATGTCATCAATATATCATGCAACTCATCATGATAAGGTTTAGCTTATTTTTCTACCTGTTTGATTCTATTACTTCTTTGGCTTCATAAGGTGTAGGCGGTATGAAATCAGAAACATAGTCATGATACTTGCCACGGCGGTAGTAAGAAGCTCCCTTGAGGATGGTTACCAGGTCAATGCTGCCTTCCTGCAAGCAGTGAGCAAGGCGTCATGTTAGGGTCTGTTAAAACGTGCAACTGATATTTGATATCAATTTTTCATCAGATGGTGATTCATGCCGGAACGCTAACACAGACAAACGTGCCTGCATTTAAATAGAAATGGAGAAAACAATACCAGTAGTAGGAAATGTCCACTGTCATCAAATTTACGGAGCTCGCAATTAGGCAGTAATGTATGTAGTCTTTCACCTTCCTGTTGGCTAGGTAGTAATTGGTCATTTCCACTGAAAGACATATGATAAGACAAATTTATTTTTCAGGAATCATACAATTGAAAAAGAAAACATGTTGTGTACATGTGATAGTAGGCAAGACTAATAGACTATCCATCACGGAGTTCCATCATTCAAATTAAGTTAATGAATAAATTTAGGTTACGTAAAAGCAATGTTTTAAAAACCGGACCGGTCATTGACCCGGGAAGGTCATGGGGTCATTGGTCGAACTACGGGATCACTGGTTGAACAGGATGACTCGGTCTCATAACCCGGTCTGTATAACAAAATTGTATATGTATTAAACTGGGTTGAACTGGATGACCCAGTCTTTAAAAAATTCTAAAAAAATTATGACACCTAAAAAATGTCAAAAGTATTATTCAAATCATTATAATTCGCAAGTTCATTCTTCAAATTCTAAATATAGTCAACACAAAATAAAATAGTACGACAAAAGAAACAAATTAGATATAAAAGAAATAAAAAGTTTGTGTAAGACAAAATTTTAGGAAAAAATATTATTTATGACTTCATCATTCATCAATTAAAAGAACACAAAAACAAAAAAAAAAAACTAACAGAAGGTTTTTTCTTCTTAAATTCATCCTACTATTCAATATTCAATTTGTATATATACGAGTTCAAGGTTTATTACATCCAAAATGACACGAGGGTTTACAGGAAAGAAAAAAACAGACGTGATTGGTTATTATTAAAAAAAACTGTGAAGTTGTGTTCAAAAATCAAAACTTGAACAAATATATTTATTTAAAGGCATGCAAATCACAAAAAAAACCGTAGCCTAGTGGCGAAAGCCTATTCACAGAATCTGTGGGATGCGGGTTTGAACCATGCACCCACCATATTTACAATATAGTGCAAATAATAAGTTGAACCAAACTGGCATGATTCTGGCCGGTCTAACCAGATATTGGTCGGTTTAAATGCATGGAGGGTCTAATATACTGACCGAACCAGTAATAGGTCCGGTTCCCGGTTGGACCGGTCAGTCCAGTTTTTAAAACACTGCGTAAAAGCAATTGCAGTAAGGAATGGGAAATTCTACTTGGTTCATCATAATGTAGTTTTGTTTCTTCAGCAAACTGATTCCGCCACTTTCAAGATTATGACAAACCAAGTAGAATTTCCCATTCCTTACTTATGATTAAATGGTTTCCATCATAAAGATCATGGCATAGAAGTAATGCAGTTATAATAAATTGTTTGTTGGCACTTAGCAATCTTTCTTTCCATTTCATCTACAAGCATTTCTGCTAACTAAGCATAGACATCAAAAAGTTAACAAAATACATATGAATGCATATTATGACTGATGTAACATGTACAATTTCAAAGAGAATGAACCTGCTGAGTATCAAAGTTTGAGCTTTGATAGCATAAAGACGTGAATTGGCATATTCAGAAGCTGACTTAGACATCTTTAGTTTCCACAAAAGTGTTTCTTTTGGTAATATGTCTGCAAGAACCTGTGAATTCAATCAACTGATTTTCAATATTGAAAATAAATGAAGTGAAAGTTCAAATAAGCACCAATAAGCCAGAGAAAAGCAAATGCAGTCATGTCCAACCATGTTCTTCAAAAGTCCAGTTAACATGATTCACATACGCAAAGCATAAAAAACAGTTAACAGTCACACACCACTCTGAAACTTACAGGAAGAGATGATGAGATAGTAGTAAAGTCTCCAATTAGCTCTCTTGCTGTATTTTGTAGAGGAAGTCCTTTCACGAAGTTATCCAAAACCAGCCTCAGAGGCCCTCCTAATGTAACAAGAATAGTTGAAGGCATAAATGAGAAAGGACAGAATGCATGCTCTCGAATATGATAAATAAACTCTAACTGAATATTATCAAGTGCTTGAGGATACTGGAGTGGAAAGTTTAGCATAAGTCCCTAAAGAAAATGAAATACTTGCTAATTTAATGAACTTAAAAACTATGTTTCATGAACAAATTAAATATTAGCAGAAGCAACAAAAGTAAGGAAGTTTTGTTTCACTAGTGGTCACTTAAATATTGTATAGGAAAGAATGCAGAAAGGGAAAATGACAAAAAAGAACCAGAGACAGGCAAAAGGCGTGAAACATATATTGGTAACGGAAGAAAATTAGATCCAAAACAATCTCATAAGACTTAAACCATGATGGATGAATTCCATGAAAGTAGGGATGCATGCACATAGTAATAGAACTATATGTAAATAACATATAATCCATTGACATGTCTTATTAACAGAGAAGTAAAGAGCTCAAGAGGTTATGCCTATCATTTCAAGCATTGAAAACAACCAGAAACCTACAATTGACTAAGCAAAAGTTGCTCACTATTAAGACAACTGTCTGGTCATAGAAACAACCTACAAATGGAGCGTTTCACAAGGTCCCCAGCATCAGCTTGTTTGTTTCAAGAGCAGTCCCTTTTCTAAACTAATTGCTACTTTTCCGTTTTACGTAAACGATCTAATGCATTTGTTGTTTTCTAAATAATACTAAACATTTTTTTAAGATGGAAACTACACCCAAACACACATGACACAGATCATGAAAAATAGTTCATATAAATAAATAAAAACTGAAAAGCAATATAAACAAACCTGCTGTCAGACTGAGAATGTTAGGCAAAGCAGGAGAGAGCGAGTCAGGCAAAGTTTCCAACAATGGTGTTACGAGTTGTAACTGGGACCTGCTGAATGAAGTAGCTGCCAAATTAGATAGTCATGGTCAGATCACGTACTTTGTGCATCTTTTAAGACTTCAAATGAAGCGCTGTTATAGCAAATTAACTTGAATACTATTTAGGAACTTCCACTCAAAAAGCTCTAGTGAAGGAACACTTGTTCACTACACCATTTCCAATGAACAGTATCATTCTGAAAACACTAAACTCCACCATATTCTTAAGCAACAACAGGCATCTTTGTGCAGGCTAAAGCTTTGGTTTAATTAATTACAAGATTTGTTATTATTAACATATCAATAAGTTAACACATTTTTTTCATCGTTGGAAAGTGTGAGAAGGATGATACAGTTGGGTGTTACCAACATGATAAAAACTCTAAACTTTAAACTCCCAAGTCAGTGACAAACAAAATACGAAGATATTATTAATATTTAATTTGTATTCAATATGCTGCTACTTATTTCTTCAACATATACTCACTCACACGTGGACAACAAAACTCTATTACTTTAACCTGTCATTGCTGAATTTCATAAATCAGTGTCTCTACATACAAGATACAGCAGTGAATAAGTAATACAATATGGCTGCAGCCGATTCATTGAAGTTCAACTAACTTCATTCATTTTTATGGTGGTGAATTTCCTTTGTTTAAAAACCTTGTACAATATAATCAGTTTCGGAACCAGTCAATCTTATCTACATCACTAAAAACTAAAAAGTTACCTGGGTTTGCCAAAATTAGTACAAGATCAATATCACGGTTACGAGCTGCAACAGCCAGTGCGAGGCACCCTCCTAAAGATTCTCCAACAAGATATATGGGCCTATTTGGTGAACGTTCATATTCTGACCTAACTGTTTTCTCAACTAATTTCACAAGGTCTGCAACAGGGAAATAGACAGAACAATAAATTATGCTGGAATACACAACTGAAACAGGAAATCAAATTTTTGAAAATGCAAGGAAGATAGTGTGAAGGGGAAATGGATTCCTTCCAGTGTACTTTTCACTGGTTTTTCATCCAGTTTTAATCACAACCATTAAAATTCTTCTCTGTTTTTTATTTTTTTTATTTTGAAGGCTAGGATTTGGCTGGAGAGAATCCGCTCCTGTGTGAAGGAGTTCAACATGAGCACTAAATATTATATTGAGCTAATGGAAAAAAAAAAAAAAAAGGACCTGTAAATGATGTTCGATCCGCAACTGGAATATGCAAGCACCACAAATCAAAAATCCTACAATCAAGAAAAGGGAACAAAAAAGTCATTCTTAATTACATGAGTTAATAATGATCAAATAAGAGAATGGTCTAGCTAGAAGAAACTTGTCAAATAGAAGGTTCAATATTCGTCAAATCAAATGTCAAATTGGTGAGTGCAGTTAGGCCTTAAAATAAAATGAAATAAACACAAACCTTCCCAGTTTCTGATGATGTGAAATAAGTCCCAGTCCCAAGCCATCAATCCCTGTAAAGTTTGGAATGCAAGCAATTCATACAAAAAAAAAAATAATATTAGTAATCTTGTTGCTTTATACCATGACACCAATAGATACTCTATTTTTTAGATTTGGCTCCTATCAGTAAAGGAAGGTCTTAGAACATAATTTTTAGCGTTGCATAATATCAAGATGGCAACGACTCAGCTGGAGCATAACTCTGCAGCGGAAAACAAATATATATATATAAAGAATCAAACTACTTTTGTAACATTTACACTTTAGATTAAAACTGATTTTCTAAAGGCCCGACCCGTCTCGAATAGGATTACCTATTGTGGAGGAACCTATGGGTTACTGAAAAACACCGATTTTCTTTCATAAACTTTAAAAGGAATTTGGAGCAATATTTCAAAGTTTATTTTTCTTTACAGAGCAATATTTCAAAGCTGATAACCATATATTTCACTTATTTTTTAGTCATAAGAATATATATCTTCTATGATTTAAGTTCTTAGTTCATTAGCCATTTTAGTCCCTAATACATATCAAAAGTTTTGATATTCGTTGTCTTTATTTTGAACCCTGGAAATAGTTTTTGAAACATTGTTGATTTTAGTACTTTGAACAAGGATTATATAAGGACTAATTTCAACACAGATTAGTAATACACGGATTAACTCCATGAAACAAAATACAAGAGTTAAAATCAAAATAATGATGATCAAAGTAACCTTTCCACATTTCTACAAAGACAAAGGGTAACCTTTACTATATTTTAAAGGGGACAAATAATACAATAGAATTTATTTTTATGAAATCCCATATTATATGTGTTGGTCCTTGATGTGTTTTCTTCATCATCTCTTTTTGTAGTCGTCTTAATCATGTGCAATAAAGTGGTTTTAAAGGGAAGTAGTTTTAAAGGAAAAAAAACAAATAAAGTGGCAGTTCAGCTTAAATTTCTCCAGTTCATAACTTACGGGCCACATACGCGGTGTCACTTTGCATATTGTCAGTGATATATTTACCGAACTAGGTTAATTCAATAATTCAAAAAAGCCTTACTGTAAATCTGAATTATATTATATCAATTTTGGTATTTGACTTTAATCAGCGTGATCAATTTATATTGATCCAGTTTTTCAAAATGTTTCATTGATTCAAGTGGTAAGAAATTTTCACTCTTTAATTAAGTGGTTAAGAGTTTGATTACAGTAAACGAAGATGAGAATTGTGTACCAATAATATGAATGTATTTAAATTTCTATCAAAAAAAAACTTCACATTTCATTAAAATGAGAACGTTTGTTATTTGTTTTTAATAAAATTTTAAACTACCATTTTTATTTCAAGGTCAAATAACAATAATTTTTACAAGAACATAAAATAAAATAAAATAAAATGTAAATGTTTATAATACAAAACGCGTGTGTGAATAACGGTCAACATTCAACAACAAAATGTAAATAATGAAAACGAAATGGGTGCAATAAAAACTTCCATTGGTAGTAAAACAGAACTAACCCGGTAAGAAGAGCATAAGAGGAGAATTATCCAACCGCGAACCACACTCCAACGGCGAAAACCACCGCGGAGGTCCACCGTCAGCAGCTCCGATCAACTCCTTCGCTTGCTCCAAATATTCCTTCCAACCGCTCCGTCTCTCTCTCTCCTCCTTCTCTTCCCAACGCTTCTCTGTCTCCACCGTATTTCTTCTATCCTCTTCTTCTCGTTTTGCCTCCGTCGTACTTCTTTTCTCCTCCGTTACGATTGATGCCGGAACTCGGTCGACGGATATGGCGAAGCGTGGGGCCATTCTCTGAATCCGAGGTGAATTTGATTTCCTGAGCAGCTGTGGCGGCTCGCGGCGGAAGAGAGGGGAGGAAACGCCGGTGAAAAAAGAAGCGCCGGCGGACGCCATGGCGGGTGACAAAGATTCGAATCTGAACTGAAAAGTGATCGTATCGTCCCAATAGCTAGCAATAAATGAAGTGTAAATGTAGTAAATGTTTTGGACTTTGGTTTAATGATTAATAAAATGAAAATGTGTATACTTTTTGAGTGAGAAAATGTGTGCTAGTAAAGAATGTTCTTAAGAAGAAAAATATTGTACCAAAAAAATAAAGTATTATAGGAGATGATGATAATTTTGAATGATGAAACATAAAGAGTTTTGTTACAAGCCACCCTTTGAAGGTGTCTTTTATCAAGTCACACCTCAAGGTGTGATTTTCTTTTTTTAGTTATAACTTTGCTAAAAGACACCTTCATAAAAAATAGTTGGTGTCTTTTAACAAATATTCATAGAATAACTTGATAAAAGACACCTTCATAGAAGTGTCTTCTATCAAAACCCAAACATAAAAATGTAGAAAAATGTGGTTGGTGGAGGAGAGTATTCGGGATGCGTGTATCCAGTATCTACCGCTGTTATGTTGTGCGTTGCCCAATGTCTATGCGTTGCCACTTTTTTCCTGTAGAGACGTGTTATATACTGTCCATTAGACATTTCTTCTATTCGAATTTGAATTATTAAAAAAATTTAATGGTAATGCTATTACATATATTATCAATTGAAGTTGCGACTTACTTCTTGAATATGCTACGCACTCTTCATAATCTCCCAATCAATTTTCAATAAGTCAGCAACTTAATTAATAATTATGCTTGCGGCATAATATAATTTACTTAATCCATTTGTTAGTGATTTGTTTTTTATAAACATTTTGAGATCAAATGATTGAGTGCTTCTTAATAATTAAAATTAGAATTGTGGAAAACACTGGTAATAAAATTTTGTAGGTGATTCAATTTTTAATATTGAAACTCCCACACAAATTAGTTCCTAAGGTGTCTCCTCAGCCTTCAGTAGTCCAATAGATTCCACGATGATTTTCTATATCAGTTAGATGGCAATCATCCATACTTTAAACCAACCATAGGAAGTCTTATAAGAATGAATTCCAAACACTTCTGGTGTATATGTGTTGAAACAAGAGACGTATAATTTCACTATGGTATAAGATATAGCTAATAGTTCAACAATAACTGTTACTAAAAAGAGTGGTTAACGGTTCAAACTTAGGGCATGATCATTGAAGCATAGTCAGGGATGGATAGTTAAAGTAAGTTTTGAACTTCATAACTATGTGTTAGCTGATACTTTGAAGGGTTGTTCATTTCTGGAATGATTAAGTGCAGAAGATCGTTAACATGATCGCGACATGACAACGCACCACGTTACACCTAGAGACACAATACTCTCGTTGCAAAATCAAAACGAGATCAACCTGACCACTCTCACCCAAATTTAAAAGTAATTAAGTATGCGTCGACCAACTTTGAGAGGCCCTAGAAACGAGATGCAACATCTAATGATGTTAATAGAAAGTGAGAAGTACATTGTCTTAGAATAGAAGAATGAAGACTTTGATGTGAGCGATATTTTGGACTCATCCATATTGATGACCATATTAGATCAAGTTGTTGAATGTGTTTCATATTGTATTGATCATGGATAGTTCATACAAAATCAATAGATACAAGCAACCACTGCTTGAAGTTATTGATGTTAACTCAACAGAGTTGACATATCATGCGTCATTTACTTGTTTGGAATATGAGGGACAAGATAGCTTTTGATTGTGAATTATAGAAGTTATGGGATTTATTTATTACAAAGAGCTTATTCGTCAAGTGATTGTGACCGACAAAGGTGGCAGATCAGCGGTGTCTGTTTCAGTGGCGAATCTTCTCAAGAGCCCATGGGAGCCATGGCTCCCCCCAGATTTAGTATAAATACTATATTAGGCATTATGTTTCAAGTATTTTGCAAGCGTCGCAGTGGAAAGTGACCGTGTTTTGAAACAATAGGTCATTGGTTCGACAAGCCTTGCAAACCGTTGCACCATATAAGAACCTTTGCTTATTCAATGAAACAAATTATATATATATGTTACAAAGTTTTGGCTCCCCCTAAATTTTTACTCAAGATCTGCCACTGGTCTGTCTCCAATGGTCGCGATCGGATAACTGATGGTTGCTCTGGCAGTAGCTCCGGCTACTGCTCTTGTGATTGTTCTAGGTCGAACAGTAACCAAATCTAAAATATTATTGCTAGCCTTGATTCTGTTAACCCTAAAGACTTAGAGCTATAGAATATCAGAATCCTGCACCGGTAACAACTTAGATAATTTAGAATGAATGATTTGTACTTCACAATGAGGTTATACAAGAGAGAATCTCACAAAAAAGAAAAATAGAAAAAACGTATACTATATCAACCATCAACCATAATAAATAGACAAAAATTAATGACGCTCAATCTTGAATCTCTTATGTAATGCCTTAACACATGATGAAGCAACATGTCATTTTGAATGATACACTGATACGTCCCTCCTCCCACTGTACATTCAAGATGGCATGATCCATGAGTCACAAATGATAATATACATACAACTAGGGTAGTTTTGTTTTTTCCTAATCACTTTTATTTTCTTTTTCAACTTATTGATTTAACTTGGAAAAATTGCATAATGGTCCAGCATTCTTAGAGAAATCATGCCTTCTAGCAAAAAAAAAAAATGCTTGTGACTGAAACTCTATTGACAATTAACATGGTTTGCCTCTCTAACCACAATTTTCAGGATGAATTAGAATTACCATTTTCTGTGCAATCATATTTCAAATGTTGGAATGTCAGATGCAGGACCATGTGTAGCTTGGTATAATAACCGAGACAGTATACTTCTGTAGGGGTCACTTTCTCGTTTCTCCTTCAAATAAGCGATACATCTTTCAACCTCAGCTTTCACTTCAAAATATAACTCGAGACTTCTCCCTATCCTTAAGTTCCCGTTTCCTTCCTGTCAAACAATATCTCAAATTTTACCGTCAGATTTCATGGCTATTTCAAGTTGAGAAATATGCATTGGTCATACCTTCCGTTTCAATTGGTTTCCCAAAATAATAGTAGAGCCGCCCTGGAACTTTAGGCAAAATTCCAGGCAAATACACTTGTTGATTTGCTACCTCACCGTCAACACCAGCCCTAGTTTCGCAATGTATAAGAGACAAAAATGATGCATATGTATATATCACATATATAAAAGATGGGAAAATAATGTTATACAAAATGTTCTGTTTAGTATGAAACAACAAAAAGCAAATTTACATACCTCAACTGCACAGCCTCATCTGTAAGGCTTTCTATTTCAGACCTAAAGTAAGGAATCTTCACCAAGTCATCATAATCAATCACAACCTGAAAAATCAATGTGATATGCTGTTATTATGGTATTCAAATCCAGGTTCAAGGCATCCGCATATCTTGTGAAAATGAAATTCAAAGATAAACATTTTCACATTTTGCCTTCAATGGAAGTATTTTCAGAAAGAATAACTAAGTAGAGGAAAAGGATTGGCTGAGTAAAGGGTGAAACTTACTTGGCCAAGATCATCTTCTCCAACAGCACCAAAAGGTACGATTTTGGCTCCAAATCTGGCAGCCATCCTGACAAACTCTGACTGTTCAGGCCAGAATAACTTGTATTCTTCACCCTGATAATTATCACACAATGATGAAGAATTCAAACAAACCTAGTACATTTTAAATCATAAATATGAAGACAGAGACAGCACCTCATAAAAATAAGCGCCACATTAAATGTGATAATTAAAATAAAAAAAACTCTTTCAAAAATCCTAACCAGCTTTATGATTTTAGTTTCAAATGTCCAAGAACCAGTCAAAGACCTTATAAGGAATCAAAGGAGCAAATCAGGATTCCATTAGAAAGATAAAATTCATAATAAAGAGCCTACTCATAGGACTTACCTTCCTATGAAAAGCCTCGCGTAACCCTCCAGGAAATAATAGCACATGTGATTTGGAAGATAAAAGCTTGAATAGGTTAGATGCAGCTACAGGAAAAACACCCATCATTCTAAATGAGTCAAAAGAAGATATTTCTGGCAGTCTTCCAATTTTCTGTCTCTTAAAAAACAAGGGATGTCCCATTGCTCGAACAAGGATATCTTGTTCATTAAAAAACCGAGAAACGAAAGGAACTGAGTCCAATGCTAGCAGCATGTGGTTCCCAACTAACAGAACAGGCCCCTCGGAAGGAATTCCAGCAAGGCCCCTTACAATCTTTCCATCCTCCAAAGTTGAAAGCATTATCGAGCTAGCGATGATGTTAATCAAACTGGAAGCATTATATTTGAGAGGTGTTAAATGTTATTAGTCTGATTACAAATCCACTCAATTAACAAGTATATATAATGCAATCAAGACATCAATATCACTCAACTCATCATGGTAGCTGTAGGTTATGCTTTCCCTGCACTCTTCATTGTTTATATAATATGAACTCTTGTTTGAAATAGTATGATTCATAGGAGCACTTAGGTCTTCGGTTCATGTATGTTTAGATTCATGTATTTAGGGAGTTGGATTTGTATTATTTCTCCTTATAAACTTAACATGTAATTAATTATGGAATGTATACAACTATCATGGTTGCTGAGTGCTGTACTCACTCAACCACATTCAGAAAATTTCTTCTCCATATTTTTCACAATCTTCTTGCTTTGTGTTAATGGCTTAAATGATCAAATTTATTGAGTTAATTTTACCTGTATGATTCTATTACTTTCTTGGCTTCATCTGGTGTAGGTGGTATGAAATCTGAAGCATAGTCATGATAATTGCCACGGCGATAGTAAGAAGTTCCCTTGATTACCATTACCAGGTCAATGCTGTCTTCCTGCAAAGGCCCCAATGTTAGGTTCAGTTAACTTCCAACTGGTTTGATATCATTTATATCAGATGAATATGATCACGATGCACTCTTGAATGGAAACACAAGAAAAATCATGCCGGAAGAAGAATAGAAAGGGAGAAAATAATACCAGGAATAGGAAATGGCCGCTGTCATCAAATTTACGGAGCTCAAAGTTAGGCAGTAACTGATGTTTTCTCCTTCCTGTCGGCTAGGTAGTAACTGATCATTTCCACTAAAAGAAAAATTAAATAACTCAGTTTCATCTTCCAGAAAGAGTCATACACTTGAAAAGGAAAACATGGTATGTATATGAAGATAAAGGCTTAGAAGTAATAAATTTTCATGAAATTGGTTGTTCGCACTTAGCCTTCTTTCTATCAATTTCATTTTTTAATAGCACTTCTGTAAAGTGAAAGGAATAGGCATCGAAAAGTTAGCAATGTACACATGATTCCATATAATGACTGATGTAAGGTGTACAATCCCAAGGAGAAAGAACCTGCAAAGTATCAAAGTCTGAGCTTTGATAGCATATAGGCGTGAATTAGCATATGCTGAAGCAGACTTGAGCATCTTTAGTTTCCAGAGAAGTGTTTCTTTCGGTAATATGTCTGCAAGAACCTGAGAATTCAATAAAAAATAGATATTTCAATATTTAAAGTAAAAGAAGCAAAAGCTCAACTGAGCTACAACAAGCTATAGAAAGAAAATGCAATCATGTCCAACCATGTTCTTCAAAAGTCCAGCATATTCAACTCTTACCAAGTTTTAGTTACAATAACGGAAAGAAAATAAGCTAGCCAACTTTCGCTTAAGATATCTTCTGAAATATGTTGCATTAACTCATTATTGTGCACACAACATGCTTCACATATTCAATGCATAAAGAAAAAAGTCACACACAGCTCTTCCAATTGAAATTTTGTTTTTTGAATAAAAATAATAATAAAACTTTACAGGAAGAGATGATGAGAAAGTAGTAAAATCCTCTGACCTCTATTGTCTCTCTTGCTGCATTTAGTAGAGGAAGTCCTTTCACAGCGTTATCCAACACGATCCTCAGAGGGCCACCTAATGTTAAAAGAAAAGTTGAAGGCACAAGTGTTTTCTTTGTAACAGATCAAGACATAATATGAAATTTATATTTAACAAGATATAATCCATTGATGTTTCCCATTAACATACTGAAGTAACGAACATGTTTCAAGAAAAATCTCTGGCAATACAAATAAAACCTTTCCCTTGGAACTCAGGCAGCATCAAGTTACATGTTTCAAGAGTAGTCCCTTTTCTAAACAAATTACCACCTTTCAGTTTTAGTAAACGGCATACCTTGTTTGCGTAATATTCAACATTTTAAAGATATAAAGAGTTATAAAGATGGAAATTGGACTAAGCACACCTGACATGGATCTTGAGAATATAGTTCATATTAAAAAATAACGACAGAGCAAGATGAACAAACCTGCTGTTAAACTGAGAATGTTAGGCAGGGCAGGAGAGAGTGAGCCAGGCAAAGCGTCCAACAATGGTGTTAGAAGTTGCACCTGGGACCCGCTGTAAGAAGTAGCTGCCAAATGGGACGGTCATGGTCAGAAGTCAGATCAGGTACTTCGTGATTCTTTAACTGATTTATTGTTACAGAAAGATCAACTTGAATACTGTTTAGGAATTTTAACTGGAAGCTGTAGCTATGAAACACATGTTTACTACTCCATTTCCATGGTGCTGAATTTCCTTAATTTATTTATTCTTCAACAAAAAGGTAAAAGCTATAAAATCTTATCTCAATTACATCACTAAAAACTAAAATGTTACCTGGGTTTGCCAAGATTAGTACAAGATCAATATCACGATTACGAGCCGCGACAGCCAGCGCGAGACACCCTCCTAAAGATTCTCCAACAAGATATATGGGCCTATTTGGTGAACGTTCATATTCTGACCTAACTGTTTTCTCAACTAATTTCACAAGGTCTGCAATAGGGAAATAAACAGAACAATAAATCATGCTGGCATACACTAACAAAACAGAAACATAACGAGTTAATGAGCACTAAATAATATAAACATGTACAGATAAAAAGAACCTGTAAATGGTGTTCGATCCGCGACTGGAATATGCAAGCACCACAAATCAAAAATCCTTCAATGAAGAAAAAGAGGATTTCATAATTACATATATCTATGAGTAGTTAATGTTTATATAAGAGAATCATCTAGCTAGAAGAAACTTGTCAAATAGAAGACATTTGGTGAAATGAAATGAATACAAACCTTCCCAGTTTGTGATGATGTGAAATAAGTCCCAATCCAACACCATCAATCCCTGTAAAATTTAGATTAGATATAATAATTTATCATGCAAATTAAATTATTAGTAAGCTTCTTGCTTGATATCATTGCATTGCATCAAAAAATACTCTGGTCAAATGAAACTCTATGGTTAAGGGTCATGCTAACTTGTTCTTTAAGGCAAATGTTAAGAAAATCAAAAGTAGAAATATTATCTCAAGTTTTGTACATTCAATTTATTACAAATTTAAAACTTAAATTTAATGCAGAGATTACAATAAAAAGTTATTATATTTGATTTATTAACTTATGCTTTAAGGGCACAAGTTAGCTTTTCCTAAAAAATTAATTATGAATTTTTGTCCCATAATTATGAAATTATTAAATAATTCATAGTTAACTTATCCCTTGTAAAAACTTCAAATTTGTGGTGAAGGTTCTTTGATGTTATAGCAAAACTAGGGAACGAAATATGACATGCGACAAAATTGCAATTTTGCACATTTTGGTTCAAAAATCAAAATAGATAGAGTTTAGTTAGAATGCTAAGAAACTTTACATATCCTCTTTATGTATTTTTATAGAGGAAATTTTAGATCGAGATTTCCATTGTTTTGTTTTTTTGATTTTTTTTGCGTTTTAAAAATTTATAATTAATTTGTTTTTTGTTAGAAAATTTTAATTTTTTGTGAAAAAATCATATTTTAACATCTTAAACATGTCCATAAAAAGATGTGAAAACATTCATTCTTTAGGTTACTTTTATAGAATTTATGTCTAAAAAAATAGAAGATCAAAAAATAAGAAGACTCACAAATACAGATAAAATAAGTGATGGTGTTTATTTTACATAATCATTTTTTTGGCCTCATGTATATTACGTATATTACAGAAGCCACAACCAACCATTTATTTTTATATGTTTTTTTTTTGGTACAATTATTTTTATATGCTTTGCACAGTTGAGAAATTGATCAAATAAAATGAAGAAACACATGTGAATCCTGTAAACCTTTGATATTCCCAAAATTCAATTATTAAAATTAAAATATAATAACAATTAAAACTGGAATATCCTTGCAAAATTTGAAGGAAAAATACAAACACGTCTGATTTTTTTTTTATTTGTTTGTTCCTACTTCCGATTTTTGTTTTTCTGTGCAAAAGAGGGTCCATGGCCCAATTTATTTGTTTGTTTCTTTTTACATAAATAAATGTAAAGGTTGGTGTTTAAATTCCGATTAAGCGTCTGACCTAACAAATTTAACATTTTTTTTAGGGATATATGAAAGAGTTGGTGGCGTCAACATAGCTGAGTTGGTCAATTCATTTTTTTGATTGCATGTCTTGGTTCAACTGAAAAAATAACATATATAATTTTTTTTTTTTTGACAAATAACATATATAATTTTGTTTTATTAGTACGAGGTACTGCATTAATTTATTATTTGTTGGTTTTGAATATTCATCGATGACCATCTTAAAATGTGAATGAAGAATGTTCCAATATTTTAGCATTTGAATTAAGCTTCTTTAAAAAAAAAAAATGTAAGTGAACATTTCTATAATAATGAAAGAAGGACAGACCCGGCAAGAAGAGCATGAGAGGAGAGTTTTTTAACCGTGAATATGAACCACACTCCAACGGCGAAAACCATCGCGGAGGTTCATCGTCTGCTTCGATCAACTCTTTCGCTTGCTCAAAGTATTTCTTCCAACCGCTCCATCTCTCCTTCTCCTCCTCCTCCTTCTCCACCTCCTTATTTTCACCCTTTACCGAAACTCGATCAACAAACATGGCGAAGCGAGCAGGGGAAATGCTCATGATACTGCTAGACTTCAGTTTCAACACCTGAGACGGGGGCTCACGGCGGAATAGTGGAGAGAATACAGTAGGGAAGAAACAAGTTCTAGCGGCAACCATGGCTGTTGGAAACTCTGAAGTGTTGCGTAACTTGCGTTCTTAGTTATCACTAGCTAGCTATTAGTGCAAGATCCAAGACACAAACCGGATATAATTAATGGTTGTGAAAATGTTTTGGAATTTAATGATTAATTAACAGAATTATAACCACAATATATATATATATATATATATATATATATATATATATATAGAGTTAGGATCCGTTGACACCGGGTGTCAACGAATTCGTTGACACCAAATCTTAACCGTTGATTTTTTTTATCTGAAGGCTTATATTTGTTCGTTTAGAATATCATATGAAGCACTATCACAGGATTATTCTTCTGTCTTTCTCGAAACGAGATCTCAAATTTTTTGTTCTTTCATTCTACCCCTTCTTCTCTGAAACGATACCATCTGACCTAAAATTCATGGTTCAAATTTTGTAATATAAATTCAATCTAATGTTATTGTGGTGCCAAGTTCCAACTTTGTATTCCTAGGCGTAAAAAAAACTGCAATGCAATGAGAGAAAATAGGATTATTGCTATTTGGAAAACGTGAAATTGAATGAAACAGATAATGGATCCGTCGAATATGTGCCGGATTTGATGTTCCATTCCAACGACGGATTGTTACTTTTGGAAGGGAGATAAGCTTTGCGAGCGAAAATCAATTTTGCATAACAAGGCCGTTATATTTTTTGTAAATGGCCAGAAAATGGAATTGCATATATTCATGGCATTCATGGATCAGAAAGGCACATAATTAAGCACTGCCTTCATATTTTGTGAAGAGACAGAAAACAATAGAAGGATAATCAGGTGAGAGTGATTCACATGATATTCTAAATGAATAAATATAAGTCTTTGGATCAAAAGAAATCAACGGTTAAGATTTGGTGTCAACGAATCCGTTGACACCTGGTGTCAACGGATCCTAACTCATATATATATATATATATATATAAATATAGTATTATGCAATAACATGTACGTAACAAATAAAGAGTTAAGTTAATATACTCTATCAATATATAATTATTTTACACATACATTTTTAATAATGTGTTTTCATGTCGGTACTATTCAATGAATGTGTTTGTATATAGTATTTCCTCCATTCCTTTTCTTTAGATGTTTTAGAGCTTAAACTTTATTCCAAAACTTTTGATGTTTTAGAATTTTTAATACTACTTGTTATCCAATTTTACCCTTGTTGAAAAACACACTTTGAAAATTGGAAGTTTAAATAATAAATGCAATTTGTGTGGTGAGTTTCAATAATTAAGGAGATTAGAATTTTGAGAAAAAAAAATTAAGGAGTAAGTAAGGGTATTTTAGTATAAACCATACAATTATTCCTATAATTTAATGATTCCTTAATATTTATGCAATCACCTAAAACATCAAAAGAAAAGGAATGGAGGGATATTCCTATAATTTAAGTAACTTATTTTACACACACATGATGAATGCGTTTGTATTGCCTGTTTGAGTAATGTAGGAGGAGTCTGGAGGATGTGAGTACTATTCGATGAACTACGGAACTAGTACCAAATTGTCGTGCTCATGTTTTTTTTTCTTCTAAGACGTGTCGTACGCTCATGTTGTATTCTTTCTTTCTTTTCATTAGTATAAAAAACACATTTAATTTTAATAGAGGTTTTTAAGTCCTTAACATCCCACCTAACTTAACAAATGATGCAATGACATTTTTGAAATTATTTCCAACTTTCTTTATATATGTTGTTTTTCTGTACACTGTATAAATATTGTTTTATTGATTCATCTAATATTATGAACCACTAAAAAAAGGTCTTAACCTTGACTATTTTTAATAAATTTTAATAAAATATTATATTTCTTCATCTTCCATTATTATTATTAAATTCAATTTTTTACTAAAAAAGCTAAGGATTCACCTTTAAATCCTTTTTAAGATGTTCATATTAGACAAATTCCTTCTTTTTTTGCTTATTTTTATTTCAGAGTGTGAGAATGACGTAAAATATACATTTTTTTTTAAAATGTACAAATACAATTTTTAAAAGGACAAAGCATACGCACTAGTATATTTCTAGGTGTTTTTTGTGTTAATTTTTACTTAAAATGTATTTGTTTTCGGTTTAATAAACTCTATGAAAATTATCGGTAGTTTTTTTTTAAAAAAAAAAAATATATAAAATTAGAGAGGAGTCTCATATGAAATTTGAATTTTCTTCCTTAAATTAAGAATATCAATTTAAACTCTTATCATTAAGCCGACACCTCTTGAACAAAAAACCTGAAAATGTGATTATAAATATTTCAAGTAAAAAAATTACGAAAAATACCTAAGGTACACATAGATTTCGTCCTTTTTTAATTTGTAGGATCACACGAACTAATTCTCTATAATATTCTTAGTGAGTTTAATTACTGCTTTACAAAAAAACTAATTCTCTATAATATTCTTAGTGAGTTTAATTACTGCTTTACAAAAAAAAAAGTATAAATACTATGTAGATCCCAAAATTATTTAAAGATTTTTAAATAGGTCTTTATTTATTGAGGGAGCAAAAAGAAAGGATGTTGGTGGGAGAAGTTCGGAGGGAGATAAAATTACTGTCATAGAGGGAGAAAAAAGAAAAGATGTAGGATATGCTCAAGTGGTTAGTGGTGGTGGTAGTGGAAATGTGATGTCGGAGAAGGAGATTGCGGGTAACGTGATGGTTCCTAAGTATACAGCAAAGGAACATGATGTGTTATGGGCTCGTAGGGGTTTGGTGGTAACTGTTATAAATGGTGAAGCTATACCGGTGTTACAACGCAGAATTTACGATGCCGGTTTTGAGAAGCTAGATATTATTCCTTTGGGGGCGGATAAGGTGTTGTTACGGATGGAAGATGATAGTGATGTCCGTAGTGTTTTCACGGGAGCAGCAGAATTTTTTAATAATTTCTTTGTTAATCCTGTCAATTGGAAGAAGGAGTTGGTGGTTCGAGAAAGAGGCGCTTGGGTTAGAATCTATGGGGTTCCGTTGCATGCATGGAACCAAGAATTTTTTAAATTATGTGTTTATGATTGTGGTCGACTTTTGAGAGTGGATGATTTGACGTTAGAAAAGGCTCGGTTTGATTATGCACGCGTTCTTATCTCAACTTCTTCATTGGAAGTAGTAAACAAGGGTGCAAAAGTTTTGGTGGACGGCGAAATCTTTGAATTTAAAATTATAGAGGAATGGGGGTTTGCATTAGGTGAGGATGCTTGCTTAGATGACAATGTTGAAACACAAGCAGATGCGGAAGTCAATTCGGAAGGTGCACAGGAAGATATGGCAGCAAGTGGAGATGTGGAAGCATTGTTGAATCATCTTTCTGAGGATTGGCAAAAAGAAGGGTCGGTTGATTGTAATAGTAAGTCAGCTGATTGCCTAGAGATGGAATCGGTGAATCCACCATCAGTAGTGAAGCAGGATGCTTCTTTAGAGGATAGAACAATTTCAAACGCTACTTCTGCGTTACAAAAAACTGGTTCAGCAAACATACAAGAAGGTAGGCCAGAAGTGGGTGCAGGGAGCAAGCAGGTTGGTTTTCAAACTTCCAAACAGCAGGCTGTTAGCGCTGGTGTTCAGCAGTTTGTTACAAGTGCAGATCGGCGACCAGCAAACCGCACAGCTTCATGTCCTCCTGGACGTGTCCATTCTGTAACAGCGGGCCCTTGGAGTGTCGAATGGGTTAATAGGTGCAAGAGAAACATCAACGAAACAGACAAGTCACAACATCACAACCGCAGCAAAGCTAATTCTACCGGGGTGCCTAGAGTATCAAAAAAGAGAGGAAATGGGTATCTCCGACATTGTGCATCTAATTTGAAGCGAATTGCGAGACTTTCCGTTAAAGATCGTAAGGAGGTGCTTCGTGCTTTACAAAGGACTCAAAGGCGTCGGAAAGGGATATCTGTGGCAACTAATGATAAGTTAACAGGTAATGATAACTCTTCACTTAGTGGCTCTCAGGCTTCAGTTAATAATAATGATTGGACGCATTGGTTGGCATTGCATAGTAATGATAAGGAGAGGGCGGATGATGTTAAGGGGATTGGAAAGAAGGTGGGGTTGAACTTTACGGGGGATAAAAATAATAAGTATGATGTGTTGTCAGGGGTGGGTCGAAAAAAATCAGATGGAACTGGGAAGGAGGGATAGGAGTAGTGGGTGGTGTGTGGTGGTGGTGGGTGTGTGTTTTTTTGTGATGAAGATTATTTCATGGAATGTTAGGGGGTTAGGAGGTTTTGAAAAAAGAAGGGAGGTGAGTCAATTGGTGAGGGAGAAGAAACCTTTTATTCTTTGTATACAAGAATCAAAATTATCTAGTTTCGATGGATCAACTTGTCAATCTATATGGGGTGATGTAAATGTTGATTTTTCTTTTCAATCTTCGAGGGGAGCATCTGGTGGTTTGATTACGCTGTGGGATGTTACAGAGGTTGAGGTTTGGTCATCTTTTCAGCTTGAACATGTGTTAGGGATTCATGGTCGGTTTGTGAAGTCTGGGGAAGAATTTTTTCTGTTGAATATTTATGCTCCTTGTGATATTATTCGTCAACAAACTCTCTGGCATAATCTTTCTCTGAGGATTGCATCTTTTTCTGACGCTAATGTATGTGTGTGTGGGGATTTTAATGCTGTTCGGTGTATTGAGGAACGGAGAAGCGTGGGAAATTCAGGTTGTCATACAGGAAGCGCCTATCTCAATCAGTTTATTGATGGTAATTGTTTGATTGACTTACCACTCCGGGGTCGAAATTTTACGTGGTATCGGGGAGATGGGAAGTCTATGAGTCGGATTGATCGTTTTTTGCTATCCGGAAAATGGTGCTTGACGTGGCCGAATTGTTTTCAATTGGCGTCAGCTCGTGGCCTTTCAGATCATTGTCCTATTCAGTTGAGTATAGATGTAGAGAATTGGGGTCCTAAACCTTTACGTATGTTAAAATGTTGGGAAAACTTTTCAGGTTACAATGATTTTGTCCGTGACAAGTGGAAGAGTTTTCAAATAGATGGTTGGGGTGGTTTTGTTTTGAAAGAAAAACTAAAGTTAATTAAATTAGCTTTAAAAGATTGGCATCAACGTCACTCTCAGAATTTACCAGCTAAGATTGTAGATTTGAAGGATCGTATTACAGATATTGAGGTGAAGGCTGAATCAGTGTCCTTGTCTGAAGAGGAAATGCTCGAACTTCATGGCCATTCTGAAGAGTTATTTTCATTATCTCGGATTAATTCTAGTATTTGTTGGCAACAGGCGCGGATGCATTGGTTACGTGACGGAGATGCAAACACTAAGTTTTTTCATAGTATCATGTCAAGCAGGAGGCGCAGGAATTCTATTCAGTTTTTTATGGTGGATGGTGTGTTAGCTGAAGGGGTGGATAATGTCAGATCAGTGGTGTTTTCACATTTTTCATCACATTTCCAAGCTCTAAGGTCTAGTCGTCCTAGTATGGAAGCCTTGCAATTTCGGTCTTTATCTTGTCGTGAAGAGGTGGGTCTAATTAAGCCTTTTTCGATCGAGGAAGTTAAGGCGGCAGTGTGGGATTGTGATAGTTTCAAATGTCCAGGGCCTGATGGTATTACTTTTGGTTTTGTGAAGGATTTCTGGGATGTGTTGAAGGATGACGTCATGCGGTTCTTGTCGGAATTTCATAGGAACGGAAAATTGACTAAAGGAATAAATAGCACGTTCATTGCGCTTATTCCTAAGGTTGATAGCCCGCAACGCCTTAATGATTTTCGCCCTATTTCTTTAGTGGGGAGTATGTACAAAATTTTGGCAAAGGTTCTTGCAAATAGGCTTCGACAGGTGATTGGTTCGGTAATTTCCGGTAATCAGTCGGCTTTTATTAAAGGTCGTCAAATTCTTGATGGGATTTTGGTGGCTAATGAGATAGTAGATGAAGCCAGAAAGAGTAAGAAGGAATTGATTCTTTTTAAGGTTGATTTTGAAAAAGCATACGACTCAGTTGATTGGAGCTACTTAGATGAGGTTATGTTGAAAATGGGTTTCCCCACTCTCTGGCGTAAGTGGATTAAAGAGTGTATTGGGACAGCTACAGCCTCGGTATTGGTGAACGGGTCTCCTACAGAAGAGTTCTCTCTAGGAAGGGGTTTGAGGCAAGGTGATCCCCTTTCGCCTTTTTTGTTTCTTTTGGCCGCCGAGGGTTTTGATGTGTTGATGAATGCTTTGTCTGTAAACAGTTTATTTACTGGTTACAAAGTAGGCAACAGTGATCCAGTTATGGTTTCTCATCTTCAATTTGCGGATGATACGTTAATTTTGGGTGAAAAATCGTGGGCCAATATCCGTGCTTTGCGAGCTGTTCTTATTTTATTTCAACAGATGTCTGGACTAAAGGTGAATTTTATAAAGAGTCTTTTAGTTGGGGTGAATGTCCCTGGTTCGTGGCTGGCCGAGGCAGCTATGGTTTTAAATTGTAAGGTTGGCTCAATTCCGTTTATGTATCTTGGGTTGCCTATTGGTGGAAACGCTCGTCGGTTGGCTTTTTGGGATCCTCTTGTTCGTCGTATACACTCTAGACTGTCGGGTTGGAGTTCGAGATACTTGTCTTTGGCGGGTCGGTTGATTTTGCTGAAGTCTGTCCTGTCATCGGTGCCTGTTTATGCTCTTTCTTTTTTCAAAGCTCCGTCAGGTATCGTTTCCTCTATTGAATCTATTTTTAATAATTTTTTTTTGGGGGGGGAGTGCATACCATAGGAAGATAACTTGGATAGATTGGCAATCTATTTGCCGGAGTCAGGAGGTTGGTGGCTTGGGGGTAAGGAGAATTAGGGATTTTAATAGTGCTTTATTAGGGAAGTGGTGTTGGAGATTGTTGGTGGAGAGGGATAGTTTGTGGTTTAGGGTGTTGGCGGCTCGTTACGGGGTGGAGGACGGTCAGGTTTGTGAGGGTCGTCGTGCGACTTCTAGTTGGTGGAGGGATATAACCGACTTACGATCACAGCCGTGGTTTCATGATAATGTCAGTCGGTTTGTTGGAGATGGTAAAAATACTCTTTTTTGGACAGATACGTGGTTAGGAGGAAAGTCTTTTAGAGATAGATTTCCTAGACTTTTTGAGTTGTCATTACTTAAGGGGGAGTCTATTTTTGGCATGCATGCGTTAGGGTGGGGTGTTGAGGGAGATGCTTGGAGGTGGAGGCGGAGGTTATTTGCGTGGGAAGAGGAGTTAGTGGGGGAGTTTAGGATTTTACTTCAAAATGTCTCTTTGCAGGTTGATAGAACTGATAAGATGCTATGGAGGTTGGAAACATCTTCCGTGTATACAGTTAGAAGTGCTTATAATTTTCTGAATAATAATTCTTCTGTTGATATTACGGTGCCCGCATCTTTTTTGTGGCATAAGGATGTTCCTTTGAAGGTGGTGTTATTTGCTTGGCGTCTGTTTCGTGATAGGCTTCCTACCAAGGACAACCTTTTCCGTCGTCAGGTTGTTGACGTTGATTCTCAGCTTTGCGTTGGTGACTGTGGGGAAATAGAAACATCCTCTCATTTGTTATTACATTGTGATTTTTTTGGGTCTGTTTGGTGCTCTGTTTTTAGGTGGCTCGGCATTTACTATGTTATGCCTTATGATGTATCAAGTCACTTTATCCATTTCAGCTTTCTTGGTGGTGCTGCCAAGTCAAAGAGTTCTTTACAGGTGATTTGGTTTGCGACAGTGTGGGAAATTTGGAAAGAAAGAAATAACAGGGTCTTCAATGATAAAAAATGCTCTATTCCTCAGGTGGTTGACAAGATTAAGTCGTTAACGTTCAGGTGGTTGAAGGGGAAACATGCTAATCTTCCCCTCAATTACCATTGTTGGTGGCTTAGTCCGTTAACCATTTTAGGCATTGGCTAGTTGTTGTTTTTTTATGTTTTTGTCCGTTTAGCGGTTTGGCTTTGCCTTGTAAATATTTTTTGGACTTTGTTTGAACTCTGGTGTTTCTTCCTTGGCACATCTTGTGCTAGGAAGGCCTTTTTGATGTGGTAATACAATTTCATTTTAGCCTCTTCAAAAAAAAAAGGTCTTTATTTATTTATTTATTTATTTATTTCTAAGTACGTTTTTTCGTTGAAGTTGACTAGCAACATTGTAACATAATGATGTAATTACCAAAAACATAGTAGTATAATGACTGATTATAACAGTTTACATCTAGAAATAATTATATTGTTTGTCAAAATTGGCAAACAGGTGATTTAAGAATAGACGAGTTTTCCCTCGATCGATAGAAGGTTAGGCGAAAAATATTCTAGTCGGGCAAGCATCATTTGATTCTTTCACAAGTCTACTGAAAAGTACACGAGTTTTGAAGACATTAGACTAATTAGTCAAAACTTAGTAGAACTGGACAATGAGGCACTGAATCCGTTCCATGTTTAAAGCGCCAATAATCGTAAGGAGCGATGGGCAAGAACGCCATTTCAAGGGTTATTGCGCACATTGACCTTTGTCAACGGATCATGTCGTTAAGTGGAAATATGTCAGTCGAACGTGGAGCATCATGCACCCCCCTCAACGAAGGAATACTTACGCACTACCTGTGCAAATAGTCGAACAAGCCTAACATTGTAGACCATGTCTATTGGTAAGTATGAATAGTTTTGCCTGTAAATGTTCATCTTGTACAATGCATTACATACATAGTCAATCAAACTCAAACTATCTACGCAATTGTATCTCTTTACTTTTCTGCTTTTATCTTTATTATATGTGTTGCATAGTTCAATAGCTAAAACCCCAAAAACATTGTATTTAACGCTCTACTAAAGCATTTAATTAAACCATAGTTGAGGGACATAGTTCTTTCCTCAACATAATCGCTTGAAGAAAGGAAATCACAATTGAAGTTTATCAGTCATGATATCTCGATTAAATTTATAATTCGACAACAATAACTTTTTGTTAAGTTTAGAGACATATTTAAAAACTTTCAAATAGTTCGGAGATCTGTAGAACAATTAAAAATAATAAGTCTACAGTTGTTTTTAGAAATATAAATGTGTAGATAAACATACATCATTCTATTTTTATTTTTTTATGTATTCTCAGGGCCGGCCTGGCCAAAAAAAATTGATAAAAAAACCCTCATGTTTACTATTGATACAAATTGACTTGATTAAAAAATTAAAAATACATAATTACCGTCTGATTCTACTATGATTTTCTTCTTTTTTTTTTTTTTTTAATGAATTTGACTGCTACCTATTGCTATTTTTCTTGGAGTAAAATTGGTTCTATAGTGAGTTCCATCAACTTCTCCACAAGTTTTGCAAAATCAGGCAGTCAATGCTAATTAATTGTGATCACGAGAATGGTTATTAATAAGTGAAACTATCATCAAGGGATTCAAGTCATGTTAAGTCCAATTTTTTTGAAAAGTTGATATTGTCTAAATATCTAAATGCAAAATTTCATTAGCAAAAATATTATGCATAGATTATAACTTACATAGACCATAGTATATTTCAAGGATCAACAACTCACTTAGTTGAGTTAAAAGATTAAAGGAGTTTAATGTACAGGATTTGAATCCTGGCAAATGAAAAAAAATACTAATATAACAATTACTGCTTTCTCAAGTGATTGCAACTGACAGAGGTGGCAGATCAGCAACGCTCTTGCAGGTGGCAGATCGGCAATGTCTTTTTCCGATGGTTGTACTTGTGTGACTGATGGTTTCTCCGGCATTAGCTCTGAGGATTGTTCTAGGTCAAGCTGAAATATTGGAACCTTTCTCTGGAATCAACTTGAATAATTTAGAATGAATGATTTGTGTTTTATTACAAAATCTTTTTATATATCAATGAGATTGTGCAAATTTATATATACAAGAAAGAATCTCTCAAAGAAGGAAAAATAGAAAGAAAGAAAAAAAATGAAACTATTCCAACCATGTAAAATTAGACAAGAATCAACAGTGCTCAATCTTGAATCTATTATTTTATGCCTCAACACATGAGGAGGCAAAGTGCTATTTAGAATGATACATTGATACCTCCCTCCCATTGTACATTGTTCAAGATGCCATGATCCTAGAGTCACAGATGACAATATACATACAAGTAGGGTAGTTTTGTTTTTTCCTAATCACTTTTATATGCTTTTGCCACTTTATTGATTTAAACCAGACAAAATTGCACAGTGTTCCAACATTCTAAGAGAAATCATGCCTTCTGGCCAGAAAACAATGCCTGAAACTATTGAAAATTTACATGGTTTGCCTCTATTATCTAAATTTTCTGGAAAAATTAGAACTTGCCATGTTATGTACAGAACAATCATAATTCAAATGTTGGAATGTCGGACGTAGGACCATGTGTAGCTTGGTATAATAACCGAGACAATATGCTTCTGTAGGGGTCATTTTCTCGTTTCTCCTTCAAATAAGCAATACATCTCTCAACCTCGGCTTTCACTTCAAAATATAATTCTTGAGACTTCTTCTTGTCCTTAAGTTCCTGTTTCCTTCCTGTCAAACAATAGTTCAAATTTTACCGTTGCATTTCACAGCTATTTCATGTTGAGAAATATGCATTGGACATACCTTCCGTTTCAATTGGTTTTCCAAAATAATAGTAGAACCGGCCCGGAACTTTGGGCAAAATACCAGGCAGATACACTTGTTGATTTGCCACCTCACCGTCAACACCAGCCCTAGTTTCACGATGTATAACTTATGTTAGTATGAATCAGCAAAAATTATGGAAAAGAAGGAAAAATATTCAAAATATACTTATGTTTAGTATGAATCAACAAAAAGCAAATTTAGATACCTCAACTGTGGAGCCTCATTTGTAAGGCTTTCTATTTCAGACCTAAAGTAAGGAATCTTCACCAAGTCATCATAATCAATCACAACCTGAAAAGAACGATGTTATATTCAAATCTAGGTCATAAATTCAAATATGAAATTTGCATATATTGTGTTATCTGTTTCTATTACAGTCATAGCTAATCTCTTACATTGGTAGAAAAGGTGAATGTTACAGTACACAAAATATTCATAATGCCAGATAGATTCTCACAAGATAGAGGGAAAACTGTGATTTTTTTTTAAGAGTTGATAAAAGATGGTATCATAACGCAATTGAAAATTCTGGACGACATTCTACATATACAAGAACATCAAACTAAGAAACTCTAGTAGAATTATACTTTCCATACAAGTTGGTAACGGTTTGCCTTTAATACCAGCATTTTGAGAAAACGAATTTCTTCGTAATGGAAATCCATTGACTGAATAATAACTGAATCTTACTTGGCCAAGATCATCTTCTCCAACAGAACCAAAAGGTACGATTTTGGCTCCAAATCTGGCAGCCATCCTGACAAACTCAGATTGTTCAGGCCAGAATAACTTGTACTCTTCACCCTGATGATTATTACACAATGATGAAGAATTCAAACAATCTTAGTACATTTAAATCATGAATATAAAGACAGAGACATAGTGCATCTGAAAAAATATAGCGCTGAAAAGATAAAACTCATAACAAAGAGCCCACTTATTGGATTTACCTTCCTATGAAAACCCTCGCGTAATCCTCCAGGATATAGTAGGACATGTGACTTCGAAGCTAAAAGATTGAAGAGGTTAGATGCTCCTACAGGATAAGCACCCATAATTCTTAATGAGTCAAAAGAAGATACTTCTGGCAATCTTCCACTTTTCTGTCTCTTGAAAAACAAGGGATGTGCCGTTCCTCGAACAATGATATCTCGTTCTGTAAACAATCTAATAAGAAAGGGAGCTACATCCAATGCTAGAAGCATGTGGTTCCCAACTAACAAAACTGGCCCCTCTGAGGGAATTCCACTAAGGCCCTTTACAATCTGGCCATCCTCCAAAGTTGAAAGCATTACAGAGCCAGTGACGAAGTTAAATAAACTGAAAGCATTATAATTGAAAGATGTTAAATATTATTAGTTGATTAAAGATTACATCAATTAACAAGAATGTACAAAGATGAATTGACAGTCATATAACATCATCTTGGTAGCGGTAGGTTAAGCTTTCCTAGCTATCTTCAATGCATATATAATACGAATGTGAATTCTCGTGCTTTGTGTTAATGGCTTAAATGATCTAATTTATTCGATTAATTTTACCAGTATGATTCTATTATTTTCTTGGCTTCATCTGGTGTCGGCGGTATGAAATCCAAAGCATAATCATGATACTTGCCACGCCGGTAGTAAGAAGTTCCCTTGATTACCGTTACTAGGTCAATACTTCCTTCCTGTGAATGTCCCAAAGTTAGGTTCAGTTAGATTCCAACTGGTTTGATATCATTTTTCTCAGATGAATAGAGAAGCAAGCCAGCAAAAAAATAGAGATGGAGAAAATGATACCAGGAATAAGAGATGGCCACTGTTATCAAATTTACGGAGTTCACAGTTAGGAATTAACTGACGTAGTCGTTCACCTTCCTGTTGGCTAGGTAGTAACTGATCATTTCCACTAAAAGGAAAAATGAAATAACTCAGTTTCATCTTCCAGAAAAAGTCATACACTTGAGAAGGAAAGCATCCTGTGTATATGAAATGGACATATGGTACTTATATGAAGTATAAACAATTGGTTGTTCACACTTAACAGTCTTTTTTATCAATTTCTTTTTTTAATAGTATTTCTGCTAAGTGAAGGCAATTGTGATAAAAAAGTTAACGAAGTACATATGATTCAATATAATGACTAATGTAAGATGTACAATCCCAAGAAGAAAGAACCTGCAAAGTATCAAAGTCTGAGCTTTGATAGCATATAGGCGTGAGTTAGCATACGCTGAAGCAGATTTAACCATCTTTAGTTTCCACAACAGTGTTTCTTTTGGTAATATGTCTGCAAGAACCTGAGAATTCAATCAGCAATAGATTTTCAATATTGAAAGTAAATGAAGTGAAAGCTCAAATGAGCAACAACAAGCCAGAGCAAAGAAAATGCAGTCATATGTGCTTAAATTTATTCTGAAATATGCTTTAACCACTGTCAATGTCATTAACTCATTATTACTCACACAACATGCTTCACATATTCAAAGCATAAAGAAAAAGTCACACAATGCTCTTCTAAATGAAATTCGTTACTTTTTGAATAAAAACAATAATAGAACCTTACAGGAAGAGATGATGAGAAAGTAGTAAAATCCTCTATCGGTTCTCCTGCTGCATTTAGTAAAGGAAGTCCTTTCACAGCGTTATCCAACACCATTCTCAGAGGGTCGCCTAATGTTAAAAGAAAAGTTGAAGGCATAAATGGAGGAAGGTATCATTTTCTTTAGTAAAAGATAAAGACAGAGTACAAGTTCTCCATTATGATAAATGAACTTGACCTCAAAGTTAGGTCCTTAAGGATATTGGAGTGGATATTTAGCATAAGTTCCTAGTGACGTAGAAGTTAAGTACTTGCGAATTTAATTAACTAGAAAACTATGATTCATGAATGAATTAAATATTAGCGGAAGCAACAAAAGTAGGGAAACATTTTTTTTTTTAGTCGCAGGAAAATATTGTTTAACTAGTTCAAATTAAAACATTGTATTGAAAGGAATGCAGAAGGGAAAAATATGACGAAAAGAATCAAAGAGAAGAACGAGCACAGGAATGAAACATTTATATGGTGAAGGAAGAAAACATCTGCAACAATCCCAAACGGCGTAAACCATGATGAGTAAATCCTATGAAAGTATGAACACACGGGTATAATATGACATTTATATTGAATAACATATAATCCATTCACGTTTCCTGTTAACAGAATGAAGTAAAGAACACGGGGGATTATGTCCCTCATTTGAAGCATAAAAAAGAACCAGAAACCTACAACTGACGTAGTTTAAGTCGCTAATTATTGACACAACTATCTGGTAATGCGAACAACCAACAAATGGAGCCTTTCACTAGGTCCCCGGCATCAAGTTACATGTTTCAGGAATAGTCCCATTTCTAAACAAATTACAACCATTCAGTTTTTAGGTAAACGAGCTAATGCTTTTCTTGTTTGCTGCGTAACATTCAACATTTTCAAGATATAAAGAGCAATAAAGATGAAAATTGGATAGATAGTACAAAACACACCAGACATGAATATTGAGAAAATAGTTCCTATTAAAAATACGGCAAAGAAAGATGAACAAACCTGCTGACAAACTGAGAATATTAGGCAGGGCAGGAGAGAGTGAGTCAGGCAAAGCGTCCAACAATGGTGTTAGAAGTTGCACCTGGGACCTGCTGAATGACGTAGCTGCCAAATTAGATAGTCATGGTCAGTTCAGGTGCTTTGTGCATCTTTAACTGATGTTCTGTTACAGAAAAATCATCTTGAATATCATTCAGGAATTTTCACTCAAAGCTCTAGCTATGAAACATATATTCACTACACCATTTCTAATGAATGACATCATTCTGAAAAGACTAACCTCCCCCATGTTCATAGGCAACAACAGACATCTTTGTCTAGGCTCAAGCTTGGCTGTGTTAATTATCTAACTTGTCACTCACGGATTCACAACTCTGCTTTGTTAGAATAGTGATTGCGGAGTTTTACCGATCAGGGTGTACGCATACAAGTACAATGCTAAACAAGTAATTCAATATGGCTAGGCTACTGCAGATTCTATAAAATTAATCTCTCATTTTAGCAATGCTTATGGTGCTGAATTTTCTTTATTCAGCTAATCTTAAGTTAACAGTAAAATGAGAGCTATTAAATCATGTATATACATCACAACAAAGGTACCTGGGTTTGCCAAGATTAGTACAAGATCAATATCACGATTACGAGCCGCGACAGCCAGCGCGAGACACCCTCCTAAAGATTCTCCAACAAGATATATGGGCCTATTTGGTGAACGTTCATATTCTGACCTAACTGTTTTCTCAACTAATTTCACAAGGTCTGCAACAGGGAAATAAACAGAAGAATAAATTATGCTGGAATACGCATCATATCTATAAATTCTGTAAATAAAACAGGTATATGTAAGTGGAGCGAAAAGAAATTGTCAGACTTGAGCACATAGGAGAGTCGAACCCGAGATACTACTAGTTCATTAGGTGGGAGAGTCTCATGGCCAACTACCACCATGAGCATTTTTATCTACACAATATGAGATTTCTAACATTGTCACGCCCTTTAATAGTTGACGCTCACGGTGGCTTTCGCTCTACCGGCACTGACCCGATGATAGCCGTTTTCTTTTTTGAGGGTGCATTCACCTATCAGTATCGGTTGAGCACCTCAATCCAACCTATAGATAGTCCTTTCTGTGACCCAGCTCTCAATGAAAGCATCAATTGTTAGGACTTAAGCACATGCATGCAGAAAGGCCAATCCAAAAGACTAGTCTATTATGTGTGACGGTCTCATGGACACTTTTATCTACTCAATATGGTACCCCTAACAGAAATGGATTGTTAAAGAGATTTCAACGTGAGCACTAAATAATAAAGGGTCGTGCTAACTTGTGCCCCTGGACACTATTTAAGAAAGTTAAAAATAGAAATATTTCATTGAAAACAACAAGTTTTTTACTTTCAAAAAGTTAAATACTCATTTTTCCACAATTTCCAATACAATCATTCTATATTGGTTTTCTTAATTAGTGCCTCGAGGACACTAGTTAGCATTTTCATATGGTGAACACTCTGCTACCCCATAGTTTGGTGGGGTATATATCATTCAATCATCCATGTCATGTCATATTCTTACATTAACTTATTTTAAAATAAATTTTATATCTATAGGTACCGTACCGCCGGTATTCAACCGAACTCTAAGGCATTTAAGAATTTACCGTAATAAAATGAGGTGCAGGGAAAAAACCTGTAAATGGTGTTCGATCCGCAACAGGAATATGCAAGCACCACAAATCAAAAATCCTTGAATGAAGAAAAAAGAACAAAAAGAGTATTTCTTAATTACATATATGAGTTAATGATTATGTAAGGTGCAAATAGAATCATCTAGCTAGAAGAAACATGTCAAATAGAAGGTGCAATATTACTCATATGAGAAAGAAAGCAGTGAAATGAAGACAAACCTTCCAAGTTTGTGATGATGAGAAATAAGTGTCAGTCCCACTCCATCAATCCCTGTAAAGTTTGGAATACAAATAATAATAAATTTATTAGTAAATAGTAAGCTTGTTGCTTGATGATAGCATTATATTACATCAATAAACAAATAATGTGGTCTCTATGGTACACAACTAATATAGAGAAGAACTAGCAATGTAATTGCAAATGAGGTAGCTAACTCCTACACTGCTACACACAATATTTTCACTAATTCAAGTTTATTAATCTACATTATTTTTTCATATTTGAATATATTACTATAAACTATACTAAATTAAACATTTGGTGCCTTAACTTATTTTTTGGCTTCACTTTAGTCTCATATCTATTTTTTGTATTTAAATTTACTTCAGTTATGCTTTATTAATCATTTTGATTTGTATTTAAGCCGAAACATTGACTCCAACCAACATGTTAAAATCAACAACAACACAATTCATGTCAACAAGCTAATAATTTGAATTAATCAACATAATGTTTATGAATCAATCCAATTTGAATGAACTATGATGTTGTTATGACTTAAAATGAGTTAACATGAGTTATGCGTTGTTGTTTATCATTTAACATGAATTGTGTGTTATTGTTGTTGTTTATGACAGTTAGGCTAGAGTTACCATTTAGCCTAAAAACAAATGAAAAGAACTAATACGACCGACCAAAGTAAAATGAAGGAACGAAAACGGGTGCAGATCCTCTCCATTTATGTTGCTTTTCCATGATAAAGGTAGGACAAACACTTCAGAAAGAAAGTGAAGTGGAACTTCGAGCGGATACTGAAACGATGAAGGAAGCCAAGGAAGTGAAACGGTTTCTTATTCTCTTTCTAATTTTCAGAGCTTTTATTTTTTTAATTTTTAAATGATTTTGGCTTAAAATAAATCTCAGCCATTTCTTTTTTTAATGTGCCACATGTCAAACTCATATGCAACAAACTTGAGATCTCAAGTTTCTAAGGAAATGGAGAGGATCTGCACCCGACAATTATGAAATCAAAGTGAAACCACGAAATAAGTTAAAATATCGTATTTTCCTCAAAAAAAGTTAAAAGATCATATATGTATGTAATTTAGCCTATAAACTTTAATTGATTTTTTTTTAAGAACTTCAATCGAAAAATGATATTAAATATAGTCAGTTTTCCTAAAATATTATGTTATATATCAAAATGGGACTTAATCTTGGTATATTAGATCATTAGTCTCATTGTCTTCGTGAACTTAGCTCAATTGGTAGGGACGATTCATAATATATGCAAGATTCGGGGTTCAAACCCCGGCCACCACAAAAAAAAAAAAAAACGATCATTAGTCTCATTGACTTATTTTTAGCTTGAACCATAACTTTTAAAAATCAACAATGTATTATGTTTCACGACATATATTAGTTCAAAATAAGTAATGGATAGCTCATTTGGTTGAGTTAAGGGATTAAATGAGTTAAGGAGCAAAAGGTCTAGGTTTAGATCTTGTAAAGTGACAAAAATATGCTAACATACAAGTAGATTCTCCTCTCCCATCAAAATTTTCATTATACACAAAAGTTGGAGATCGAATCTCTTACCACTTGTTTAAGAGGTACTAATCTCTTGCCACTTTAATCGATACATTGTTTATTGTGTTTTCTTTATTTATATTTTTTTTTAGGATGTTTTTTACTGCTCTAGTATTTTTTTTTTCCTTTACGAAATTTGAAGCATTGCCGATTATCCTAATGGTTATAATCATAATTTTTTTCATCACTAAATTTAGATGAGTTCGTTTTCAAGCTCATCGGGATTAAGGCAAGGCTTAAAGAGGTATGTTTTAGATTGGGTCTAAGCTTGCTATAAATACCCATCTTCAAGCATATTTTTTTTTTTTTTTTTTGAATATAAACTTGCATTAAAAAAGAAGAGATTACAAACTCATATCTTTTTGGATATGAGCAAAGATGGGCTTAGGAAATCTAGAAGTCCAATACCTATCTGGCTCTTTTGCAGCCCAACAAGCTATCTCATGTGCAACATGATTACTATTCCTATTGGTCCACTTGATCTCTATCTTATCCAGAGAATCACATAACAAAACACAAGCCTCTATCGTTTTTCCCCAGTAAGATCTAGACCAACATCTAGAGGCAATTGCTTTGACACAAACCTGAGAATCCGTTTCAACAATAACTGAGCTCAACCCGTTTTGCTTGATAAACTGAAGAGCTTCGAGAACTCCAAGCGCTTCTGCCAGCTTCACATCTTCGCCGCTCCAAGCTTCCCTAGTGGCCACCACAACCGTGCCCCCATCCTCCCGTCGCAGAATTAACCCCAAACCCCAACGGCCATCACCTATACGGTGAGCATCCACGTTGATTTTGAGGTAACCCTTTGAAGGAGGACTCCAGCTGATGTTGCAGCGCTGCGCACTAAGGTTGCCAGATGGAGCTATAGATGAAGATTGTTGATGAAGGAATTTGAGCTCTTCAGCGAGATTTGCAGCTTTGGAGATGATTTCAAAGACAGGTACACTTTTGTTATGGAAGATAAGATTATTTCTAGCTTGCCAAATCTGGTAGATAATGGTAAAAATGTTGCATAAACTCTCTTTGTCCATAGCCTGTATAATCTGTTCTAACCAATCTGTGAAGTTTAAGTTGATGTTGTCCATATTGATGGTGAATTGGGACGCAAACCAAACCTGTTTGACCCATATACAGCCCATGAAAGTGTGATTAATGTCTTCTATAGAGTCTGCACATCTAGGACAGAGTGGATCACTGAGCACTCCTTTGTTGAAAAGATTGTTTTTAACAGGTAACCCTTTATGTAGAATACGCCAGATTAGGTGAGTGTACTTGGGGGGAATCTTCATTCTCCATAATGTGTCCCATTGCTTATTGTCCTTAGACTGAGAATTGTTTGGTTCATTTGTGTGACTTTGGTCCCAGAGGATACTAGTGTAATATCCAGAGCGCACAGAGTAATTTCCATCATTAGTTCCCAACCAAACTAGTTCATCCTCTTGTGCCTGATGGGTTAGAGGCAATTGGAGGATTTGATCAGCTTCAAACGGATGAAAGAGACCCTTTATGATGTCAGCTTTCCAAGTCAGACTATTTTGGTCAATAAGATCCTGAACTAGGTTGAGATGGGATGTGGACGGTTTTGGGGTCCAGACTTTGAAGCCATTCTGGTTAGGCAACCAAGGATCCTTCCAGATGTTAATTTTGCTGCCATTTCCCACTACCCAATAACTGCCTTTCTGAATAAGGCTTTTGGCTTTTAGAAGACTTCTCCATGTGAAACTGGTGTTGTGAATTTGTTTAGCTTCTAGGAAGGAGCAATTAGGGTGGTACTTAGCTTTATACATTCTGGCCAGAAGGGAGTTGCTATTGGTTATAAGTCTCCAGCCCTGTTTGGCCAGCAGGGCTTCATTAAAGTGGCTGAGATCTCTGAAGCCTAGTCCTCCTTGTTTTTTGTTTTTACAAAGAGTACTCCACTTAATCCAGTGAATTTTCCTTTTGTCCATAGAACTACCCCACCAGAATCTACAAATCATCTTTTCAATATATTGACAGAAGGTTTTTGGAAGATGGAAGCAGCTCATGACGTAGGTGGGGATTGCTTGAGCAACAGCCTGAATGAGAGTGCTTCTGCCTGCAAAAGACAGGTGCTTCTCCTTCCACCCCTTCAGCTTTTTCCAAATTCTTTCTTGCACATAGTCAAATATTTGTCTCTTTGACCTTCCAATGTTGGTTGGCATGCCCAGGTATTTTGAGAAAGTTGTAACCAGCTGCATAGGGAGGCAGTTAAGCACCTCATTTTTGTTGTGAATATCAACCTTCTTGCTGAAGAGGATCTCAGATTTATCTAAGTTGACAAGTTGGCCAGATGCCTCCTGGTAAGTAGTTATAATCTGTTTCAGCTGAGTGGCTTCAGATTTGTTTGCTCTACAAAAAATTAAGCTATCATCAGCAAAAAATAGGTGACTTATTTCAGGAGCTTCTGGAGCTATTTTGACTCCATGAATCTTATTATTCAGCTGAGCTTTTGAAATGAGATTGGAAAAAACATTAGCACAGATTATAAAGAGGTAGGGTGACAAGGGATCTCCCTGTCTAATTCCTCTCTGAGGTCTGAATCTAGCAGAGGGTCTGCCATTAATAAGAATGCTGTAGGACACCGTAGAGACACATCTCATAATAAGAGATACCAGATGCTGAGGGAATCCCATATTGAGCATGGTAGACTTAATGAAGGGCCATTCCAATCTGTCATATGCCTTAGCCATATCCGTTTTAATGGCCACAAAGCCATTCTTCCTATTAGTATGTTTGAGATAGTGGAATATGTCAAAAGCAATGAGAGTATTATCTGTAATGAGTCTTCCTGGTATAAAGGCACTTTGGTTATCAGAAATGATATTAGGTAGTAGGGGTTTGATCTTGTTTGCTATGGTTTTAGTGATGAGTTTGAGAATGACATTGCAGAGAGAGATGGGTCTAAAGTCTTTAGGAGAGGTAGGAGTTTTGTTTTTGGGGATAAGGCAAATGTTGGTGTGGTTATATTGACTAGGGTCACCACCATTATTGAGGATGTCGAGGCATATGGCTGTAATGTCAGATCCTATAGTAGGCCAGTATTGTTGGTAGAATTTAGCAGGGAGGCCATCAGGGCCAGGGGCAGCCAAGCTTTTCATGCCATGAACAGTATTAAGGATGTCCTCACTAGTGAAGGGGGTGCTGAGGGCCCTTTTCATATCCTCATTAAGTTTATCCTTGACAATTTGGGTGGTGGACTCCACATTAGTGGGTTTCTGACTAGAGAACAGATGCTTGAAGTAGTCCACAAACACATCTTCAATTCTATTAGGATCATAATGAGTATGTCCTGCATTGTCTTGAATCCTGGCAATATTATTTCTTCTGCTGCGTTGGTTGGCTTTCATATGGAAGAATTTAGTATTTCTGTCCCCCTTTTGTAACCAAAGGGCTCTGGACCTTTGTTGCCACCAGGCTTCATCTTGGATTAAGAGCTCATCAAGCTCCTTCTCTTTGTTCTTGATCTGGGTCATTATGCCTTGTTGTTCACTAATGTTGTAGAGATCCTGGAGAGCCACCTGAGTGGTTCCAATTCTTTTCTGAATATTGCCAAAAGTCTCCTTTCCCCATTTGGACAGGTTGGTTAAGGTAAGAGAGAGACGTTGAGCTATAGGAATATGAGAGTTTGCCCAAGCCTGTTGAACAACTCCTGTATGCCCCTCATTGCTGAGCCAAATTTGTTCAAACCTCTGAACCTTGTGGTATTTAGATCTGTCATGGTTAAACTTGGAAAACTCAAGTAATAAAGGGTTATGGTCAGATCCAAATTTAATCAAGTGGGTGTTAGAATAGCTAGGAAATAAAGAAATCCACTCTTGAGTGGCCAGAAATCTATCAAGTCTACACTTAATATGGGAATTATCATGATCATGGTTATTAGCCCAAGTAAAAATGTCACCAGTAAAGCCCAGATCATCTAAGTTACAAACATTAATAGTATCACGGAACATCTGAAGCATATTTAAATCAGGGGGGTTACCTCCCAGTTTTTCATTACTATTAAGAATCATATTAAAATCACCAAAAATAAGCCAATTAGGATTCCAATTATTAGAAGATAGATTAGTTATGGTATCACAAGTAAGGAACTTGTTATGGTGTTGGGGGTAACCATAAATGCCAGTGCATCTCCAACAAGATTTATCAGTGGAAGAGGAAATAACAGCATCAATATAGAACAAATCATACATCTTTATTTCCACATTGAAAACAGGGTTCCAAAGAAAAATAAGACCACCAGATTTACCTCCACCAGAAGTGGAACAATCAACAATAAAAGACTCATACTGATCACCTAAGTAATTCAAAAAGGAACATTTATTACGTAATTTCTTAGTTTCCATAAGGAAGATAAAATCAGGATGGTGAAGGGAGATAAGCTTTCTGAAAGCTCTGACTGTCAAGGGGTTACCAAGCCCTTGACAGTTCCAAGAAAGGAGCTTCATGATTGTTGGCTGGCCTGCTGGGCAGGGCCTGCCTTTTCAGATTGGAGTGGAGCTGAGTCCTCTGTCCTTTGTCTTTTAGATGATGAGCTGGAACTTCCTTGGAAATTAGTCTGAACTGTGGTTATTTGCATGGACACCCCTTGGATAGCTTTTGGAATAAAGTGATTCCTACTGTTTGTTTGAAACACAGTTTGTTGGTGACCCTTAGTAGCATCCATATGAGTAGCCTGGTTGATCCTCATGTCAGCCAGTTGTTGAATGAGAGCCTCAGGCGCAGGAGGGCTGTTTCTACCATAGTTCCTAGCTTGAGAGGGGTTACTGTAGTATTGTTTATCCTTGGCTTCTAGAACTCTTCTTCCATACTGTGTTGATCTGATCCAGGGTCCCAAAGGTATAGCATTTCCTGGCTCCAAGGTAGGGTTGTGACATAGATTTTCAGCATGACCAATATGTCCACAGTTATAGCATATCTGAGGTAGTTTTTCATATCTAAAGTCTATCCATGTGGTGCCATCAGTAGGGTTTCCCACATGAATGCCCGTTTGAATAGGGTGATGAACATTGATAGCAACTTTGATCTTCAGGATTCTGTTCTTCCCAGGATACTCATAGAATTCCACTGCTTCCACGTTACCCAGCAGGGCCCCAAGGCTTTCTCCCATTTGCTTAGTTTTACAATGATTAGGTAGACCCCATAGTTGGACCCAGATAGGAACATGGTCAAAGTCAAGACTTTGGACAGCTGTTTCCCTGTCCCACGGTTTGATAACAAGCCAGGAATTTCTGAAGATCCATGGATTGCTCAGTAGTATCCGGTCCTGGTCAAACTTGCTATCCATGAAAAATTGAAGGATCTTGCCTTCAATTTCTTGAATTTGTAGGCCAGGGGGATTTCCCCATATATTGCTTAAACCAGTTTGGATGGAATTGATATGGATAGGTTTATCTGTAATGAATTTCCCTAGGATGCTTCTAGAGCAAGCTTTTATTCCCTCATGAATTATGGCATCAGGGTAGACAAAGAAGCCTGTTTTGGGGTGAGGTGTAGTTTGTTGCGTAGAGTATGATGATGTTGTGTGATTCTGATCTTGTGTTTCATGATTCTGTGCAGGGAGGGCTAAACGAACTGGAGAAAAGCCAAGATTCAGAGCGGAAGAATGGTTCTGTTGGCTATGGTTACTGGGTGATGGATCAATCACAAAGATTTGATTGTGAGTCATATTGGGGTTTGCCATGGAATAGAGAAAGAAAAGTTAAAATTGATGGTGGAAAGAAACCAGTGGAGGAGAGAGTAGAGGGGGGAATAAGGCAGATGCACAGGAAGAAATTGCAGAAGACAAAAAGAAAGGGAAGGTAAAGGAGATGAATTTATGAAAAATACTGGATAGAGAATGGAGGAGGAGGAACGCTAGAACAAAACGGACCCAGGATAATCAGAAAGGAGATTGGTGACATCCACTAAGGGAGATAACAACTACAAACAACCGACAATCCAAAAGAGGATGAAAGTGAATCATGATGACTCATGAACCGTAAACTTGGAACAATCTAATCTGAATCTTGAATCGCAATCTTGGAGCAAATCTTGAATCGCAAATCGCAAATCGCATTGGGAAACCGTATAGGTACACTATTTTAATCTCACTTTCACTTTTTGTACTTATTTGAGCATTAAAATGTTTGCATATACCACCCTCATCAATGCATGATCAAGCGTTGTTCGACCTTCCATAGAGCCAAGTTCTTGATTCAATTCGGATCTATATATATATATATATATATATATATATATATATATATATATATATATATATATATATATCATACAAAAATTGAATTCTGGGACAGAGTCTAGTGCATTGGCCCTACCGACTTTTAAAAAAAATCATACATACCTATATGCTAATATAATTATGGAATTATATTGTCAACAAAATGTGTTGGTGCACCTCTCAACAAAAAAAATATGTGTCGGTGCAATTGTCTGATTCGGTTGGCGAGGAGTAACATATCTGTTTATTTGCAATTGAAGTTTAGGGTTTACCATAAATCACAATCTTGGTTTTGGATGGTACATGCATTATATGGATGCATTCAATTTGACCATTATGTACATCCTTATTTTTCCTACACACATAGATATTTTATTTTCTCTTTATCTTTCTCCTATCACATCTATCCATTCACTCTTTAGTGTTAGATTGGAGTTTGAGTATTTAAGAATCATAACTTTATTGTTAATATAAATTAAGATAAATAAGTAAAAAAAATTGAATTTGAATCACAATCTTAATATATTGTAATGTTGTTATATTAATTGAATTATGCTCATTGTGACATATTGTGTTAAATTTTCTTGTATAATTTGAAGGGTCACCACCATTCGATAAAGTATTGCAACTTTTTGGAATTTCTATCTACATAAACTTTTTCCTTTTTCGAAATACCATCAACAACATAAACTATGTTTCTTACCAAAAAGGAAATATATTGCCACGTCCTTCAAGTCATAGTCGCATGTACCGGCTAAGTTTGGACCAAACAAATCCGATAGTTCCACACTTATTTTGACACGTAATACTTTTTATTTGAATCATTTAACGATTATATTTTTGTCAAACAATAAATACTAAAAAATAATAGTTACATAAGTTTTCTAGTGATATTCACAAGCTAATTTTTACTTTAATTGAAATTTATCTATTTAGTTTTTTCTTTTTGAAGGGTGGATGAGGCTATTTATTTAATCAAAGTAGTCTGATGGTTAAAAATTCATCTCTTTAAATTTCATTTAGTAAATTTTTATTAGTTGTTGAGTATCCACATGTGTTTAAACATAATATTTTGTTTGAATTTGTTTAACCGCTATTAACAAAAGAAGGACTGACCAGGCAAGAAGAGCATGAGAGGAGAATTATCCCACTGTGAACTGCACTCCAACGGCGAAAACCACCGCGGAGGTCCACCGTCTGCTTCGATCAACTCTTTTGCTTGCTCAAAGTATTCCTTCCAACCGCTCCGTCTCTGCTTCTCCTCCATCATTGGAACTCGTTCAGTGGACATGGCGAACGACGGAACTATGCTCATAATTCCACCGGACTTCATTTTCAAGACTTTATACGGTTTCACGTGGTGGAAGAGATGGGAGGAAACGGTGGGGAAGAAACAAGCTCCAGCGGCAACCATGGTTGTTGGTAAGTCAGATTTGAAGCTGAAGCAGACTGGAATTCAATGGTTGTGAAAATGTTTTGTAATTCAATGATAATAATTCACATAATGAATGACAATGAATCTCAATATTAAGGTGATATATATATATATATATATATATATATATATATATATGTGTGTGTGTGTGTGTGTGTGTGTGTGTGTGTGGTTTCATTTCTTGAAATCGTTGAATAATCGGCTCATTGTTAATGTTGTCATTTTGAAAAAAAATCTCTAATATTTATTATTATTTTATATGCATATTGAAAAAATTATACAAATTTTTAATATCATAGATCAGATACATAAGTTATTCAATGAACATAAAAAGTGATTTTTTGCTTATAATACTTTTGCTTATTATTATTATTATTATTATTATTATTATTATTATTATTATTATTATTATTATTATTATTATTATTATTATTATTATTATTATTATTATTATTATTATATGTATAAAAAAATTTATATATTATCGATCAGACACTTAAGTTATTCAATGAACCTAAAAAATGATTTTTTTTTTTTACTTATAGCAATGACAAGATGAAGTATAATTTAAATATATTAGTTATAATTTACTTATCTTACGGTATTTATTATAACTTGTGAAAATCATGTTAACTATATACTACTTCATCCGTTTCAAAATACATGTTGCAATTTTACAATGTGCACTATTCATATACTTATTTTGACTATATGTTTTAACTAATATATAAATACAAATGTTAGCATGTAAGATGTTTGATTTGTCTTGATGAATATTTTCAAAATATCAAATTTTTATATTTTTTATTATATATAATTAAAGATATTAATAGTCAAAGTTTTATATTGACATGTGTACAACTGCCACATGTATTTTGAAACGGAGGGAGTATATGTTTTTCACTATTAAATATGTATATCTGAACAAAACTTAATCATATAATTAAATTACTTTCTTAAGCTTAAGCTCGATTCCCACAATATCCATTTTCGTTGAATGTTTTGTACTCCCTCTGTACCATAATAACTGAGTCATTTGCACACAAAAAAATGTCCCAAAATAATTGAGTCATTTCATTTTTCAATACAATATTAATTACTTTTTTCCTTTTATAAATATGATTAATACTACTTTCATCACTCCCAATTCAATATATTCCACTTTGCATTTATGATAGTGGAAAATGCACCAATACTTAACAAGAGCACTTAAAACCATTTTTCTCTCTCCTTTATTTATACATTTTTCTTAATATGTGTGAAATGAGCAAATGACTCAGTTAATCCGGAACGTAGGGAGTATTATTTTAGTTTTATTTAATTCACGTTGGCTTTAAATTCTTCCAGAGAAGAGTGGACGTGCATTTTAAATTCTTCTAGAGAAGAGTGGATGTGCATTAAATTTGGAGATAGTGTGATTTGGAGAGAGGAGATAGTGCAGGTTGTTTAATTATGAAGAGCTAATTGGTTTATAGGAGGTGCAAGTATTAAACTTGAGGGGATTCAACATATGAGTAGTATAGAAATATGGGTAGAGTTTACAAAATTGAGGGGGTTCAGTTGAAGGAAATTGTTGTTCTGACTTCAAAAATATCCTAATAACATATGGAAAATTCCAAAATACCCTCAGCGGTACTTAACTACCGTTGGTCAAACCGGCAACAGTTAACTACCGTTGAGCCCAGCGGTAGTTAACTACCGTTCACACCAGTGAAAAAAACCTGTGCTTACTGCACTTCAATTTCCAGCCATTTTCAGCATGTTTTACCTGTAATTTCAAACGACAATTCCTCATGAAATCAAACCGATACAACAACATCCAGCAATTACAAGCAACAACATTTCATAATTGATCAATGATTTGGTAACATTACACAAATACGATAATACGTTAACGTTACACAATTTTTTGAAATTCGTCAAATTGTCCACATTATGCAACACATTACACTAAAAGTACATTAATTTATAATAAAAGCGGAACTCAAATATATATATATAATTCATGAAAGGTTAGTTACATCTTGGCCACAAAAAAATGGTCATTACATTATATATCCCAAAAAATATGTCGGTGCATATCGATCAAAAAAAGGACGAACAAAGTGTCATATTTCATCTAATGAAATTAAATCATCTAAACGTTCCTCAATATCTTCAAATTCTTCATTTGCTTTAACCGGAGTGTCACAAAAAATAGGATTGTGTTGATTTGAATCTTTTTTGGGTGAAACCGGTCTCTCTCCTTTCTCAATCTCCAAGAGTGTTCGGAAACGATTGTGTTGATTCAAAAATTCATCCTCCCATGTTCCCGCCTCTTCGCTCTTGTATAGCTTCCACTCCGTAGATGATGGAGGTTAGTGGACAATCATTTTTCAACAAAAGAAGGTCAAAATGATTTGTGTTTATTTATCAGAATAACAATCACTTCTTTAAAAAAAAATTAGTTTAATTTGATACAACTATATAAAATTGATTTTTTTCCTCAAAAAAAATGATTTTTCGTTACAAAATTACTTTCATATTTTGATACCTATTTTCTCCCCCCTCCCATTGAAAACATAATCTTAATATCTTTATATTTGAAATTGTTTTTAGATTTTGTTTGTGGATCCTGGTTTTAAAAATAACAATAACAAAGAGAATAATGTTTTTAAAGTTATATTTTTTTAAAAGTTATAACGAATAACCCCATAGGTAGATTTTGTTTGTGGATCCTGGTTTTAAAAACATCAACATGCTTGATGATACTCAACCAGGACTTTGTTTACCTCAAACTGCCAGCCTTATCGACAATTTTCTCAGCGTACGTAGCCAAGAATTTCACAAGTTAATGCCTAAGTTTTATGGACCTTTCAAGGTTATGGATAAGATTAGGAAGGTTGCACATCAATTGGAGTTTCCCCCCTCTGTGGAAATTCATAACGAGTTTCATGTCTCTCAGCTGAAGTTGTGTCCTAATCTTGACGGGGCACCAGTCCTACACTTGTGCCCATAAGGGCACAAGTTAAGAATCCGAATATAGAAAAACAATCTTAGAAATCGTGCATTCAATGTCTTAAAAGTTTAAAAATTTATATTTACAAAACAAAATTTATGTTATAATTCCTTTTTTTAGCTCTTTATCTTGTAGCATGACCCGTAAGTAAATAATTGATAGTTTGAGTTAATTCTACATTTTTATTAGTGAACTGCTTCTACAAGGCATAGCTGGCATAAGTTTGTTATTAGATTCTGTTGTGAGCTTTTGAACAAACTTGCCTTTATATAAATCAAGTTGTACAATTATCACACACATCTTCTCTATTTCAGTTTCGATTTGCAAGTTTAACTTTCAATTATAAACCAAGTTGTTCAAATCATCAAACGCATCTTTTATTTAAAATATAGGAAGAATTGCACAATGGTCCAACCTTCTATGAGCTATCATTTCTTCTGGCCAGAAAACAATGCCTGAAACTATTGAAAATTTACATGGTTTGCCTCTATTATCTAAATTTTCTGGATAAATTAGAACTTGTCATGTTATGTACAGAACAATCATAATTCAAATGTTGGAATGTCGGACGTAGGACCATGTGTAGCTTGGTATAATAACCGAGACAATATGCTTCTGTAGGGGTCGCTTTCTCGTTTCTCCTTCAAATAAGCAATACATCTCTCAACCTCGGCTTTCACTTCAAAATATAATTCTTGAGACTTCTTCTTGTCCTTAAGTTCCTGTTTCCTTCCTGTCAAACAATAGCTCAAATTTTACCGTTGCATTTCACAGCTATTTCATGTTGAGAAATATGCATTGGACATACCTTCCGTTTCAATTGGTTTTCCAAAATAATAGTAGAACCGGCCCGGAACTTTGGGCAAAATACCAGGCAGATACACTTGTTGATTTGCCACCTCACCGTCAACACCAGCCCTAGTTTCACAATGTATAACTTATGTTCAGTATGAATCAACAGAAATGATGGAAAAGAAGGAAAAATATTCAAAAAATACATATGTTTAGTATGAATCAACAAAATGCAAATTTAGATACCTCAACTTTGGAGCCTCATTTGTAAGGCTTTCTATTTCAGACCTAAAGTAAGGAATCTTCACCAAGTCATCATAATCAATCACAACCTGAAAAGAACGATGTGATATTCAAATCTAGGTTCAAGGCATCCACATAAATTCAAATATGGATGGTAGAAAAGGTGAATGCTACAGTACACAAAATGTTCATAATGCCAGATAGATTCACGCAAGATAGAGGGAAAACTGTGATTGATAAAAGATGGTGTCATAACGCAATTGAAAATTCTGGACGATAGTCTACATTTACAAGAACATCAAACTATAAACTCTAGTAGAATTATGCTTTCCATACAAGTTGGTAACGGTATGCCTTCAATGCCAACATTTTGAGAAAAAGAATTACTTCGTAAAGGAAATCCATTGGCTGAGTAATGACTGAAACTTACTTGGCCAAGATCATCTTCTCCAACAACACCAAAAGGTATGATTTTGGCTCCAAATCTGGCAGCCATCCTGACAAACTCAGATTGTTCAGGCCAGAATAACTTATACTCTTCACCCTGATGATTATCACACAATGATGAAGAATCTTAGTACATTTAAATCATGAATATATAGACAGAGACATAGCGCATCCGGAAAAATAAGCGCTGGAATTCCAACATTAATTAAATGTGATAATTAAATAATACACATTTACATGTCCGCAGTCGGTGTTCTACCCCAGATTACATATTTGTCATAAGTCAGATGCACGTGCTACGGGCACCAGACAGTACGCAAGCAAGAAAATGGAGCATTAACTTCCAACATGTGGTATTAATTATTTATTTTTTTCAGATGTAACATGTGGTATTAAATACCAAGCATCTGATGCAATTTTATGATTATGCTGGAAAGTAATATCCAAAATCCTATGACAATTCAAGTATTTTCTTTTTTCCTTCATATAAATCACAAGCTCTTTCTAAAATTCCTAACCAGTTGACTGCCTTTAGTTCCAACTGTCCAAGACAAGTCAAAAACCTTCCTATGAGTAAATCTGGATTCCATGAGAAAAGATAAATTCATAACAAAGATCCAACTTATTGGATTTACCTTCCTATGAAAAGCCTCGCGTAATCCTCCAGGATATAATAGGACATGTGACTTCGAAGCTAACAGATTGAAGAGATTAGATGCTCCTACAAGATAACCACCCATAACTCTTAATGAGTCAAAAGAAGATACTTCTGGAAATCTTCCACTTTTCTGTCTCTTAAAAAACAAGGGATGTGCCGTTCCTCGAACAACAATATCTCGTTCTGTAAAAAATCTAATAAGAAAGGGAGCTACGTCCAATGCTAGCAGCATGTGGTTCCCAACTAACAAAACTGGTCCCTCTGAAGGAATTCCAGCAAGGCCCTTTACAATATTGCCATCCTCCAAAGTTGAAAGCATTACAGAGCCAGTGATGATGTTAAACAAACTGGAAGTATCATAATTGAAAGGTGTTAAATGGTATCAGTTTGAGTACATATCAATTCAATTAGTTTTAATGTCTTAAATGGTCAAATTTATTCAGTTAATTTTACCTGAATGATTCAATTATTTTTTTGACTTCATATGGTGTAGGAGGTATGAAATCCAAAGCGTAGTCATGATACTTGCCACGCCGGTAGTAAGAAGTTCCTTTGATTACCGTTACCAGATCAATGCTGCCTTCCTGCAAATGCCGCAAACGTAGGGTCAGATACCTTCCACTGGTTTGATACCATTTCTATCAGATGAATAATATCACGATGCATTCTTGAATGGAAACACAAGGAGAAACATGCGAGAAGAAAAATAGAAAGGGAGAAAATGATACCAGGAATAGGAAATGGCCACTGTCATCAAATTTACGGAGCTCACAGTTAGGCAGTAACTGACGTAGTCTTTCACCTTCCTGTTGGCTAGGTAGTAACCGATCATTTCCACTAAAAGTACAAATGAAATAACTCAGTTTCATCTTCCAGAAAGAGTCATATACTTGAAAAAGAAAGCATCCTGTGTATGTGAAAAGGAAAACATGGTATGCATACTGACATAAAGGTTTAGAGGTAATAAATTTTCATTAAATTGGTTGTTCACACTTGGCACTTGTTTTATCAATTTCTTTTTTTACTAGCATTTCACTATTTCAGCTAAGTGAAGGCAATAGTGATGAAAAATTTAACCAAGTACATATGCCTCCATATAATGACTAAATTAAGATGTACAATCCCAAGGAGAATGAACCTGCAAAGTATCAAAGTCTGAGCTTTGATAGCATAAAGACGTGAATTGGCATATTCAGAAGCTGACTTAAACATCTTTAGTTTCCACAGAAGTGTTTCTTTCGGTAATATGTCTGCAAGCACCTGAGAATGCAATCAATAATAGATTTTCAATATTGATAGTAAATGAAGTGAAAGCTGAAATGAGCGGCAACAAGCCAGAGCAAAGAAAATGCAGTGATATATGCAACCATATTCTTCAAAATTCTAGCATATTCCACTTTAACTAAGTTTTAGTTACAAGAAAGGAAAGAGAATAAGCTATTCAATTTTCACTTAAGATTTCTTTTGAAATATGTTTCAAACACTGTCAATGTCATTAACTCATTATTCCTACACAACATGTTTCACATATTCAATGCATAAATAAAGTCACACAATGCTCTTCTAATCGAAATTCTTTATTTTTAGAATAAAAACAATAATAGAACCTTACGGGAAGAGATGATGACAAAGTAGTAAAATCCTCTATTGGCTCTTTTGCTGCATTGAGTAGAGGAAGTCCTTTCACAGTGTTATCCAACACCATCCTCAGAGAGTTGCCTAATGTTAAAAGAAAAGACGAAAGCATAAATGGCGGAAGGTATCATTTTCTTTAGTGAAAGATAAAGACAAAATACAAGTTCTCCACTATGATAAATAAAATGGACCTAAAAATTATGTCCTTAAGGATATCGGAGTGGAAATTTAGCATAAGTTCCTAGTGACGTAGGGAAACATATATACTGGTTCCAATTTAAACATTGAATTGAAAGGAATGCAGAAGGGAAAAATGACGAAAAAGAATCAAAGACAAGAACGAGCAAAGGCATGAAACATTTATAGGGTAAAGGGAGAAAACATCCACAACAATTCCATACAACGTAAACTATGATGAGTAAATCCTATGAAACTATGAATGCATAGATATAATATGACAATTATATTAAATAAAATATAATCCATTGACTAAGTTCAAGTTGATAATTATTGAGACAACTATCTGGTAATGTGAACAACGAACAAATGGAACCTTTCACTGTTTCAAGAATAGTCCCGTTTCTAAACAAATTATCACGATTCAAGTTTTAAGGCAAACGACCTAATGCATTTCTTGTTCTCTGCATGACATTCAAAATTTTCAAGATATAAAGATGGAAATTGGATTGGACTAAACATACCAGACATGGATCCTGAGAAAATAGTTCGTACTAAAAAGACGGCAAAGCAGGATGAACAAACCTGCTGTCAAACTGAGAATGCTAGGCAGGGCAGGAGAGAGTGAGCCGGGCAAAGCGTCCAACAATGGTGTTAGAAGTTGCATCTGGGACCTGCTGAAAGAAGTAGCTGCATAATAGGATGGGCATGATCAGACCAGGCATATGCGATTCTTTAACTGAATTGCTGTTACAGCAAAATCAACTTCAATATCATTCAGGAATTTTCACTCAAAGCTCTAGGTAAGAAACATATGTTCGCTGCACCATTTCTAATGAATGACATCATTCTGAAAACACTAACCTCAACCATGTTCATAGGCAACAACAGACATCTTTGTCTAGGCTCAAGCTTGGCTGTGTTAATTATCAAACTTGTCATTAACATATCGATAAGTTAACCCCAAATTTTTGTTGTAACACTCACGGATTCACAACACCGCTTTGTTAGAATAGTGATTGCGGAATTTTACCGATCAGGGTGTACGCATACAAGTACAACACTAAATAAGTAACTCAATATGGCTAGGCTAGTGCAGATTCTGTAAAATTAATCTCTCACTTTAGCAATGCTTATGGTGCTGAATTTCCTTTATTTAGCTAATCTTAACAGTAAAATGAGAGCTATTAAATCATGTATATACATCACAATAAAGGTACCTGGGTTTGCCAAGATTAGTACAAGATCAATATCACGGTTACGAGCCGCAACTGCCAGCGCGAGGCACCCTCCTAAAGATTCTCCAACAAGATATATGGGCCTATTTGGTGAACGTTCATATTCTGACCTAACTGTTTTCTCAACTAATTTCACAAGATCTGCAACAGCGAAATAAACAGAACAGTAAATTATGCTCGAATACACATTATATCTATAAATTCTGTAAATAAAACAGGTATCTGTAAGTGGAGCGAAAAGACATCGTCAGGACTTAAGCACATAGGAGAGTTGAACCCGATATACTAGTTCATTAGGTGGGAGAGTCTCATGGCCAACTACCACCTTGAGTACTTTTATCTACTCAATATGAGACTTCTAACATTGCCACGCCCTTTAAGAGTCGACACTCATGGTGGCTTTCGCTCTACTGGCAATAACCCGATGATAGCCATTTCTTTTTTTTCGGGCGCGTTCACCTATCAGTATTCGGTGGAGCACTTCAATCCAGTCTATAGATAGCCATTTTTGTGGCCCAACTTTCAACTAAAGCATCAATTATTAGGACTTAAAGCACATGCATGCATAGAGGCCAACTCAAAAGACTAGTATATTCGGTGTAACAGTCTCAAGGACGCTTTTATCTACTCAATGTGGGACCCTTAGCAAAAATGGATTTGTCAGAGTTCAACATGAGCAGTAAATGATAAATGGTGAACACTCTGATACCTCGGAGTTTGGTAGGGTGTGTATCCTTTATCCAATCATTCATGTCATGTCATATTTTTACATTAACTTATTTTGAAATAAATTTTATCTACAGGCACCTTACCGCCGGTATCCAACCAAACTCCAAGATATTTAAGAATTTACCGTAATAAAATGAGGTACGGGAAAAAAAAAACCTGTAAATGGTGTTCGATCCGCGACAGGAATATGCAAGCACCACAAATCAAAAATCCTTGAATGAAGAAAAAAGAACAAAAAGAGTATTTCTTAATTACATATATGAGTTAATGATTATGTAAGGTGCAAATAGAATCATCTAGTTAGAAGAAACATGTCAAATAGAAGGTGCAATATTACTCATATATATGACAAAGCAGTGAAATGAAGACAAACCTTCCAAGTTTGTGATGATGAGAAATAAGTGCCAGTCCCACTCCATCAATCCCTGTAAAGTTTGGAATACAAGTAATAATAAATTTATTAGTAAATAGTAAGCTTGTTGATTGATGATAGCATAGCATTACATTATATCAATAAACAAATACTGTTGTTTATCCTATAAACTTCAATTGAACTTTTTTTTGCGAGTAACTGTTAACAATTATGAAATCAAAGGAAAACCACGAAATAAGTTAAGATATGTAATTTCTCCTATAAACTTCAATTGAATTATTATTTTTTAAGAACTTCAATCGAAATGTGATATAAGTACAGTCAATTTCCCTAAAATGTTATGTTATATATATATATATATATATATATATATATATATATATATATATATATATATATATATATATATATATATATGTGTGTGTGTGTGTATATATATGTGTGTGTGTGTGTATGTGTATATATCAAAATGAGACTTAATATCGGTATATCAGTTCATTAGTCTCATGGAGGGTTATGGTAGCAAGCAGTGACGGATCCAGGATTTTTGAATAGTGGGGGCACTATATATAAAAATTTGTAACATTAGTAATTGTCCTCTACGATTATTCATATTATGGAAACTTTGAATGATTTTCTCATTTTCAATATCAATAAAAAACATTTCTCTGTATAAATAACTAAACAATCATTTAACCAGTCATCCCCAACTTGATTTCGTATCCAATTCTTAATATAGTTTGAGATATATGATGATAAGTGTGGGCCAAAAGAAAAATAATTGGTGATAAGTGTAGTTTATGTGATCAAAATGTCAACTATTGATACATTATACTACCAAAAAAATTGTTTCTAAAAACTTTGTGTGGGCTCAAGCCCACAAACTCTACATCATGCATCAGTCCCTGGTAGCAAGTGGCCTAAGAACACTTGTTAAAGAAACCAAAAGTAGCAAGTTTGGATGAGATTCAACAATATTTACCTTTTAAAAAGTCAAATTCATCAATTTTCACTATTTTCCAATGCAATATTTCCAATTGTATCTTCTTAACCAATGCCCTAGGACACTCTTTAGCATTTTCATTAAACAAATCAAACCATCAGACCACTTAATATTTTTGACTATTTTTTGAAATAGTTTAATATATTCCATAAAATTTTGACACCAAAAAAAACAACTCAAAATCCGTCATCATCAACAGCAAAAGTTGAACTCAGCAGCTAAGCCACTTTGTTGGCTCTAGTGCCTTGGCCCCTGCCAACTTTTAAAAAATATAAATCAAACATATCTATATGCTAATACAATCTAATATAATTATGGAATTATGTTGTTAACAAATGTGTCGGTATACCTCTCAGAAAAAAAGGAATGTGACGGTGCAATTGTCTGATTTTGTTGGCGAGGCAGTAACACAGATGTGTGTCTCTTTGCTATTTGAGAATAGGGGTTTATCAGAAATCACAATCCTGGTTTTGGATGGAACATGCATTGTATGGATGCATTATTTGAGCATTATGCACATCCTTATTTTTTCTATACCACATCCTTATTTTTTTTCTATACTCAATTAATAATTTATTTTGTTTATCTCTCTTCCTATTACATCTAACGTAATGCTAGATCTCACAAATAGGAGTATCACGAATTTGTCCCGAGCGTGTATTCCAATCTCTCAATTTCTCTCACCTCTGTGTATTGTGGAAAATGAAGCATTTTAATTAGTCTATACTTTATTCTTGATGATTCGGGACAATTTCTTTCCCTTTAAATAGCAATGCTCTTACATCTATCCATTCAATCTTTTTATTTTCTCTCTTTAGTGCAAGATTGAAGGAAGTTTACTTATCTAAGAATCATTTTCCATTTAGAGTATCTTGTAGACTAGTTTTATTGATATAATTTTTTCTTTTTAAAACAATATAGAATTTAGTATCAATTAAACAACAAACATTGAATATATCATGTCAAAAAAAAAAAACATTGTGTTGGGTATTTGTATTAGCTGCATTGCTGCTAAAACAAATATGCTTGTTTGTGTTGTTGGAACCAATGTTCCAACATGAGTTTAGGCATCTCTGTAAGACGTTGGATACGATGTTCCAACATCCTGGCACGGTTCAGTGTGCCTGGGTTCATGCCTATTTGTACGCGCTCCCTTTATTGTTTAAGGAAACAATATTTCCTTCTCTTATTGACTAAGCAACTCGCATATCTTTACAGAATCAGTTGTGGAATATTCCTAAAGTAGTATTTATATTTTAGGAAATATTTGTATTTGTTTTGGATGATATGTTCCGACATTTTAGGACTTTCCATATTAGTTTCTGATTTCTGTTTTGCATATTAGGATCTGCTTTGTTCAGAAGCCCAACTAAAGTATTTGGCCCAAGCTGCTTCAGTATATAAACAAGACTTCAAGACCTAATTGATCATTCAAGCCGTCATTCTAAAAAGTTTAGATTTTTAGGGTTTTGAGTCTACATGTGCTCTACTCTTGTATCATGTTGATGCAAGTTTTGAACCTTTATTGTGAGCCTTCCTTGTATCGTTTGTGATACTTGTTTAGGATTGTGTGTTAAGTTTGATACTCTTGTGTACTACACCAAAGTTTGTAAGCAAGGTGTTAGTTGTTGTGTTTGAAGGTAACTTCATCGTTTGAGTTTGTGCTTAGGTCTGATAGGTCACAAGGGCTGTGACTGACCATAGGATAGTGAGATGGGATCTCAGATCTAGGAGTTCCTAGGTTGAAGTCTATACGGGTAGGTCCTAGGTCTTTAGTGTAAACGAGGAGATTGCTGAGAGCTATAGAATAAGGACTACACTAGTGGATTTCCTTCCTGACTTGGTAGCCCCTATAGTAGATGTGTTTGTCACCGAACTGGGTCAACAAACTCACTGTGTTCTTTACTTTCTTGTCGTTTATTTTCTTATTTTTATTTCTGTTTATTTCGTGATGTTGGAACATTGAACGGAACATTACAAACATTGAAACATCTTACAGAACATATTAAAACAAGTACGCTAGAGTTTCACATTGAATCTATGCTATCTTTACGATGGTGGCTCACACCTTCATTTTTACAAGGCTTAATGATGTGTTTCGTCCTTGCAATTAGGCGTTATTTAAAAATTCGTCCCTGTAATCGCTAATCCTGGCAATTTTCCCTTACAATGTTTAATCATTTAAAATTTCGTCACTTGACTCACTTAATGACTGCCGCATCATCAAATTAGCAAAATGTCATGGAAATGGACAAAAATACCCTCAAATTCATCTTCTTCACTCCTTCAAAGCTTCTTTTCAAACTTTCGTTTTGGGTTTGGTGAGTTATGGTTGTTCAGGTGAGACAGCAAAACATTGAACACAAATCAAAGCTAATCAAAGTTCAATTCACGATTCGGTATTGGTTGGTTTTGTATGTACGTTGCTTTTCAACCTTAACTCTCTGATCCAATACCTTCTCTGGTTCAATCCCTCCATCCATAACCACACTCAAACTCTGATTTGAATACCTTCTTATACCTTCTCTCCCAAACTCTTTGAATTCTCTCACAAACCTTCACATAATCGATTTGAGCTTCAATAAACTCACCGGTTCGTTTTCTGGCGTGCATGAAGAAGGTTGTTGATTCTGGGTTTGCGATATGGTGTGGTGGGGACGGCCATCACCGGCGACGGCAACAACGCTGCCGTTCTCAATCGTTTTCATTTCTGGGTTCGTTGGGTTTTCCGGCCACAGCGTGTTTCCGGGTTCGTTCGTTTGATTTGGTGGTTAATAGCATCACGACAGCGACGAAGCTGTTGGATTTGTTGACGACGACGAAGCTGTTGGATGAAGATGAATGTTGTTTGAAATTTTAATTAAAAAATGATTATTTATATTTAATTAAAACAAACAAAAACTGAAGAAGAAGAAGAAGTGAAACGAAGAAGGATTGAATGGAATGCATGATCTGTGAAACGAAGGAGATAAAGCCAGGGGTATTTTGGTCTTTTAGGGGTATTTTTGTCCATTCACGTGCATATGAATCAATCAGCAGTGCCACCTCATCAGATTAGTGATGTGGCAGTAATTAAATGGGTCAAGGACGAATTTTTAAATGATTAAACAATGTAAGGGTAAATTGCCAAGATTAACTATTACATGGACGAATTTTTAAATGACGTCTAATTGCAAGGACGAAACACATCATTAAGCTTTTTTACAATCACACTCCTAGTCAAAGATTACTCTCCCAACCTAGCTCCTCCTACCAACCTAACTTCATACAAGTTGATTCAATGCTTTTTTTGGGGAAGTTTAACCAATGTTTTGTTAATTATATTTTTTTGTTAAGAAACTTAATGGTCATAATTTCACTTTTAAAATAGATAGTAAGTGAGAAATTCTAATTTCGAAACACGGTCTTAATATATTGTAATGTCATACTAATTGATTATGTTTACCGAGACATTTTTTTTTAAGAAGAAGAAGAAGAAGAATATGTTTACCGAGACATGTTATCTTACATTTATGAGAAATGATATTTGTACAATCAGTTTAGTACAACTTTTGAACAATTTTTTCTCTCATATTCACATTGTATTATTTTTCTCTTTAATTTTTTTTCTCTCTATTGTTTTTGACTAATAAAAAGAGAACAAAAATATTGTTTTAAAAGTTGTAAAAAATAGTTGTACAAATATCATTGCTCTAAATTTATAGTCATATAATAAATGATATATAAAATCTCCTTGTATAATTTGAAGGGTCGTCATTCCATAAAGTATTGCAATTTTTCGGAATTTCCATCCACATAACCTTTTTTGTTTTTTGAAGTACCATCTACATAAAATATGTTTCTTACCAAAAATAGAAAAATATTGCCACGTCCTTCACATCATAGTCGCTAAATTTGGCTAAGTTTGGACCAAACAAATCCGACAGTTCCACATTGTTCTGACACGTAATATATTTTATGTGAGTCTTTTAACGATTATATTTTTGTCAAAAACCAGAAAATATTAATTACATTTTTTTGAAGGAGAAAATATTAATTACATAAATTTGCAAGTGATATTATAAACTAATTTTTACTCTAATTGAAATTTATCCATTTACATTTTTCTTTTTGGAGGGTGGGTGAGGCTGCTCATTTAGTAAATATTCTTGCTTGTTGCTGAAAATTTACCTCTTTAAATTTCATTTAGTAAATTTTAATAAGTTGTTGAGTAATTATTATCCACATGTGTTTAAACATAATATTTTGTTTAAATTTGTTTAACCGCTAGTAAGAAAGAAGGACTAACCAGGCAAGAAGAGCATGAGAGGAGAATTATCCCACTGTGAACTGCACTCCAACGGCGAAAACCACCGTGGAGGTCCACCGTCTGCTTCAATCAACTCTTTCGCTTGCTTAAAGTATTCCTTCCAACCGCTCTGTCTCTGCTTCTCCTCCTCCCTCGCCGGTACATGTTCAACGGACATGGCAAACAGTGGGGCTATGCTCATATTCCTACGTATATTCCTACGTGACTTTAGTTTCAAGACCTGAGATGTTGGCTCACGGTGGGCGAGCAGGGAGAAAACGCTGGGGAAGAAACAAGCTCCAGCGGCAACCATGGTTGTGAAAATAATTAACATAAGGACAATGAATCTCAATTATATGAAGGTGAACGAAATAGTACGTAATAAATAAATTATGCCGACATGAAAAAACGTATGTACTACTTCTTATGGCTGCGCTTGTGTGTTTGAGTTGTGTACGAGTCTCCGGTGACTACAACTACTGTTTGTGTCGTAATGTGCTGTTTTCTTTCTTTGATTTTTTGTTTTTGATAATAAAAAAAATGTTTAAAGTGTTTTTTGGGAGTTAATGACAAAATTAGTGCCTCTATTGAGTAATGATATGTGGGCATAGATCGAATCGAAGATAAACGTAGGGCCGGTTAATGGATAAGGAGACAATATCCTATCACTTACTCTTAAAGCTTATTAGGTCTAGCTTATCACTTAACCTAATATTTCCCTCACTAATCCTGCATTAATTACTAAAAGAAGCAACCCTAATTTTTTTCCCTCCTCTTCTACTAACCTATTTGAATTTCGAAAATTTTATCTTCCTCTTTCCAATGCCCAAATTTTATCTGCCTCTTTCCAATATTTCCAACACCCAATTTGAATTTCAAACTTTTGATGGTTGTATTTCCTGCACATGCTCTAATGCGTTGCAGAATTAATGCAAGTCTATTTCAATACCAAAAAATCCATATGGCTGCTATCAATTTAAAACTTTGGTATACCCCATGCAAAAATAAGTGGCCATCTGATTAAATATATCAGTTTCCAACGCAAGGCTATTTAAAAATCAGATTATAGTATCAAAATCAGATGGTTTAGTTTCTTTCCAAGCAAAACAAAATCAATGTCTCTCTCAAATTTTCCCATAAACCATCTTCAATCTTCTCTTTCGGTTCTTCAAAGCTGATCTCAAATAAGTAGTCATATAATCTCTACCATCACTTCTTTGCTGGGTTTATAAACGAAGCTTCCTTCTGCTGGACTCCAAGCTCTATCGGCTTCTAATTGTTATCCTGGTGGTTGTGCTCGTGCTAGAGAGTACACTAAAACAGATGCAATCAGAAGGATTGAAGTTTTGATGGAGTTTTTACGGTGGCTGGTGTTCTGCGGTGTACTCAGGAGAGTCCCTTCAACCCATCATGGTATATGTAATTTACATAGATTTTGGGTGCTTTTCATTTCTGATTTCTGATTTTTGTTCATAATTTCAATTTCGTTTTTGGGTTTTTAGTAAGATTTAGTGAATTATTTCTAGGTTCTATTTTGGTTGTGATTTAGTGCATGTCAGGAAAAAAATTCTATGAACTGTTTTGCAAAACTTCTTGAGTACCTCTTCAGCTTTATGCCAAAAAGGACAAACCAAGTTTCACAAATTATCGACTGGTGTATAACATAACTATTCCATGTTAGTTTATTTGTAGACTGTTAATTTGTGCGTGACATGTTTTGCTTCTTTCATTTTACAAGTCCTTTGATAATTAATCCTGTTTCTGAGATTGACAAAGTCATCAATAGGATGAAACTGAAGTACAGAACCTACACTGTGGAGTATGACTCGGAGGATGTGGGTTGTCTTTCCATTTATGTTCCATTCATGTCTGTTATGTTGAACATTTGTACTTACCGTCCAATATTTGTTATTGTAGGGTGTTGTGATGTTGCCCAACATGTTTGGAGCAGATTACGGACCCAAAGAACAATCAGTTTGAAGTTTGTGTTGAGAGAACCAATGGTTCGTTTTTTTTCTCCAAAGGATGGAAGGCGCTGAAAGATTTTTACGGATTGGCTTAGGTGCATGGATCACATTGGTTTTTGTTGGACCAGGACAATTTGCTATCAATATTTTGGATAGGTTTGGAAAGAACGTAAGGTGCCCCCTATTTGAACCTCCTATGAAGTTTACTATCGACAAGACTTCTGTTCAGCCAACTTTGATGCTCTACCTCCCCTGACCGCTGCTCTTGCTTATTGCCACGTTGCGAACAACTTGCAAATTGATTTTGTGAAAAAATTGACTGAAGATGATGTTCATAAAGGGTTTTTGGTATGAATATTTTTATCTTAATTGTTTCAGCATACAAATATTGGTGTGTTAAGTGACTAATCCGCGTTGTTTTGTTGTTTTTTTCTTTTCATAGATGCTGAAATATGAAGGACGCTGTGAGACAGATTATTGACAGGGCTGCCACAACCGTGAAACTGGTGGATGACTGTGGAAATGCTTGGGACTGTGTTTTGATGTTTGGGGTCAGCTCCGTATGAGCACTGCAAGATTGGTGGGATGTGGAAGCGTTTCGTTGATGCTCGAAGGATTTTTGAAGGTGTGAGGATGATGTTTTGTGCTCCGGTGGTTGGAAACAACAGCACTCTCTATGTTAAAGTAATCGTGAATTAGGCAGAAGTTGGAGTCATGGATTATGCTTTTTAGTATTTTGGTTTTCAAGTGTCTTTTTGTTTTTTTTTTATTGATGTTGTCGTTTTTAGAGTCATGGCATCGTTTTATGATGTCCTTTTGTGATGTCTTTGCCTTAATGCTTCAATGTTAGCAACTATTATCGGTGTAATCAATCAACAATGGTAGCGTTTGGCAAAAATTTTGTTTAGTCTCTGCAGTTTGTTTTGTTGTATGATGGGGAAGAAAAATCCTTTATCAATAAGTGACGTTTCAGTTTTTTAAGTATTCAATGAGTACGTGCTTTATTTATACACTATTGTCTAAATTGCTTTTGTGATTTTCTGCAAACAAGCATAATATAACCATCAGCCCTTGATTGAGCAATCATACGCATTTGCGTTGAGACTTAATAAGCAGAATTTTACATCAGTTAAAATAAAATAAAACTTATGCATGATATAGCAAAATTTAATTGTCAGAATTTTTAAAGAGTTAACAATAAGCCCTAGCTTACACTTGATTAATAAGAAAGTGATCTTCTATTTAGTGTATCCAAAATAGTCAGATTTTTCCACTATTTGTTTAAGTTTGTATTTTTAGAAAGAACATACAGTTCTCATTTAAAACCAAAAGAAACTAAGGCTAACTTATTTGCCTTAATACAATGATAATGGATATTAAGATTCCTGCATTTTACGTGATTAATAACAATGTGAATAAAGTGACTAATTCAAAGTTGTTATATTGGCACGTCTAAACTTTGATAATTCTATTTATTGTTTGCTCAAAAAAAATAATTCTATTTATTTTAAACAACACTGTTAAAATAATTTAGTGTATACACTCTATGCATGGGAATAAAAGTTGGCAGCACCAAAATCTAACATACACATTTACAGTGTTAATTGATAACTGATTGTAGAAATATAATGATAAAGAATATTAGTAATCCTTCAATTTTTTTTCTCCTTCCTAGCTTAGGTGACCCTCTTGCTTCTATTGTAGATAGCACTTATCCCAATATTTTGGAAAACTTGGATGACATCACCTACTTCCAAAATAGAGCTATATTAACAACTAAAAACTATCGTTGAGAAGATCAACGAACACATGTTGAATATGATTCCAGGTGAAGAGAAGGTTTATCTCAGTTATGATTCAACAATCAAGCAAGACAACAACGGAGATGCGATTGAGGACGTCTATACACCTAAATTTTTAAACACTATTGTTGCTTCAGGACTTCCAAATCACGAGTTAAGATTAAAAGTTGGCGTGCCGGTTATGCTATTAAGGAATTTAGACCAACAGTATGGGTTATGTAACCGAACCATATTGATTATAACTAGGATGGGTAAAATTGTGTTGGAGGGTAAGGTTATATCTGGAAGTAATGTTGGAGACAAAGTATTTATACCCCGATTATCGATATCACCTTCAGATATTCGTATTCCTTTCAAGTTTCAGAGAAGGCAATTTCCTATAGCCGTCTCATTTGCGATGACTATCAACAAAAGCCAAGGGCAATCACTGGCACACGTCGGTGTATATCTACCAACGCCCGTCTTTTCACATGGACAATTGTATGTGGTTGTGTCGAGAGTTACATCAAGAGAAGCGCTTAAGATACTTATAACCGACGAAGACGGTGAAGATACGAATGAGACATCTAACATAGTCTATGAAGAAGTATTTCGAAATATTTAATATGGATGCATATCATTATTGTTGTTATAAAATTCTCAAAAACCAATTAGTGTCGTATGTACTATTTTATTTCATAACTGATACACTGCATTGTCAATTATATTTATTTTTTCAACCTTCAGTTTACCTCATGGGCATCAATGTATGAAATATAATAGCGTATAAGACCCGTGCGGCGCACGGGTCGGCTATCTAGTTTTGTTAAGTCTGCAACAACTAAACCTAATATTTTCCCTCCTAATACTAACCCTAATTTTTTTAGGTTTTGTTATTTTTACGTTTTGTTACATCCCTCAAATATTTTAACAAGCAACAAATTTTACTACTAGGAAGGGATTTACAATTTATGCAAATTTGTTTCTGTCATATCTAATTGTTTTGGATGTTTTCGTTCTTCTATTCTTATATAGTTTATGTATAAGTTATTCAACTTAGCATCAATCTAATTTATTCGGCCATAATTATGTTAGTTGTTTTGGGAGTTAAACATATTACTATAACAAGCAGTGGTAGGATGATTTACAGTAGGATAGTTGACGTATGATAATTTACATGGAAAATTATCATTAAAACTAAGTGCACAATATAAATGACATAAATATAGAATCATGACAGATATTTTAAACTTACATATAGAACTGATAGGAATCAAAATACATTTGTTTTGTTTCAGTAATTTATAATTTGTGTGGTGTTTTTGCCAAAATCTCTTTCGTTAAAAAATTATGGATTGCTGCTCAATGTCGCTAAAAATATTTTGAATCAATTGCACAATCTGCTTTTATAGTTCTATTTAAAATTATGACATTAAAATTATAAGCTGGGATTATACTATAAAATTTTGCTTTTGTCTACTACATTTATATTGTCCTAAAAATATTATTAACAGATGACAATGAGGACTGTATTAACACCACTTCAAATGTAGTGTATAAGGAAATTTTCCAAAATGTGTGAACAACCATTGTATGTTCTTAATTCTTTTATTATCTATGTAATGGATCATATCACAATATATTAGCTTCTCCATTTTTTATGACCCGAGCGGTAGCACGGGTAAAAGTTCTAGTAGCTTTAGTGTCTATATAGGGTAAGATTTTATAATGTTTCTGTTTTTGAATTGCATTACCGGAACTTCTATTTATCCTTATTTTATTTTGTTTAAGTTAAGTGTTTTACTCAATTAGTGGTTCCTTCATTTTAGGAGCAAGTAGGTGTTATTTGCTGAAGTGTTGGGACGTGTGATTTTCTATTTTTATTTTTTAAATTACTTAAGTGTATTGCTTGAATGAAAAACTGAATTTTATATTCCTTCTCAACCTGCAAAGTATTCCTTTACTATACTTCTACAATTTTATCATTCAGTCATAAAACCAACAAATTGGTATAGAGTTATCATTTTACGGGACCTCTGAAAATGGAAACTGAAACAAGTTTCTCACACATTGCTCCTCCAATCTTTGATGGGGAGAACAATGACATTTGGATAGTAAGAATGGAGTCTTACCCTGAGGTTTTGGATGTTTGGGAAGCCATTGAAAAGGATTATGATGTTCCTCCACAGGCGAATAATCCTACCATGGCTCGCTTAAAATATCACAAGGAGCTAAAAACTTGGAAAACAAAGGCAAAATAAGTTCTTTTTTTCTTTTTGTTTTTCACAAACAATTTTCACCATAATTATGACTCTCCAAATTGGGGGGGGGGGGGGGGGGGGGGGGGGGGGGGGGGGGGGTGGGAGAGGATTCAAGGCATGCAAGTGCTGGATTTGATGAGGGAATTTGAGATGCTGGAAATGAAAGAGTCTAGGACAATCAAATATTACTCTAGTAGATTGATTTCAATTGCAAACAAGGTTAGGTTACTCGACACTCGGTTCGTTGATTCCATAATTGTTGAAAACAAAATTGGTACATTGCTTGAGAGATATGAAGCATAAATAACCACCTTGAAGAACACAAAAAATTTGTCTAAGATCACCTTAGCAGCAGTGTTACTTGCCTTGCAGGCTCGAGAGCAACAAAGGCTCGTAGGCAAGATCATGTGGTTAAAGGTGTTTTAACAGCTAAGCATCATGTAGTTCGAAGACTACAAGCAACCAAAGCAATGATAAAGAGAAAAAGGAAAAAAATAGTCCACCTTGTGAGCACTGTGGAAAATTGGGTCATTTGCTATTCAGATGTTGGAAAAGACTAGATTCAAATTGCAACAAGTGCAATCAAACTGGACACAAAGCGGTGATATGCAAAGGCAAGTCTCAACAAAATGAAGTCAATATCAAAGTTGTAGAGCAGATGAAGAAGATCAAATGTTTACAACATCTTGTTATCCAATGAGGAGCATCTCAAAAGGTTGGTTGATTGATAGTGGTTGTACAAAGCATATGACATATGATAAAACTCTTTTCAAGGATATCAAGCCTACTAAAGTTTCAAAGGTCAGAATTGGGAATGGTAATTATATTGCTGCAAAAGGAAAAGGAACCATCCTAATTTCAACAACTTCAAGTATAAAAGCAATTTTAGATGTTCTTTATGTACCTGATATTGACCAAAACTTGCTTAATGTGGGTTAGTTGATAGAAAAAGGATTTAAAGTGTCTTTTGAAGATCAACATTGTGCTATTTTTGACACAACTAGTCAGTAGATTTTAAAGGTTAAAACGAGGCTTAAAATATTCTCATTTGATCAAACCACGGAGGAGCAAACAGCTTATTTCACCCAAGTTAGTTCGACAAAACTTTGGCACGAGCGACTTAGTCAGTGTCATATTTAGAGAATGTTGAACATGAACAAGAAAGACATGACGATAGGTCTATTTGTACTGTCCAATCATTTGCCAACTTGTAATGCTTGTCAATTTGGTAAACAAAATAGATTGCCATTTCCCAAAACAACTTGGAGAGCCTCTCAAAAGTTGCAACTGATTCACACTGATGTGGAAGGACCTCAAAGAACACCATCATTACAAGGTAATCTCTACTTTATTCTTGTCATTTTTTTTTTTGACAAATACTTTATTCTTTTCATATATGATTTTACAAGAATGTGCTGGATTTTTTTTTCTTCTTGAAATTCAATCATGAAGTGGCTGGAGTATTTGTAAAGTTCAAGAAAATGATGGAAAATCAAAGTGGCTGCAAGATCCAATTTCTGAGGTCTGATAATGGCAAGGAGTATACAACAACATAATTTAATTTGTCATGTGAAGAACCTGAAATTGAACATCAACTCACAACTCCATAACAAAATGGAGTTAGTGAAAAGAGAAATAGATATGTAATGGAGATGACTAGATGTATGCTACATGAGAAGGATATGCCTAAACATTTTTTGATAGAAGTCGAAAACACTGCAGTCTTTCTTAAAAACTGACTTCCTTCGAAGGCTTTGAAAGATAAAACTCCTTTTGAAGCTTGGTATGGGTATAAACCTTCACTATCCTTTCTTAAAGTTTTTGGTTGTGTTTGTTTTGCACATGTTCCACAGGTTAAGCGTGACAAACTTGACGAGCAAGCAATTTCGGGCATCTTTGTGGCTACATTTCAGTTTCAAAAGCCTATAAAGTGTATCACCCTCAAAGTGGAAAGATGATAGTCTCTAGAGATGTGCGTTTGAATGAAGATCAACAATGAGACCGGAAGAATCCTCAAAGAACAATTGGATCTTTCAACAATATTGAAAGTGATCATCTTGGAAAGCAAACAACAGAGCTATGTGAGAATGAATTAGAAGATGATCCTCCCATTAGAGACACAAGGTTGTTATCCGACATCTATAAAAGGTGCAATGTAGCAATATGTGAACCTGCTTGTTGTGAGGAAGCATTAAAAGATCGAAAGTGGAAAAATGCAATGGAGAAGGAGATGTCAATGATTAAAAAAAAACATGGGAACTAGTTGACAAGCCTGAAGATAGGAAAATCATTGTAGTTAAATGGGGTTTTAGAACAAAACTAAATGTAGATTGCTCAGTCAATAAATACAAGGCCAGGCTTATAGATAAAGGGTATGCACAAATTTTTGGTGTTGATCATTCTGACGCTTTTACATCTTTCAAGATTAGATACAATTAGATTGGTGTTGGTGGTTGTTAGTCATAATGGATGGAAAGTATTCCAGTTAGATGTCAAATCAACATTTTTAAATGGAGTTTTACAAGAAAAAAAATATATGTTGAGAAGCCACAAGGATTTGTGGTACAAGGTAAAGTTTATCTACTCTAAAAGGCCCTTTATGGCCATAAGGAAGGATAAATGAGTCCACTCTATTGAGTATAAGCTTTGCGAAAAGATTATATGAGTCCACTCTTTATGTGAAGCATAAGGAAAATAATCTTCTGATAGTTTCCCTTGAGTTCAGATCTGCTCCACTCTTTACACAGTTAAAGTCATCTTCTTCAATGACGCAACCATTGCACACAAATAAAACAATAATCAAACCTAAATATTGTTATAATGTATGTTTTGGGGATGCTGCACCAAACTAGAATTGAAAGCAAATGATCACGATGAAGATAATAATTGTTAGTGTTGCATGTAAAAATTTGAAGTGTGTCTATCCACACACCACACTAACCTTTAGACGCGATTGCCTCCACCAATCTATGAATATCGGGTACAAGTAGATAATTGTTGTTCTACTTCAGAGTGTTTCGTAAAATATGTGATTTACACAACAAGAAAAACATATTTAAATAGTAGTTTACATAAATACGTTTTCAACACTCTACTAGTACATTTGGAAAGGAAATTATGATTTTGAGGATAAAATGGTAGAAAAAAAAAGTTGAAAATTATGATAAACTATTTACAAAGAAAGAGACAACGCTTTAATGAAAAACACATTTCGTCAAAAGTTATATCCATACATGATCAAGTTTTTGAATTAAGAGTTGTTTTTTTTTAATGATAAATCACAAATGCTAGTAATTAATTATTACATTTTTTTTTGTTTGAGTTTGAATGCAGAATCTTTCTTTACCTCAAATCAATCCCTAATTAAGAGTTCACTTACCGTCAAGTAATAATCATGAAACAACACATCTTAATCAAATCCAGGTCTATCACCTAGTGCCCAACTTCTGCGTGCAGGCCTAGCCATTGCCCAACGTCCATTTTTCTGCGTTTTTTGTGATTAGTATACTTGATCTTCAAGTTATCCAATGTGTTCAAATTGATTCCATTGTTTTAGAAATTACTCACAAAGTTTAGAGACCAACAACTAACATGTGAAAACAAAACAAACATCCTTCTTGAACAATATCTCTTATCATCGTATGAAGTATACCAAAACAAAATCAAATTCCTTGCTAGAGGATCAAACTCCACTGTTTTCCGTACAAGTCAAGCTGAATAATATTATGCTCGATGAGGATTGAACAATAAGAACATACAATTCATAAGCAATAAAATCAAGGTGAAAGATGGAGTGACGTACACAATTTTCTCATCTAAATCTTGTCTCATACATATAAAGAAGAAGCCAAATTTAGGGTAGATGAACTCATCTTCTACTTCAATAGCATCTAATATTGGACCATATTTGGAAAAGTTTTGGATACAATATCCAAGAAGAATTAATTGTTGTTATAATTTTATCATTATTTTCAAATTATTAAAAATATTGCAAAAAAAATCTATGGTAAAAATAAATTTAATCCACTTGGGTTAGTCTATGGTGTTGGCTTGGAACCTTAAAGTGTATTCCTTTTTAATAATATGAAGTTTGTATCAACCCCAAATACTGTTAGTTTTAGTGATAATTCAAGTTTTAGTGTTAGTTACACTTTGTTATAGTTTGCTTTTAAGCAATTTACGGTTTGTTTTCTACCATTTATGGTTTGAAAAAGTTTGTTACTATGGGTTATAGTTTGTTACTTACTTGTGCTTCAAGTAGTGTGTATATAAACCCATCCTTTGTGTATTTTCATTAAGTATCAATAATACAATTTTTCTATTCTCCAATCACATAATCTTTCTCTTCTCTCATTCTCTCAAATCAACACAAAACCTGAAACCCTAACAAACCCTAAAACTGTTTCAGTTGCTTAGGGTTCAAGCTTCCATTGTTGCGCTAACAAATTGGTATCAGGAGCTTTTGGTTTCGTTCTAAGGGTTAAACAAGATCTTCAATCACGCAATTTGTAGGAAGAAACTCTGAAGGAATCGCCATGAACGGTAGCAGCAGTTTCAATACCCATCTTCCAATTCTTGAAGCACGTAATTGGGAACGATGGAGTGCAGTGATGAAGAACCTGTTTGGAGCACAAGATTTGCTTGAAATTGTGCAGAATGGTGTAGTTGATTTAGCAGCGAATGGAATAGAAGTGCAAAGGAACACACACAAAGATCTGAAGAAGAAAGATTGCAAGGCTCTGTTCTTGATTCAACAAAGTCTTGATGAAGCCAACTTTGAAAGAATCTCAAAGACGGTTAGTTCCAAGGAAGCATGGGATATTCTTTCAAAGTACCATGAAGGCGATGAAAAGGTGAAGTTGATTAAGCTTCAATCACTGAGGAGAAAGTTTGAGTTGATGCAGATGGATGATGATCAGAAAATTTCTGAATACATCTCCAAACTCATCAATCTTGTGAATCAGATGAAGGCTTGTGGAGAAGCCATGACAGATCAATAGATTGTTGAGAAGATCATGAGGACTTTATCTCCAAGATTTGATTTCATTGTGGTGGCAATTCAGGAATCAAAGGATGTTAAGACATTGAAGATTGAGGAGTTGCAGAGTTGTTTAGAAGCTCATGAATTGATGGTTTCAGAAAGGAACAGTGAAAGATCAATTCAACAAGCCTTGCAAGTTCAAACTATCAAGAAGGATGAAAATGATAGAAAGAATTCCAAGAAAGGGAGGAAAAACCCAAAGGGAGGAAATGGATCTAAAGGCAAGAACAATGGATCTGAAAAAGGTGAATCTTCAAAGGAAGGAAATTCTAATCAGAAGAAGAAAACTGATAAGAGGAAGATTCAATGCTTCAAATGTGAGAAATTTGGGCACTATCCTTCAGAGTGTTGGTCTGGTAAAGGAAAGCAATCAAAGAATGATGAAGAGGAAGCAAAAATTGCACAAGATGATTCAGATTCAGAGTCATTATTCATGATGGTTACAACAACCAGTAATGAGAGCTGCAATTCAGAAAGTTGGTTCTTAGATACTGGTTGTTCTAATCACATGACTGGTAATAAGACATGGTTAAGACAAGTGGATCCTGGAAGGAATACAAAAGTGAAGCTTGCAGATCATAGAGTCTTGGTTGCAGAAGGAATGGGGAATATTGCCATTGAAGGAAAGAATGGAAAAATGGCAATAATTGAAGAAGTTCTTTATGTCCCTGGAATGCAGTGCAATTTACTGAGTGTTGGTCAATTCATTCAGAAAGGATACTCAGTAGTTATGAAGGACAACATCTTTAAGTTGTTTGATAAAAATCAAAGGCTAGTATTGAAGACTCCTCTTGCAAAGAATAGAACTTTTCAGACCAATATGAAAGCTGTGGAACTGAATTGCTTATCAGCTATGGTGAAATATGAAGATAGCTGGCTCTGGCATTATAGGTATGGTCATCTCAATTTTAGAAGTCTTAATCAATTGGTTGATAAAGAAATGATACTTGGTGTACCTAAAATTGAAATACCAAACACAGTGTGTGATACTTGCTTGTTGGGCAAGCAACCTAAAAATGCATTCAGTTCAAGTATTGCTAGTAGATCAAAGGAGATGCTCAATGTTGTGTATTCAGATGTGTGTGGTCCTTTAGAGGTTCCTTCATTAGGGGGCAACAAATACTTCATCAGTTTTGTTGATGAGTTCAGCAGAAAGCTCTGGTTATATCTGATCAAGGCCAAAAGTGAAGCATTTGAAATGTTTTAGAAGTTTAAAATCTTGGTAGAAAAGCAAAGTGGAAAGTCTATTAAGATTTTAAGAACTGATGGTGGTGGAGAGTATACCTCAAAAGTGTTTGAGAAGTTTTGTGAAGACAATGGTATTGTGCATGAAGTCACTACTCCATACACCCCACAACATAATGGTTTGGCTGAGAGAAGGAATAGAAGCATGCTTGACATGACTATAAGTATGCTCAAGTTGAAGAAGATGCCTAACACTTTTTGGGGTGAAGCAGTAAGAACTGCAACTTACATCTTGAACAGATGCCCCATTAAGAAAATTGATCAAATTCCTGAGGAAATCTGGACTGGTTGCAAGCAGTCAGCAAAACACTTAAGAGTGTTTGGTTCATTATGCTATATGCATACCCCTGATGCAAAGAGAAGAAAGCTGGGGGACAAGAGTGAGCCTATGATATTGGTTGGTTATCATGAAACAGGTGCATACAGGTTATATCATCCTCTAAATCATTCAATAGTGATTAGCAGAGATGTTAAAATCTGTGAAAATGAAGCATGGGATTGGAATAAGAAAGAGAAGAGTTCCAGTCACACAGTTCCCACAGTAATTGTAGAAGATGATCAAGTTGAACAAATTCAACTTGATACTGAAGTTCAACCTGAAGTGCAAGTTGAAGAAAATCCAGTCATTAGAACTTCAATTAGACAGAGATTTTGCTTCAACTAGATTAGCTGGACATGAAGTCACTCTAGATAATTTAGTTAATGAAGATGGGGAATTTGTGCATTTTGCACTGCTAGCAGATGCAGAACCAATCAATTATGAAGTAGCATTAAATGAAGATGTGTGGAAGAATGCAATGATTGAAAAGTTGAATTCAATCAACAGAAACAACACATGGGAACTGACTGAACTGCCTGCAAGCAAGAAACCAATAGATGTGAAGTGGATTTTCAAGTTAAAACTGAAGCCAAATGGTGAAGTAGCCAAGCACAAAGCAAGACTAGTGGCTAGGGGATTCATGCAGAAGGCTGGTATGGACTACTTTGAAGTGTATGCTCCAGTAGCAAGACTGGAGACTGTGAGATTGATAGTTGCTATAGCTTGTGGCAGGAACTGGCCAATGCATCATTTGGATGTAAAATCTGCTTTTCTAAATGGTCCCTTAGATGAAGAAATGTATGTGACACAGCCACCAGGGTTCAAAATCAAAGGGAAGGAAAATATGGTGTATAGATTACACAAAGCCCTCTATGGATTGAAACAGGCACCAAGAGCTTGGAACAAGAGAATTGACAGTTTTCTTGTGCAGTAAGAATTTGTCAAATGCAAGTCTGAATATGGTGTTTATGTGAAGAAAGGAACTGAAGGTAAGCAACTACTCATTTGTCTATATGTTGATGACTTGATTGTGACTGGTAGTGATGTGAATAAGATAGAAGCATTCAAAACTCAGATGATGAATGAGTTTGAAATGTCAGATTTAGGAAAATTGACATATTTTCTAGGCATGGAATTTACTGAAGTTGAAGAGGGTCTGGTGATGCATCAAAGGAAATATGCATCTAATATTTAGAAAAGGTTCAATATGATAAACTGCAATCCATCATCATCACCTGCTGAGACAAATGTAAAGCTGGTGATGAATGAAGATGAAGAAATGGTGGATCCTACTTTGTTCAAACAAATTGTAGGGTCATTGAGGTATCTATGCAATAGTAGGCCTGATATTGCATATGCAGTTGGTATAGTCAGTAGATTCATGAGTGAACCAAGAGTATCTCATCTGCTAGCAGCCAAAAGGGTAATGAGATACATCAAAGGAACACTGGAGTATGGTATTCTATTTCCTAAATGTTTGAATGAAAGTTCTATGGAGCTGATAGCATATTCTGATGTTGAATGGTGTGGAGACAAGCAGGATAGGAAGAGCACTTCAGGGTACCTATTCAAGTTTTTAAATGCTCCAATTTCATGGTGTGCTAAGAAGCAACCAATTGTAGCATTGTCAACCTGTGAATCTGAGTACATTGCAGGGTGTATGGCAGCATGTCAGGCAGTTTGGCTTGAAAATGTACTCAAAGAGATGGAGATAGAGGTTAGCAGACATATAGCATTGTTCATAGACAACAAATCTGCTATAAGCTTGGCAAGAAACCCAGTTCTGCATGGGAGAAGCAAGCATATAGAGGCTAAGTTCCATTTTCTGAGGGAGCAAGTAAACAAAGGTGCTTTGCAGATTGTCCACTGCTCCACTGAGCTGCAGCTTGCAGACATATTCACAAAAGCTTTGAAGGTTGACAGATTCATGAAGCTCAGAAGTTTGATTGGAATGAAGGAAGTGGAAACTTGAATTAAGGGAGGATGTTAGTTTTAGTGATAATTCAAGTTTTAGTATTAGTTACACTTTGTTATAGTTTGCTTTTAAGCAATTTACGGTTTGTTTTCTACCATTTATGGTTTGAAAAAGTTTGTTACTATGGGTTATAGTTTGTTACTTACTTGTGCTTCAAGTAGTGTGTATATAAACCCATCCTTTGTGTATTTTCATTAAGTATCAATAATACAATTTTTCTATTCTCCAATCACATAATCTTTCTCTTCTCTCATTCTCTCAAATCAACACAAAACCTGAAACCCTAACAAACCCTAAAACTGTTTCAGTTGCTTAGGGTTCAAGCTTCCATTGTTGCGCTAACAAATACATAATTGGAAAATGAAAAAGAAAAAAAAATTGATAACAAACACATGTGAGACAGAGAACAAAACCCATAGAATTTATAAAGTTTTAACAAAATATATAAGTAGAAAGATTTCGTCAACATTTTATAATCTTCCCTTATGAAGCTTGGAAAGACGTCTAACTAAGCAAACACATCTACGTACAAGGCAGGGGATTGCATAAGCAAGATTGTCCAGAACGAATGCTTTGAGAATCTGAAATTCTTCAATTGATTTAGACAGATAACCTCTTTGAGATATCACCTGAGAGAGAAGATTTGTTATCAAATGTATGTTGATTCCTACGGTATCAAATCTCCATCACTTTATGCAACTAAATATATCACGAGGCAACTCATAAAATGATCATTAACAAATATGAGGGATAAATCAAGAAGAAAATAAATATGTTCTCTATTTTCCTTCAAAAAAAATATGTTCTCTATTTCATTGTTTGGATGATAAATTCTTGAAAAATATTTTTTTCAAGAAATACATTCTTGAAAAATATTTTTTTTTGGTTACATTCTTCAAACAAATTTGTTTGAAAGAACTTTATAAAATATTTTGTTAAAATTAAATTTAGAGAAGTTCAAATACCATCTAAAAATTTAGTATTTGAAATTTCTTTCCTATTCTATACAATGTGAATCTCAAATTGAGCCTTACAATTCTTTCAAATTTTGTGATTTGATTCTTATTTTTATTAACTATATAAATTTTAAACAAAACCAAATTGGTCCTTTTAACTTTCAAAAATTACAGGTAACCAAAAAAAAACTTTCAAAAATTACAGATTGGTCCGTTTATTTCTCAAAATTTACAAATTATCCCTAGATTTTATTATTTTTGTAAATTGGCTCCTCAACTTTTTGAAATTTCATATAAATAGCCCAATAAAGATTAAGAATGAAGAATAATGTTGCAGAAATGAAGGGATTTAAACTAAAGCATTTAACTTGCTTAAAATTCTAATTTTCCTAGAATTTTCAATTACCCAATTGAAACCCAGATCAAGTTTGCGTGCAAATAGAAGGGTGTAACTACATTGGATCCAATCACATTCAAACCATCCGATTAACATCTGACGATCCAAATTTTAAATTTGAAAACAAATAAAATTTGTGTTTAAAATATGAATTGTCTGATCTTAATCTAACCGTTCAGATCTAAATCCATCCAAATACAATGTTAATGATTCTATAATGAACTTACACTTATCCTCAAGATATTCTAAGTAAAATACAAAAATTGACCAAATATACATGAAGCTATATATATGTTTTTTCTTCTTTCAAATTCCACTTTTGTTTCATTATTAATTTTTGGGTTAATTAAGTTTTTAGTCCCAATAAATATTCACAGTTTTGTTTTAAGTCCCTATAAAATAAAATCACACTTTTTAGTCCCTGTGACATTTTCCTTAAGCATTTTAGGGACCAAAAATGTTGATGGAAATTTTTTATAGGGACTAAAAATGCTAATGGAAAAAATTTATAGGGACTAAAAATGCTGATGGAAAATTTTATAAGGACTAAAAAGTGTGATTTTATTTTATAGGGACTAAAAACAAAATTTTGAATATTTACCGGGACCATTTACTTTAATTAACCATAATTTTTCCACGCTACCTAGTTGTCTTTGTTTATCCTTTTTTCACCATACTACTCAATTCATCTCTTAAATGAAGGGATTTAGAAATAGCCAATAAAGATTAACATCTTTTTGAAATTTCATATAAATAGCCCAATAAAGATTAAGAATGAAGGGATTTAGAAAACTAATTTAAAAATGAAGGGAATTAAACTTTTTTTTTTTGAGCAAGAAGGGATTTAAACTTAACTTGCTTAAAATTCTAATTTTCTTATAATTTTCAATTACCCAATCGAAACACAGATCAAGTTTGCGTGCAAATAGAAAGGTGTAACTGCATTGGATCCAATCACATCTGAACCATCCGATTAACATCTGACGATCCAAATTTTAAATTTGAAAACAAATAAAATTTGTGTTTAAAATATGAATTGTCTGATCTTAATCTAACAGTTCTGATCTAAATCCATCCAAATACAATGTTAATGATTCTATAATGAACTTACACTTATCCTCAAGATATTCTAAGTAAAATACAAAAATTGACCAAATATACATGAAGCTATATATATGTTTTTTCTTCTTTCAAATTCCACTTTTGTTTCATTATTAATTTTTCCACGCTACCTAGTTGTCTTTGTTTACTTTTTTTTCACCATACTACTCACTTCATCTCTTAAATGCACTCTCACGCTAACATTAGCTATGTTATGTTATGTTTCTTCTAAACTTCACTCTCTCTCCTTTTGTCCTTCTCACTTTACTTTCCTCCTATAAAAGTTAGTAAAGCTCTTAACTCTTTACCTCAATTTCCATCTGTTTTTTTGTGTCATTTTCTTCCCCCAATTCCTCACTCTAAACTATGGCTGATGCCAAAGATTCCTTCAGGATGGAACCCAAATCTTCAACAACCTCATCCTCACAAAAACATCATAGGACTTTCTTCATGGCTCAAAACATCCTCAGAATCTTGGTCATTGTTCTAACTGCTGTTTCAATTGTAGTTACTGTCACCAACAACCAATCTGTTATGCTCTTCTCTATCCGGTTTGAAGCTCATTTTTATTACACATCATCTTTCAAGTAAGATTCAATTTCACCACAACCCATTTTCCATTTTCATATGTATAAACAAAAAAGGGTATTTTTTTATTTTTATTTTTTAATATTTTTTCTGTATTTATTTTTGTCTTTGGCACTAGATTTTTTGTTGCTGCAAATGGTGTGGTCTGTTTCATGTCTGTGCTGACACTGATAATCAATCTTTTGATGAGGCAACAAACACCTCAACGAAAAGACTATTATTTCTTCCTATTTTTGGTTGATTTGGTAAGTTTAATCTTTTTATTTTTAATCTTTATGCTCAAAAAAGAAGATATATGTCTGAAAACAGAAATCGCAGGTCCATGTTAAAATGTTATTGGCTTAGACATGTTTTGTCGGTAAAAATAGATTCTTTTTAATATTTTTTTTTATGTAAATCGGATATCATATGCGCAGAGTTGTAACCTACTTAGGTTGGTTTGGTTGAATAGTTTTGAGTTAGACCTTGGAGTATACTCCTCTCAAAGTCTCGACTTCAATTCTTACTAGTGTCAATTTTAGTGGGTTAGTCGGACTTCTTTGAGCAATAAAAAAAATCTTGTTAATTTATGATATTTTAAAATAATCCCATTTAATGTTTTAGTCAAGTCAATCTCCGTTTGCCTAGTGCTGAGGTAATTAACCAAATTATACATGTCATTGTTTATCATGGAATATGATTGATAATATGTGGCAACAATGACATTATATTTTTTATAGGGGAATGACATTATATTTTTGTTATCTATGTCAAAGTCAAGCAAAGTAAACGCATATTGATCACATAGACTGAAATAAATTATTCACAGATGTCTTTTACTCTGGCAACACCGACATGTATAATTATATTGAATTATGTGATTTTCTTAAATTATTAGCGGTGTCGGTGTGACAGTATCTATGTTATGTCTGGTGCTTGTATCCGTATTCATGCTTCATAGGTCAAAACAAAAACCATCATTTACCTTTCTTTCTAATCCACAAAATTAGGAGCGAATAAGAGTCAAATTTCTACTATAGCATGTTTGTTATGAGAAAATTGGTGAATTTTGATCAGGTGATGACGGTGTTGCTGATAGCTGGATGTTCAGCAGCCACAGCCGTTGGATACGTGGGACAGTATGGAGAGAAACACGTTGGATGGACTGCAATATGTGACCATGTGCAAAAGTTCTGCAAAACCAATTTGGTTTCACTTTTGCTTTCATATTTGGCCTTCTTTGCCAATTTGGGACTCACAATTTTAATAGCCTACAAGTTCACCTCTTAATTATTTTCTCCTCTCAATTTATCACATTCACATGGTTGTGTTGTGCCGTTTTATATGAAATTTCTTATATGGAATCTATTTCTAGTAGGAAATTTTTTCAGTTTGGTGTATGGTTTTAATTGCAAACAAATTGCTAGTACAATATACAACTACCTTAAGGAAGAATGAATTTAAATCATAATGATGCTTTGATAATGACTTGTGTCCTATAAAAATAAGGACCATAATACTTTATTTATGGCTTCTCACCTTTAATTAATAATTAATAATTACCATAATTAATAATAATAACTAGTTGCCTGCAATGTTGTACGAGATTTTTAGCTGGATCTTACATTTTTATATTTTCTTTGGTGGAAATTTTGGTAGTATGTTTGGAATTTGATGCATGTGAACCCCCTCCTTCTTATGAATAGGAAAGCTGTATGTCTCTTACTTGTTAAGTAGTAGAGGAACCAAATTAGGAAACGAGTATGAGGTGAGGTACAATTCATAAGTGAGTAATAATCACTTTTTTTATTGGGTTCTATGTTATGGGGAATGAATTTTTCACCACCGATTAAAAGTAATACTCCAAAATTATTAAAAGATGGATCCTCTGCACCCCGCACATTAGTGTAGCAGTTTGTATGACCATTAGATTAAAGTTTAAAATCATATTTTGTATTTGATCTAACGGTGATGCAACTGCTATGCTATACAATGTGTAGAGTAACAAATGATCTAAGTTTGAGTTATTAATTGTTAGATCAAGCATATAATCAATAGAATTGATGTGTTGTTAGTTTTTCAAATTATGAGCAAGCTTTAATTTTGTAGATTATGACATTTTATAATGGTAAAAGACCTTTATTTTGTAGTGTTTCTTACTTTCTTTTCACTTTAAAGATGGGTGGGAAAAGGAAATTGGACTCCGTATAGTTGATATTTTCCTCCGTCAGTCACGCAATTAGATTTTAAGCAATTTTATAATTTAAAAAATCTGAATTCAGATTGTCTAATTTTTGGTGAATGGTTTCGCATAAACTAGCTACATTTTCTGAGAGTATGGATATTTGACCTACACAGGTAGCTTATATCTATAAAGTGGACATAGTTCGGTTCAGGATGAAAACTGAATCGAAAGGAATTGAATTGTTTGCTAAATTTATAATGATTGAACTGAACCGAATAATTTATATTTTTAACTGAATCGAAATATTCCGAACTTTTTCGAACCGAACCGAATTGTTTTTTGAACAAGCAACTGAACTGAATTGTTACTATTGGTATCGTTGAAAAAAAACCAAACGAACCTAGGTGAGAAACTATATGGAGTATTTTTTTTTTTTTAAGGAAAAACTATATGGAGTATTTATTGCTTCTCACCTAGGCATGGCATTTGAACCCGCCCCGTCCAGACCCAGCCGCCCTCCGCCTTTATTTAACGGGAAAAAGCCGATTTAACTGGGTGTGGGTGTGGGTGCGGGGAAAATCTGTTTCATTAGTACGGGGACAGGATCGGGGGATGGCCAAACCCACACCGTACCCACCCCACCCCCGCCCTGTTTATTTTAAATTACTTTTATACCCTTATATTTGATAATCATATTACTCTTATACTCTTCTTAACATAGAAAGTATGTGTTAAAGAGAAAGAAAGAAAGGAAAGTGCAAGCACTACATCCCTCTCATTGGCTTAGCATAATAAAATTTTGCCGCTTAAAAAAAAACATATTTTTTGTTGATGTGAAAAAAAATTGATTTATTTTACTACAATTTCGCGGGTGGGGGTTGGGGCGGGGCTAGGGAAACCCGTCCCCGCTGGATGCAGATTTTGGTGTGAATTTGATATTTCCGGTGGGTTTGGTGCGCGGGGATGGGTACTGTGAAACGGGGGCGGGGGACGGGTATGCCGAAACCCGTCCCTGACTCGTCCTGTTGCCATGTCTATTCTCACCTTCTTTAATTAATAATAATAACTAACTGTCGTCAATGTTATACGATTTTTAGCTGGATCATACATTTTACTTAGATTTTCTTTGGTGGAATTTCTGGTAGTATGTTTGGTGTTTGATGCATGTGAACCCCCTTCTTATGAATGGGAAAGCTCAAAATTAAATTCTACTATATGTATCCTACTTGTTAAGTAGTAGAGGAACCAAATTAGGAAACGAGTGTGAGTATAAGGTGAGGTGAGAGCAACAATTCATAAGTGAGTAATAATCGCTCTTTTTATTGGGTTCTATGTCATGGGTATGAATTTTTCACGACCGATTAGAAGTAATAATCACTCTAAAACTGTTAAAAGATGGACCCTTCGCACCTCACACATTAATGTAGCAGTTTGCATGATCATTAGATTAAAGTTTAAAATCATTTTGTATTTGATCTAACGGCGATGCAACTGCTATGCTATCAGGGGTGGGAATAGGCTACACCGTCCATCAGGGACCTATGACCAGGCCTATTTAAAGCTTGGATCGGCATAACTCCTTTATTAAATAAGTTAGACTTAAGCTTTTTAAAAAGCTCATACTTTTCATATTTATAAGATATAATAATCTTAATATAAATATTCATAATTATAGAATAATCATTACACAACTATATAAGGTATATATGTGAGATCCAATATATTTATGAATCTATTTCACTTCTATTCAAATATATATTCAAATAGATTTCCTTCCTATTCATTCCAGTCCTAAATAATATATCTATATCACGATCTCGTATTATAATACCTTGGGTGCTAATGAAACTATTTTAGTGAAATTTAACTGTCTCAATTCTCGGGCTATTGCGGAAAAAATTCGAGTTCCTTTTGGATTTCCTTCTTTATCAATGAGAACCGCCGCATTATCATCATACTTTATTATTATGCCATTACTGTATCCGGTTAGGATTGATCTAAACCAGCTCATTATATATGTATGACTCACCATGCCAACTATAAAACAATTTATTAGAAACACAAGACAGCCAATCCGAAATGTAACAAAATCTCCCGCTCTTCGGGGATGCCCTCAGCGCCGAGGAACATGTACTAGGGTGTATGTGCGACTCGTTTAGATCATAGACTAAAATATAAAAATCTAGTAAGAATTATATATATATATAATTCTATTATGTATAAAATTTATGGTTTCGATTGGTGCAAACCGAATCACCAATTTAAATAGGTCAGGCTAAAACTTATAGAAAAGCCTACTAAACCTATCAGGTATGTCCATATATGTGTAATTATATACTACATTGTATAATACACGCGCATTAGCCTATACAAAATACATTATTGGATATATACATACTGTGTGCGCGCGTGTGTGTGTGCGCGCGCGTGCGTGCGCGTGTGAGGTTTGGTGGAACCTATTTTTGAGTTTTTGATAGGTTGTATGAATATTATAAATGTAGTTGAATTGTTTGAATAATTATAAACGGTAAAAGAATATAAAAAATTGAATGTGGTTCATTTAAACTACTAAATTGAGTATTACAGACGTGTATGCTCAAACGTGGGACTATTTGAACATGTGAATTTGTTGCAAATAAAAAAGGGCTTTGTTGTAGTTTTGGTCCTTTCATCATATTTTTGAATTAAAAAAATTTGTGATGTGATAATTTGAATGATATATGATATGTTGATGAAAAATATCGAAATTGTAAGAAAATTTATTTAAAAAATTCATTTGAAATTTCGCAACACCATATTTTAGAGTAAATATTTAATGGAGAGACCAAACTTTCAAATTTTAAAAATAGAAGATCAATTCCGTATAATGGTAAAAAGACAAATAGACAAAAACTGCAATTAAGTCAAGAAGAAAAAAAAACAAATCCAAGTCCACATGTCTAAGCTCATTTTGATCACAAGCAACATACACCCTTTAGTTATTATTGTAAGCAAAAATGTATTTTTTTACATTCATTTAATAAATGATGTAACTGGTCTATAAATCTAAAATGTAGATTTTTGCTTATAATAGTGACAAGAGAGTATGAACTTTTTTTGTCAAGTAGTCTAGTTACTATAATTCACCTTATAAGAAGAATAAATAAGATGTTCGGGGTTCGAACTTCATCCTCCACATATTGTCCCTGTCAATTGAGTTATGATCAAAGAGACGAGGAATGTATGCTTTATTAGTTTCTGTTTTAATTTTTAATCACTTTTATGCTAATTTTCTGCCAAAAATATTCCTTTCATACTTTTTTTTACTAGCAATATTACTTTTCTAGATGGTAGTTGTTCTTGTATAACATCTCTTGCATACTTATCCAAATTTACACATGTTGAAATTCAAATTGCTCCCATGATTGTGGCAAAATCATCACACTACCAAACATGCATAAAAGTAATACAAGAAGTTATACCAGAACAACTACCATCTAGATTTACACATGTTGAAATAAAGTTAGCTCTGGGTAACTATGCAATATTGAAGACGGTTATTAGCCTAGGACATATGACAGGCATATATTCTTGTGGAAGTTATCATATGTTGCTTTAAATAAGGTCTTGTTTGTGGCACTAAAATAAGTGCTGCTAATGCACTTAGAAATCGAATTCAACACATAAATGATCGTAGATTATCCATACATGATTAAGTACGCCATCTTTTCTTGTTTAAATTTCAAGTCATTTATTATTTATGCACTTTAATTTTCCTGCTAATTTACGATTTATGCATTTTACTTACGGGAAAAATTAGCAAATGTCCTTAGTGCATTGTTTAAACAATCAAAAGTGGTCATTTATGTATAAAAAGTTGTATAATTATTACTTTTACATTTGTTTGGGTAATCAAAGACAACATTCAAGTTTTACATTTCAAGATTTATGCACTAAAGCATACATAATGTCCTTGTTTGGGTATTCAAAGACAACATTCAAGTTGTTAATTTCCACGACATATATGAGCAACGTGATAACACATACATTGACACGTTTCTTGGTTGAACACGTCAAAATCTTACTTTTTAATTTGTCAAGAACACATGTTTAAACATTCTATTTGTTGACGACAAACTGATATATGTGCATCAGTTCAGATTATTAAAATTCCCAAACCACCACCATAACTTTATAAAAATATATAAAGTGTATCATTTGCAAAATCACGATGGTTCAACATGATTTTGACAAACCCACCACAGGGACAGATGCACAGGCAAGAGAATGTAGGCATGTGCCTTCACTAACGCAAAATCACGATGGTTCAACATGATTTTGACAAACCCACCACAGGGACAGATGCACAGGCAAGAGAATGTAGGCATGTGCCTTCACTAAATTTTAAAATTTTGGCAACCATATACTCTTACGATTGAGGGCATACTTCAGCAATCTAAAATTACAAATTACTATATAGAAGGGTTTCTTATTTTGACCTGGGTTTCTTATTTTGACCTTATGTTCCTAATTACATACATGTTCTTTTTTATTTGATAGTGGCGTTCCTAATTACTTTTTTATTTTTGACCTGGGTTTCTTATTTTGACCTTATGTTCCTAATTACATACATGTTCTTTTTTATTGTATTAATTCGTTACATACATGTTCTTTTTTATTTGATAGTGGCGTTCCTAATTACATGTTTATCATGTTTATTAGTGGCGTTCCTAATTACATGTTTATTCTTTTTTATTTGATAGTGGCAGGGGTTTGAACTCCGGACCTTGCATATATTATGCATTGTCCAAACCAACTGAGCTAAACTTACGATGACACATGTTTATTCTTTGAAAGAAATTATATATGTTCATTAAAATAAATATATATATTTTACGGTGTATGTTTGGATGAGTGTTAGTTCGTCAGAATCACGTTGTTTAAGTTCAAAAGTATAATTTTTATCAAAAATCTTACTCATTCGACGTAATTTTGACACTCTCACGGTCAATCTAAACATGCATAAAAAATCATCCTCTTCAAGAAAAAAATCTAAACATGCATAAATTATTATTGCCCCACTGTATAAAATTCTGGATCCGTCGCTGCCCACCATGATAAGATATCAAACATGCACCAATTTTTCTTTTTTAGGAAATGCACCAAATATACTTTGAATTGCTTTTATTTTCTTCTGGGGTATATCAAGAACTCAAAATTTTCTGTCTTCATCAAATGTTCTGAGAATCATCAGATGCACCATCAAAATGGTCCATAACATTATAACCTAGTTTTAACAAATCGAGAGAGCCATAACTAATTGTAGCCCACAAGAGTAATGATTTTACATGTGAACTCTGTAAATAGAGGTTCAATGCCATCACAGAGGGACTATAATATATGGCTAAATGGATAGAGTGGCATGTGGGTAATCATAGATTTTTTTTATTTTTACACTACAAATACATAATTAAATTATAAATTTGTTAAAATAACGACTTTAATTTTTTTTTTTTTCATTATACACTTAATTCACTTTAGTGAAGTTAAATTCAATTATTTTCTTGGACCAAAGTAAATCCTTTAACAAACTCATTGTTAGCTTGAGGCATTGAAAATGTTTGATTAATGACAAAGTAAATACTGCCAAAAAATAACTAACTGAACTTTTGACATTGCTAGAACCAATCATATGTTATTTACCACAAAAATATTTTCAATCAAATAGTTGTTTGATTCAAAGAGATTCCTTGTTGTAAGAACTCAAATTTATTAATGATCTTGACAATTGATTAAGATTAGACATTTAAACTTTTGATTTTCAATTTGTCAAAGTTATGATATAAGTTGTCCAATATCTATCCTACATTATATCAGACATCAAAAAGCCAAATTAAAGACCCTTTAAAAAGCATCATCTAATTTAAATAAATAAATATATGTCTCTTACTATTGTATTAAAACTTGAGAGTCATAAAGTGAATGAATAATAACCGAATTAATTATATGGTAATGTTAAATTGTACAATAGTCTAATGATCAAGCATGTATTTAACTACACATAGAAAAGAAACTAGAAAACCATATAAAGTGTATCAATCAGTTGGATTTTCATCACTATCTCTAAGGTGTTCTTTCAATGGTTGTCCTAATGTTTCCCAATTTTTACTATCCCATGCTGCATCAATTTCAGGCAATTCATACTCATCTGGATGTAATGATAATTGAAATTCAGGTAGGTCTGGCAATGCTTGATGGAGACCTCTGCATCATTAGCAAAATTCCAATTTTACATACTCATTATATTTCAATGAAATAATTAAGGAATTTATTTAGAACATTAAAAAAAAAAAGAGAGAGAGAGAGATCTCCTTACTTTTCTTGCTCCAAAAGGTATCCATACATCTGGTACTTCTTTGATGCAACTTCAGGAATTTTTTGATTTAGAAGTTTCATGACACCCCAAAGTGGAGGAGCCCTAAACAAAATAAACAAAGTAATTATAGACATTAGTATAATAGTTGCTTTAGCCATATATATGTTTAAATCATGGCGTGTTTAGTTATATATACGTGCATGTTTGAATTCGGTGTGAGTTTGACTAAATCATGACATTTTGCCGTGATTTTGGTAAATGCTACACTTTGAAAGCACTACAAAATCACGGCGTCCATGTGATTCTGTGAAATTCACCGTGATTCCAAACATACACTTAGTTGTTTTAGAAAATGTGTAGAAACCAATGCAACTTGTGAGAATGCATGGATAACTTACTAGTTGTAATAAAAGAATGTGCAAGGAAACATACCTTGTCACTGGAGCTGCAAGACAAAAGCTCAAGCAGGCCTTTTTGCTTTCCTGAAGAAGTTCTTCTGCAGCAAGAAAACAAGACACCGCAAGAATGTGACTGGTCGGTTCGTTACCCTTGTCGAGGATCAGACCATGGTAGTAGTAAGCTGTAGCCTGCCAATATTATAAAAGAAAGTGATTAGGATTGGATCACTCATATTATTGGATATCTTCAAGGTTTATCTTTTGGTGGTAAGTATTTAGTCAATATTGATAGCATAACTACTAACCTTGGATTCAAGGAATTTCCATTTGATGAACCTGAGATGCTTCTTTCCATGCCCTTGGTTGAAGTCACATTCCGATAAGCAGTGATACGCCTGCTCATAAAAGTGAGAAACTCTTCAGCTCTTAGTCTTAAGTACTAAATGAAAAAAAGATATTGATTGGAGGTATAAAGACCATCTATTTTGGATTTTGATCCAATTGATTTTGAAAGAATTTGTTCTAATAAAATTAACGTTAAAAATCAATTTGCAGATTATGATATTTGCAAATAGAACAAATGATTTCGTTTGGACGGTCAAGTAGAATCGATTTTGATATGCAAATGTAAATAACTGTGAATTCCGCACTCAAAATCAAGTTTTCTTAATATAAAAGCTATAAATTGTTCATCAAATCTTGCAATAAGTGTATGTTTTGATTGACGTTAAGTTTGGCAGAATCAATGTGTAAACGTGATTTTGGCAAAAGCTACACTTTTGAGCTTCAACATAATCATGGTGCCATTGAGATTTTGTAAAACTGGTCATGATTCCAAACATGCACTTAGTCTTTAAATTAGTAGTGATGAGTAGAAGCTGAAAGGATGAAGAAATAAAGACCTGACTAAAGTAAATCAGCTGTTCACATGCCATCCTCCTCTTCACAGACAAAGTTGCCTTTTGACTGTCCACGGCTAGACCAAGCTGAATCTCAGTTCCCTAAAAGTCATCAAGATGAGGTCTTATACCTAATGTAGGACTTGGTCTATATAATTAAAGCTAAATAAAAGGATCTTTGTTCCATACATTTCAATAAAAAGGCAAAAGAAATGAAAATAAACCTCATAATCCAATAATATGAAATCCAAAACATTTATAAAATGCTATTATTTGACAAAACCTGGCCTAGTGATTGATCAACAAGTACCTGGCCTAGTGCTTGAATAGCTATAGCTTCCAATACACCCTCCTGCAAGTCATGTGGCAAAATTTTCCTGTATATTGTTTAAAGTTAGTTCCTTAATAAGGTGCTTAATGTTGGTAATTCAAACATAAAATTTTATATAAACATACTTGGTTTCAGCTGGTATTTGAGGAAGAATTTGCCTAACACAGAACTCTAGGTATCCTGATGCTTTGAGTAACAAATCAATTGCTTCCCTCTTGCTATCTGATAGTACAAAAATGTTTAACCATGATTATTGACTGTTTATATTGTGGATCCTTCAATAGGATCCGATTCTATGTAACACCGCACTTCCAATTGAAAGCGATAAGCAGTGATCCGATTCTATGACACATGTGATTATATTCAATTGTTCTATTTTCTAAAATTATTATCGGTGTCAGCGTGTCAATTTCGTGTCTGGTGTCCATGTCAGTGCATCATTGCTCTTTATAAACTATTTTAAGACCTTATTTCTTTTCAACGTGGAACTTGAATTTTTCCAAAATATGCAGTATTAGCAGAGTATTTAAATGCTTAAAAAGCTTATATATCGGCACAAAACCTGCAGACACAACCCTGAATCCAGAGTCTGAATGGTCCCTTGGAATCATCAGTGAATCAGCCTCAAACAGTGTCAGCATAGCCATAAAGTGAACACATGATAGCACCTCAAACCACACATTTGATATACTACTATCCTGCCAAATTACACTTTACCATGGTTAAAAAAAATTCCAAAATCAATGATGAAAAATAAAAAAAGTTAAGAATGATATTGCAAGTAACCGTACTTGTTTTCCAACTTCAAAGTTTTTCCACTTGAATTCTATTAGCCCCTCAAGACCATATTCTGCATATCATACATAAATTATAACTCATTTAACAAATGAAGAAAGCATAGAGAAAATAAATCATATTTATCTGGAGAAATTTATGAACCTTTCGTAGTAAGTCCAATTAGAAAAGACAAGTACTCATTCAAAGCTCGCCGCAATTCAGCTATAGCTGATCCATCTGCACCACCAAAGAACTCAAATTTTTAAACCATCAAAATATCTTCAATTAATTTTGCTATGCATCATTGAGAAATTATGACTCAGTTTGCCACATCATCATTTTTCGATCGATAAATTCTATCGAGGACTAAAAGTGGAGGAATCATATTACAAGACCAAAAACACTATTAGCTCTAAAAGTAGTAGAGTTTCAGATGAACAAACCGGTATCTTCTGCTACAAGCACAATCTGGTTCATATTACAAGACCAAAAACACTATTAACTCTAAAAATAATAGAATTTCAAGTGAACAAACCGGTATCTTCTGCTACCAACACAATCTGGTTCCGAAGAGACGACAATTTATCAGCAAGATCCTTTGGAACTAATCCTTTAAGTGCTCTTTGAAGATCAGATTGCACTGGAATTCTGATTGATGGAGTTAACACAACTACTTCAGGAAAGCTTGATTTCTTCTTCTTATACACAGAATAAGTGCACCCCATTTTTTTGGCTAATGATGAATCTTATCAAGCATAACATCCTATATAAATTCACCATCCATTGTCACAACTTATGTACATGAATAATTAGCATATGAGGAAAGATCATGTTATAATACTTTATTCATTTATAGAAAAAACAGTTGCAAATGTGTGTGTATGTGACAGAAAGGATAGTTATTACTGGTAGATTCAAATGTAGCTGATTTATCAATATTAAAAATAAAAATAAATACTCACACATGCACATACAAGTTGAGAATAAAAGGAATAATAATAAAAGAAAGACATAGTTTGGAATAACTCACTGGATACAGAGAGGAAGACAGAAGAAGGGATATATATATATATATATATATATATATATATATATATATATATATATATATATATATATATATATATATATATATATTGTACTATGTATCTGACTAATGAATCTGAAGCTCAAGAAACGAGACATAAATCACATGGACATGGCGTAGAACTCTCAGCTAAGTTGAAAGAAGCACGTTCAGTTCTTCTATTTTGTTTTTTTTTTTAGGAAATGCTTAATCTTTACTTGAAGGATGTGCATTGGACTAGATTTTGTTGAAAATAATGTATTTTCATGTGTTCATATAAGAGAACATGCATGCATTCAAGAAGTCAATAGCATGGTCTGCTTGTTTGTATTTATTTCAACTTGTCTACTAGAATTATCACTTGTGAAGTTGTCTGATATAGCTTATGCCTATGGAAACAATTTATGACATTTTTATAGACTTTCAATGATAGTTCATGAAAACAACTCGTAGTTTATATAAAAAGTTTGAATTTCTTTTATTTTTTGTTATAAAAATAGCTTATACATAAATACTTTTATGATAAATGATTTTTTTTTAAAGAATTAAGGGAGTAAAGAAGACATCAAGGAGAAGTTAGACATCCCAACTAGGTTGGCACTCCATAGCTGCTCCCATTTTCTGTCATCTGCTCTGAAATTTTATTAAAAAGGGAAAACTATACAAGAGGGAGACTAAGCCAAAACCCTAAAAAATGACAACAGAAGAGGGATCTAAGGGAATCTAAAATTCAGAAGACCATGTTTGTCCCGGTAAAAATCTTGCCTAAGAAAAATAGGTAAAAATCTTGCACCCTTATCGAGTTGCCTACAAAACCCAGTCTAAGGGTGCAAGATTTTTACCTAAGTATGGTGTAAAATGTTCATTAGAATCCTCCATCTCCAGAACCAAAATGTGACAAATCAAATTAAGATTCTTTTGATTAGTGATTATGTTATAAAAACTTAGTTAAATTGTTATTCAAACAAAACCTACAGGGGTCTATTTAGATTAAAATAAAATTAAATGCTTATAGAATAAGCGATTAAAACATAAGACCTTGTATTTAAGTTATTTTTATAGTCATACGATCAAACTGTTTTCATATAAATTGTAAGTTATTATCATAAACAAATGATTATCAAAATTAGATGATAACAACTTGTGAATATGACAAGTCATTAATTGTTTATATAAATTCTTCCAAATACATGATGTGAAGTACTCATAAAAGATCCAAGAGTAACAAATGATGATAAATAAAAAGAAACATAGAAATGGCGTGAGTTACAATTAAGATTACAAAAAGTTGATTTCTACATCCTATTGACAAAATCAAAGTTGATTCACATTAAAAGGAAGAAGATCTTGATATATAAGAATCTTCAATGGTTTCCACAAGAACCTTAGTGGAGGATTAGCACTCAACTCTATATTTTGCACAGATATGTTACACCTTTCGCATCAAAATATGATCCAGCACCGTATTTACACGGTGAACACTATTAACCACATTTTAGTCCACACCAAATTCTAGTCCGGTTAAGTGTGCAACTACAAATTAAAAAAAAAAAAAAAATGAAATTAATCATTTTTTTATTATTTTGGGATGCATGTCAACCTTAATTGCTCAATGCAAGAGAATGAGAGATAAGGTGTGTGTTGGTTGTGAATACTACTCGTTATTTTAATGCAAACATAAGATTATGTCATTAACCACTTTGACTACTGTATTCACTACAAAAATTTATGTTATTAGGTCCCCATGAGCTTAGCTCATTTGGTAAGGGATAATGCATTTGTATGCAGGGGCCGGGGTTCGAACCCCGGACACCCCACTTATTCACCTTTAAGGTACCTTATTTCTCTAGCCACTAGGCTACTTGACCAAAAAAAAAAAAAATTTCTCTAGCCACTAGGCTACTTGACCAAAAAAAAAAATTATGTTATTAGCCACTTATTTCACATACGAGTCATTAACGTGAGTGGTTCCTCTCCGGTGGAGTTCTCTCCAGTTTTTTGCAATGCCTAACTATTCACTTTTAATTACACTCTCTCTCCCTTTTTAACATTACAAACACACTATTTCATCTATTTAATGGAGGGTCTGGATTACACATGAGAGGAAAAAAAACAGAGATAGTCTCCTCCCGTCATTAACCACTTACAAAACATTATTAACCGCAAAAATGAATGTCATTAACCATTTATTTTACATAGTTACTAAATAACATAAGTATATAAATTTATGTAAAATAAGTGGTTAATATCTTATATTTTGGTGGTTAATATACTAAAGGGGTGTTTGTTTCGGCGATACACAAATTATATCTAGGAATAATTTACCCGGAAATAAAAATATGAAAATTTGATTCCTAGGTATTTTTTAAAAAAAAAAAAAATGTTTGGCAAATAAGTTGACATTCTTGAAAATTTGGAAGTTACAATTTTTTTAAAGATCTATGTAGGATTTCATGGGAATGCACATTTCCATCTTCTCACATTAGAATAAATTCATGGGAATAAGGAAAGTTATGAGAAGTTACTTCATTTCCATAAACCTTTATACCGAAGAATATTTTTTCTCAACTTTATAACATGCATGGATGTAATCATTCCATAACCATGTATTATCATTTATCATAAATGTCATTTTTTTAATATTATTTTAATTCGATACCCTACCTAAAAAATGAGTATTTTGATGGCTTTAATTTCATTGTTCACTTACCGGAGTCTCATTTAAAATCATAACAAAGATTGGTATGAACTAACCCTTCAAAATGTCAAGTTAACGCCATCAAAATAACATCACCACGTATAAAGGAAAAATAATTTAGAGGTAATCGTTATATAACAATTCAAATCAAACTAAATACATCCATTAAGAACTTGGAATGGTTTTGAGCCTTCATTCTCCCATGGATATAACAAATTATATGAATTTAATTTACTGCAATAGGTTTTTATGAGTGTTATCATTTATAATATATTTTTATTCTATATTTGAATTGTATTTCGTATTATAAAATCTTATGACTATAGAGGGACATGGTTTAAAATTGTTTAAAATCATGTGATTTTGTGTTTTGATACATTTTTTTTAATGAAATAAAATTTAGATAAATTGGGTGTCGGGAGCTCTCTAAGGCTAAGCTTGATGGTTTAAGTACTGCTACCGTCTAACATAAATACTTGCATCAACAATACTCTCACATCAACTAGAGTTTGAACACACTCCTTTGAAAGAAATGGGTCAAATATGTTTTAATTTGACCATTAACCTTTGAGTATTTCAATGCTTTATTCCTTAGACGGTTAGTGTAAAAAATATGTATATATGTATCATTGATAACACTTGGGGTGTTGGTTCAATGCTAAGAGTTTAGTCTTATAACCTCAATGTACAAAGTTCAAATTTGGCTTAATTAATACTTTGGTCCCTTAACTTATTTTTGGATTTAAATTTGGTCCCCTAACTTTAAACTGTCTCAAATTGGTCCCTTAAATCTTACACCGTTTACCATTTTGGTCCCCTCCGTTAGTTTTTTTAAAATCTGGTAACCATTTGCCACATGTCAGTTTTGATTGATGATCAATGGTTGGATCATTTGTAGCTTATAATGAACCACAACCACCTAATTTTTTCTTCATCTTCTTCCCATTTCAATCTTCTTCATCTGCATCTTTATTCATATCCATCTTAAACAAAATCCAGAAAATTACAAAATTTCATAGCTATTTTTGAGAAACTCCAAAGCAAATTCCAGAAAATATTGCAAAACAAAATCAAAACATTCAATCTGTAAAAAAAAAATATCAAAACAAAAACTCTACTTCATCTTCATCCTTGAATCTAAGATTGTCAATCTTCATCCCCTTAAATTTAGAATTAACATCACCACTATCATCTAACTCACAATCAAAACTAACACCCATTTATTAAACCCAATTTTTTAGGTTCAAAATGAGTTTGTTTCAACTCCACAGGAAAAGAGAATTATTCTATTCTCCAAACTACTCTGTAATTCTCAAGCTCACCTTTAACAAACGCGCGATTTAAGAAGCTGAAGCCTTTGGATAGCAAAATTTCAAAATTGGAAGAATTGAATTGTGGGTATATGAGGAAAGAAGCCATGGTTCTTTGAGAGCTGTTTCACGAGGGAAACCTATGGCTCATTCTACAGAAGAAAAAAATCAAAACAAAATCCAGTAACAACAATAACACAACACAATAAATCTGGCCCAAATCTGCTCCCCAACAACAACACAACAACAGTAAAATGGGTTAATGTTCATAAAACAATGGGTTTATATTGGGATTTGAAAGGATTGATGTTGATGATGAAGGATTGTAATTCGAAAATGAGTTTTTTATGAAAGATTGGAAGAAGAGAAAAGGAACAAAGAGGGAAGAGAATGAACAAGAGAAGAGGGAGAAAGAAAGAAGAGGAGGAAAGGAACACGGGGAAGAGAAGATTTTTTTTTTTTTTTATATTTTAATTTTAATTTTTAGGAAATTCAATAGAAATAATCATATGTTGTGAGTCCATTGTATATTTGTGTGCTCTCTAAATCCAGCCATTAATCACCAATCTTAAATGACATGTGGACAAAGGGTTAACAGATTTTGAAAAAAACTAACGGAGGGGACCATAATGGTAAACGGTGTAAGATTTAAGGGACCAATTTGAGACAGCTTAAAGTTAGGGGACCAAATTTAAATCCAAAAATAAGTTAAGGGACCAAAGCATTAATTAAGTCTTCAAATTTCTTTGGTACAATTATAAAGTGATTATTAGTGTCAATATATTTATAACATTTCCACCTTTTCCAATTTTTAAAACTAAAACAAAAATTAATATAATAATAGGATATGATTGAATGTATATGTGAACATATTTTCTATATTGATGGTATACATGTATATCAATTAAATTCCTTAAAAAAAAAATGTATATCAATTAAATTATATTTTCACGTTTCTTATTCATCATTCAATATTAAAATCATTCCCCATACTCCGTAATGATGACATAAATCTTTGAGTTTGAGGATCGGTTATTCCTAGTTGAAAAATATTTTTAAACCTATTCTAGACCAATTCTCTGAGAATTTTTAGAAGGACTTCCATTTTGGGTAAAGTCCTACAATTTCCGTTATGTATCTATTATTTAAATGATATTGTATAAGATTTAAAAAAGTCAATTTCAATTGGTCAAAAAAAAAAGTCAATTTCTAAAATATTTGAAAATTCACATAAAAGTAGTTATATTGATTTATTTTTTTATACTAAATAATATTTTTTTATAAATTTATATTAAAATACTGTTGTTATTTTATGTACTCTAATTCTCTATGAGTCCTTATCATCAAAGGTTAAAAATAATGTTCAATTTAATTACTTTCCAAAATAACATACCATTTTTTAAAATAATATTGTATTGTACGTGATACTCCCTCCGTCCCATAATACATGACACAGTTGACCCTATTACGCATGCCAATGCATAATTTTGAGCTTAAATATCTTGAATAATATGTTAGAAAAAATTATTAAAATTTGATATTTTGAAAATACTCATCAATATGAATCTAAAGACATCTTATATGATATTATTTATCTTTGTATATTAGTAGAAAAATATGGCCAAAGTAAGTTAAGTCAAAATTGCAAGTTTTCAAATGGGTCATCTATTGCGAGACGGAAGGACTATTTGATAAACATCACCAACTTTTTTTTTTCCGTTAATTATATTTTAATGTTTGGTAAGAAGAGACAATACTGGTCCGATAAGTACATCTAATATGTAAAATGTTTAAGGATATTTGATACACAGAGGCTCAAATTTGAACTTGTAATTCCTCATTTATCAACATTTAGTGTGTATAATTTTCATCACTAGACACTTTAAAAAAGAAAAATATTATCGAAAAGTAAATGCATAAAATAATGGGTTAATTAAGTTTTTGGTCCCTATAAATACCTGCAGTTTTGTTTTTAGTCCCTATAAAAACAACTCACATTTTTTAGTCCCTACAAAATTTTCCGTTAGTGTTTTTAGTCCCTATTAAATTAAAATTTATTTAATTATGCTTAAACTTCTAAATTTTTGAAAGTTTTTTTACAGACATGTTCATAATATCGTAAGACACTCTTTTATAAAATCTTTTAGTTTTTAAACATGTAATGAATTAAATATGAATTTTTCTAAAAGCCAAATTTTCAAGATTATATTAATGAAAATTTGGACCTAATAATAAAATAATTAATCAAGAAAACTATAATTAATAATATTTATCTTGAGCTTATGCAATATTTCATACAACCTATTTTATAACGTACTCTTTGTCTCATAATAATTGTCATATTTGCAAAACAAATTATCTTTAAAAGAGCCTCCCTTTCAATTTTCAATGTACCTTTAATTAACTTTTCACGATTGTATCATCATTTTTTACGGACATAATTGTATCATCTAATTAATATTATGTTCACTACGCTTAAGTTATTATTTCCACTTTGCATTTATAATGATAAATACTACAAAAATAGTTAATAAGAATAATTTAGTAAAATCACAAATATTTTTCTTTCGTTTGTCATTTTGCTGAATTTGTATGAAATTGTCAAATCCAATAGTTATTATGGAACAGATGGAGTGTATGTATGTATGAATAAATGAATATATATATATATATATATATATATATATATATATATATATATATATATATAAGTTTGTGCATGTATCTATAGGACGTGCTTTAATATATTTTCCCTGGTTTTAAATATAAGTAACAAAGTCAAGTGTACTTTAGTTAAATATAGACCAAATACATTTGAGAGAGAGACTATACCTAGATCAAAATTGAACAATTATATAATCACAACACTCTTTACTAAAACTTAATATGCTAGCAAATACAAAATGTTACGACACCGATGCATTTTGAGCATCAGACATATGTTGATGTCTGATTCTGAAACTGAATCTGATGATGACATTAACAATTTTGTTGTCGTCGAACCAAGAAAAAGAAATGGGAAACAACCAATGATCAATACGGAAAATCTTCGACGCATGGAAAAGAGAGAGGGGAAGAGGTTACTTTTCACCAGCTCGGGAAATTTCAGAACACTTGAAGCCCAAAGCACATGCAGATCAAGGTTACCAAAACAATTATATCCACTTTAACTATCATATTTTTCTAATGATTTTGATTTCTGAAAAGTAGAGAAGAATTCAATTACATAGGATGGGGAGCCCACAAAGCTTTAGACCAAGTAACATTAATTTTTTTCTTCTTCAAATTGATAGAAAGTCCTTGCCTTAAGACGAAACAAAATAGATTGTATAAGTTGTTTTAATTTAGTTCATTTTAACCTTTAATAAAAATGGTAGAAAGCCCTTGCTTTAGGTTGAGTCATAACCATGCCAGTGTCCAAATATCGTGTTTTTATTAAATATTTACTGGTGATTATTTTTCAATTTTAAAACAGTTAAAGATATTGATTCAGATAAGTGTATTTATATATGCAATTCAAGTATAAATATATTAGTTTATCCAATTGATAGATTGTCTGATAGATAGATATAAGTGCAATAACAAAAGAGTTTTAGGGAGTAAGAATTTTAATCTCATAATTTAGAAAACATTCTTTAGATCTAAAGAATGTTTTCTAAAGTATAGTTTTGGGTTTGTAAATCTAGTAAAATATCTTAATTTTGATAGAATTTATAATCAAATAGACTAAGAAGAGGTCACTCAAGCCGTTACTCTAGCTCTCCATACCTACAACAATAAGTTCACTACATAGTCCACTAGTTTTAAGGTATGGTATATTTGATACCTAACGAAAAATGTCACCTTTCATTAAAAAAAATCAGTAGTTTTATAACGTCCATTTTAATACTTAACAAAAATTGTACACATTTAATATTTGTCACATAATTTGTTCTCACAAATATTATAACCTTAAATCCATTTTACTACCCTAAAAAATTAAAGAAAGAAACAATTTTTCATAATTTGTTCTTACAAATATCTTACCTGTGGTGAATCACCTATTTATCTTATTGCGATATAATATTTAATTAACCTCTATCTTCACTTCACTCGCAAGCATGGGTATGATGAAAACAAATAGTTTATTTTCATGTGCAAGAAATTAAGTTTATATTGTAATACAGATGCTTTAGTGGAGCTTGCAACAAAATTTCATGAAGAAAGTTCCAATTCCAAAAAGTCGTATACCATATGGTGTGATTGTTAGCTGGCAATGCTTGGCCAAAACCTTGACACTATTGTATGGACAACCATTTTGCATTATCTTACTTACATGCTTTGTAAGCAATGGGATCAATCAAGATGTGGAAGTGAAGATGGAGATAAGACAATAGATACTATATTAAAATGGAGCAGTGTTGAAGCCACTCTTTGGAAAGTTGAAGAGATTCATAGGCTTTGCACTTCACCTATTCATCTTGCTAAGCTTTGGCTTAATGATCCCGAATATTTTGTTTTTGTTCGTGAAGTCATTCCATCTTGTTGATGGATATATGGATATTGTTGTTATGTCAAAGAAACTTAGGGTGTTTAATAAGTTTTGAAATCATTGCGGGGGATAATGATAGTGAGTGTAATAAACTCTTAACATGTTGGTTTTGATTTTATTTGGTTATGAACTTCTTCAATTTGTGCTCTTTAATTTCTATTATTGAAAGGATGTTTTTTACATTGTGATACTTTTGTATAGCACAACAATGATATTCTGAAGTGTATGTTGCTTTTTTTCTTCTGCTTACAAATATGAGATGCTCTTTATCAATCTTTAACTTTTTAAAATAAAAAAAAAATAAAAAAATTGACAAGAACTTTTCAAATTAAACTTCATGTAGTGTTTTTATTGAATAACTTTTTATTTTATATTAATATTGATTAATGTAAAAAAAATATATAACTTTTTATTTTATATTTAAAACAAAAAAATAAATAAGAAACATATTGTATGTGGAATGATATTAATATAGTGTTAATGTACAAAATACAATTCATATTCATATATAGAATAATACTCCCTCCGGTCCTAAATATAGAGAATAATATTTTTTTAGTTTCATTAAATAATTAATGTATTTAGACTATAACATAAACTAAATACATCATTTATTTAATAAACCTAAAGAAAAAAAAAATCTTCTTTTATATTTAGTCGGAGGGAGTAATAAAGTAGAAATGGTGACTATTATATATAGAAAACATATAGCAAAAATTTAAATTCATATTATATGTTATGTTATTATTTTTTTAAATAATATTATATGCTATATTCATGAAATCTGGTCTAGGTAAATACAACATTTAATAAATATTTTATAAAAAGAAACATTGTATGTAGAGAATCATTCCACGTACAGTGTTTTTATTTTAATGTAGTATTTTTATCGAATAACTTTTTATTTTATATTTAAAACACTGTTAAATATTTGCATTGCAGAATAAAAAATTTATGTAACGATATGTGATAGTCGATACGATAAAATTTTGAAAACCTGTGACTATTTTTAAAATATCAACATTAATTTTTTTGAAGAAAAAATATCAACATTAATGTATTGTTTGTGTAAAATATCGTTAAATATTTACACCTCATTAGTTGCAGATTTTATGTGTTTGTATCTCAAAAATCTTATTTTATGCATACCGATATGATAAAATATCAACATTATGTGCTTAAATTTTGAAAACTAATATTTATTTTAAAAATATCAACATTAATGTAGTATTTCTATTTTTGTATATGCTAATTAGTAAGATTAAGAGATTAAGAGAGATGAGAATAAACTATTGGGTTAATTATGTTTTTGGTCCCTACAAAATTGCGACCTTGTAAGTTTAGTCCTTACTTAATTTTAATAGCATTTTTAATCCCTACAAAAAATTTCTGCACTCAATATTAGTCCTTACTCAATTCAAATTTGTTTAATTTATGCTTAAACTCTTAAGTTTTTCAACAATTTTTTACAGGCGTGTTAAGTACATTATTAAAAGGTCCTCCGAAAAAAATATCGCAAAAATTTGATTTCTACGTCCATATTTTTGTTACTTATATCTTAAACTTTTGTCGTTTTAAAAAATTCATATTTAATTTATTTCATGTTAAAATATTATAGATTTTAGTAAATGAACCTTTCATAGTGTTCTAAACTTGTATAAAAAGAATAGTTAAAAAATTTAAGAGTTTAAGGATAATTAAACAAAATTTATTTTAGCAGGGACTAAAATTATAAGTAAATTTTTTTTTGTAGGGACTAAAAATGCTATTAAAATTAAGTAAGGACTAAACTTACAAGGTCGCAATTTTGTAGGGACCAAAAACATAATTAACCCTAAACTATTTCCCTATAGTTATGACATAAAAAGTAGAATAATACTAGCTATGTTTGGTGTGACATCCTATCCTCTTGAATTGTTTTGAAGGAAGGTTATCGGTGGAGAATTGGTGATGGGTAGGAAATATCTATTTGGAGCACTCCTTGGCTTAAGAATGATCATAAACTTGTTGTGTCTATTGCATGCATCAATTCTTTCGCTAATGCCAATGTTAGTAGACTCATTGATACAAACTCTAGAAATTAGAATACCAACCTTATTCATAATATATTTCATGAGAGAGATGCAAATGAAATTCTAAAGCTCGTCTATTTAATCTTGCAAGTAAGGACACGATTATTTAAAGATTGACAAAAAAAATAAAGGTTTTTACTCAGTAAAAAGTGCTTATTGTGTTTGTGTTGACATCATAATAAACCCATGTGAATGGAAAGTTGAAGCAGATTTGAACAAGCTTTGGTCGCCCCCCATCCCTCTGAAGGAGGAAGAGTGAAGTTCAAAGGTGGTATTTTCATGGTCAAAGGCGAGTAAACAACTACGGTGGGAAGCCGTGAAGTGAAGGTGGCTGGTCAGCGAGGAAAACAGAGAAAAATGGAAAAGATTTGGTCTGAAGAGCGTATATTAATGTGATGAAACTTTGTAATGAAATGGTTGAAAAAGGTCTTGCACCATGAAAAACCTATTGAACTTGTGCAGACTAGACATTGCCTTGAAAGGAAGTTCAAAAATCAACATTCTAAAAATAAAAATTCGAAATCTAGAACATGTAACTGAATAAACAAGTTTCAAAGTTCTGCGATTATTTTTTCAGCAGGTAATGTACCAAAACAATCATCAACCACAGTTCCAAATATAAAAACAGCAAAGAAATAAAAAATACTACAGCTCATAACTCAAAATTAATGATAACATACATAAAAAAAAAATAATATAACATAACATATAACAAAATTTCCAAGTCCCAATAAATATACGAGGCAAGGAAGTTATCATATGTAGTACAGATACCCATACTAAACCGTGTGACGCCGCCGCTACATAAAGTTCATAAACTCAACTCTCTGGGTACCAAAAAAACTAAAGATTCCGCAAGTGTGACACCTCAAACATCGATAAGAAACAAAGAACTGATGTATAATCAAAATTGCCTTATTCTGCTGCTAAGGCTTCTTATTAGTATGAGAAGCTTCCATTGAAAGGAAAAAAGCCGCAAAATTTTGTATTTTATATTTATTCACTCACTCGATTGAAACTTTAGAGCCAAAATATGTACATATGTCAAATAGGCCGAAGCAACGAGTGTCTCCATCTGTCAGGTTTTATCCTCCGGTTACTTTCCATGTTTCGAGCCTTCAACATTCGCTCAACTTCCATTCCAGTCTGAAGACAAGATTGCAACTTCTTCAAATGTCCCTGGCATTGCTTGTGGTCGAAGCACTTGTCGTCGTTGCCAAAATTAATGTTGCTGTCTGAATGTGTGATTCTTTCATAGGGTGATAGCCACTTGGCCTGTAAGTATGTTAAAGATCGCCATGGAGGCAGAGGCATAGAATTTTGTTGCAAAGAAGTTCTAGTAGCTTCTACCATTATTCCAAGTAACTGTTTCAGCCTAGTGGGGGAACCCACGTAAACAATTGGAATCGAATTCAGTATCCTGTTGTATGAATCAACAGCTCTAGCTATTTCAAAGTGACTTCGAAAATCGATATCAATAATCAATCGCTCGGATTTCCCAGAGTTGTTCTCAACCAGCACATCAATATATTCGTGATCACCTGCACAAGTTTACACACAAACATTAGCTGAAAAACAAAAGCAGATAATATGAACATAAAACAAGCAGTTGATTTGACACTCAGCTTAATATTGTGCCAAGCACTTGTGACAAGATAATTATTTAAAAAATATATTGCAATAATTTTGGTGCACAGTATTGAATTTATGAACTATATATAACAGCATCACACGGCACAGTTTAAATTGAAATTCAAAGATGCATTAAACAAAATTTCTCATACAAGTTTAAATTAAATTCTGCATCTCAGATTTGTTTGACACTCTCTCTTTTAACATCTCCATAAACATTATAATAAGCTCATAAGAACTTCTTTGCAAGTGAAGAATCATAAACTTAATTTAAGTATTTAACTGAGAAGCTCTCATAAAAAATTTAATCCAAACCAGACCTATATCCAGAGTATGCCATTTCACTCTCTTACCATGGTAAGAAAAAAATCAATGCAGACAAAACAATTTTTTATTTAGAACTGCAAGTAAACCAAGTAGAATCTGCAGTAAAGTCAGATAAATATAATATGGCATACCTCCAGGGATCTTGCCAGTAGGCTGCCATTTAGATGTACAAACACCGGCATCATAGCCAGAAAGTCTCATCAACTTCGCCAAATAAAACCTGATACAGTTTGCATAACATGGACCAGAATTCATCATTTCAAGGTTGGTCTCTTGCATCGATCGTATGAGAGAATGAACAACTGGGAGCAAGTCACTCTCATGTTGAGTCATTGATCGCTTACAGATCTGCATCATGGAACATCAAAGATAATCAGGAAAGTTATAAAAAGGTACAAATTAGTAGGAAATCATTTATTTGTACAGTTATCGATAGAAAGGCAAATCTCCTTCTACTTTTTGTATCTTATTTACTGTAAAAATCCAAGTCTTGAATTCAAATAATTGACAAAGGAGTAGAAAATGCTTCCAATCATGCTCCTAGAAATAGGAGATCCCATGTTGAAATTCTCAAGAACACCCAAAACTAAAATCAAAATACGGAAAAGGAATTGAAGCGAACAATATTCACAATCTGAAATATCGTATACAGACAACCACTACTGGACCAAACCATCAACATCAACATTTATTTCAATACAAATTAAGACAATAGTCAATTGACCAAGGTCATGTTTGAATATGTAACTTAGTTGAGCGCTTATTCATAAGTGCCTATTTTATAAATGCTTTTGTATAAGCTATTTCGATAACAAAAGATAAAATAAAGTCAAATGCTTTCATATAAGCTATCTTGGAGTCCTTGTGTAAAAAGCTAAAAACAGCTTATGGACATGTCATAAGTTGTTTTCACAATTTTTGACATGTCATATGTTGTTTTCACAATTTTTCTCAACCAGTACCGCAGGTGCTTATATCAGTAGATAAGCTCCAAAATAAGTCAATCCAAACAGGGCCCCAAAATGAACATGCATTCAGCTTATAATTATGTAGACTTAACAAAAATTCACAGCCAACTAAGTGAAAAAGTGAGCAACATACAAACAAGCACATAGCCCTAGGGGATTAGCCAGGTAGTTAAAGACATGTATGTACTCCCTCACTTGATAGTTGGTTCAAACCTCGGGAAAGCACACCATTGGTGTTAGGCCGAGTTGAAAGAAAAGTAGTTAGGAAAGTTAGATCAATTAATTTGTGAAGTGAGAGAAATTAGTTAGTTAGAGGATATTAGTTAGATAAATCAATAAGGGAATGTAAGTTTAGGGGACCATCAAACTTGTTAGCATTGATAAATGGATCAAAGACTACTGTAAGAGGGGTCCATTATATGAGAATTATTTCTTCCATACTCAACATTCAATAAAATTTATCATTTCTTTTGATTTTTTCGAACATTTTCCCAACTACCTCCCTTGCTTAAGATTATCACAACAGGACTCAGTCTACATGAAACATGACCATAGGACCATGAACATAAATCCAACATGTGTTAATGTTGTCAATTGCGGGCTGTGAAAAATAGCAGTTTGTTCAAATTCCGCTACTCTACAAGGCTATAACACAGATATAGCTACTATTTGACAACACTTCATAAAAATCGCGTATTGTAGACCAATAATGATTCGTTCAAATTCTGCTATGCTATTGCGCTATAAAGCTGATATTTGACAATATTTACTAAACATGTTGGAATGCATAGAAAGTAACCAAACTAATAGAAAACAGATGATTGAAAATATATCATTTCAATTTTCAGCTACAAAATGAAATCATAAAGAAAATTTACACTATAAAAAGAAAACAGGAATGACTCAAATAACATGTAATATTAAGAACAGCCAAAATTATTATACAAAACTACAATCTTTAAGTTTTGCAACCAATTCCTTTATTCAAAACAGAAGAGAATGAGGAACCAAACAATGTCTATTTGTGTTATATACATATGTATCCATATGAATACAAAATAAAGCTAACATATGAAACCAGAAAATTAAAACATAAGGTAAAACCAAAAATTATGACAGTGCCTAAACAAGAGTAATCCATAGAGATACTCCTCCACACAACCTATATAGCAACTTCTAGCTTCACACATAAAAGCTTTTCAAACTTATCATTTTAAATTCTGACATAATTTCCTTAACAAATAATTAATTTAATGCTTGGTAATCATCACATCATAATCATAATTATAATGATAATTACCTGAATTTTTTCAGCAAGGTGAGCAAAATCATTGAAACCAGAATCACTATCACTGCTACACCAAGACTCAGCACCAAAACTTCCAGCATTCTCTAAGAAATCACTAACCATATTAGCCAAATCATGTTCACTTTCAACGCTGAATTGTCCGATTGGACCGCCGGCGGAGCCAACACTGACCCACAAATCACCGTCGGCGGCGACACAAACGTTTATATCAATCCCTTCAACCTCAAAACCGTCGTTTTCACCACCCCATGTCCCCATTTTCACACAAAATTCAACACCACAAGCTACAAAATCAAATTTTGACGTGTACCCACGATTTTTCTGTGTGAAATTCGATGACCCAATTGAAGAAACAATCCAATTCGCTCAAAAAGAATCAAAATTTCAACCAAAAAAAAAAAGGTTTCTTTAGAATGAAAATTTCAAAAAAAAATCAACGATACAGCTACAAAATCAAATTTTGTTGCATACCCACGATTTGTTTGTATGAAATTTGATAACCCAATTGGAGACGAAATCCAATTCGGTCAAAAGGATCAAAATTTCAAAAAATATGAATTATGAATTGAACAATGAAAAAAAAATGAAATGATTTAATTAAATTTGTTTTGTTATTTGTGTTTGATTATTAATGTGAATTATGTTATGAGGTTTATCATAGATTTTTCATGTATGTGTATAAGAAGAATTTAGAATCTGAAGAACGAATGGGAAAAGAAAAAGTGATTTTGGTTTAGAAATGAAAAGACAAGGAAATTTCATTGGGTGGTGACAATATAAAAGGTTGTTGGTAAAGTGAAGTGACGAAACTATCCCTATTGATAATGGCTTGGGTGATAAGTTTAGGTTTTTTTTGTTGCTTTATTGGTTGGCATCTTAGAGGAGTAAAAACGGAAAAGGGGATATGAGAAAGAATATACCTCATTTTTTAGTTAAAATACATTTGCCTTATTAAGACAAGCACATCTTATCTTGTTAAAAGAAAGAGGGAAGTTTATCTTATCTTATAAGCAAATCACTATATTTATCCTGCAGTTTCTTAAGGTCATCTTTCTGTCGATGTTCGTTATTAAACGTTGTTAATAGTGATGGTTAAGTTTATTGTTGACAATTAAAATGGTCATCGACTGTCTCCGTAAACTTAACTCAATTGGTAGGGACGTTGCATAATTTATGCAAGGGTAGAGGTTCGAACCCCGAACGCCCCACTTCTCCACATTTAAATGTGTGAGCTCAAGCCGCTAAGTTAGTAGAAAAAAAAATGGCCATCGACTTTATAGCATGTTATCGGTTTGGTTGCCGGAGATTTTAATTTCAATTTAGTTTTAGACTTTGTTAAAAGTTTTTCAGATTCATGCATTTGAGAACGTCCATTATTAAGTGTCATGAATTGTGACAATGTGTTGAGTAAGTGTATTGTTGGCCACCCATGTCACATACAAAAGGAATGCATAACATTTGAAATTGTAAAATACATAGAACGATTATGTGATTTAACCTTTGTTCATAATCCATCATTTTGCTAACATTTTATCTTCATTTCCGTGACCGTGTGCATTTGTGAAGAAAATACTTTTTTTTTCTCATTAAGTTTGAAGTGATGAAAATGTATAAATTGTTAATTTTTCACCTCCCATTGCATTTCATAGTTTCAAATATTGTATATTTTTCTATAAGTATGATGGTACATAATACACAATAACAGAGACAGACCTACGTCCACGCATTTGAGGCAATTGTGTTGTTTTTGGATTTCCAAATTATTGTATTTGGATTTCCAAATTCTATTTTCTATCGAAGTTGTTACTAGGTTGAGTCACGACCAGGTCGCTCTCTTTAAGACGTTTCGTGGCACTACCCAAAATTGTGCAAGGTAGACTATCAACCACGCCACCTCCAGGATAAAACAAGCCCAGCTACAACTGTGCGGTTAACTACTGCACCGTAGAAAACCGTTCGAGAATTACACCTTCAAATATGGTACTAAGACCACTCTTTAATACTGAAACCAATTTAATATGGTATTATTACCATTCTATATGGTGCTAAGACCACTCAAATATGGTGTTTCCACCATTCTAACTTTTAAGTTCTCCAAACTTTCAATATGGTACTACGACCACTCAAACTATGGTGATACCACCATTTCTCCTCAAATAGAAAAATATTTAAATAATTTATATACTGTTAAGATCATTCATAATTCCGACGGGACATTATTATTACGAAAGGGACTATGATCTTAATAGTACTCTTTATTCCGAAGGGACATATATTATCGAAAGGGACTATGAACTTAAGACCACTCTTAATTCCGAAGGGACATTAAACCGAAAAAGGGACTATGGTCTTAAGAACACTCTTAAAATATGGTTCAATCGATTGATCGAAGCCACTCGATACGGTACGTAACCGCTCTATTTGAAATCGAAAGGGACAGAAAGGAGTAGAAGCAGAAGAAACTTGTTAACACAAGTCGGAGGGAGAAGAGAAGAAAAGAATTCCCGACAACTCAATGAAATTCTTTTCGGTGTGTGGAATGCACTGTGTGAGCTCTCTATTTATAGAGAAAATTCACAACTAATAAGTGACAAACTTTGGGAACAAATAATATGAGAAACTTTGGGAACAAGTAACATATTACTTTGCGATTAAGTAATTCACATATTAGATCTAGTACAAAAATATCTTAATTGAGTACTAAAATATATTAAATTTAGTACAAAAATATATCATATTATGTACCAAAATATTTTAGCAAAACTTGGGGACTAAGAAAGCACTTTCTAATAATGATTAAATTAATTATTTAATTTATCATTTCCAAATAATAAAATATATATCAATATATATTTTTTTCTATAGTGCTTATGTACCCCCATTAATTAGAGGTACACCCCCACTATATAAACACTACTAATGTGTGTGTTCCATCCGATGTGGGACTTCCACTTTTTTCAATTCACACAACACTAGTTCTACCCGACATGGGAATTTGTGTTTAGTCTTTTTTTTTACTCAATTTCCACACATGTTCCAACAATCCCCCACTTGAATTTAAAAAATGGTTTCATAAATAACGTCAAAAACGTCTCCATAAGATTTGCTAGTAAACAAAGGTGTCGCCTACAACTTGAACCTTTGCATAGCGAGTAAAATTCTGATTAGCAAGAGTTGCTTACAGCATTGAACTCTATCTCAGACATAGAACCCACACACAAACCTTTTCATAAGGTGTATTCTAAAAGCCCGTGCGTTTATGGCCTTGCACGTGTATCCCGGTTTAACGAACGCTCTAGGTATTCTGCCCCGAATCCCATAGGAACCGGCCCTTAGTTCCACATTCATATAGGTGAGTCTATCAAGAGTACTCCTGTAGCTATGTACTCCACTCCAAATAGAGTATAGATCTCATTAAGAGTTTCTATTATCTCATTCTTCTATCGCTGCAAGAATCATGCTTTCTTACTTTTATCATAGCATGTTCTATCACTTGTGACTTGTTATTACCCATTGAACCTATTTCTTGGGATCTCCAGTCATGTAGGTCGGGTTACCATCACTTGTGACCTTTGGGCATTAGTCCCATCCTATTGTATGTGTTTAGGACTTTCTTTCTAGTAATTCCTTTCGTCAAAGGATTAACTAATTATTTATCAGTACGTACATGATCTACTTTTAACCGTTCCTTTTGAGAGTAGCTAGCTCTCTAATCCTTTATGTGTTCATGCCTTAATTATCGTCTCTAACGATTCTCAATTTTTGTAATAGCTGCAGACTATCACAATAAATTAACACTTCTGGAACCGATTTTATCCACTAAGGGATTTCAACTAGCAAGTATCTTATCAACTTGCTTCTTCACTAGTTTTCTCTAGTGTTCTCATCTCAGATTCATTCCATAGTGGACTGAGTCAATATCATTTGTTTCAACAAACAACTCCTCTAGTGATGCTCAATATGCAAACACTAGTCGCTAAATATTCATCTGAAAGATGTTCTATTTTATATCTTGTACCATTTAAGTACAATAGGTTACTCCTAGTGAAGTAATCTTAGAGTCATAATCTTCTTAAGGCACCTCATGACTCTTTCTATAGCATGACAATGCTTCTCATCCGTCTACTAGTAAACTTGCACAAGAGTTTTACGACATCGACAATGTCGGGTCTAATACATTCAGTGACATACCTAAGTACTGTCAATGATGCTCACATATTCTGTTTTTCTAACTCCATCTCAAGTGTTCTTACACTTGGATCATAATATATGATTGCAAGTTTACGGCGAAATAATAATATTTCCTTAAGAACTTCTCAACTTTGTGAGATTTATCAAAAAAAATTCTTTTTTCTGATCTAGTAATCTTGAAACCAAGAATTACTTCAACTTTGTCTAGGTCTTTCTTATCAATGTTATTGATAAACAATGATTTCACATAATTCATAACATGAATCTTTAAATCAAATATGAGCAAATCGTCTTCATAGAGACATATGATTGTGCAAATATTATTTGTCACTTTCATTCACTTTATACTCATTCGATAGCATTAGAATGCCAAATTTTTCATGTCATTCCTTAAGAGTTTATTTTAGACCATACAAATAATTATCTAACTTACATACCTTGTTTTCTTGTCCATGGATCACAAAATTTTTCAGGTTGTTCCATATAGATTTCTTCTTCTAGTTCACCATAAAAAGAGGCAACTTTCACATCCATTTGAAGTACTATCGAGTTATGAACGGCGGCTAAAGGGACTAGTACTCTTATGGATATGATTTTCGTGACTGGTGAATGAATGTCGAAGAAGTCTATATTTTTCTCTTTGTCTAAAACCTTTGACTACAAGGAGAGCCTTGTATTCATCAACCGTACCATCAGGTTTTAGTTCCTTTTACCAAAATCCAAATACAACCGATTGATTTTGCAACTATGAGGCAAGTCAACAAAGTGTCATGTTTTGTTAGACTCTAGAAAATTCATTTCATCGTTTATTGCTTTTGCCATAATTCAGCATCCAATGAGGATATAACTTCTTTAAGGTTTAATGAATCTTCTTCCAATGTATAAACCAAGTTCATACTATTTAGCAATTTTAGCTTTCTTACCTCCTTGAGGTTCTATAACATCTCGTATGATGTTTTCATAACTATTTCTAATTACATGAATGTGATTAGATATAGTGCCCCCACTAGTTCTTAATATACAAGGGGAATTTAGTTTACCCCCACTAGTGCCCCCACTATTCTTTAATTTACAGGGGTACTTACTTCATAGAAATCAACATCTTTTAATTCTATGATCACTTTAACATTTAGGTCATAAAACCTATATGCTTCGTTATTTATAACATACCCAATGAATACACATTCATAGGCTCTACTAGTGAGTTCAACTCTCGGGGTCCAGAATCCAAATATAGTTCAGACAATCCCAAGTTCAAAAATAAGACAAGTTGAATTGTCTTTTCTTCAAAAATTTCTTAATTAGAATTTTTGTTCTTAGACTTGGGTACTCTATAAATTTCAATTTTCGTTATAAAAAATTGAACATTCAAGCATATCAATTTTATTTTTCCAAAGTTCACAGTCATCAATCAATATGATAAAAACATCATTTTATCATTTCTAATTTATGTGTCATCAAATTAACACATATCATAATTTATTATGTTTAGAGATTCATATTCTCTAAATTCTGATTTATATGAATTTTTGTTCATATATCTTGACTGCAATAAATAAAATTGTCATATAACGTTGGAATTAAGTCCAAGTTACTCAAGTTTAAAATTAAACACTTGTTCGTGATTAATTTTGATATGTCAAATATTAAAATCACACAACTAATAAAATAGAAGGAGAATTTAATTTTTAACATACCATCAAAGGTGCAATCTTTTTGCACAAGAATGTATGGTAGACAAGTCTCTCTTTAAGTCTGAGTCAACTCAGTCTTATTCAATAGAAATCTGAAATTTAGATTCTTTCTTAATAACTGATTAACCAATGCTCAAATATAAGAGTTTGCACAATTTTTTTCGCATGGTTATTCCAAGAGCAATTCGTAACAACCGAATCCATCCCAATTAATTGCATCCAAAAAATCATTAGTACATTATCATCCAATCTTTAATAACAACCAATGAAGGGTTCCCTGCAAATGTTGACTTTTCAATGTGAAGAATGAAGTCATGTTCAAATTAGCGTTCATACTTCTATGAAATTCCATAAAAGTTCTTTAACATCATCACAACCATGCCGGATTGAATAGAGCGAACATGGCTTTTATTTGTCAAATATGATCAACATTATTTTGCAGTGAATTTTAGTGTTATTGTTTGAAACAACAAACACTTCCTTGTTTCAGCCGAAAGATGTAATTCTATAGCCTGATTTATCCTTAATGTATTTAGGGACAACTTAACCTCAATAAGTAACTTCTTCGGTAGACATAGCAGATCGAAACGTCTTAAAATTGTTGTTTTTGGATTTCCAAATTATTGTATTTGGATTTCCAAATTCTATTTTCTACCGAAGTTGTTACTAGGTTGAGTCACGACCAGGTCGCTCTCTTTAAGACGTTTCGTGGCACTACCCAAAATTGTGCAAGGTAGACTATCAACCACGCCGCCTCCAGGATAAAACAAGCCCAGCTACAACTGTGCGGTTAACTACTGCACCGTAGAAAACCGTTCGAGAATTACACCTTCAAATATGGTACTAAGACCACTCTTTAATACTGAAACCAATTTAATATGGTATTATTACCATTCTATATGGTGCTAAGACCACTCAAATATGGTGTTTCCACCATTCTAACTTTTAAGTTCTCCAAACTTTCAATATGGTACTACGACCACTCAAAATATGGTGATACCACCATTTCTCCTCAAATAGAAAAATATTTAAATAATTTATATACTGTTAAGATCATTCATAATTCCGACGGGACATTATTATTACGAAAGGGACTATGATCTTAATAGTACTCTTTATTCCGAAGGGACATATATTATCGAAAGGGACTATGAACTTAAGACCACTCTTAATTCCGAAGGGACATTAAACCGAAAAAGGGACTATGGTCTTAAGAACACTCTTAAAATATGGTTCAATCGATTGATCGAAGCCACTCGATACGGTACGTAACCGCTCTATTTGAAATCGAAAGGGACAGAAAGGAGTAGAAGCAGAAGAAACTTGTTAACACAAGTCGGAGGGAGAAGAGAAGAAAAGAATTCCCGACAACTCAATGAAATTCTTTTCGGTGTGTGGAATGCACTGTGTGAGCTCTCTATTTATAGAGAAAATTCACAACTAATAAGTGAGGAACTTTGGGAACAAGTAATATGAGAAACTTTGGGAACAAGTAACATATTACTTTGCGATTAAGTAATTCACATATTAGATCTAGTACAAAAATATCTTAATTGAGTACTAAAATATATTAAATTTAGTACAAAAATATATCATATTATGTACCAAAATATTTTAGCAAAACTTGGGGACTAAGAAAGCACTTTCTAATAATGATTAAATTAATTATTTAATTTATCATTTCCAAATAATAAAATATATATCAATATATATTTTTTTCTATAGTGCTTATGTACCCCCATTAATTAGAGGTACACCCCCACTATATAAACACTACTAATGTGTGTGTTCCATCCGATGTGGGACTTCCACTTTTTTCAATTCACACAACACTAGTTCTACCCGACATGGGAATTTGTGTTTAGTCTTTTTTTTACTCAATTTCCACACATGTTCCAACAAATTGTTAATACTCTCCTTTACTACTATTGTTAATACTCTCTCTTACTACTATTGTTAATACTCTCTTTTCTATTGTTAATACTCTCTCTTACTACTATTGTTAATACTCTCTTTTACTACTAACAATTTATCACTAAAAAGACTGTTTTTTAGTGGTAAGTCCCAATATTATATATTTCCATTGCTTTTTTTTTACTAGAAGCATATTATACCACTATTAATTGTCATCAATGTGCAATTTATTTTAATTCTCCCCACCCCCATCAGTTCTTATCCCCACACATCGTTATCTAATAAAGCAAAATTAAATAGATGCAAAATATGCACACTCAACCCACCAAACTCTCTTGCCTAAAAAAACATTGTCCAAATTTACCCATTAATGAATTTTATGAGACCTCACCCTCCCGCCCATCAAAAAGATTATAAAAGATACTCAATTTTCATATTGGTACTTATAGCGTCTTGAAGAAAGAAAGTAAATCCGTGAGACAAACAACGTAGTTTTGAGAAAAATGAGACGACCTCCCGTAAATAATTTGTGTATCTTCAACTTGAAAAGCTTTGTTCGAATCATGTCAATCATTGAATTCTAAAAAGACAACTTTCTTGAAGTCACATCTATTATAAAAGTAATTTCTTTTTAGAAAAATATGGTTACTTCAAATTTTATCTAAAAACAACAAATTTTGTTCCCTTCCACATCAGATGTCACATCAATAGAAGTTGATTTTGTTAAAGTAAAACTAGCATAAACGATTAACTTGCACCAACATAATTAATCAAGGGATCAATATAATTTTTTTTAAGGGACCAATATGGACTTTGAAATTAAGATAAAAGACTAAAAGGGTATTTAAGTCGGCTAAATAATTCTGGTATCTCACATTAAATAATAATATTAATTTATTTTACCCTTTTTTCTCAACAAAAGGGAGAGTAAACTTTAATGGAATCTTACATTAAAATTAAATTGAGTATTTTTTTTTAATATTGTAATTAAACTATGTATTTGCATTCCTCTTTTCTCCAAATAAATGAGAAAATTTATACAGTCCATCCGGTCTTGAACATCTCAACGTATAAACAATAACAAATTCATGCTTAGTGGTCTACATTATAAGTTAAATTTAACTAAATTTATTATATCTAATGATATCATTTTTAAACGTCAAAAAAATGATATCATTTTAAAGGAAAATACTTTTTTAGTCCCAAGAGACAAATTTTCACGAGGGGCAATTTAAAGAATATAATTACTTTGAGAGTATTAAAATAAATAAATACTTTTCTTCTTCTTTTTATTTACAAAAAATAAATACTTTTCTTAGAGATTTCAATTTTCTTTTTCTCCTTCCATTTCTTTAATCAAATGAAGCAACCGCTTATCTTTTTTCCATTTGAAAGACTTAATCCTAGTCAAATCTACACATGTTCATTTTCATTTGAAGGAAAAATCATTGTTTACCTTAAAATATTTGGCTTCGTCAATTTTCAAGATCAAGGTAAACGAAATTAAAAAACTAAGATTAAGTCAAATTACAAAATCATTTTTGAAAAATAATTGCGAGAGCTAATATAGTTTGAAAACCATTGAAGGCCACGACTTTTATTATGTTTGGATTTATATGAGAAAAAAGGTGGAATAAAAATAAATATAAATGTTGACCAAAAAATAAAATAAATAAATATAAATTATTGAACATGTGAAAATCTCATGTACAATTATGTAATAGAGATAGGAACATTAATGTTATCACCGACTAGGATTATCTAACAGTTTAAGTACATATGATATAGTTTATGCGCAATCAAAATATGGTTTTTAGGGATGAAATTTGTGACGTCAACCTATGAGTTTCATTGTTTTTCTAATTTTATCATTTTATTTACAAATGATAGACCACTCATCGCTCATGGTAGTTGTACACATTCTGAAAAGAAAAGGAAAAAGAAAACTCTGATCCAAAAGTTGTGGCACCTCTCAGTATTTGAATATTAAGTGATATAGTTGAACGTTTCAATTTTTTTAAATAAAGTTGAACGTTTCATATATGTTATGTTAATACATGATTTTAATATTTAATATATTCAATTATTATTAATAAAATTATCATATTTTGAAAATATTCATTAAGACAAATTCAACAATATTTTATATGTTATCATTTGTTTTTATATATTAATAGAAAAATATTATTAAAATATGTTTTATAAATAATGCACATTGACAAATAGTACTTAAAATGGGAAAGGAATATTAACCTAAAATAGAAAGAAAAAGAAATTGAGAAGACCATAGTTGATGATAACATGCAAAACCATTCAATAAGTCCAATAGATCCACTTTTTAAAATGATACACTTTTCTTTATTTCTTCCTTCCTACACTTTCTCCTTCTTTGATTTTTGATTTTTTTTCTTTTTTTTTTTAGATTAACGAAAAGAAATAGTCATTTGAAAACTCACACATATATGAAAAAATTGAGACTTAAACCTTTATCACAACATTTGATCTATCTATTTTAATATTTTTGTCAATTGAATTAGGATTATAGACTTTTTCTTAGGTTTTTTTTTTTTTGTTGACAACCTTCCAGGGTTCTTTTATTAACTAAAAGAAAAATAACAAAATTTAATTAATTGATTTATTTTCTTCTTCTTTTTTGAAGAATCTTTCTTTAGTGGTAAGTAGGTCCATGCATGGATGTGAGACAGATGTCATTTAAGTAGGGATTGGATTGCAAATGAAGACGAAACAAAACCAGTACGTCTATGATGATTGTTGGAACTATTCAAAATTGAGGATATGCCAATGGCTTTATATGAGTGATTCAAGAAAGAGACAATTTTGGATTAGTATGGGGTAGTATTGGTAAGAGATGAAATGGGTTGGCTTAAAGCATTGCTTTTATGATTTAATTATGTTCTGTTGAAATTTAACTATACAGATCTTAGTGTACATTAGGATAAGCCATGGCCTGCCCTAAAATTTTATTATTCTCATACTAAATTGTACTAGTAACACTAAATGATCAATAAACATTTATACACTCTATATAATATACACCATGAGAGAGATAGATGAGTCTAAGAAAGTAAAGGGTGCTTAAATATAAAAATTCTTATATATAAACATATTGTGCTTAAAAAAAAACAATATATAATTGTTCTAGCACAGCTGTAAATTCTATATTGTATTTGTAGACCTCTAATCTAAGATTTGAGTCCAGCAAAGCCCTATGTATTTTTGCTGGTGTAAATCCCTTTTCAATGTCATATTCGAACTCAGTTTGTTTTGTGTAAGCTATAATCACACAAAACTATCAACTAGACCAAGAAACAAATATGTGTAATAGTATGAAATATGAACAGGTGGCGGATCTGATTTGGCATAATCTGTGAAGCCCCGATTCTTTAAAATGGATGACGTACCGTATCCCCTGCGTATCCTGCACCGATACCTGCCCGATACTTCCCGATACGTATCCGGAGAGTATCCAAATATTAAATTTTATTTTTTTAAAAATTAATTATCCGATACTTTCCGATACGTCCTGATACACACGGATACTTGTGTTTTTTATATTATTTTGATTTCTGTTTTTTAAAAAAAAAAATAAGAATAAAAACATTATATTACTATAATATATATACATTTTCTTTATCTTTCTTTGGTGCCAGTACGACCCACACCACACCACACCACACAAACAATTGCATCTTTCCCTTTCTAAGAAATTAGGGTTTCAACTTTTTCTTCCAAAGTGGTCGCCGTCCACTTTGGCCACCGTCGAAGTCTTGGTATCGGACGACTTTGGTATATATTGCGTATGTAATTGACTAATGACCACTCTCTTAATAGTCAATATTATTTATATTTATGTTAATGTGCTACGAGCCTGGTTTCTTGTGTTTGTTAATATATTTGCATATTAAAAAAATGGTTATAATTATATTGTACATTTAATTATATAAATTTTTTTATTAATGTATCCCAGCCGTATCGTATCTTGATTTTTGAAATTTTTCCGTATCGGCGTATCGATGCAGTATCGTATCCGTATCATATCTCGTATCCGGGCTTCACAGGGCATAATCAAGTTCCTCTGAAGGTATCCATTTTTGCTTGGAGGTTATTGCGGAATCGGTTGCCTATAAGGTCAAATCTTCTGGATCGCGGTATTATTTCACATGCAGATGCAGGTTGTCTAGCAGGGTGTGCACACATGGAGATATCTCAACATTTATTTTTATCTTGTGATTTTTGCGGTTTGTTATGGCATGCGGTGCAGTCTTGGCTTGGTGTGTCCGGACCAGATCCTTTTAGTATTTCAGACCACTTGTATCAGTTTACTCATTCCGCAGGTGGTTCGCGCACTAGGTGTTCTTTCATGCAGCTAGTTTGGTTACTTTGCGCCTGGACTATATGGAATGATCGTAACAATAGATTGTTCACTAATGTCGAAAGTTCCATAGATAAGCTGTTAGATAAAGCAAAATACTATTCTTTATGCTGGCTGAAGGCTAGTAACACAAACTTTGTTTTCGGTTCTACTTCGTGGTGGTCAAGCCCTTTGTTATGTTTGGGCATTGACTAACTATTGTGTAACATTGTTTAGATGATTCTTTAGGAGTTTCTTAGGCACACCTTGTGCTTCAGAGATTTCCTAGTTGTGTTAATATATTCAATTTTTGTTTGTTCAAAAAAAGTATGAAATATGGATAGTGAGTATATATAGCGAATGTTTCTTATTGGTCAATGGATAGCGAATACATAGTGAATGGTTTTTTATTGGCCAATAAAACCATAACCCTCGTGTGTTTTCATGAAAAACGGACGTGTGAGCTAATCTCTTTCTACAACAATTAAACATGTCATGGGTCGTGAAATTTCACGAAGGAGCTTTCGCTATGTATAGATATTTGGGAAATGTTCTATGATCTTGTTCAAAAGAAAAATGCTCTATGACTAAGGGAAATACTTAACGGATAGCGAATACAGCGAACATTTCTTAATGGCCAATAAAACCATAACCCCAAGCGTGTTTCCATGAAAAATGGATGTGTAGGCTTATCTCTTGCTATATGACTAAGGATCGTGAAATTTCTCGAAGGAGCTTTCGCTATGTGTTGAAATGCTCTATAACTAATTTATATTCTTTATTATAAGTGTGATCTTACAAATTTCGACCAACCTCCACTACTGATTATACTAGATTGTCTTTATTTGCTAGCTTTTGCTTGGGTGTTGTTTTATTTTTTTAATAAATTACTTTTACTTTGCGAAAAAAATAAACTAATCAATATGTTATCAACACACAAGTGAATAATTAGTTTTGCTTAGATCTTGAAATTTTGATTACTTTGATGTATATTTTAGTATTCAATACATTTCTTTGTTGTTTGTTTCTATATATAAAAGTTTGATCTTATAACATCAAAAATATAGTTTAAATTTCACTCGAGGGCATATATATAGTTTTTTGGAGAATGCTAACTAGTGCTCCAAGAGGATTAGTTAAGCATCCAAAATAAGTAAGATTTTATGAAAAAAATTGTGTAATCATTATTTGATTAAAAATAACACCTTATATTTTCAAGATAAAATTTCTATTAGTAGATTCTTTAACCAATACTCTAAAGACGCTGATTAGGGGTGGCAAAACGGGCCCGGCCCGTCGGACCAGCCCGTTTAACCCGTCATTTTAGGCGGGCTGGGGTGAGATTTTGAGCCCATCTCTCTAGTTGGCCCGCCCTTGTTCAGCCCGCTGAAAAAGCGGGTCATAGCGGGGTGGGGCGGGCTGGCCCGCGGGCTTATTAACCTTTCTTTTTTTTACTATTAGTGATCGAATTTTTAATTTACACACCCCATAAACAATTGGGCCAAATGATACCCAACCCAACCTCAATTTGTCCCACACTCTCTGATAAGTGATAACTGATTCACCACTAGTCCACTACCCCTAGAAAAAAACCGATTCACCAATGCATTATAAAACTTTCATCCCAGACTCAAACTTGTCCTCTCTCTCTTTCGCTCTCTACTCTTGGTCTGATTTACTCTGACTCACTTGGGATTAAGGTAAGCTTTGTTGCTCATTTATCTTAGTTGTTGTTTGTGTTAAGTGAACTTATGTTTGCGTTGATCTTTTAATTTCTTCCTTTCTTCTTTTCTGAAGCCATGATGTGTTATATTACCTAAACGATGATTAACTTAGGGACGTTGAACAAATTATGTAGAATTTTTATGGTTGATTTTTTTTAGACTTATTACATGGTGTTGGATTTATTTTGTAATTTGTTTTATGTTGGATGTATCATGTATGGTGGATTTATTTAATGTTAGAGTCATTATATTGAATTTATTGTTTTTGTAACATCAATGTATTTGTTAATAACAATCGACAAAAAAATATTTTAAAAAATAGACGGGCCAACCCGCCAGCCTGCTAGTCCGCCTTTAGGCGGGGCGGGGTGTGAGTTTGAGCCCACCCCGTCAAGTTGGCCCGCCCCGCCCCACCCCGTTTGTGGCGGGCTGGGCCTAAACAGGGTGGGCTGGCCCGTATTGCCATCCCTACTGATTAGCAATGCTCTGAGAACAATGGTTAAGAAAACCTTAGTTTTTTTTTTTTTTTATATAGGAAAAACCATATATGTATCGTTAGAAACCAGAAATACACATTTAAAACATATATCACGATACCAGAAGGAAAAAGTAAGAGTAATCGAGTCATTTCATTTTCCACTAGCATCAAGTTGCTGACTTGCAGCACTTCTCATTGCAACTATTTATAAAATAATAATTAATAAATTAAAAAGTTGGTTTACTTTAAGTGTCACCTTAATTTGTTTCCTATAATGCATGTCCAATCTGGATTAGCATTCTTTATCATAATAAAGAGATTCTGTGTTTAAACTTTATTATTAATAGTACCAGTATCTTAGATGTCATTTTAAATATTAAGACCCTCTATGTCCCTCTTGTTTCATCAATCATGAATTTTAGACAAAGACTTTCCGTTGTTTTTTGGATAAATTTGGACCCAACTTTTGGTCCTATAATTAATGGTTGATCTAGTACCATCCTCGAACAAACTAGTAGCTCAGATGACATGTTCTAGCACAAACATTTTTTTTAATTATAATATTGCATACAATAAAAGTTATTGATTATCAATTAATTTTATTTATTTGAAGGATTGAAGTTTATATATATTTTTTTAACAAATTAAAATGAGATATATTAACAAAAACACGTTTTTTTAGTACAAGGTTTGCCAAAAAAGAACAGCCAAAGTTCAAAACAATACAAACTAGGTTAAGAAAAACATTCTTAACCAACAATGCCACAAGACAATCTTAACCAATTCCTAAAAAAAAAGGGTCTTGTTAACGAGTGCCTCCAAGACACTCTTTAAGCATGCTAAATAAAGCAATTATTCTTTTAAAATTTAAAAGTTTTCAATTTCCAATGCACTGATTACACAAACTTTTATAAAAATTTACTATTTTAGGTCCTTAACCAGTGCCCCGGGGCACTAGTTGGGGCACTAGTTAACATTTCCCAAAATTTGTCAAAAAAAAAACATTTCCCAAAAAAAAAGGACAAAACCACCAATTATGACAGCCTAAAACAAAATTGAGATATTTTGCCTTCAGCCATTAAAAAGATGGAAAATAAAGTTTATATATTGATTACTCCCTCCGTCCCGGAATAACTGACCCATTTTCTAAAAAAAAGTGTCCCAAAATAACTGACTCATTTCAATTTTCAATACAACTTTCATCATTCCCAATACAATATAACACTAAATAATACTACTTTTATCATTCCCAATACAATATATTCCACTTTCTCCTTTATTTATACACTTTTCTTAATCTGTGTGAAAAACTAAAGTAGGTCAATTAAACCGGGACGGAGGGAGTATTTGTTTTCGCTAAAAAAAAAATTATGCTAACAAGTAACTAAAGACACATATTAAAGAAGTAAATATAAAAATATTATTTTAAAAAGAACAATTTATAATTTTTAATAAATTGGATATATATTTTGTCAAAAAATTGAATATATCACTTTAAAAAAATTAATGTATTTGATTAAAGCAAATAACCACAACATAAATAGTACTGATAAAAAATGGGCACAACATGACAATGCATGTGGATAGAGAAGAGCCCTAAATTCATTACACTATGATTGATTAGTGAGCAAGAAAAGGAAACCTCATTCCATTGTTTTTGGATGGGGACACGAGGAATCTTTTCGGTTTATGTCCAAACTGGCTCTGCAAGGAAATTTACAAGTCTGGACACAATCATCATTTATCAACATGACAGATCATTTTTTGGGTTATTTCTGGATAATAGGGTAGACATTTGGCAGAGGATTAAAATGTAGGAGTAGGACCACTTGTATAAAAGATTCCAACTTTTAAATAGACACGTTATTAAACAAAAGACAACGTCAAGTTTGGTTTGCATATGGAGTATTTTAAAGAATTTAATTAAGGGTTGGCTTATGGCGGCTGATAATAATACAATCATGTTACCATATGAATGATATGACATTCCATTACAGCACCCTAAAATAAAAATAAAAGATGTTACATTATTGCACCTAATATGAAGCAAAAAAATCGGTGAACAAAACTAACAATCTGTCTTTGGATGCATTATTGACTTCAAATCTGGTTACAAACCCGTTGAATTCGTCAATAACTAAAACAATATGAATATATAGTATAGTTTGGTTCTACAAGCTGACATTTGAGTCTGTAATGGAAAGAAAAAAAAACGTAAAATTACATTGGATAAAAATTAGACATTCATTTTTGGGTTAATTAAGTTTTTAGTCCCTGTAAATATTCACAGTTTTGTTTTTAGTCCCTACAAAATAAAATCACACTTTTTAGTCCCTGTGACATTTTTCTTAAGCATTTTAGGGACAAAAAATATTGATGGAAATTTTTGACAGGGACCAAAATTCTGATGGAAATTTTTTTTATAGGGACTAAAAATGCTGATGGAAAATTTTATAGGGACTAAAAAGTGTGATTTCATTTTATAGGGACTAAAAACAAAACTGTGAATATTTATAGGGACTAAAAACTTAATTAACCCTTCATTTTTTTCAATGGTGAAATGTTATATATTGATTAAAAGGAGACGTGCAAATAGTATTTTACTCATTTAAATTTGGACAATGCATTATTATATGCAGGGGCCGAAGTTCGAACTCCGGACACCCCACTTATTCACCTTATAAGGTGAATTCTAGCCTTACTCCACCTAAAGAGAAACTAACAACAATGCTTAGAAAAGTAAACGAAGAAGAAGGTTCTAAAACCACTCAACATAAAAACAATACGCCCGCTTTTTCTTTTTTTTTCTATCAAGAAGTCACCTCCAAGAGGTGACTTTTATATCATCAACTATTTTGGAATTTTGCAAGCCACCTCGAACTCAAAGAGGTGACCTTTATATCATCAACTATTTCCACAATCTTTAGATTTTTTGGAGAAGATAATTTCATTCTTCGCCTCCAAATTAACATTAGCCTTTTTTGATGCTTACACGTAATTAAAAAGGGTGAAAATATCCCCGGGCAAAGATCACACCCGTACCCACCCACTTGAAAAGATGGTACCAAACCGAACTTGCAAAACCACATATACAAAACAAATGGCTTCCTCTTCTAATCTACCTACCCACACACCAAACACAATCCGCCGGCCCACTCTCACCAAAAATTCCCCTTTGAGATAAAGAGTTGGAATTTTGTGAAGAAATAACTGCCAACCAAAAGTTTGAACCTTTGAGGGTGTAAAACGTTCCCAATTAGCTCTCAACCCTCTCGTCAAAGTTGTTCCCATATTATTTTCGGGTAGGGACTGTATAAAGAGATTTGATCGAGAAAATACTTGTTTGATCAATTGTCCAAACCCACTTATCAATATCATCGCTAATTTGACACCCTTCAATGAAATTTGCATGGTCTCCAAAAAAGTTGATGCTCCTGCTCAAAATAAAATCTTCCGCCATTTAAAGTCCCAACTCCAAACTTCATGCACCAAGGACCCTATCTCACGAATACTACAAAACTTTTGATTTGACATAGAAAAAATTCTAAGAAAAACTTCACAAAAGAAGTACATTTGATGCCCAAGGCTCAGGCCAAAAAGAGGCAGTGTCTCTATTTCCTATTTTCTTCTTTACAAATTCAAAAGGCCAATCTTGGTTGGTTCCCCTTTCTTTACCAACATTGCAAATATCTTTCCACCATAGGGATGCAAACTTGATCGGTTTCATCGGGTTGAAATTAAACAAAGCAAGTTCCCCTTCCTCATATTTGGCTTTTAAAAATTTCTTCCAAGTCGATGTTTCTCCATTCAACAATCTCCACCGCCATTTCACTAGACGAGTCACATTAAAAAGTCTCAAATCTTTTACACCTAACCCCCCTTCTTCCTTTGTCATGCAAATATCCGCCCATTTCAAGCCAAAGAATTTTCTATTTTGATGACCTAAAAATCTTAACAGAAAAGTCTAAAAGTTATACTCTCTATGTTCCTTAAATAGACACTTATAAAAAGTAACAAAGAGATTAGTATGTTCACCGCAGCAAAACACATACTAAAAACAATATCTTAGTTGGATGGGCAACGACTACGTTATGATGAAGATGATTTCAATTCGAATATGGTAAAGCCCACAACTCAGTACTTTTTCCTGGTTCTCAGGTAACCTAATGAGTTCAATTGCATAAACGTCATTTTTTATAATAAAACTATTTTGTAAGTTAAATTTGACAAAGTCACTAAAACTATTTTGTAAGTTAAATTGGACAAAGTCACAGTGAGTTTAGTTTAGTAGGTAAATAGATTACATAATATATGGAGTTGCGGTTTGAACTCGAATATCTCACTTATTCATCTGAAGAGGTGAATTTCTAACCAAATTTTGATAATAATATTTTTTTATATCAAATTTTAATAATAAACACCAAATTCTGTCTTTTTAGTTTACTTTTTTCTAATGTTTGTCTTTTCGGTTTACTTTTTTTTTTTAATGTTTTCATTTTCTAAAATTGATAAATGAATAACAGAATTTAAGATTGGACAAAGGCCCAATGGCAATAAAAGAGAAAAGCATTCCAAAATAACATGATGTTTCCATTACCAAATAAATGTTTTTTTAGGCAACATCTGAAAATAAATCAAATACTCCATAAACACCAAAACAAAATAAAATGTTGTAGAAGTATAAAACAATAACACAGTCGAAGCAGATTGAACATTTAACACCTAAGAATAATAACACCAAAAAAGTAAAAAGTATATCAACACGTAATTTACTAATTTTTAAATTTTTGGATGTCAAATTTTCCAATGTTAAACTCATAACAATAATAATACATGATATAAAATTAATGTTAGACTTTTTAGAGGAATGATAGATACAAGAACTTCATTGTATACTAGAAGTACATCATACCTCCGTTTATATGCTATAAGTATCTCTAACAAGTTCATTATGATGATACATGAATGTGTCTCGCATGATCTTGCATTATTAAATTCAACTATGCAATCATTTCAATCAATTCAAAAAAGTTGACATTACTATATTGATGTAATTTATTTTTTTGGAACCTTTGAAAACAAGATTAAGATTAATTTCTCTAGTACGTATGTCCATTTTTAACTAAAATATAATTTGTTTTGTCATGAAAATTATCCCAATTTATTGGATAATAAATATCACCAATATTTTTAATATTAGTGAAACACATTATTAGGAATAAAGGGCCCAAAAAAATATCACAAATCTCTTCGATAATAATTTTTTTGCCACATTATTAAGAACAATCAAAATTTTATATAGGGAGGGCGTATGTAGAAATCTTTGTGCTATACGGGGGTACATATAGCAAATCACGCCAAAAGAGCCAAAAACCTTAATAAACTTCAGCCCAGTCCTTCATCATGTCAACTGTTTGGAGCATTTATGTGAACTTTGCTATATATACCCCCAATAAATGAAATATTTATATATACACCCCCTCCATTAAAAAAATTGGGCCCCATACCGGCAAGGGCCCTAGGCTGTCACACCCCCGGCCTATGGCCTAGGGCCGGCCCTGTTAATTTGGATGGACTAATTTAGTTTCTTAAAAAAAAAATCACAACTTTATTTAGTCAAATTAAAATTTCAAAAAGAAATAGAAAAACTGAAGAAAAAAATAGCATCCAGCGGTTTGTAGCATCAAATCAGATTTTTTTTTTTTGCCTCGTGAGCTTAGTTCATTTGGTATGGACAATGAATAATATATGCAAGGTTTGGAGTTCAAACTCCGACCATCACAAAAAAAAAAAAACAGATATTTAATTTTAACATAGAAATTACACACAAGTCTATCTCGGGAGTTCCAACCAATGATGCTCTTGGTAGGTTTGTTGGAAATCAAACATGGCAATAAAAAAGGATTTGTTCATAAATATTTAGAAGATTACTTCCGCTAATTATCTCATTTTTTTTTTTTATTATAAAGAGGGCAAAACACCCAAAAAAAAAAAAAGAGAGAGCTACACCGAAATCAATCGAGAGACAGAAACCCCCAGCACAAAGTTTTCATAAAAAAAAAAAGAAAGACTAAGTTTAGTCGTGTAAGACTCATAAAAACAAACATTAGTTTGTAAGAAACATCAAAGATCAGCTAAAACATATGCACATTGATTTGTTTTGCGATACGAGTGACGGACCACCACCCACCATGGGCGGATCTCAACAGGGCACACTGTGGCAAGTGCCACACCATTTATATATTTTTTTTTAAAAACAAAATATGACTATTAATTAGGAATGGATCATATCCAATACATATTGTTCCCTTATTTTGCGAGGAATTTCTTCTATCTAAACTCTATTGGATTCTAATAAAGCAAGACAGGCCAAGCCACACTAGTTTGGGTCTATTTTTTTTTTTTTTTTATATTTTTTTATCGGTTCACTATATAATTTTTACTCATATATTAATACAGACATTTAATTAATTTATGTTTATACACATGTTTATATGTTTACTCATATATTAATACAAGGACATAATTTTTTTTTTATTTTTACTCATATATTAATAAGAGGACTTTTTTTTTTAATTTATACATGTGTCTATATTCTAACTTATATATTAATACGGGGACCAATTTTTTTTAATTTATACACATGTCTATATTTTTACTCACTTAATACAGAAATATTTTTTTGTATAATTTGTACATATGTCTATATTTTTATTCATATATCAATACAAAGATATATTATTTTTTTCTAAAATTTCTATGCAATTGCGAGTTGCTTCCAAAAAAAGAGCGCACCATGCTTGCTCGTCTGTATGAAGTATCCCACTAGATCATTTGATTCATCTCTAGTAACCTATATAGAAATATATGTTCTCAAAACAATTAGTAATGATATAATTTTAGTTCATTTTCCACAAATGAAAAATAGATTATTTTCTTTGTAATTTTGATTGCTACAACTATTTTTAATATAACTTCTTATTAAATTTGGTATTATTTAATTATTTGAAAAAAATGTGCCCCACTGGTATTGAGAGTCCAGATCCGCACCTGCCACCCACCAATCCATCTGAAAAAGACGACGAATCTTTGCAGTCAAAGCTCTATCCATAACAAGCCTCCCATTTTTATTACTGTTGATGATATTTGCCACCACAGATGAATCCACTGCCCCCTCTACGGCTCGAAATCTCAATCTTGTGGAGTAACTCATAAATATCTCATTTGTGTTCTTTTGTCTCCTAAATAAAATAAAATAAAATACTTCTACGACTCTATCATGCTATACCGTAGCAGTATCTCCAATGTAATAGCTAGGAAAACAAAATTAACTAAATGTTTATTATTGAACATTATTTAATTTATACATCAATCAAAGCAAAACCATGTTACCAAAAGGATCTTAAAAGTTCACACCAACTTCTTTTACAAAAATGCCTCCATTTTAAACTAAAGGATGTAGCTCTTTATCATCAAAATTCCCTACCTTTAGCTATTACTTATGAATAAAGTATATAATCATATATACCTCCCTTCTTTATTATGATGCAATATGCAAGAGGCATACGCTAGATAGAACAATTATATGGTCAAAAGGGAGAGTGATTAACTTGGAATATATTTATGGTCATGCTCAGCGGCCTTGATTGATTGTGCAAATTATAAGCTATGTAAATGCTGGAATATGTCAAAACATTGCAATAAAATAAAGGCTTAATTCTTTGCATATCTTTTATAATTGGCTGGTCCTCATCAACTAAATGGCCTCATCAGATAAGACTTCAATTAACACATCGGATTCAAATTCATTAGTCTTGTTTTTATTGGAATAATGCCGCATACAATTATTTAATTTTCAGGAGATTTATATAATTTGAGTGATGCCAATAGCAAGCAAGATTTTAAATGTTCAATGATATATGCAAATTGTTTTCAACTTTTGTAAGATTTTTTTTGAGAGTTTAGGGGGGAATGAGGGGAAGGGAGAGCTTTGCGAGTGGAAAGTATATAGGAAAATGGAAAAATCTTTCACATTTTTTGAATGAACATTATTTTAAAAGAATGATAAATTATTTTAGAGAATGATGAAAAAAAACTAACAAGATTATTGCCTAATGGTGTGTGGATCGGTAGATTTGCTATGCTCTGCGTAGTTTTAGCCGTTGTTTTGTATCAATTTTCATTTTATAATATTGGTTGGAGTATTTCGTATACATTTATTCTAATATTTTTTTGTTAGGTGTTAAAAAAATCATCGTATCACATAATTTAACTCTCCCTGTTCTTAGAGTAAAAAAAAAAAACCTCATCAGTTCTTGAAATGTATACAGCATTGAGTAAAAGCTGAGGGTGTGATTAGAAAAAGGGAAATGATGTTTGGTACGGAGTAGTATCTCAGCTATAAAAGAAATCGAAGGTTTATTATTTCAACTACCACCCTGCGTTATCCTTCATCACTCCATAAATTTTGTCAACATTTAGTTTAACCAACCATAAGATATGATCATGTCATCATTTGTATTTTTCCTAAGTTTTTAAACATTTAGCATACGAATGGAGTATATCTTACCATAAAAGAAAAATAAATTGGAGTTAAAAACTTCAAAGCATAAAAAATTATTCGCTTACCTATAAATTTTGGTAAAAATTTGTGTGTAAGATATTCCAATATTAAAAAAATCAAAGTCCCTTACAAATCGTTTTTTTTTTTTATCATCAACCATATCTTCAAGTGGTAACACAATATTAGCTTACTTAAAACAAAATTGAATACAACTAAAAAAAGAAATGAAGTGTAGGGAATATATTGGCTAAAGGTTGAAGTTAGGAGTAAAAGTGGTCCTTTTGCATTGCGTTATTCGATTTGCCTTTGGGGTAGGCAGCTAGAATCAAATTCTTCCCTTAACCCTTTCAAAATTGATTTTTTCCATTTACTTTATAAAGTTTGATTCTGATCCAGCGTTTTTCATTTTCCACGAAGGTTCAATAATTGACCCTAGCTATATAGTATAGTATTTATTTTCCAGAAGTTATATAGTTCAAAATAACAAGAGTAAACAAAAAAGTACATTCAATATTCATTGACTACTCTTCTCCATCACACTAGCTAGAAGAAAACCAACAAAGTTCAAGGAAAAAGTTGCTTAATGATTGATTCATCTACAAAAGATACAAGAAAAAAAATATTACAAATAGAACTAGAAATTCGAGGGAAAAAATAAGAAAATTTTCTCTAATGTTTGTGTCCATGTCTTATGAATAGAAATTGAACTTGACACGTCACAGTTTACGACAATCACATACACTATGCATTGACCACTTGCGCTTAACCCCTGTGGTTATACGCAACAAAATTTAATAGACAATTAAAAAACATGTTTTCGTGTTGATTCAAATTTTTGTATTGTTCTTGTGATATATATTTGGTTACATGATGGAGCATCCATTAACATTATCTTCACTAAAATAGGACATAAGTTTCTCTTCTGTATCAATAGATGCTGGAAATGTTTGCGCATTTTTCACATGTCCTGCTGGTGCCCTTTTATCATAGATGCCTGAGGCATGAGGAAAGGTCACAACATGTTGTGGAACATAAGGCCAAAATTCAGCTCTTTTCTTTCCAGTGCTTCTTACTCTTTTCAACACCTTGTTTGGATCAACAAAACCATTCACTGTCACCTTGCTTTGCTTTCGGTTTATCTCCACAGATTTTACTCCTGCAAGACAGGTACATGATGATTACCTTATTGTAAACCTTAAAAAAGAAAAATAATGTTTAGTATAATGTATGCTAGGTCTAGTAAGTTGTTTTGATAACTAAATATGCACTTGATTATAGTTTTGATTCCTATAAATATAACGAACTTTGATTTTAGTTCTTATAAAAGAACTTTTCTTTTTGTCCCTACAATTTCTCAAATCATCAATTTGGGTCCTGAAATTTTTTTATTTGAAAAAAAATTGATGTGGCAACTTTTTACCGACATGGCAAAGCGTGACATGGATTAATGATGTTAACTCATTAAAATTTAATGAAAAAATATTAGGGTTTTGGGACCCTAAATAGAAAGATTCACGAAGGAGAACACAATCTTTGTGAAGAAGACAATAGAACCAAGGAAGTAGGACTCACAAAAGAAGAAGAATTTGTGGCCACTAGATTGTATTGGAAAGAGTTTTGAAGCAATTTGATTGTCTTACTTCCTTAGTGCTATTGTCTTCTTGAACTTTGATTTAAGTCAATGTAAATTTTTACGAGGACTAAAATAATTTTTTTATATTTGTAGGGACAAAAATCATATGTAATTAAGATTGAATATAGTTCATTTTTCCTTACTTAGACCGGATATAAATCATGCATATTTGGAAGAAGAAAAATGAGTTCTGCATGAATGAATATAGTAAAGGGTAGTGAGTACTAAAAATTTGGTCATTGGTTAGAGGGATGATTGAGGGTCAATTTTTGACCCAAAATCACCCCTCTAACTCGTTTTTTTATTTCCCTTTTATTGAAATAAGTGATTTTCACATCTATTTCGTTTTATTTTGTGATTTCGTCGTCTTCGTGCGACGTTGGTTGTTCGTCGTCTTTGTGCGACATTGTTTGTTTTTCTTGTTTCTCTTAGGTATTTGATCGCTTCAGATTATCAGATCAGCTTCGTTCCAGTGCAGATCCAATCAATGACTTTGGCGTCATGCACGTTGTAGATCCGGAAACATGGTTATTCCAGAGATTTAAATATAGTCATATGTGTAAGAATTTGTACTTTGCTGTTTTATGATATATATTAACATGGATGTTGTGAGCCTGTTCACAGATTCATCCTTTTTGTTTTTAGCGAATTTGCATTATATCGATGTACTATTTCAATTTGAATGAATGAATATCTTTTATTTTGTCAAAAAAAAAAATATTTGGTCATTGGTTATTAAAAAAAATGGGCATTGGTCAATAAGATGTGAATTTTGTGAAATTGTAGTTTCCAAAAGCAGTAGTTGAATTAGACAAAAATAAAGGAGTGTTAATTAATCATAAAAAATTATGAACGGAAAAGATATAAAGGAGAGAAAATGGACCAAATAATCTGTTAATAAGAAGTTTTTTTTTTGAGGGGTGTGAATAAGAAGTTAGTCACTTTAACTTTATCAGCTTTTTAATTGTAAAGAATGAAAAGAAAAGAAACTTTCATGAATCTTTCACAATGGCCGCAATTTACAACATGCACTAGGCTTGGCTCCAAACGTAGGAAGTGATATTCTTAATGTTCTCCAGTATTATGGGTTGAAGTAACCTTTATACTATGGCCAAAATAGAAAAAGATAATAAAAATGTTCTACCATCTGTCCTAAATTATAATACTACTATTTTACAAAAATTGTTTATCTCTAACTATAAATTTTTCTACAAATTTTTAGATGTATTTATTGTTCTTTTTCTAAATATATTTCTAATTAATATGAATTTGTTTTAGATGTTTTAGAATGTGAAAAATCAACATTAAATGTATTTATACATAAAGAGTAATTTTGTAGGTGGATTCTAGGGTGAGAGTCCAATTAGGTCCCTCACCGGTGGACCATGAGAAAAACACCAATGGATGAAATACATGGTTCAGATTTATTCAAATCAAAAGGGAGAATATATGCAACTTTTCACACTCAATAGCATCCACAATTGGTTTTCAGTTATATTTATAATTTTTACTCTAATTTCTTCGTTCAAAATGAGATACTCTATTTACCTCCAATTATCATGCACCCAAACAATAAAATCTGAGATCAAATTATGAACCCTAAATGAAAAGAAAAAAAAAATCTCTACAAGCACCAATCTAACTCCTTTAAAATTGCTTGAACAGACTTCTAATCAACCAACTATAATACAGAAAGAAAACTGAAGAATTACAAGCCACAAAATCAACAAGAATGCATCGCAAATTTTAATTGTATACAGCGTAATGGAGTAATGGAGTTTTATATGTTGGAAATGCAAGTGCTGAGCAATATCCCTCTTAAATTGGTTAATTTGTTATTCATTGTGTTTTGTACAGCGTAAATTCAAAGAACTCATTTTTTTAATGGGAATTCAAAGATCTCATGTTTCTTATGTTATGTGTATTAAAAGGTCACCATCACTAATTGAACTTAGAAACTATGTTCTTAGCAAAACCCATAAACTTTTGAAAGCAATATTCAATTTTTCTCGCAGATTCTCTTTTACAGCAATTTGAATGGAGGTTGAAGATGATGATTTCAACAAAAAGAAAAACCGTTTCTGGGTTCAAAGTTTTGGGAAAAGATTGTGTGTGACATGTTGTGAATATTCTCATTTTTATTTTTGATAAATCTAAACCATTGATTCAATCTAATGACATTTATGTTCTGGTCCACCGGTGATGGACTTAATTGATCCCTCACCCTAGAATCCACCAATTTTGTAATAGTCATACACATTTAAGATAATTTTTTTGTGCTGATAACTTTTCATAATACCAGTAAATTTTGTTAAAGATTCTTATAATAATGGTCGTTGCAAGTAGAGTATTTCTTTTTTAGAACTAGCTAGCTAGGTCTAATACAGATGCAGAATTAATAGCATAAGCTTTGGAGAAATAGTTATGGAAGTTGAAACCTTTCATTGTAGCCACTGCATTTCTGACTCTTCGTTCACACCCATCACAATCCATTTTGACTTTGATCTCAACTGTCTATAGAAAATATAGAATAAACAACATATTTTAATAAAAATAAAACTAGCTATATGAATGGAACTTCAAAGTTTTAGGAAGAAAATAAAATATCCCTAAACCCTAAACAGTTAAACAACATGGTTAGTTTGGTTATGAGAGTATACCTGCATTGGTTTGCGTTTGGATTTTGTGCTAGGTGTGCAAAAATTGGAGATCAAGTAATAAAGTGCACCCATATTTTTCTTACACACTTTCTTAGAAAGCTAGCTAGCAAAGAGAGAAAGAAGAGTGGACACAAAACACAACATGGAGCAATGTGTGTTATATAGGAAACTCAAAAGATTCACTTCACACAAAGAGGAGGTTCAAAATTAGTGTCTAGAAAATTAACTTAATATAAAAATAGTTTAAGTTGACATATAATATGCCCCATATAAGGTTAATTAGTCGTGAAGGAAAACGAAAGATGGGCAACACTGCTTTATAATTGGATCTTGTGGTGCTGTGTTTTATTGAAAAAAGAAATGTTTAAAATCTGATGATTATTATATAATTGGTATAAAAAGTGTTTTTGTTTGTTGTCATCATGACTCAATCATGTGGGTTAGTAATAGTATGCCTCTAATTACTTTCCAACAAATTTCACTATCAAAATAATTTGATTCTATTAGAATGAACGGCCAAATATACTCCGATCTTATTTATAAGAAAATTTTCAAAAAAAAAATTTGGTCCAATTTGTAAGAAAAAGTCACAACTTTTAAGGTACATTTATTGTTTAAAAGATTTTTCAAACCCTCATTTAATGTTGGTCTTTTCAACATTAGTGGGTATATTTAATACTTCACAAATTTTTATGAGGACATATCTGTAAAAACATTCAAAAGATTACAACAACTAATGATTGTTTTGATAATTTTTGGTTTCTTTTCCTATATAAAAGACCGAAGGGAGTATTTGATTGAGTTGTGTTAGAACAGTAGCTATTAATAGAAGATTAATGAAACTATCTATAATAAAACGCAAACAATTCAACGCGATGTTTGGTTATGAAGTTCGATCAAATATGTATATGTCTCCGACTACATAGTACTTGCAGTTTTGTATTATTGATAATGTATGATTATAGTTTATAGTGTTACTAACTTACAACTCATATATAAATACGGTCTTAGAGACAAATATACCCCTAAACCGTAATGCTAAGGGCTATTATCTCTCACAACAAAACATTTACTCCCTCCGGTCACTATTATAAGCAAATTTTAACTTTTTAGGTTCATTCAATAAATGATGTATGTGGTCTATATTGTAGACCACATACATCATTTATTGAATGAATCTAAAAAGTTGAAATTTGCTTGTAATAGTGACCGGAGGGAGTAGGTCAGAGACACGTTAAAGACATCGTGAGGGCAGGGTCTCACTCGTTAACTCATCACCTTTAAGATTGCTTATGAGCCATACTCAAATGTCAGAGATGAAATCCTAAATTTTGACTAAAAATGTTAAAAATAATATAATGTGATATTTTTTAAAATAATATAAATGATAAAAAAAAATGACATTATGATTGAGAAAAAAAAATTAGAGATTACAAAAACTATACAACTTTATATACCTAAAAAACTTAAAAATGTCTCGACGTTTGTAACTTATAATAGTTCTCTACATACCTTTATATTTATAATTGGCGTGATTAATTTAATTTAAATACTACTATAAAAATTTGCATATGTCATCAAATGATTGTTCTGAAGGTGAGAAAAACACAAGAAGGGGGGTTGAATTGTGTTTTGAAAAATTCTTCGTTTCTCTGAATAACTGAATACACTGATCAGAAGCTAAGTGAGACAGCTTCTGAAGTGATGATCAGAATCTAAATGCAGCGGAATAAAACAGAGAGAGAGAAGAAGAACGACACAAAGCAATTATACTGGTTCCTTCCACAATCCGGAAGTAGTCCAGTCCCCCTTGCACTTCCAAGGAGATTTCACTATGAGTAATATCTGATTACAAATGCTCAAGCACACAAGCAAGAGACTTCCAATGCTCAAGCACACAAGCAAGAGACTTCCTTTGCTCAAGAACACAATCAAGAGACTTCCTGCTCAAGCACAACTGCAAGAGACTTCCTAACTAAACAAAATTACACAGAAAATTGTTTAAGGTTGAACACTTGATATACAATCAGAGGTGCTCACAATACAAATCAGATACAGACTCAATGGACTTAAGAATTTCTAAGATATGACTTTGAGACACAGAAATTCTAAGTGAATGCAGAACAATTTCAGCAGAGGTTTGGTACTTGTGAGAAACTTGTGAGTCTTTCGTTCAGCGTTCTTGCATTACCAATTCTCTAGGTCTTCACTCCTTTATATAGAGGTGTGAAAGAGACGTTGTGAAATTGCCAGCACACCAAAGAGTCGTTGTTGAAGCTTGATCTTTCACCAATGATCTTTTGCCTGATTTGGTTGTTGTCCTATGAAGAACAAATTTGAAATCCATTCCTTATCCAAAGGAACATCTATGCAGGCGAGACCGTATTCTGGAGCTGTTTTCTTGTCTTGAAGCGCAGACACAAAACAGAGTAGTGGAGAACGTGGTTGTACAATTCGTACAAAGTACAATGTCAACGCTTTCGTCCAAATTGCAAACACACACCTTCAAACATCTTTGAAATGACCGTTGCAAGCTCCACTAATCCTTTGTTTGTGTTTTCGAATCCAATAGACAGCTTTTGCATTGATAATTCTTCAATTCTTGATTCTTTGCAAATCCAGTTGATACTCAGCTTCTGGTGAAATGGCTTCTGATGAGGCAGCTTCTGATGATGCAGCTTCTGATGGTTCAGCTTCTGATGAGATGACTTCTGCAGCTTCTGATGATGCGGCTTCTGATACTGTGGCTTCTGGACCTCTTGTCTTCAGAAACACTATTCTTCAGGAGCAGCTTACTTCAGGAGCGGCTTGACTTCAGGAGCGCTTTTTCTTCAGGAGCAGCTTGACTTCAGGAGCGCTTAAGCTTCAAATTTTTGTTGTTTCCATAGCTCTTTATTTGCTCATTTAGAACCAATGATGATGTAACTTTATAATTATGGTCCTGTACACTTGAACAAATATTAGCTAGTCCAATTTACAATTTTTAATACCTTGTTATCATCAAAACTCTTTAAGGTTTATTGTTAAACACATTTTGTTCCAACAATCTCCCCCTTTTTGATGATGACAAACAAAAGTATTTAAAATTGATCAATTGTTGTTAATCTAATTAACAAGTTGACTTTGGGGTTCTGAGGTTTGTAAGCTCAGAATCTGAGGTTTGTAAGCTCAAACTCCCCCTGAGTCTGATAGTCTTTAAGGTGAGGTTTGTAAGCTCCCCCTAGGTTCTATCCAGGTTAATTAAATTCATTTTACGCGCAATAATTATTATCAGAGCTTAAAAGCAAAATTGAATCATTGAAAGAATTTACTTATAGATAAGAAGAATGGTTCAATTAACTTTACTTGAAATTTTGATACTCCTTCGTTCATTCATAGCTTATACCAATAAGGTAAAAAGATAGAAGTTTTTCAAAAATTTTAAATGCCATTAATGGGGCTCAGAGCATTTAAATACTAGTCACATATACTCCCCCTTTTGTCATTATCAAAAAAAAAAAAAAATAAAATAAATCTAAGCACAAAAGACAAAAAGATATGAGAAAAACTCAAACGTGAGAGAGTATACTAAGCAATGAACTAAATAAATCAGAGCAAAAATCATGTATATTCAATTGTCAGAAGCAGCTAAACAGTCAGAATCAGTAAGCAAAAGAAATAAGACAAGATGATTTCAGAAGCAAGGACTAAGAAATTTTAAAAACAAACAACAAACAAAGAAAAACACAAGGGTGTGCAACTAAGGGTTGGTTTGTTGTTGTTTCTTCATCTCTTCCATTTCTTCAATCTTCTTCTTCAACAATTCTTCAAGTTGTTGTTGCCTCTGAAGAAGAGATTGTTCCCTTTCTTTGGCTTCTTGCTGCTGTTGTGCCATCTGTTTCTTCAGAAGCTTACACAACCTTGCTTCTCTGGTCAAGTAATCTGTTTCAAAGAAGAAAGGCTGGTTTGCCAGGAGCAGTGTAGAGCTTCTTACTCTCAGACTCTGATTCACATGCTCCATTACCCTTCTGACTGAAGCTTGCTTGACTCTGATGCATTTGGCCCTTATGCTTTCAATTAGCTCAGTTGCCCGGTTCTGAAGAGATGCCCAGGAGTCTTCATATGCACCTGTGAGATCAATTGTCCTTCTTTGATCCACCAGATTGTGCATCTGACTCAAGATTGTCAGAAGCTCAGAATTGATATATCCAGATTCCAGGATGTTTGTGGGTGGATGTTCAAGGATTTCAAGATCAGAATCACTGATTTCTAAATCTTGAATAGGGTTAGGAGCTGGAGTGGTAAGGTGTGTTTGTGTGTTAGAAGATGAGGGCTGGTCAGAATCAATGTGTGAGGTGGAGGTTGAGGCTTGAACATTGACTAGAGAGATGTCAACATCCATGGGAGTTGGTTCAGGAGAGTGTTCAGGTAAAGATTGAAGTTCGGTTTCAGTTGATGGTTGATGTGGTGAAGTTGTTGTTTGATTGTTGAGTTGGGGGTCAATGATAGCTATTGGTGATTGAGGGGGTGTTGTGGGTTTATGTGGTTCAGGTGTTTGTTGATGGGGGTTTTCTGAAACAACATTTTCAGAAGCAATTGCTTCTGGAGTTGCTTCAGAGGCTTTTTCTGAGGTGGACTCAACATTTTCAGGAGGAATCATGTTGAGAGGTTGAATGCAAAGGGGTTGAGGGTTAAGGCGAAAGATAGAATCAATGACTCTTTCTCTTTGCACAGCCAGTTCAGCTAACTTCTCATTAACTATGTGGCCAACTGGTTCATAAGAAGTTGACGAAGAGGGCTTATCGTTGGTTTTGGTTGATGTTGATTGGCTTTTTACTGGTTTTTGAAAAAGTTGAGCTAAGGGTACATCATCATCAGAATCATCAGAATCTGATAATGATGCGGATGCGGAATCTGAAGATATATTAATTACCTTTTCTGGTTCAGGATCAGAATCCTCTTTAGCAGATTTACTGGACACCTGCAACAGTTGCTTGGCTTCTGAAACTACAGACTCTCGTAGCTCAGCAGCAATTTCCAGAACCTTTTCAGCGGCTGCTTTCTTCTCTTGTAACTCTTTTAACTTCAAATCAGAAGCAGCTTGAGCTCTTAAGGTGATATGAGGAAAATCCTTGGTTCTCCTCAAGGCTGGCTTTCTCTTCCTCTTTGGTATAGCAGGTTGATCAAGAGGAATGTCAACACCCATGATCATCCTGGAGTCCATGTCTTCAATGGCTTCTTCAATAGAAGATGCTGATGAACTACCAATCTTGAGCTTGTCAGCAGCAACTTTTGCCTTTTTAGTAGTTTGTTCAACCTCTAGATATTGCTCTGCAGTCATCTTCCTTTTTGACTTTCTGCCTCTGGCTCGTGGCAGAGCACCACCATACATTTCCTCTGGAATATCTTCCAATCTGATTTTCTCATTGGTTGCCTCAAAATGTTCCTTGATATAGTACAATTGCACTTCAATGGGATCCTTCTTGCAGATGGGTGGAAAGTCCTTCATAAGATCAGACATAACAAGTGATTCACTTAAATCAGTTTGAAGTTTGGTGACTTCACTGATTAGCTTCATATTCAATAGAGTATGAGCATTAATGAATTTTCCAGTTTTTGTGTCAAGTAGCTGATCTGTGAAGCCTTGAGATTGACTGAGACTGTTCAAGATACCTCCTTGATAGAATATCTCTGAGAGGAGTCTTCCATAAGGTACCCAGGGTTTATCCAGTAGCTGACTCTGCTTCAAACACTCTACCAAGTATTTGAACACGTATTTGGGCACATTCACCTTTTCCTTCTTGATGAAGTGCTGGAGAAGGACCTTCTGAGCTAGATTTGGTTTCACACAGTCACCACTTGGAAACAGGGTCTCATTCTGAATCTTCAGAAGCATCTTGGTTTCCATGCTCAATTCAGCATATTTCTTCTCCTTCTCAGAATTGTAAATCACCAAGTTGGCTTGCTTTTTCCAAATGCGTTTTTCAGCAGCATCTGAAAGATCAATTCCAGAGTAGTATCCAGAGGCTGCAGCCTTGAGAACATACTCTATGTGCCATTGTGCAATTCTTATTGGAATACCACAGATGCTGGATCTGATTTCATCTTCAACAAATGGCGCAAGACCCATTTCTTCTCTTGTTTTCCCTTCTAATTCAGGATACATTAGCACCATTTGACTTTCCTCAGATAAGGATGCCGCTTTGTTGTAAAATTTTGCTCTTACCCAGAAGTGTCTAACCAGAGCTTCATATGTTGGTCCATTCAACATTCTGAAATAATCCATGAGTCCTTGCTCTTCATAGTAGCTTCTGATAGAACACCTATGAAAATTCAGAGAATCAAAGTCCACTGGATTCTCTATCTGAACTTGCAAATCCCATTCTTCCAATTTCATGCTTCTTCCTCTGTAGTCATATTCAGGGACCATTCTTGAAGTAGATACTGAATCTTTTCGTTGCGAGCTTGATGATGCCATTTGATGATTGACGAAGATTTGAAGAAGATGAAGATTTTAGGGTTCTAAGGTTGAGAGAATGCGCTTACTTCGCAAACGGTTTGAGAGCAAATGTGTTTGTTGTGAGTGAGTAGTGTGTGAATTGACAAAGTGTTAAAAGTAAAACGATTGCAATTCAAAAGAGACAAACAAACATAACATTAATGACAAAATTGGGGGCGCGTGAAAAGTACTTTCAAAGCTTTAAAATCATCATTGCCCTTTTAGTTATACACCAACACATACAGGCCACGTAAGAAGTTCACAGAGTAACTACCAAGTTAGTGGGCCAGAAGTTACTTTAAAAAGTAACTCCCAACGTTTCCACTAATTCAACTATTCAGAAGCAACAAATCCAGCTTCTGGACTTCAGATGCTGATGTCATCATCAGAAGCGAGTTTTCCTCAGAACCTCAATAAAGAGCTTCTGATGGACTACTGCTTCTGAACTAACTTCAGAACCTAAAATCCTATTCAGGAGCAAGCAAACATTTAATCAGACACGAAGTGCATGTTCAAATTTTTCTTTATAAAATCAAATCTTTCAACAGTTAAAGGCTTAGTAAATATATCAGCCCATTGATTTTCAGTATCAATGAATTGTATATCTAAAATTCCTTTTTGAACATAATCTCTGATAAAATGGTGTTTGATTTCAATGTGCTTAGCTCTTGAATGCAAAATTGGATTTTTAGACAAACAAATAGCAGCAGTATTATCACAATAAATGGGAATACTGTTAGCAGTTATCTGATAATCTTCCAACTGATGTTTCATCCAAAGTAGTTGTGTACAACAACTTGCAGCTGAAATGTATTCTGCTTCTGCTGTAGACATAGCAATAGTTGTTTGTCTTTTGCTAGCCCAGGATATAAGATTATCACCCAGAAATTGACAATTGCCACTGGTTGATTTTCTTTCAATCCTATCACCAGCATAATCAGCATCACAGAATCCAATTAGCTTATAATCTAAGGATTTCCTATAAAGGAGTCCAAGATTAGTTGTTCCCTTCAAATACCTGAAGATTCTCTTGACAGCAGTCATATGAGATTCTCTAGGATCTGATTGGAATCTTGCACACAAGCATACACTGAATAAAATATCTGGCCTAGATGCAGTGAGGTATAACAAAGAACCAATCATACCTCTATACAGCTTCTGATCTACTTTAGCTCCTTCATCTTCTTTGCTCAGGTTGCACGTAGGATGCATTGGAGTGTTCATCACTTTACAATCTTCAAGTTTGAACTTCTTCAGAAGCTCCTTTGTGTACTTTGATTGATGAACATAGACTCCATCTTTGCATTGATTGATTTGAATGCCAAGGAAGAACTTCAGCTCTCCCATCATGCTCATTTCAAATTCATCCTGCATTAACTCAGAAAATTCCTTGCAAAGAGATGCATTAGTAGAACCAAATATTATATCATCAACATATATTTGCACAACAAGAATATCTTTCCCAAGGGTCCTTCTGAAGAGTGTAGTGTCAACCTGTCCTCTCTTAAAATCATTTTTGATTAAGAAATTACTTAGTCTATCATACCAAGCTCTGGGAGCTTGTTTCAAGCCATATAGTGATTTCTTCAGTTTAAAAACATGGTCAGGATATTTAATATCCTCAAATCCAGGAGGTTGCTTAACATACACTTCTTCTTCTATGACACCATTGAGAAATGCACTCTTGACATCCATCTGATATAATATTATGCCATGATTAACTGCATAGGAAAGAAGTAACCTGATTGCTTCCAATCTTGCAACTGGAGCAAACGTTTCAGTGTAATCAATGCCTTCTTGTTGACTATACCCTTGTGCAACAAGTCTGGCTTTGTTTCTTGTTACTTCACCTTGCTCATTCAGCTTGTTTCTGAATACCCATTTTGTTCCAATAATGTTCTTGTGCTGAGGTTTGGGTACCAGATCCCACACATCATTTCTTTGAAATTGATTCAACTCTTCTTGCATAGCTAGGATCCATCCATCATCTGAAAGTGCTTCATCAACTGTTGTAGGTTCAATCATTGAGATTAGTCCAATCATTGACTCTTCTTGTCTGAAATGTGATCTTGTTCTTCTTGGACTATCTTTGTTTCCAATGATTAGCTCTTCAGGATGTGAAGACTTGTGTTTGAATGTGTTTCTGGGAGGATCTTCTTGATGTGAGCCATCTTGTGCTTCATCAGAAGCAGTTTCATCTTGCGCTTCTGATGTGGGTTCAGCTTCTGGACTATCTTCAGATTCAGCTGTCTGATCAGGTTCTGGAGTAGCTTCAGGAACCTGTATCTCTGCAAAACTTTCACCTTGCTTTGAAGTTTTATCTTCAAGCTCCTTGTCATCAAATTTAATGTGCATAGATTCTTCAACACAGAGTGTTTCTGAATTATACACTCTGTATGCCTTTGACCTTTCAGAGTAACCTAAAAAGATTCCTCTTTGGGCCTTGGCATCAAATTTCTTTAGGTAGAGCTTGTTGTTCAGAATGTAACAAGTACATCCAAATTGATGAAAGTAAGAGATATTGGGTTTTCTTCCTTTAAAGAGTTCATATGCTGTTTTCTCCAAAATAGGTCTAATATAGATCCTGTTTTGAACATAGCATGCTGTATTCACTGCTTCTGCCCAAAAATGTTTTGGTAAATTGTTTTCATGAATCATGGTTCTGGCCATTTCTTGTAAAGTTCTATTCTTTCTCTCTACAACCCCATTTTGTTGTGGTGTTCTAGGAGAAGAGAATTCATGGAAAATTCCATGTTTTTCACAAAAAGCTTCAAATGGCTCATTTTCAAATTCTCCACCATGATCACTTCTGACTTTCAAAATTTTTGACTCTTTTTCAGATTGAATTTGAGTGCAGAAGCTACTGAATACATCACACGCAACATCTTTACTCTTTATGAATTTCACCCAAGTCCATCTGCTGTAATCATCAACAATGACTAATCCATATCTACTTCCATATAAGGATGCAGTACTCACTGGTCCAAATAAATCAATATGGAGTAATTCTAAAGGTCTTGAGGTTGAGACAATGTCTTTGGTTTTAAAAGATGATTTCACAATTTTCCCTCTCTGACATGCACCACAAAGTGCATCTGAATGATAGTCAATGTCTGGTAGCCCTTTAACAAGTTGTAACTTACTAAGCTTAGAGATTAACCTCCAGTTAGCATGTCCCAACCTTCTGTGCCACATCCATTTCTTATCATTCACTGATAGTAGGCAAACCACCTTCTGATCAGCCAGTTCAGAAAAATTGATTTTATAGACATTGTCAACTCTCTTTCCTTTGAACACAATGGATTTGTCTTCCTTGTTGATTACTGTACAGTTGGGTTTTTCAAAAAACACATCATAACCATTATCACAAAATTGACTAATGCTCAAAAGGTTATGTTCAAGACCATCTACCAACCATACATTATTAATCGAGGTAGAGGAGTTACCAATAGTTCCTGTACCTATGATCTTGCCTGACTGGTTGCCTCCAAATTTCACATTTCCTCCCTCTTTCATTGTTAGGCTGAGGAACATGGACTTGTCTCCTGTCATGTGTCTTGAGCAACCACTGTCTAGGTACCATGATCTTTGCTTTGGCACTGCTCTTAGACATACCTGCATCATTGACATTTTTAGATTTAGGTACCCATTGTTCTATGGGTCCTGGAAGGTTAGTACTTAAGGCTTTACTCTTCACTTCTTGTACCTTGTGCTGTGAGTTGGGTTGCTTCTGATTAGCCATCACCTTAGGTTTTGGTACTTCAGAAGCAGTAACTGTCTTCTTCTGAAACTTAGACTTCAGAACCCCAGATTTTGGTTTCACCAGACTCTGAGGAATAGGTTCTGATCTTTTCAGGATCCTAACCTTTGAAGTTTTGGAATCAGATTTGATCATAGCCTTTGACTTAGAGTTCTTTGGCTTTGAAGTAATCTTAGCCTTAGAACTAGAAGCTTCAGGTTCTGATTGAACAACAGTTTCCAACTCAGCCCCTTCTGGTACAAAGAATGTTTTCAGACCTTCCTTGATGCATTCGCAACAAGACTTTAGATTGGTTTTCTCCAGTTTCACTTCTGGAAAGCCAATTCCTCTGCCATTGTTCTTGTAAATGCTATAAATCATAGAAGCCACTCTGCTTCTGTCAATGCCAGATATAATGAAGTCTTCAAGAGCAATTTCATGATTACTTAAAGGTTTTTCATTACACTTTTCTTGTAGCTTCTGACATAAGAACCTGAGCTGATCTTCATATGTTTTACACATGAAGTCAAAGCCCCTAAGTCCCTGTTCAGAAGCTTTCAGATCCAATAGAGTTGATTTTTGCTGTTGTACCAAATCAGCATATTTTTCTTTTAAATCCTTCAACTCATTGGTTCTTACTTCAAAATGTGTAAGAAGTTCTTTAAGTGACTCAACAAGTTCATCTCTGGGAATTTTGGAATATACCTCATTTTCATCTTCTGAGTCTGAATCTGATCCAGCTTCTGAAGTTGCTGTTGCTACCAACCCAACAGCTACCTTTGCATCTTCATCAGCTTCCTCTTTATCAGATCCAGATTCACTACCCAAATCATCCCAGGTTGCCATTAAACTCTGCTTAATCTGCTTCTTGAGTTTGCTTGGTTTGAAGGTAGACCTCTTTGACTTGTCCTTTGACTTTTCTCTTTGAAGATCAGGGCATTCAGCAATGAAGTGACCTGGCTTCTTACAGTTGAAGCATCCCTTCTGATCTTCTTTCCTTGAGCTTCTGGAGTTACCCCTTCTGGAGAGAAACTTTCTGTTCTTCTTGGCCAGATATTGAAGTCTGTTTGAGAGCATGGCCATTTCAGCAGCATCTGGTTCAGAGTCTGAACTTGACTGTTCTTCCTCTTCAGATTCAACCACTTTGAGAGCTTTTGATGACTTGCCTTTGGATGGAAGAGCTATTGATTTACTCTTCTTAGTAGACTCATGTTCATTAAGACTTAACTCATGAACTTTGAGAGAACTAACAAGATCTTCGACACTTAAAGTGTTTAAATCTTTAGCTTCCTCAATGGCAGTCACTTTTGGTCTCCATCTGGCAGGTAAGCTTCTGAGTATCTTGCTTACATGATCAGAAGCAACATAGCTCTTCTTTAGAATCTGTAGACCAGAAACTAAGGTTTGAAACCTTGAGTACATCTCCTCAATAGTTTCATCATCCTTCATTTTGAATAACTCATACTGATGTACAAGCAGGAGAGCCTTTGCTTCTTTGACCTTCTTGCTCCCTTCATAATTTGAACAGAGAGAAGCAAACATAGCTTTAGCAGTGGATTTGTCACTCATCTTCATGTATTCTGCTTTGGGTATGGCAGTGACAAGAGCTCCTCTGATAATATGATGCTTCTTGTAAAGTTTCCTCAGTTCTGGAGTATGTTTCTTTCTATCCACAGCAGCTCCTTCTTCATCAAGGACTAAACCACCAACGCCGTCTTCCAGAATATCCCACAATTCTTCATCTAGGCTCATGATGTAACTGTAAAAATTGGTCTTCCACCAAGAGAACTCTTCAGCATCTCCATTGAACTTTGGAACTTTTCCAACACTGGTTTTCTTACTATCACTATAATCATGTGAGACATTTTTATAGCTAGTATCACCATCAGGAGGAGGAGTAGTCATGTTTTTCTCAGATCTTTGACTGTTGCACGGTTAAGTGATACACAACAGACCAAGGCTCTAGATACCAATTGAAGGTGAGAAAAACACAAGAAGGGGGGTTGAATTGTGTTTTGAAAAATTCTTCGTTTCTCTGAATAACTGAATACACTGATCAGAAGCTAAGTGAGACAGCTTCTGAAGTGATGATCAGAATCTAAATGCAGCGGAATAAAACAGAGAGAGAGAAGAAGAACGACACAAAGCAATTATACTGGTTCCTTCCACAATCCGGAAGTAGTCCAGTCCCCCTTGCACTTCCAAGGAGATTTCACTATGAGTAATATCTGATTACAAATGCTCAAGCACACAAGCAAGAGACTTCCAATGCTCAAGCACACAAGCAAGAGACTTCCTTTGCTCAAGAACACAATCAAGAGACTTCCTGCTCAAGCACAACTGCAAGAGACTTCCTAACTAAACAAAATTACACAGAAAATTGTTTAAGGTTGAACACTTGATATACAATCAGAGGTGCTCACAATACAAATCAGATACAGACTCAATGGACTTAAGAATTTCTAAGATATGACTTTGAGACACAGAAATTCTAAGTGAATGCAGAACAATTTCAGCAGAGGTTTGGTACTTGTGAGAAACTTGTGAGTCTTTCGTTCAGCGTTCTTGCATTACCAATTCTCTAGGTCTTCACTCCTTTATATAGAGGTGTGAAAGAGACGTTGTGAAATTGCCAGCACACCAAAGAGTCGTTGTTGAAGCTTGATCTTTCACCAATGATCTTTTGCCTGATTTGGTTGTTGTCCTATGAAGAACAAATTTGAAATCCATTCCTTATCCAAAGGAACATCTATGCAGGCGAGACCGTATTCTGGAGCTGTTTTCTTGTCTTGAAGCGCAGACACAAAACAGAGTAGTGGAGAACGTGGTTGTACAATTCGTACAAAGTACAATGTCAACGCTTTCGTCCAAATTGCAAACACACACCTTCAAACATCTTTGAAATGACCGTTGCAAGCTCCACTAATCCTTTGTTTGTGTTTTCGAATCCAATAGACAGCTTTTGCATTGATAATTCTTCAATTCTTGATTCTTTGCAAATCCAGTTGATACTCAGCTTCTGGTGAAATGGCTTCTGATGAGGCAGCTTCTGATGATGCAGCTTCTGATGGTTCAGCTTCTGATGAGATGACTTCTGCAGCTTCTGATGATGCGGCTTCTGATACTGTGGCTTCTGGACCTCTTGTCTTCAGAAACACTATTCTTCAGGAGCAGCTTACTTCAGGAGCGGCTTGACTTCAGGAGCGCTTTTTCTTCAGGAGCAGCTTGACTTCAGGAGCGCTTAAGCTTCAAATTTTTGTTGTTTCCATAGCTCTTTATTTGCTCATTTAGAACCAATGATGATGTAACTTTATAATTATGGTCCTGTACACTTGAACAAATATTAGCTAGTCCAATTTACAATTTTTAATACCTTGTTATCATCAAAACTCTTTAAGGTTTATTGTTAAACACATTTTGTTCCAACATGTTCAACAATTTTTCTATCATTTTTTGAAAATTCGGTATAAAGTTCAACGACTGACTAATTTGAAGAGTTCAATCATACCGTCTACTTGCAGGGATCCTGTTTAAAGTCAGAGCATAACTTTGTATAAACATAACCCACTAAAATCGACGTTAGGGGGGATCAAACTTGAGACCATGAGAGGAGCACACTTCAAGGTTTCAAGTCAACATCACTAAGGCGACCAAAATATACAAAATCAAAATTAACTTCAAAATTAAATGCATCAGTGAATATTGTTATGAAATGAATCAAAATATAAATAGCAAGATATAGATGAATAAAGATGAAGGAGATAAGGGAGAATAGTAGAGTAGTCTTTTGCATTAATTATTATACTCTTTAAAGTATACTTTACGATGCAACATGAATCTTATTTATAGAACACCAAATTTGTAGGTTACAAGTAAGTATATAATCACTATAAATGGCACTAGCAATTAGTAAGTCCACCAACAAATAGTAAAGCCATTCAATGGAGATGTTTAGATCATGCTAAGAAATATGGAAGTCTAAGAGGAAATGGACATCATAGATATATATTCGTAACAAATATTTAATAGTTTTTTTTAATTTCTCTTGGTATTTTCAATAAATTATACTCTATAAGTTTCTGAGTGTTTATGTAAAATAAATTGTAATTATTGATTTTTTTTACTAAGTAATCAATAAATATGAGAAAAGGAGATGTGTTGTAGGTATAAACTATTTTTACACCAGCATTCAAAATGAAAATTCACAATTTTGTTTTGGAAAGGAAATGAGAATTCACAATTGTATAGGTATTCTTAGATTGCAGTTATAAAGTGAGTTTATGTGACGATATTACAAATTTTTAATAGGTGACAATGCATCTAAGTCATACTGTTTAAATATACATTTTTCTAAAAGAAAACTATATAGAAACATAAAATTTGCAAAATTTCCTCTAAAAAAAAATTCAAATTCGCAAAATTACATGAATTTTTTTCATCAAATTAGAGAGAATAATTGACCCCAATCGATTTGTAATGTTCTGTGACCCACCAAAAGTGTAAAGTGGCTATATTTTTCGAACCCTCATAAAGATGGAAAAAGAAAAAAGGCACTATGCAAGAACACCGACCTCAAGGGATCAAAATTCTTTGTTGACGCCAACTTTTTTTGCCTTTTCTTCTCTGGCATTTTGGCATGCAGATATTCATTTATTTCAGGTTTTGTATTTTCATTGGGGGCTTTAAAGTGATGGAACTTGCTTATAGCATATGAGTTACTTTTGGATAGTACTACCTCCGTTCCTTTTTAGTGTGTGTTTGGATACAATTATGTAGAATTGATTAAACAAACAGAATGTTGTTTGAATGATTTTGATCAAAATTGCTTTTGAATGTATAATTACTAAAATAGACATAGCTAAAGGAGAATTGATAAAGAAGGAGAATTGATAAAGGGCAATAAAGGAAAATAATAGGTTGTAATAATAAAATATAAAATTTATTGGAGAATTGATTCTAGAAAAGCTAGAAGCTAGGATTTGTAGCTTCATGGAGAATTGTTTTTGGAGGATAAAAGCAATTCTGAAAAGTCAAACCAAACATGTTGGAATATTGTAGAATTGCTTTTGGAACTGTATAGAATTGCTTTTGGCTTTGCAAAAGCCAATCCAAACGGACCCTAAATTGTCACTCTTTGACATTTTACACAAACCAAGATAATCAATAATTGTTTCTACTTTTGATGCAATAAGTCATACTTTTACTATAATGACCTTATTAATTTAACATCTCATTTCATATATTTCTCTCTCCGCAATAAATAACAAAGGATAATATTGGTAATACAACATTTAATGATGCATTGAACTTTGAAGGAACAAAAATTTTCTCCAAAAGAGACACTTAAAAAGGAACGGATGGAGTAACTATTTTAAGGACACTCTGATTTTAAAATAAAATATTATTTATTAAAAATGTTAAATATTTTAAATTTTGATGCGTTAAATACATGAATTTCACATATGTTGATGTACAATTTTGACTTTTAATATATGTAATTATCTATTAGAAAAATTAATATTTTAAAAATATTCATTGAGATAGATTCGACAAAATCTTATATGTCATCATTTATTTATGTTTATATATTAGTAGAAAAATACGGACAACATATGTTTTGTGAATAGTGCATGTCTCATCGTAGAACAGATGAAGTATACAAGATCCGTGTCCTTAAGACACTCATTGTCATTTCTCATAACTTATTGGGTTGGGTTAGTGTTTGCAACATGTCGGCCCGCACACCCCAAATTGAGAGTTGAGTAACGCGATTTGGGTGAAGGCTTAGATCTCACGGTTTGTAGATAGGAGTGCAGTGTTTGAGGTTTGCTTTTAAGTTGATTGCTCTATGTGTCAATTGTTCAACCTCTAAATAAGACGATTGGAAGTTACACTTCGATACAAAAAGCAAATATAGGGTCGTATAATCCGATAACTTTTGTGCAATTGAAATTTACAATCTAATAAGTTTAAGGAGTTCTTGAACAAACCAAGAGACCCGTAGAACAATTCTCTTGCTTCGTAATAAGTTGGAGGAGCTCTTGAACAAACCGATAGACCGTAGAGCAATTCTCTTGCTTCAAAGAGCAGACAACTTTTTTTTTTTTTTTGAAGAAAAAGAGCGGACAACTTTGATTCTCAATAGTTTAACTTTGAACCAATTTTTTTTATAAAACATTAAATAAAAACATACTTCTAGTTGATAATATTTAATTCTTCAAAATTAAATAAATTCAAATTTAAACTCATTAATTAGACCAAAATACAAATATAAATTATAGATTCAGGACTGTAAGATTATAGGCATGACAAATTTGAACGGTAAGGAAGTTCTTCATATTGACCATCTAAACTTGATTTTTGATACTGTTAGAAACAATGAGTTGTTTGTTTCTCACCAAAAGCAAGTGTCATTTTATCTCAAGTGGTGTTGTTGTCTTTACTGACCTAGTCAAAATTCAAGTTATTAGCACTTGTCCCAACCCTAAACAATCAAGCAATCGATAGGAATTTTAGATTTAGCAAGGTATTATCGGCGATTCGTCAAGGACTTCAGCAAAATCAGAAAGCCCTTACTTATATCTTGAAAAAAAAACCTCAAACAGGCCTTGATCCTTTGCTCATGTTCTTCCTTTACCAAAATTTTAAAAAGTTTTGTGGTGGAAACTGATGCTCATGGTCATGGCAAAGAAAACAATTTTGTCATATTGCAAGACAACCATCCAATAGCTTATATTAGCAAATTCTTAGGAAAGCATTAAGCACAAAACAACAAGCTATGTCGATATATATGAGAGGGAACTAGTCGTTGTGTATGTTGTGCAACAAATTGGGGTACTTATTTGGTACACGCCCCTTTATAATAATCAAAACAGATAAAAAAAAAGGCCTACCAAGAAGGAACTTGTTGTTGATGCATCGTACAAAGAAGGCTCTACCAACCAGGTTGTTTGGTGCCTTGTCTAAAAAAAAAAGGCCGCTGAGCTACTTACTCTTTTGTAAGACAATGGCTTACCCCAACAAATTAATGCTACTTAGGTTTTTGAACTTAATTGCCAAAGTTGGTGGCAGACTTACGAACAAACCTTGCCTTGCATTCCAAATTCACTTGGCAAAAGAATGAAGTAAAGAAAGAGGTAAGCTGGTAATGGGAAAGTGTTCCAGCACAAGAAACGAACGTAATGATAATAAGAGTTACTGAAAGATGGTTAGTAGTGGGTCTCACATAAGAAATCTGTGTGGACAATTGCTGTTTAGACATTCAATCTGTCTTAGAGACACAAGTAAATGACCAAAAAAACCCAGCGGCAGTTAACTGCTGCCGGTTTTCTAGTTATAAGTCAGCGGTAGTTAACTACCGCTGGAGGTATTTTAGTATTTTACTTGTGTTTTTAGGAAGTATTGAAAGTCAGAAAAGCAATTGTCATTTGTGTGAGGTAGTGAATTTAGGAAATTGAGTTCTTATTAAATATTGTTATTAAAATATATATTTTTTTGGTACAAATTGTTATTAAAATATTATAAATGAGTGATGTGTATATGTGAAACGCATTTAAGTATCAAGAAATTATGTTTTTGCTAAAATAGAGGGACAAAACTGTATTTAAGCCTTTTTTAATTGATTAAAAATAAAGACATGATTCAACCCATTGAATCGCTTGAACCGCTGACTTTGTATGGTTTTCTGATTCACCATCGGGATTTGGTGCGATAGCGATAACCGGGCGGTTGAGTTCAATTTTTTTTTGTCAAGTAGCATAATTGCTAAAAATTCACTTCTTAAAGGAGTGAATAAACGGGGTGCCTGAGGTTCGAACCCTGACACCTGCATATTATAATGCATTTTTCTTACCAATTGAGTTAAACTCAAATGACTCTTGAGCCCAATTTTGATAATCTTGATTGTGTGCGAACAAATGATGCGACCATGTTTAGATGAATTACTTATTTGTAGTTTATAACACAAAACTTATCATGATAAGCGCTTGTATATAAATTGTTTTTATAAGTTATCTTACATAACTTACAAAAATAAGTTGAAATCAACTTAGAAAACAATGTCATAAGTTGTTTTATAAGTTCATCATCATTCTCAACAAAATTACATCATCCGGTCACTATTATAAACAAAAATCAACATTTTAGATTTATTTGTGGATAATATTACCCATAATAAGTTGAAATAGTCCCGTGTAAATTTGTAGGGGTGGACAGCAACCCGAATCCGACCCGAACCGATAAAACCGTGTGTAAATATTGACTGCCGGGCGGGTTGAAACGGATTTTCGGGTCCACGGGTTAAGTACTTCGGCTTGCTGTGGACCATAACGGTACGGATCAAGTCAGCTAAAATGACCCTATAGTAACCGATACCGTCCGAAATGATAGAGTATACATCTTTATGTACTGATGCACATGATTTTATCCTATAATAACAACGTAAGTGAGCAAAATAAAGAGACTCGATAAGAGATTCTTCTAAACTCTGAACTGAACAGCTACACTTCACACTCAGAAAGAACTCTCTTCCATTCGCTCTTCGCTCTCTGTAAGTATAATCCTATCTTTCCTTAATCGTTTTTCTATGCAAATTGGCTACTTTTCTATCATTCCACGAATTCAATTTATTTGTTGTTTTCGGCTGCTTTGTTTTGGGTGATTTAATGCTTCTATGGGAACGAACATAATTGGGTATTTTTTTTCTGGTTCTTGGATGAAATCACGTGGGTGGGTCCCATCACTTTATGTACTAGAGCATAGCTCCCGCGATTCTGCAATTGCGTGCTACAGCAAGCTGCATAATAAAAATATCTGCAATGTGAAATTTCCCCTTTTGAATATGTTTATTTACCAAATTGTTCATCTTGCTTAATTGAATTTTTGGCAGAAATCGAGTGCAAGTTATCTGTGTGGGAATGATGATCTCTTCAGTGCATAATGCTACACTTTCGCTATTTCGTCAAAGTAATAATAGCCTAAGGACCTTAAAATTTTGTTTACCTTTCTCATCTTCCGCTGCTTCTCTCTCTGCCAACAACCTTTCTCGCAAGAAATCGAAGCAGCTGCCAGTTCTCTCTGCAGTGGAGATTGGTGGAGTCAAGATTACAAGACAAGGTACTTCGCTTCGGTTTGGTTTTGTTGGTTGATTTATGATGTTTAAGGATTTAATTTATATACATTGTTGTTGGTTTAAATACTTTTTACCCTGTCAGACAATCATACTCTGCTTATCATTCATAAGATTTGACTTTAATCGTTACTATTTCTAAAGCCACATTGGTTGAAAATGTTAAAAAAAATTACATTGACAGTGTATCAAAATTAAACTCGTGTTTTAATGTCTTATATACTGTATATAATCTGAAATCATTCATGGTAATCCACAAAAAAGTTTTGAGACCTAGCTACATGTGCACTATAAGATACTCAATTCTTTTTCCCTGTTGTTTTGAATCATTTAATTCACTGACAGTTGTTTTATACAACCACAAATTATGTAATAATGAATGAAAATGTCTATGTCTATGTCCTATTTCCCCTTTTCTCCGAATGAATGAAGTTTGAAGGCATTTTATTGCAATTTCATATTTGGATATAATTATTATCTTAGAAGTATCGGGGATGCTATGGGAAGTGGCTTTATTTATTCTTTTTTCTTGCTTTGTATGCGCCTCTACTCTGTGTGCAGTGTTACTTTATGTCATTGTTTTTATTGAAAAGTATTGTTTGGTTCAAGAAATTATTATCATTTGTGCTTCTTGGTCGTTTAGATGTAGTGAAGGACGACGATCCAACAAATAATGTTCCAGACAGCATATTTTCAAAACTTGGAATGCAGCTTCATAGGAGGGATCAACACCCTCTTGGGATAATCAAGAATGCAATATATGACTATTTTGACACAAATTATTCAAACAAGTTCAATAAGTTTGACGACCTTTCTCCCATTGTTTCACTAAAGCAGGTATGGGAAAATACATCAAAAAATTCATTTCCCTTATTTCATATATGATGCATGCATTGATGTTATTTTGTTTTCACATTGGTTCAGTTATTCAACTTTTCATAATGAATACAAGTGCACAGTTTAGTCCCTTATTAACCATCTGGCTGACGGCTAATTAACCAACTAATTGGTTTCTTATATTGTTGATCACTCCTTATCAATGTATTCAATGAACTCTATTCATGTTAATTTCTTATCTCACACATTAATCCCTGTCTTATATTAAGTGTCACTATAGTTTGTTTTGCACAGATAAAGAAAGTTGTTCATAAATGAGAATGTGACAATTTTACAAAATTACCCTTATTAACAATTGGATGTTAACCATGTCGTAAACGCGTAATGGAGTATAGTGGAATTGAGAGTGGTGCTTATAATAGTATTAGTTTGGGGGCAGAATTGGAATAGAATATTTAATGTTACACTGAAAACATAAAACAATTATTTTGAGACTTTTTTTTGTTCTGATGTGGTACTTAATTTGGGACAGAGGGAGTATTTCTTTTTCGTTGACAAGATAGCTTGAATTTCATAACAAGGCTTCTTTCTGACAATCTTCTTTATGTTCCAGAACTTTGATGATGTCTTGGTTCCTGAAGACCATGTGAGTAGGAGCTATAACGATACATACTATATAGACCCTCAAACTGTTTTAAGGTGCCACACAAGTGCTCATCAGGCAGAATTATTGAGAGATGGACAGACTCACTTCCTTGTTACTGGAGATGTTTATCGAAGGGATTCAATTGATTCTACACATTACCCTGTCTTCCATCAAGTATGTCCCTTATGGAGTAATTGATTTATTCCCTAGTAATACATTTATATGATTTCCTCTTTTGATATCATGTAGATGGAAGGCTTTCGGGTTTTTGTTCCAGACGAATGGCACATCATTTGCAGCAGAAGACCTAAAGAAATGCCTTGGGGGTCTAGCACGCCATTTATTTGGTATTTGCAAATAGCCAATACATACATTTCATTTTACAGTTACTGCAATTTGATAATTGAAGAGGATTAGTAAGATGAAATAATTAAAGAAAACAAAGAATCGATGTGAGTTTGATAAAAACTTCATCTTCATTTCATGTACATTGATTCATGCATATTCCATTTTTCATGCATTGGATAACACAACTATTCAAAGTTTTTGTAGAGCTTCCCATTGTCTGAGAAATTTGTTTTATGCCTTTTAGACTTATTAGTGGCGGGGTCAGGTTTTTGAAAGATCCTTTCTGCTTACAGGGATAAGGTTGAATGTGCCTGACCTTCCAGACCCCAATATTGTGAGAGCCTTATGCATTAGGCTACCTTTAATGTTATTTTCAAGAAAACAATAAAAAATGGCAATTGTAAGATAACATCAACAATTAGTCAATAAAATAAAAATAAAATGATAACACCAGCAAACAAATGTGCATAATTTATAGCCTTTTTGGTTAAATGGGAATTGGAAATTATTGTTGCCTGTAAAATCCTGCTAACAGGAAAATGAAATTTTTAATATTTTATGATGATCATCTCATTGTAATGATAAAAGAAGGATTCTGTGAGAAATTATATTTAATCAAGGTGTCTAGCGGTGATTGTAAATTTGATATATTCATTTTGAGCCGAGTATAATTTACAAAATCTTTATTTATAATCTTTTCCCTTGTACTTCAGGTGACGTGGAAATGCGCTGGGTTGATACCTATTTCCCATTTACCAATCCATCATTTGAACTTGAAATATATTTCAAGGTATTCTATGTTCATCATTGTCTATTAAATGCACCATGCTTGCATAATTTCTGTTAACAGTTTTTGCTTCCAAAATTATGGTGTCTGATTCACTTTTTGTTTTTAAAATCACCACTGGCATATGGTTATTACCTTAGACCTCTTTGGTGCATTATATAAGATAAGGGTCACAGCATGTGGGTCACTTGCTGACATAAGATAAGCCATCTATCGGGTAAACTTTTGAATTACTGTGTTCATTGTGGATCACAGGTCACATTTTTTAATTGGTTAACATAATCATGTATCAAGTTGACCTTGTTGAATATGTATTTTTACCTTACAGTAAAATGTTAGGTCAATTACAGGCGTCGTACTAGTAATGGTTAAAATGTAATATGAAAAAAACGAGTTTGTACTTTATATAAAGATCCTTATTCGTTAACTTCATCTTATTGAATTTCAATTTTTGTCATTGGTCATATTTGACTATTTCTTATGTTTGGTTGGAATTTTTGGACTATTTTTTTTATGTTTCGTTATATTGTTTTCTTCCGCTTACACAACAGAAGACATTGAGTTTTAACTCTGGTTAAAATCTAGTTCCTAATTATGATACCACATAGAAACAAATCGCCAAGGTAGAGAAAGAGGGAGAAACACAAAGGAAAAGGTTTCTTGTATATTTATCTAAACTAGCACAAGTTAGCCTGGTGCTGAATACTTCATATGCTTAGCAGTTTATAACTTAATAGTTCATACTATTTTATTTGTAATAATCTTAGTCTCACCTGAGTTGTACTTTTATTTCTCTCATTATAATATATTTTTTCAATTTTAATGAAAACAAAAGAATCATCAGAAAGTAGTCCGAGGTGACTTAACAAACAGGGAGAAAAGTAATGCCACAAATGCATCTTGTACTTAATATTTACCAATCAAATGCAAAAGGGTAAATGGTACCTTTCCAAGATTAAATTGAGGTTATATATATGTATGTATGTATGTATGTATGTATGTATGTATGTATTTATGTATGTATGTATAGAACTCCACATTAGGAAGTCCCGGGAAATATTTTCCAATCAATTAAAGGAGGGATTTCTACTTTATTCAATTAACCTTTGATATATCATTTTTGTCTCAGGAAAAGTGGTTGGAGGTTTTGGGGTGTGGAGTGACAGAGCAAGAGATTCTGAAAAGAAATGGGAAATCTAATAATGTGGCTTGGGCTTTTGGTCTAGGTTTGGAGAGGTTAGCTATGGTTCTATTTGACATACCGGATATTCGTCTCTTTTGGTCAGATGATGAGCGATTTACCTCCCAGGTATTTATTGAACATGTTTGACAAACATCCTTCAATATTGTCACTTTTTTTTCATGGTAGCTAGATGTGACTGCAGAATATGAGTTAGTCATTCTGATAATCAAATTAATATTTCTCAAGTTTCATTCCTTTTGATCTCTAATGTGTTACTTTCTTCTATTATTTTATATACAGTTCTCCAAGGGCCAGTTAGGGATCAAATTTAAGCCGTTTTCAAAGGTAACTTCTACATTACATGTGCATTTATATTCCTGGTGTCTACATTTGTTGTCATTTTTCTGAGTAGTTAATGGTTAGGAATTTTGTTATCCCTTTTTTTTTAACGGCAAACAATAATAATATATAGGTAAGAATAAAGGTGAGAATACAAAATAATGCGCTGCGCAAAGATACAGAAATGAACCACAAAAAGGAATTTTTTTTATTCCTTTCAAAATAAAATACTGCAATTTTAAGTTGTAAGTGAATTATCCATTTGACTGAAACATAAGATGTCCCATGTAATTTTTGTCAAAAATTTTCTATACTTACATTGTTTAGAGAGAAATTGTGGGTTTGAATTGCAATGTATCTGTCCATTTGATTTTATTGCTTTACTATGTTAAAAGTTCAGGTCATGATATAATTCAGATACATGGCTATTTTAAACGAAGAAGTTTAGAGTATAATTTCTGCATTCTTGTTTCAGTTGTCAAATAAATTCTTGCCTAATATATGTAAATCTTATACCAGAGGGAATTTAATTAAACAATCTTGCAAACACTTTTTTTGCTTGGACCCTTGGTGTTATATTCTGCATATCGGATTGTATTGTTTATTGACCATGAGAAATTTATATCAACTTTATATTGGTGACTGGGTAAATTAGCAAGTTTTATTGAGGACATTCTAATTCTTATCTCGGTTTTCCTCTTACAGTATCCTCCTTGCTACAAGGACATCAGTTTCTGGATCAATGAATCATTTACTGAAAACAATTTGTGTGAAGTTGTTAGAGGAGTAGCGGGAGATCTTGTTGAAGAGGTACATTATACATCTTTGAATAATTTGTGCCAAATTATCTCTGGTTACTTTTATTCAGGTTCTCGATTTAGCAGCTTTCATATTGTTCAATGGGGAGAAATTACATTATGTGAGATTATAGACGAGGGATGATGTGACATTATTTGCACAGACACTAGCTTTGGCTTCTCAGTTAATCAATTAAGCCACCACACCCAAATCTAAACCTACCAGAATCATTAAACCAGAAGCTTAAATCACCACTCACCACAACATTTTTATCAGCCCAAAATTAACTCGTAAAAGAAACAGCAGCTCAGTTAAAAGGAATAAGGTGCTGAGACTAACAAAACATAGAAGAGGCCCTTGTGACACTCAATAGGTTCTAAACGGCTGTGCTTGATCTCATGCGATCTGTAAAATACATTCCTATCATCTCTAATTAAGCTATAAAATAGAGAGTCTGGTAGCCTCAAGTCGGTATTTTTTTTTCCCCCATAAGATTTTGGTAATTATTGTTATAAGATGATTCAAAGAAGCTTTGACTTCATGTTGGTAGTTAGTTACTGGTGTCAGATAAGTTACTACAGGAGATATGGGTTTTGGCTACTTGTTCTCATAAAAGAACATAAAACTCTGTTTGAGATGAATCATTAAAATGGGTTTGTAAACATATATCCGCAGGGTGCCTTCGAACGAACATAGACCAGAATGCTTTGGGATTAATCGCTGTTGTAACAGGAGGAGACTTCAATTATACTTGTTGCCGCTATAGTTAGTGTTCTAACCGTGCTGAATATAGAGCAAGTTGTTGTAGGAATATGTGGTTGTAGTAAGGAAGAGAACACTTTAATGAATTAACAAATAATTTGGACTCCTGTATTTTTACTAGGCGTGTAACTATTGTTTAAATAGGACAGGGGCAGTGCAGGTGTCAGTACAGTTAGTAACACTCTCCTTCAGGTTTTAGCATTGTTGAATGAGAGAAAACTTTCAACTATAATGTACAGTGGAGAATAATGAATCTTTTATCGCATGGCTCTATAAATAAGTTTAAATTCAAATGCATCTCCTATTCTTAGCATTGCTAACGTTTTCTCAAAATTCAAAAACAACTTAACAACTCTCATCAACTAGTTATCCTTCAATTCAAATTACAAATTTTTAGGCATTTTCTCTACAATGCATGACTGCGTAATTATCACAAACTAGCTTAATTTGTGATGGTCATAATAGCTTTATACTCTGTTGGACTAGATCTAGCAAGTTTCTTACTCTCCCAAGAAACTGTGCCTCCAATTAGAATACAACGGTGAAGTGGAATACCTATTTGAAGTAGAATTTTCTGCATAATTATTAGCGAATAGCGCGAGTGACTGTTGTTGGTATTGCCTGTGAGGATGGAACAACTGCATCCCCATGATCATCACATGGGGGTGTAACTTCGATATTCATGGATGACTAGAGTTGCTTTGACATTCCTTGTAACTTCTGTTTCTTGTAACCAAGAAAAAGAACCATGAGCACCAAGTGATCAAGGTTTTTCTTTTTGTTATGCTGTACTTCTCATCTATTTACCCTCTTATCTTCTTTCATTCATTTCCCCTCTTTTCCTGAGATTTGTCATTCATTTTAGTTTTTAACTGGATTATGATGGCATTAAATTTGGTCCTTTTCTGATTCTGTTTTGTTTCATGAAATTGCAGGTGCAACTAATAGACAATTTCACCAACAAGAAAGGAATGACTAGCCACTGCTATAGGATTGCATATAGATCTATGGAACGTTCTCTCACCGATGATGAAATTAACAATCTGCAGGTATTAAATACAATTAGAAATAATAAGTGCAATTATAACTAGTCTAGGTTTGATGTTGTCATATTTTGTTTTACTGGCTACTAACATTTTTGTTCATCCTTCAATGCAGTGGAAAGTAAGAGATCTGGTACAGAACAAATTGGAAGTTGTCATAAGATGAGCTTTAATGGGTTTAAAATTATGCAGCTTTGCAATTTTTTATCTCAATTTTTTCTACGTACAGATGTTTTAGCTCCCATTACAACATAAGTAACACTAGAAAAATGTATTTTTTATTTCGGTATGGTGAATGTACTACACAGCTAGCGCAAGAGGAATTTGTATCCTCTAATTTTGCTACGAAAGATCAAATAAGACAAAAGCCAATGGCAAAAAGCCTGCATAACATATTTTACATTCAACTATGTATATTGATTATTTGATTATAATATATATTTTAAAAAAAATCAAGTAAGAAAATAATAATTTTGGTAAGTATAATTAACTGAATATATCATCAATTTTCTGGAAGAATTTTTCCGCTCTCCAGTTGATGATGTATCTTCTCTGCAGTGGCTTGGGTGTACTTCCTTGGTCTCATCTCTGAAATTCATAACAAACGAAGCATATTGAATTAAAGACACCTCACATACATTTATAGACCCGAGATGGTGTTAGACATTTGGCTTAAAATCCAAGGCAAATGGAGTATGAACCAATTGAGGCAAAATAGAAAGTATAACCTCAAAGTAACACGAGGAAGGCTTTTATTCAAAAATATTTTACAAGATTTCAAAATTTCAACATTGTACTTTTGTGAATATGATCAACATTAAAAGATTAGCAATCAAGCATGCATGCATCAATCCATTAACAAGACATACTCCAAAAAACAGTTAAGACATCAAAATGCATTAAATTAGTCGTTTACCCTTAATTTTTTAACATTTTTATCAAATTTCATTAATTTATTCAAGATGGTATTACACTACATGGATTCTAAAGCAAGCTAATCACTACATTAATTATCAAGAAGTTCATAATGTTTACCACATTTTAACAATGAAACAAAAAATGAAGAACATGCAATTTGTAGTGGGTCTGACTTGTTACAAGAAAAATGTTCAAGAACATGAAATTTATTCAAGAACATGCAATATGGTTGAAGAAGTTCATAATGTTTACCATAAATCATGTAATTCACTTACAATACATAGATACCTTTTGAATTTGAATCATGAAATGAGGATGAGTGTGAAAACATGAAATTTGTAGTGGGTCTGACTTGTTACAAGAAAAATGATGAAAAATGCGAGCTTTGGTGTGTTGTGGTCTTGAGAGAATTTTTGTAGTGAACGCACCATTTTGATTCTCATGAAGTTGTTTTGCAAGATATCTCATTTGTACTTCTAAACTATTTATAGAAGCATTAATATTCTTGATTCTCATCAAGTTGTTTTGCAAGATATCTCATTTGTACTTCTAAACTATTTATAGAAGCATTAATATTCTAAAGATTTTCCATACATAGGTTAATAAACTGATTCAATGTATCCTCTAGCAGGCATGTACTATTGCTGTGCCAATCATAGTATTTTCAATTATCGTAACTACAAAGACTTGCTAATGTTGAAAGCGTTCATCTACTTTTTAGTATTCTAAGTTAGGCTTTGTACAAAGTTTTCTGTAATGTAACAGTGTGGTAAATAAAATGAGACTTCATAGATTAAATAGTTATGTTAAGATTATATATTTCATTAGCTATTTCTCTAATGTATAATTTGGTTTGGTTTTATGTTGCAAATCTTCTACAAGATATTTTCCAATTTTCATAACAATTACTAGTATTATAGATAACTAGATCGCGCTCTCGTGCGAGTCAATTATATGTAAAATGTAATATTGTTAGAAGTTGTGTTAAATAAAATTATTGTCATAAGTTCAATTCAAAATAATGTATAGTAAATTATTCATGTAAAAATTCATTATTAAAAATAATAACAATCACATAAATAATTTGAAGTTCTTCGACCATATATAAAAGAAATTTTATACAAGTCTTTCTTTGTTTGATATACACTATGTCATACATCTATTATTCACTATTTAGAATTCCACAAATAGTAATATAAAAAAAAAAAAAAAAAAGTGGTGCTATATGATACGACACTCCATTTACACAAGATGCATGAGCGTCTTTTTTTTTCTTCCTTAGTTTGCTTCCAATTCCATCAGTAATGTGCTTTTGCTTTTTATTTCTTAAATCAATATAAATAAAATATTTTAAAAAACAAAAATATGTGTTGACTCATATGCCCACAATATCCAAATATACGAGCCAAATGGAAATTATATATTTTCTATTGATTTCATTAGTTGGTATTGTAGTGTACTATTGAGAAACTTATTTGATACACCTAACACAGAGGATAGAGGTTCACCGCTCACCTCTCACAGTGAAAAATAATTGATTTGGCATTTGAATCAAAACTAGCACTGAGTTTATATAAATATATTATATTATAGGATTAATATGGAGTAGCACAACACTATCACAACCTCACAAGGGATATGTATATGTTGGTACAACACTAGCTCAACACTATCACCAAATAAAAGAGAGAAATATGTTGTCGTGCAACATGCACGAAAAATTCTTTCGTGCACTTGATCATTATCCAAAAAAAAATTAATGAATACATAATCAAACCATTAACTCTTTAAATGAAACCATACACATCTATAATCATTTCAAAACTTCTAGCAAATTTTTTTGGTACATCCATTATTTAATAATCAAGAGATACGAGAGAGAGTTATAGGGGATATATATATAGAGAGAGTAGTATCGTTTGGGAAGGAATGAGAAGGATGAGATCGATTTCAAGTCACATGTTATTGACCTACGTCGAGTTGCGATTTCCAATGACAGAAGGTTTGACGTCGGGGCAAGGGATCAACGGAGGTGGACCCATTGGCGGTGCGAATCCAATAGTTGATAGAGTCATAGAAGAATTTGACGATTGAAGAAGTCGTAATAGAGATGCATTATCCATATTTCACGTGATTTGTGGAGAGCGAGCACATAAGGGGAGGGTGGAAAGGATCCAGAAGAAAGAAAGAGGGTTGTGATTGATGACATAAGAAGATAAATGCCCTTTTTAGAAAGAAAAAAAAAAGATGATAGAGAGTGGAGGTTTTGATGAGTTCATGAGAAATAGAGGGGGTTGAGATTCATGAGGGAAGAAGAAAGAGATATGTTTTATTGCATGAATAACATTTGGCTTGTTTCATATAATCATCTGGACACTTGATTTACTACATGGATAACAATTGGGTTGTTGCATGCATTCCTCATGATATTTGGGTTATTGTATGGATAACACTTGGTTGTTGCACGTATTCCTCTTGACACTTGGCTTGTTGCATGTATTTCTTATTAGTCATGACATTTGGTTCATTTCATGGGCAACACTTCACTTGTTGTAAGTATTTTTTTTGACATTTGGCTTGTTGCATGTATTTCTTATGAGTTGATTTATTGCATGGGTAACACTTGACTTGTTACATGTATTCCTCTTGACATTTGGCTTGTTGTATGTATTCTTCATGAGCAATGACTCTTGGTTCATTGCATAGGTAACACTTGGCTTATTGCATGGGTAACGCTTGACTTGTTCCATGTATTCCTCCTGACATTTGGCTTGTTGTATACATTACTCTTAACACTTTGAATGCATTTTAGGCGCCCAAGGGTACAAATGGTATGATCTTTTTTCTAAAGGACAAAGAAGGGTATGATTGTCATTTTGGCACTTTGAGATGATAGGGTTTTGGCGCCAATGAACAAAACAATGTAAAATTGTACGATTTGTTTAGGGTTTCATGACATAACTTTCTTCCTTGATATAATTAAGATAGATAATATAAAAAAGTATGAAAAGTTATAAGAGATATGAGACAATTTTCTAGAAGTGACTCACAAACACAATCTTAAATTAAGAGTGACTCAAAATCAGTTTACAAAGATATATAAATATAGATAGATAGAGTGATATCGACATTTAAAAAGATGATTTTAAATGATTGAGTAAATTTTTTATTTAAAAAGCATATGTAGCATGTCAAGAAAAATTATAGTTTTTAGGTAAAATACAAATAAGTAAATTTAATTATTAAATATTTGTGATGACATACTTTCCACAAGTGTAAAATACATTTTATAAATGAACTACAACTACTAAAATGTTGAGGTATTTATATAAAAAGTTAATTAGATATTGTATATTTACTAGGAAAGGGTGCCATGGAACAATAAGTTTTTTTTTTGAACAACCATGGAACAATAAGTTATCTATATATATAGGGTTTTGCTACAATAAACCCATTTCATTTTATGAAGGTCTATTTTAACGAGCAACACCGTTTTATTTGGAAAAAAAAACCATCTTTTTTCTTTCTTTAAAAATCAAAACCAAGGAACATACATGTAATTTAAAGTTAAAAGTTAATCTTTTTACTAACTTTTTTTTCTCTTCCACTCTCCCGCACTCTCTTTCCTCTCTCCACATTTGTTTGTTCTGGTTAACCAAAACATAAAACAAGAATACATGCATGAAGTCTTTGGATAAACAAGAACTATTGAGGTAAATGATACAATGGGTGTTCATCTTTACCAATGAAAATCATATACATCCACTAGACCATCGACCCATGCTATCGCACGGGTCATATCGAAGGCAATATTTAACAGTAACATGTAACAAAATAGTTTAGTTGAATGTTATAATTGTTCTAATTATATTCATAATATTAATTATCATAGACATTGGTACTGTACCATGTCATATTATGTCCATGACATCGACCCGACATAGATTTGATCTTTTAATTGGAATGAACAATAAATGCGATTATCATTGAAATTAGGAACATAATTTGACTAACATAATAGCGAGACGAGTTAAGCTTTAAGTAATAACGAGACGGGTTAAGCTTTATTAATAAGAGATAGGATTAATATAGTAAAATTAAGTAGAGAAATTAGGGTAAATCTAGGGTAAAATATTGTTTCCGGTTAACTTTAAGTAACAAGAGATATGAAAATCCAGCACAATTACAAATTCATTCCAGAACAAGAGAAAGAGAAACCGTGCAGGTAGCAAACAACATAAAAACCAATTGATTTTTTTTTTTTTTTTTTACTATGAAAGCTTGCATGTTATTCCAAGATTAGAAGATTAGAAAATTCCAGGTAAGTTAGAAAAATATAATCTGAAGCAACGTGGATAGAGAGAAGCGATGAGAGGGCAATAATAAAAGAAGAAAGAGAAAGAAAGTGTGGTAGAGTGGGAGAGACAACAACAAAAGATGAAAAGAGAAAGAAAAAAAAACATTACTAACTTTTAATTATAAAATTACATTTACAACAACAACCAAGCTTTATCACATTAAGTGAGTCGGCTACATAAATCAAAATTATAAAATTACATTTACAACAACAACCAAGCCTTATCACGTCAAGTGAGTCGGCTACATGAATCAAATTACGTCATAGTGTTCTATTATAAATCAAATTTAGATCCAATTCATTGATCTCTAAATCATTTATGTCCCTTAATTTTGATTGTTTCAAAAAGCAAAAAGATGAGTCTTTTAGTCCAAATAGAAAGGTGTTGGTTGCTAAAATAGACCTTCATAAAATGAAATGGATCTATTATAGCAAAACCCATATATATATATATATATATATATATATATATATATATATATATATATATATGAATTTAATTTGTCACAATATTTTTTTTAATATATGCCATAGTTACCACTTCTACTTTATGATTATTCTATATGAATTGTATTTAGTGCATTAGAAAATTTTATGACAGTTGTTTTGACTTGATATATTTTTTTTTAAAGTGAAATTTTATATTTATAGCATTTTAAGAAAAGAAAATTTAGAGAAGTTGTGACATATCATAACACTTAACACAGACACTTACATAGTACCCCTACCAACTAGATTCTTGTACCAACACTTGAATTTGAACACACTCCTTTGAAGGTGAGTCAAATATGGGCCGATTATACCATAAACCTTTGATGAATTACTCCTCACAAAATTAATTTAAAAGGATTAAAAATACATCACGTCTCATAACAAATATTTGTAAATATATTTTAGAAGTTAATTAATACTCATTCCATCCTAAATTATATATCACGTTAGCGATTTCACATAAATTAAGAAATGTAGTTAATTTTGAATAGAAAAGAGAAATTACAAGTTACTTCACAAAATTCTACTCCCTCCATTTTTTTTCTTTTGATGTTTTACAACTTCAACTATATTTTAAAATATTTGATGTTTTAGTATATTTAATATTTTTTCCCCAAATTTACCCTAGTTGAAAAACACATCATAAAACTATTAAATGAGTTGTAACCTTTGACTTATCACATGTGAATTTAATCATAAATAAGAATATTTTAGTCAAAAACATACAAATATTTGTATGCTTTAATTACTCCTTAAGATTTGTGTCAAGAGCTAAAACATCAAAAGATAAAAAACGGAAGGAGTTTACCATGAGAAAGAAAAAAAATAAAGAATTAGAAAATGAAAGAGTAATAAATGGCATAATATTAAAAAATCATTAATGATTTATTGGTAATGTACACTAACATAAAAAATGGATTAAATTATAGATTAATATTGACTAGAACAACAACATATAATTTGGGGTGGAGGGAGTATAAAAAGTGGTATAAACAGTAATTAGATTTTATTTCTGTATTTTATATTAAATTATTTTGAAGTGCGATTTATTTTTTATGAAGTTATTGGGGGCCGTTTGTTTTAGATTCTAAGAAAATGGATTTTTCATTGTATTTTAAAAAATAGATTTTTTTGAAAATTTAGTAAAAAATAGTAGAAGTTATTTCAAACTTATTTGATATAAGTTAAAAATGAGATTTTGACATTCACTAACTTAAATATTCATTCTTCGAGATTTTACATAGTAAAAATCACATATTTTTTCAAAATGACATTTTTCAAAAATGATTTTCATGAAAAGCTATTTGAAATAGCTTTTTTTTAGAGATTTTTTCAAAATTTAGTATCCAAAAAAAAATTATAACAAAATGATGAAATACTTAGAATGACATTTTAAGATAAGTTATGCAAACGGTTTTTTTCATTTGAAGCTTTCCTCGAAAGTTTCTTTGTTAAAAAAAATTATAACAAAAACACATTACACTACAAAAATCTATTTTAATTTTTTTTATAACAAACGGGCCCTAGATATGGTTTTTAGTCCCTATAAATATCTAAAATTTGAGTTGTACTTATAAATTATAAGCATTATCAACATTCATATTTTTTTGGGTTAATTAAGTAAATGGTCCCTGTAAATATTCAGAATTTTTTTTAGTCCCTATAAAATAAAATCATACTTTTTAGTCTCTATAAAATTTTCCATCAGCATTTTTAGTCCCTGTCAAAAATTTCCATCAACATTTTTGGTTCCTAAAATGCTTAAGGAAAATGTCACAAGGTCTAAAAAGTGCGATTTTATTTTGTAGGGACTAAAAACAAAACTGTGAATATATATTTTTTTTTGACAAGTAAAAAAACTGTGAATATTTATAACTAAAAACTTAATTAACCCATATATTTTTTTTGGTGAATTACTCATTTCTTATTTGCTAAGATAATAAATTGTTTTGACCAAAAATATATATATTCAATTTACAATAAATTGTTTTGACCAAAAAAATATATTCAATTTACAAAAAAAGAATATAAATTTAAAATTAATATTTATTCATTATTTTTTTTTACTTATTAACGTTTCTTTGCATTGCTTTCTTAAACTCATTAAATGCTATTTAATATTTAAAAGTATTTAATCATACCCCCTCTATTCTTTTTTATATGATCTAACACACTTCTTCATTGAAACTCAACATATTAACTAGTTCAAAATATATCAACGTAGTCCTCCTTTGAGCTACAACCATATCTTGATGTCTGATTCCGAAACAGAGTCTGATGACGTTAGAAGTTTTGTTAATTTTGCGGTAAGAAAGAGAAAGGGGAAAATGCCGCTGGTTGATACGAGAAACATTCAAAGAAGGGAAAATAATGAGGGGAAGAGATTATTTTCATCGCCTGAAGAAATTGCAAAACAATTCAAGTCAAAAGCACATGTAGATCAAGGTTAGAAAAACCTATATTCACTTTAGGCAAATTGATATTTTTTTTTTTTTTTTTTTTTTTTTTTTTTTTTGAAAATGAAAGATATGTATTAATTCATAAGATCTTTGAAATACACCTCACTTATGTGAGAAGGGGCCTCCTCTATCCAAATTTTGTTTGGATCCAAGTGGGCTAGTTGGGCCATATGATGGGCCACCTGATTACAAGATCTATTGATAAAACTAAAACGACATTTGTCAAACCCCTGTTGGAGCCGTTGGATTTCCTTAATATATCCTCCCAGATAAGATAGATCCTGCAGATCCTTCATTTGAACTAAATTGATAACTCTTTCATTGTCTCCCTCAAACCAAACGTTACGGAAGCCACACTCCAACGTAAACCGAACTGTCTGAAGCAGCGAACAAGCCTCAGCTGTCGTTGCATCGTCTGAACCAGGAACTTTCCAAGCTCCAGCTGCCATGGCTAAACCTTGGGAGTCACGAACCATCGTTCCCAAGCCCCACCAGCCATCAACTCTGAGGTTGGCATCAAAGTTTGCTTTCACCCAGCCATCCTCAGGTCTAGACCATTTCATAGAGTTCACCACAGATGATCTTCTGGTGGATGAGGGGAAGATTTGGGGAGTATCAGCTGGCGGAGCAAAAGCTTGCTGGTAGTCATGGACACTTTGGGCGGCGCGAAGAATGATATCTCCCTCAGGTAAATCTTTTTCTTCAAAAGCTTTAATATTCCTGGCAAACCATATATAGTAGATTATAGCTGCTATGTGGATAGTTACAGATTCATTGTTTGTGAGAATGGAATTCATAAGCCAGTCTTGGAAATTAGAGATAGGTTGATCAAGGATTTTGAGGCTTAAGTGAGAGCCGAACCAGACTCTTGTTATGCTAGGACAGGACATAAAGACATGAGATAAAGTCTCAATTTTGGCGTTGCATCTAGGACATAAAGGAGAGCACTGAATTCCTCTTTTGCTTAGTTCACTCCTGAGGGGGAGAGAGTTGTTTAGAACTCTCCACAATATCATTTTATGTCTAGGGATAGTGTGTAAAGACCAAATTTTCCTCCATAGAGTAGTATCTGTATTGCTAGAGGAGGGACCAGGATTCGTCCTTTCTTTCCACTCTTGAATGGCTTTATACGCACTTTTGACAGAATACAGACCACTTGGTTCATGAGCCCACATGAGTTCATCCTCATTGTTCAGATTAATTAAAGGGATTTGTTCAATCATCTCCTTATCAATGGGTAGGAATATAGACTGAAGTAGGCTAGTGTTCCAATGAGGCCCATCTTCTATAATGAGGTCTTTGACTCTATTCACCAGGATCTGATCTCTTTTGGGGGTTAGGACCTTGTACAGCTGATAGGAAGGGATCCATTGATCTTCCCAAATATGGATATTTTGACCATTACCTCAATTAGCATATTTTTTTGTTATGATTTTGATGGCGTCCAAATATTTCGATTTGTGCAAGTATAATTACAATTTAATTATGTCAAATGATGAGTCCTAAAATTTTAAACCAATAACATGGTTTTTGTTTCCTTCAAATTGTTTGATATTTTTCATAATCATGCTATTGTTCAAATACCAAGGGGTTATATGAAAAATGATTTAAAAAGTCCTTCTTTATCATTTTCTTATGTTATAAAAAATTGAAAAATCACTAAATATATTTGATTACACAAAAAAAAACTAATTATATTTAATTTTTTCAGTGAGGCCACAATGTAGATTAGAAGATGGTACGGTTTCTCGTGTAGGACGTGAAGATTCTCAGACACAACGATATCAATTACACTATGATCAACAACTCATACATCAGGTGGAGGAGGAACAACTTATACAGCAGTCGAAGGAGCAACTCGTACATTCAACAGAGGAGCAAGAGGAGGAGGTTGCACGGTATTATGATGGAGGACCTTATGATTTGACTCTTCTCACGCGGTATCATGACCATATTGCCCATAAGTTATGGTTTGGTCAGGTAAATAATTATTTTAATTATTTGATAGTTTTATTTAATTATATAAGAAGCTTTTATTAGTTTTATTTATTTTGATTGTTTAATTTAAATAATAATGTTTTATTTATATTAAAATGTTTAGTTATTATTAATTTTGTATTGTTTTATTTATATAATAATGTTTATCTTTTATATAATAATGTTTTATTTGACTTCTTTGTTTAGTTATATAAGAATTAGTTTTAATTATTTTGACTTTTATTTATATAGTAATGTTTTATTTTTATAATAATGCTTTATTTACTTATATAATAGTGTTTTAAATTATTGCAGGAGCGCGGTGTCAAAAAGGAGTTAAGAGTAGTATCCCACGGGAAAAAGCTGGAGAGTCGGGTTCCTCCACAACTCCCCCCTCTGATACAAGGTTGGTTGGACGGGTCTGGACTTAGTGCACTTCAAAGGACCAGTTTAAAGATGGTTGATGCCAATCTGTTATCTGCATTTGTGGAGAGGTGGCATCCAGAGACGTCGTCATTTCACATGCCATTTGGTGAAATGACGATTACACTATATGATGTGGCGTGCCTACTTCACCTTCCGATTAGAGGTGATTTCTACGATCAACCTCTAGGTATAACTAAAGAAAGAGCAGCCTCACTTGCTCATCTGTTATTGGGGGTGACTTATGAAGAGGCTATAGCAGAGACAAGGAGGACTAGGCGTGGTTGTTACCGTCAAGGGTGGTTGTATGATTTGTTTGTTAGGCATTGTAAGAATGACATGTTTGAGTATGCTTCTAGGGCGTACATGTTGTTGTTGGTTGGCTGTACTATTTTTTCAAACAAGAGTATCACTCTTGTAGACGCAAAATATTTATCATTGTTTGAGGATTTGTCAAATTGTGGTAGATATTGTTGGGGCGCAGCTTCTTTAGTTACATTATACGAGCATTTGGGAAACGGCTCAATGATGTCATGTAAGCAACTGGGAGGATATGCGACACTTTTACAGGTATTTATTTTTTAAGATTTTCAATTATTAATATTAATTTTATTATTTAGATTTATTATCATTTTTAATTTTTTTTCCTAATTATGTAACAGTGTTGGATTTACGAATATTTTCCCACTCTTGGTAATCGAGTAGAGAAACGGGTTGAATGTGATGAGCCAGGAATGGGTGTTGCTCGAGCTATGCGGTGGAAGTATCCACGCGGCAATCTCAAGGTTGATCAAATAAGAAGGATGATAGACGACCTGACACCTAATGATGTCATATGGTGTCCATTTGATAATCATCGCCAAGTAATTCCTTTTGATGATATATGTCTATACAGTGGTTATCTTCGTTGGTGCGGCAATGTAGTTCCTTACTTGCCCGAGAGGTGCCTTCGGCAGTTTGGATACATACAATATATACCACGACCACCTCCAAATTTTAATACTTTTAGCGTAGATGTTGAGTGGAATGATTGCCATTCTAGTGCAAATCAGATCATTGGAGATGCACATCTGACTTCATATCCATTTGAGGTCACGAATACATACATGGAGTGGTACTGCAAAGTATCACATCCTCGTTTAATACGCCCTACTGAGGTTCAACATGTTCTAGTTGATGCTCCAGCACATAGAGTCCTTAGTGATGAAAGACCTTCTAATTCGAGACTGGCTGTGATTGTTAGAGAGTTAGAGGGTTGCGCAAGAGATTGGGGGGCTGTGCCAGAGAATCCTGTGTTTAAGCGTTTCTTCCGAGCATTAGACTATGCTCGTGGCGGACTTTAAATTAATTATTTTAGTTGGTTTTGTATTTGGTATTATCTAGATGTGGTTATTGTGACAATTATGGTGTTGTATTTTGTATTATCTACATTTGGTTATTATCTTAGTAGGTCTTGTATTTTGTATTATCGACAATTGGTTATTATCTTAATTGATTTTGTGTTTTGTATTATTGACTTATGTGATTATTATTATTGCTGCTGTTGTTGTTGTATATAATAAATTAAAAATAGTATCCATAGCACATATTCAAAACATAACATCCAACAAATTAATTTTAAGATCAAATATTAAATTAAATAAATAACATGCTTGAATTCATTTAAATCATTTATATCAAATCAATACATAGAGTTTTCAATCAAATTCAACTCATCCTTAACAATGGGAAATTTAGCTACTCATAGTAAAGAGACTAAAAATAGAAAATAAGTTAAACCGGAAGAATTTCGACATCGTTGGTATTGTTCATGTATTCTCAATCTCTTGAAGTTGATGCAGTACCACTCATTTATGTCTCTTCCTTGTATCCCCTTTATTTCCATGTGCGACATCTTCCTCCTATTAAGTGTTGTGCATCTTTTTTTACATCTTGTTCTCTTCATATGACTATTTTTTAGAGTGTTGTTTCTGAGAAGGTTAAGATGGTTGATCCTGAGAGGGTTGCTTTTGAGAATCACAATATTATTTTTTTTTCAACATGCTCTCAATATGAAGACACACGATACATATCATATCCCTTTGCCTCCTTGCCCTCACCCTTCTTCATTTCTTCTTTGTTTTTGACTTTGCCAGGAGGCGGACACATTGAACATGAAGTTGAATAATCAAATTCAAGTACCTTACTTTTCAATGCTCACATTCCAACAATGTCAAGTAAACAAAATTGTTTCCACAATTACTTTGGTAGCGGTCTTTTCACCATGATCTTATAGTTTAATTTACAAGTTTATAGCTTATTTTTCATACGCTGTTCCAAGTAGCGTTTAAACTTATAGCTTATTGTTTTTTCTTCCACTTTTACCCTTATATTTTTAGCTTAAACTCATTTTTACCCATCTCTTTATCCATATCCCTGTAAATTAAATGTCACGGTTCTATATGCTTGTTGATTTTTTTTTATTTAACGACTCCAAATCACGACTTTTTTTTTGTTTTCCAGGAAATGTGAACGTACCAAGGTAAGTAGCCAAAAAAAAAAAAACAAGGTAAGTAGCCAAGTTTTTTTTTTTTTTTTTTTACGTTTTGGTTAGTTAGTTACGTATCAATCAATATATTATATATCACTATTTTTTTTTTGAAGAAGCTAAAATGGATTAAATTACTGAAAGCATGAAGATTTCAGCACAAGGAGTGCCAAAACCCCAGCTGAAAGAGTCAAATACAAGAAATAACAAAGATTTGGAGCCAACACAAGCTTAAAAAAGAATGCTGCCATGTTACAAAAATATTCCCAAGCAAGGTAAAAGATTCAACCACCATGAATGGTAGGAGAAAACAAAACTAGGACGATTTGCCTTCAGCCACCAGTAAGATTGGAGCTTAACTTTATCTAACAATTGATTAAAAGAAGCTTCTTTTTGGTGAAAGATCCGAGCATTCATTTCAAGCCAAATCACCCACACACATGATAGCCAAATAAGGTTAAGAGATGAGTGTTTGCTGTTTGAAAAACCGCTAAAGGTGCCAAATTGATATAAATGATCTGACATGTTTTCAGGAAACACTATGTTGTATAACCAAGGCACTGAGAAATACCATACCAAAGCTTGCCAAAAAAAATCACAAGAAAGGAATAAGTGATTATATATCACTATTATTTATGACAATGTATGTTTCACTATCTCTTTAGATTTTTTCTAACAAAACTTATTAGATTTTTTTTAATACTATAACAATATGTATCACTAATAGTAATACTATTGAAAATTCAACTTATTTAAGATAATAGTTTCAAAAATAATTATTTACACCGTAAAAGTTTTTATTTTAAATATTTCACTAATATGTGTTATAAGATGTATTAATCCTTTAGGAAAAAAATGTAATAATATTAGTATTGTAAATAATGTGATGAAATAATAATGTCCTTTTTTGTCATTTTAGATTTATCAGTTAGTTGAACCGTTAATTTTACCAAACACTTTAATTAGCTATGAGATATCAGTCATCAGTCATCAACTATAAGATATCAGTTATCAACTCGATTATCAGCCATCCGTTATTTTTACCAAACAGAGCCAAAATAAAATCCTGACTTTGAAGTCAATAAATTTTGACTCTGATGGACCACACTCTAAACAGAAAAGAGATACTCTGATACCCAAAACAAATTTTGATTGTTAACGAAAGTCAAAGCTCTAGTAAAAATGGATAATGACTTAAAGACAAGTTCTGATCTGAAAGCAAGTTCTGACGGAAGAAATCAACAATCAACTCTCTGAAGGTCTTCTGAGTAGTTTGTTTTCTTCTAAAGTTTGTCTTCTTCGGAAGGAATATCACTTTCATAAGATAGTTGCACATTCTTGTCCTTGTTGTTTTAAAGAGAGACATGTTGCATAAACAAACAATGGTCTTACAATACAAAAAGAATGCATAGTATCATTCCAAAAGAAGCAAAGGAATTTCAATTGTTTAATCAACATAACTAGCCTTTAAAGGAAAAGTTTTCAAATCTAAAGAATTTCTCAATAAAGCTTAATGCGCTGACATTTTATTCAACAACGGCTATATTCATTCTCCTATAAAAGGAGCCTGAACACTTGAATAAAAAGAGAAACCTACACGGTTTCAACTGTGCAAATACTCTGATAAAATTTCAAGTACAAACTGACTATCTTAGAATTTCTTATGTGTTCATAAATCAAATGCGCTTAATTTAGTTTACCACTCTTTGAGTTATGAAAGTGTAAACATCAATCAATTTATTTGTAAACTCTAATTGCTGACATCCTCATGGAGAGACAAGAAATCTTAGACTTGTGTGCTTAAGTAATTGTAATCTTGTGTGATTATAGTGGAAAAATCTTTCAGTGTGAGGGGACTGGACGTAATTCCAAGTTGTGGGGTGAACCAGGATAAATGCTTTTGTCATTCTCTCTCTTTTTTTTTTTTCTGATTATCTTTATGAAATAAACTGTACAGTCCAAAAATGTTTTTTAAAGTTTTTTCAGAAAGTTTAATAAACCGGAAATATTATTACATGCTGAATTCGGAAAGGATGAAAGTGAGGGCGAAAAAGAAAGGTGTAAAAAGTTAAATGATACAAAGACAAAACTAACATTTTTAGTGGTTTGTAAGAGTGAAGACACACTTGCAAAGATACATGGTAAATTTTCTACTTTTGATAACTAACTAAAAAATGTCACCTAAGAGGTCACCACTTCACGAAATTGTTTCCACTAATTTATAGGTCTGCCTCTTTTTAAAACTGAACAAAAATTGCACACAAATGGTACTCCCTCCCATGATTTGTTCTCACTAACTTGTGGCCTTAAATCCACTTTAATACCCCCAAAAAAAATTACAAATATGAGAGATTCTCTTGTGACTTTGTTTAATTGAATTTGAGACATCACCCAATAAATTTAGATATTCGTATCTTACGTTTGTGAGTCCTCGTTATTATTTTTATTACAAATGTCTTAAGGGTTTTTAGTAAAAAATAGCTCCAAGAGGATTTTTAAGTTAGACTTGATATTAAATTTCTTTAGCATAAGTTTTGGTTTTTACTTACCATATTTTTTCTTTAACGTTTTGTTTATGTTTTTATTTTTGTTATTTGCTCTTTTGTATTATATAAATTTTCATTGTGTTGCTTAAAAAAGTCAACACCAACGGGTGTTAATTTTTACAACATCATGTATACACGAAACACACATAACCTAAAATTATACATAACTTGGAAAATAGTACACTCCATTTCACACCACAAACTTGAAATAACAATTCTTTTAGAGTTTAAATTAAAATCGAATGGTGTATGCACGCACCATCACGACCACTATGTGAAATCTAACATATTCCTTTTAAATGATGCCTTTTTTTTTTTTTTTTTTTTTTTTTAACAAAAGAGGGCCAAAGCCCTTTTAAATGATGCCTTTAATATTGAAGTAAGGTGACTCTGTATAATATATTGTTTAGAACTTGGTGATAAATTATAAGGTCCGTAGTTTGATAAATTCTGTGGGGAGCAAACATTATGAACGGTTCACCATCCTCCATTTATTTTTATTTTTTGGTTATTTTTTTTTTAACAAAAGAGGGCCAAAGCCCTTTTAAATGATGCCTTTAATATTGAAGTAAGGTGACTCTGTATAATATATTGTTTAGAACTTGGTGATAAATTATAAGGTCCGTAGTTTGATAAATTCTGTGGTGAGCAAACATTATGAACGGTTCACCATCCTCCATTTATTTTTATTTTTTGGTTAGGTAGTCTAGTGGCTCCATTTATTTTTATTTTTTGGTTAGGTAGTCTAGTGTCTAGATTTTGGTTAGGTAGTCTAGTGGCTAGAATTCACCTTATAAGCTGAATAAGTGGGGTGTCCGGGGTTCGAACCCCGGCCCCTGCATATAAAATGCATTGTCCTACCAACTGAGCTATGCTCACGGGACCCATTTATTTATCTTATTGCAATAGTTATATTGTTTTATTTAAATAATAATGTATTATTATATAAAAATGATTTATTTATATAAAAAAATTGTTGTTTTTTGACCCCGGACAATGTTTATAGGATAATGTTTTATTTGATTGCTTTATTTAGTTATATAAGAACTTTTTATTAATTTTGATCGTTTTATTTATATAATAATGCTCTATTTAGTTATATAATATAAGCTAAAATATGTTTTTGATCCCTGCAAATATAGAGACTTTGGGCTTTGGTCCCTGATATTTTTTTTTTTTAAAATCCATCCCCGCAAAATTTTTTGTTTTTTAAAATAGTCCTTGAACTCACTTTTTGGATGATTTGGCTCATTTTTGGTTAGGTGTCACTTGCTGACTGTACCGACTTGAACACATGGCACACACATGACATTTAACTTATTTTAAACTAGCGGAAAGAAGGGCACTATCGTGCCCGTCTGTCCTCTCTTTCTACTGCGCTAACGCTTGTGATTATTTTATTATGTTTGTTTGTATAATTTTGATTAAATTTTTAAATACTAAAGGAAATTATTGATATATTGATTTATAAACAAAATATTGTCAAGTTATATAACAATTATTTATGAACTCAATATATTTTAGTTTGTCTGCATATAAAATAAAGAAAAAATAATGATCTTTTATTGTTTATTCTAATAGTAATTAGTAACATCATAATATAAATGTATAAATGACATTTTATGTGAAAGAAACATTGTTATGATTGCGATAAAAGAATATCTTTAAAAACTACATTTTTCGTAAAGTCTCCATCTTCTCCTTCTATTTTCCCTTCATTAATGAGAACTTTTGTTGAATTTTGAGAAACTCCTCTCGATAAAGCTACATATAATTGACCATGATTGAAAATATGTCGTGGAAGATAGATTCCGACATTGAGAATTGTCTGCCCTTTAACAATAATTTTTGCTCACATTTGTTACTAATATTTTTTTAGATGATTTAAAGTTCAATCTTTAACATAATATTTTGCTCACGTTTGTTACTAATATTTTTTTCCAGAGGATTTAAACTTCAATCTTCAACATTATTTTTTGCTCACGTTTGTTACTAATATTTTTTTTAGAGTATTTAAAGTTCAATCTTTAACATTATTTTTTTCTCACGTTTGTTACTAATCTTTTTTTAGAGGATTTAAAGTCCAATCTTTAACATTATTTTTTGCTCACGTTTGTTACTAATCTTTTTTTTAGATAATTTATAGTTCAATCTTCAACAATATTTTTTGCTCACGTCTATTACTAATCTTTTTTTAGAGGATTTAAAGTCCAATCTTTAACAATATTTTTTGCTCACGTTTGTTACTAATTTTTTTTAGAGGATTTAAATTCCAATATTTAACATTATTTTTTGCTCATGTTTGTTACTAATCTTTTTTTTAGAGGATTTAAAGTCCAATCTTATCCATTATTTTTTACTCACGTTTGTTACAATTGATCAAAGACTAAGGATGAGTAATTTATATCAATAAAATAATATGGAATGCTGCTTTTTGTGGAAGGGATATGAAAATACTTGACAATCTTTGTCGGTTGTATTGAGGGGAATAACACAGATGTACAACATAAAAACGGCTGATAAAAAAGTAACATGAGTTATTGTTTTGTGCTAGTTTTTTTGTGAGTTTGATCTTTGGTTAACAGAGGTGAAAGAGGGTTAACGGTGACAATTAGTGACATGGATTACTAATCCAAATATTATTTTATAATTGGCTATTTGTATTTAAAATTAAGGGTATTTTTGGAAAGAAAAGTCCAACCCAAAGGTGTGCTTATAGATAAAAAAAAAAAAAGCACACTATCTTAGTTTGTATAAGCAATTATAAACCAGCAAAGTCAAATAATTCTTAAAATTAATCGTAAATAATTTGAATTATAATACTTATAAACCAGCAAAGTCAAATAATCCATAAAATTAATCAACTTTGATTAGTTGTAACATGAAAGAAGAAAAAAAACTTACAGGTTAATTCTGAATTCTGATGCAGAGGACGGAGAAAGGTTGAGAAAAACTAAACAATGCGGGAACGAACTATGAACTGTGAGAACCCTACTTATTAATATTTTTAATATAGTGCTAACAAATCTTTTTCTAAAAGATTTTGAATCATAATATTTTGCTCACGTTTATTACTAATATTTTTATCAGAGGATTTAAAGTCCAATTTTTAACATTATTTTTATCTCATGTTTGTTAATAATCTTTTTTTTTGCTCACGTTTGTTACTAATCTTTTATTAGAGGAATTAAAGTCTAATATTTAACATTATTTTTTGCTCATGTTTGTTACTAATATTCTTTTGGAGGATTTAAAGTCCAATCTTTTGTTCACGTTTGTTACTAATCTTTTTTTAGAAGATTTATAGTCCATTTAATATAGTGCTAACAAATCTTTTTCTAAAAGATTTTGAATCGTAATATTTTGTTCACGATTGTTACTAATATTTTTATCAGAGGATTTAAAGTCCAATTTTTAACATTATTTTTTGCTTAGTTTGTTACTAATCTTTTTTTTTTCGCTCACGTTTGTTACTAATATTTTATTAGAGGATTTAAATTCTAATCTTTAACATTATTTTTTGCTCATGTTTGTTATTAATCTTTTTTTAGAGGATTTAAAGTCCAATCTTTAACAATATTTTTTGCTCACGTTTGTTACTAATCTTTTTTTAGAGGATTTATAGTCCAATCCTCATCGGCTATTATTTTTGTTTAAAAAAAATTAAAAAAACTCATAGACTGGTGAGAAATAAAGCAGGAAAAAACATAAACTTTGGATTTTTTTTTTCATAAGTGATTATTGCTCAACTTTGATTTTCACAAATTCTGATTCATTCATTCTTCTAACAAAAAAAAGTAAAAACAAAGCTTGAATTGTAATGTTGGTGGAAAGGTAATTGCTCGAAGGATAAAACAGAAAGATATTCAATTCATCAAGTGGACCTTAAAGATATTCCATTCAATGGTGCTTCAGAAGTATTAATCAAGTTCGTGAGCCTTGGAACTTTCTAATTTTTTAGAGGTGATGAGATGTGATCAGAGGGTACTATGATGAATTCTGGATCGATTTGAATTCATGAGAAGAGACATAAAGAATGCAAATATAATTTTTAAACTTTTTGTGAGTTTGATCTGTAGTTAACGGTGGTAAAAGAAAGTTAACGGTGACGATTAGTGACATTGATTATTAATCCATGTGTTATTTTATAATTGGCTATTTCTATTTAAAATTAAGGGTATTTTTGGAAAGAAAATTCCAACCCAAAAGTATACTGAAAGGGTAGTTTTCTTTATTTATAGTATAGATAATTCATAAATCATTTTAATAAAACTAATTTTTTTTCTTTTCCAAATTACAAAAAATTGTAACCATATTGTTGTCCATAATTCATCAGTTCAATCATCTTATTGCCCAGAATTCATAGCTTCATCATCTTGAAGTTAAAAACTTCATCGGTTCATCATCTTGCAGCCCAGAAATTCATTAGTTCATCATTCTGCAGCCCAAAAATTCAACTTCCTCTTCACCACGCACTCATACTCCTTATCTCAAACTCAAAACTCAAACCCAAAAGCACTCAACAACACATTCACACCTAAGCTTCATCATCTTCCCACTTAATGCATATTCCCTTTTCTTCTTCTTTAGCTTCAAAACAAATTGTGGCGAAACATATGCCATTGAACGGAACTAACAACAACACCCGAATCTCACCACACCATTTGATGTGGGATGACGGGAAGAAAAGAAGAAATTATTGCAACTACTTCTTCATGAAACACACGATGGAAAAGGAAATTGAAATAGGCTTAAGAGTTGTTTGCAATTAGACAAGTTTGTTTTGAATTTCATTCCCAATTTCTCAATGATATGTTGATTGCTTTTATGGGTTTCTTCTTTTAATTAATTGAATTAATAAATTAGATCTTATATTTTTTTAGTTTCTAAATTATATAATAATTTGGAATTGCCATGTGTTCAAGTCGGTACAGTCAGCAAGTGACACCTAAGCAAAAATGAGCCAAATCAGCCAAAAAGTGGATCCAGGGACTATTTTAAAAAACAAAAAATTTTGCAGGGATGGATTTCAGTTTTTTTTTTACCAGGGACCAAAACCCAAACTTGTTATATTTGCATGGACAAAAACATATTTTAGCCTATAATATATTTTAAATGAGCAATGCTATATCTCTAGAAAAATAACATCAAGAATTCTTCAAGAATAAAGAATAGCCAATCACAATGCACTATTTGCCACAATTCAAGGAGGTGTGGCTGAAAAATAGGAAGTGGACAAATAAATCATCCAATTAAAATTTGCCAACTATTTCTTGAAAAATTCTTGAAGCTATTTTTCTTGAGAAGTAGCATTTTTCATTTTAAATTTATGAAGGAGCGTGGTGTAAAAAAGGAGTTAAAATAGCATCCCACGAGATAAAAGTTGGAGAGCTGGATTGCTCCATAACTCTCCCTTCTGATACAAGGTTCGTTAGACTTAGAAGGTTCTAGACTTAGGGCACTTCAAGTTCAAAGGACTTATATGAAGATGGTTGATACCAACCTATTATCTGCATTTCTGATGAGGTGGCCTCTAGAGACGTCGTCATTTCATATGTCATTTGATGACATGATGATTATACTATATGACAGGAGTGCCTATTTCACCTTATAATTAAAGGTCATGTCTACTATCAACCTCTAGGTATAGTTGAAGAATGAGCATCCTCGTTTGCTCACCAACTATTGGAGGTGACTTATGATGAGGCTAGTGCATAGACAAGGAGGATTAGTCATGTACTATGTTAGACTATGTGCAATGGGCTTGTTGAAGCTGACATTAAACAAGAAAAACCACTCCAATGGTGTGTTGAACCTGTGTTGAAGGAGTTGTTGGATGAGAGAGATGATGAACCGGTTAAACAAAATTGAACCTGCCATCCGATGCCACGTGGCGCGCTTGCATTGGACCAAACTGGCGCGTGTAGAACACGCGCAGACCAAGTCGTGTGAGCTGCAGACCTGTTGAAAGAGAATCTTGTTTTTGGATGACGTTGCAGACGTGGCGCTTTCTGATTGGTCGGGCAGATTGTTATCCTTTTAATTATTTAATTCAACAATTTCGTTGAAAAATAATTTTTAAAAAAAAAAAAAATTACCAAAATTCATGATTTTTTTTCCTCTATAAATAGAGACTTGGTTCATTTGATTTGGACACAGAAAAAAAAACCAAGTTTTTCACTATATTCATCTTATTTTTATCTTTCTATTAGCAAACTAAGTGAAGATGATTTGTATTGTACTAAATAAATTACTTGTGTGTTGTGTGCTTTTTTTTTCTTGCATTTCAAGCTATTTGTGTGTTGCGTGCTTAGTTTGTTGTATTGCATTTTAAGTTACAAAAAAAAAATGTTAAGTGTTTCTTTATTTTAATTTAATTATAATCGATAATTGTAATTTTATGTAATTATAAAAACAAAAATATAAAATTAAATAAGAATAAGAAATAAAAGGTGGTGGGGTAGAGTGTTGAATGAAAAAAACCATTGGAGAGGTTAAAGTTGAATAAGTGTTGAATTAAGAGAGAGAAGATGATGTGGTGTGTTGGGAATTGAAAAAGTGGGTGTTGAAGGGTGTTTAATGTTGGTGACCATTGTAAATGGTCTTACAGTAGAGGTTGGCAATATGGTTTGTTTGTTATTGGAGGGTTTGACTATACTGTTATGTCGTACATGCTTCTATTTTAAAAGTTTTTTAAAAAAAATAGAATATGTGCAATTTGAATTATTGAATAAAACAATAGATTACATCTAGAGTGGAGTGTTTTTTGTTTTTAATAAATCTAGAGTGGAGTGTTTAAGTGGTCTAATATGGTCAAATTTTAAGGATTGTTGGATCATAAAGTACCAAATCTCGTGGTACCAAATCTTGTGGTACATACAATTAATAGCTACATTAGTTAGCAACAAGGAGCATAAATTTAGCAAATGATAAGAAAAATTAGGCATAGAAATAATTTATGAAGAATTCATTGATAGATTCTATAGTTTTGTATTTTGATAAATTTGGTAGATAATATTAGTAGGAACTTTGATATTTAGCTAGTATTGTTTGTACAAAAAGTATATTGTTGCACTTAAAGAAATCAGTTCATGTTCAGCTAGAAAATAATTCTAAGAAGACAAACAATATATAATTCTATTAACATTTTTTGGGAAGGAATTCAAATCCCCTTTTGTGGTGAAGTGCAACAATTGCTTATAATTATGACAATATACCACTACATATAATATCACTTTTTAAGTATATACTTAAAATTAAGTAGATTACAAGTTTTTTTTTCTTCATATGATAAATCATCCTTGTCCTCTTAACATAGGTTATCATACGTACATCATATTAATAATACTCTATTTAGAGGTTTATATTAGTTTTGAAGTTGATCGAGTTTTGTTCTTTTGTTGTAAATTTCAATTATATTCAAGATAAAGTATATATTGTGCTCTTGTATTAATACATAATCTCTTTTGTTGCTTTAAGAATGCTATGTTATTTTCTGTATGAATCATTGTTTTGATTCCTTTGGTAGGAACTATAATTAGGACCTCACATACTTGTATATATGATTTTTATGTTGGATAAAATGTGTATATTTTGTGATGCAAATGCTTTAGTAGAGCTAGCAACAAAATACCAAAAGTTCTTGAAAAAAAATCCAGTTCCAAAATGTCATGCACCGGATGGAGTTGTTGTTAATTGCCAACATGTCAGGTTGAAACCTTTGACTTAGTAACCTTGAATATCACTTTTATTGATGAGGTTATTCAATCCTGCTAATGCATTCGTGCATGCACAATGAATTAAAAAATAAATTTGTGTCAATGAAGCTTTGATTGTTTAATAATTTCTGCAAGCACTATTGTTTGGAATTTGTGTTCTTTAATTTCTATAATTTAATGTAATTATTTTTTATGGAGCACTGATGTAGTACCAAAAGTAAGTATATTTTGTATCATTTCCATAGGGACTAGTGTGATATTTCGAAGCCTTTCAACAATCGATATTGTTCTAATTGATGGGTTTATAAGTTGTTTGTTTGAATAACCTAATAAAACTATAGCAAGATAAATGATATGGAGTTTAGCAGACAGATAAGTATGTTGGGATTAAACTTCATCAACCTAGTTCATATGTATCCTCATGATTAGAACTACAAATTCTAGTACTATTCGATATTATCATGTATTGCTCAACAAGCGTTATTTATGACTAAATAACGTTGTGGGTTCCATAATATTGATTAATCGACGATTTCTCAGGCTATCAATCAATAGGAAAGCATTATAGTTCAACTAGACCATCCACCCGTGCTGCCGCACGGGTCATATCGATTTGAAACTAATCATGTACATAAGTTGACATTAAAATGCTTGCGGTGCAACATAAAATGTTTGTAAAGAAAAGTAATATAAAAAAATATTTCATGTTGGTAGAAAGCATTCAAATCTGTCTGTAAGCTACATTATAAATGCTTTCCATGCGTTGACTATCTCTTGGAAACAAAACATGTAAATAACATGAAAATAAAAAGGTTGCAGTGCAAATTAAATTGGTTAAAACAGAATTACAGTAAACAAAGCCCTCAAGTGGTAGATTGCGGAAAATCTCCTTGTAAACTACATTAGAAATGGTTGCACTTTTATCTTCATCTCATATACCTTTTACTTGCACGCATATCTACAACATTATGTTCACAGAGACATACAGTGAGCCACAAAACTTTTAATGGTTGCACGACTATCTTTTTTTATCTCTTATACTCCGTACTTGCATAGCTATCTAACGTGGTTCTCTCACAGATACGTAGACATAGAGTCACACAATCTTTAATGCTTGTATGTCTATCTATTCATCTCCTATATTCCCTGCTTGCAAGCCTATCTATAATGATTCGTTCATAAATGAACATGTTGATCGACACAACTATTAATGAGTACACGCCTATCTAACAGCTTATAGGCATATTTACCATTGTTTCTCACAATATTTAATGTGTGCACGCTAATAGACACACTACTTCGTTAAGATTGGAAAACTTATTAATTGCACGCCTACCATTCATTGAGCCACGCAAAATTTAAAGATTGCACGCCTATCATTCATTGAGCCGCGCAAAAATTTAAAGATTACAATCCTAAGATTCATTGAGCCACACAAAATTTAAAGATTGCACGCCTATCATTCATTGAGCCAGAAAAAATTTAAAGATTGCAACTTATCCCTTATTAAGCCACCCAAAATTTAATGATTGCACGTCTAACATTCATTAAGCGACACAATATTTAAAGATTGCACACCTGCCATTTATTGAGCCACGTAAAATTTAAAGATTGCACATCTACCATTCATTAGAAAGAGAGAAATTTGGAATTAAATACACTTTTTTTCCAATGATAGTAATTAACCAAGTTAAAGAAGGGTCAAAATGGGCCTAGAGTGGTTAAGATGACAAAATTTTACACTAAAAATTCTAATAAACCACGAAAAAGATAGCCTCAATTATCTTAAAAAAATTTCATATATTTTATTAACTTGTGATATTTTCCGATGAATATTATTTAGAGATTGTGATATTTCATCGACTAAAAGTGATAGTTTCTTCATTTTTTTCGGAACCAAATAAATATTTTTTATAAGTTATATTAGAATACATATTTTAACATGCAGAATGCTCATTTTAAATAAATGGATTGCCTTCCAAAGAATCAAATATTTCTTTGCATATTGCTAGCCTTTATATCTCAATGAATCACAACATACAACTATTCTTTTTTTCTTTTTTTTGAATAACTTACACCTATTCTTCTTTTTTTTTTTTTTTTTGCAAACTTACATCCATTCTTCTTGAAGCTAAAAGAGACACGGTGTGACCCTTTAGACAATTCAAAATATATGGCTAGTGGTTACGATTCAATGGCCTTCTTGGTTGGTTTTACAAATGCTTGTCATGAATATTTCTAAGAGCGTGCAGGATGGAATACTAAACCAGCAAGAAGATACCAAACACAATATAGTAGAGGAGGGAATGTTCAAAATAGAATTGATAGCAAATTGTGACTATTGAAGAAAATCAGTAACAACCTTTCTAGAAATTTCAATTAGCAATGTCGAAAGTTATTCAATATCAGTTCACAATTCATATAGAAAAAACAATGTCAAATAATCCACAAAATATTGACTAAATATGTCATTGGTAGTTAAACTTACATTAGACAGCCCTTTGCAACAACACAGGCACACTAAATTGGTCCTTCATGACATATTTTCTTGCTTTTGTCATTGGTCCTTACTTATACAAAAGTTGTTCAATTAAGAAAGTAATGATAAAAGGAAAAAGGTATAGCAGAACTTATATATCTTAGCTCAGCAACTTCTCCCACAAATTGACAAAATCCCTTAAATCTTTTTCAGAAAATTCGTGAGGAATTAATTCCCCCAATTGAGACCCATGTTGTGGAAGCTGGAAGGGCACAAAGCTTAGCGTGTTTCTTTTACTTGTTATCATCTTCACCATCTAACATTACAGAGGAGCTACAAAGAAGAGATATAGACCTGCACCCAATCCTTTCGTCAAGTAAATTCCTTGATTGTTCCTCTCACGTATAATCTTAATATAATTAGAGCTACAAAGAAGAGATATAAACAGCATAACAACAAACAGGAAACTCACATATAATCTTAATATAATTAGAAGAACATAATCCAAATCTCTTTATAGTTTTATCTCTTAATATAAGAACACAGTCCACAATAGGAAACAACATAGAAAAAAGAACACATTCCATAATAGGAAACAACGTACAAAATAATAAAACAGTAAACAGCATAACAACAAACAGGAAACTCACGTATTCAACATCCAACTCTATCAGGTAAATCCTATATTGCAGCCGCAATTCATTGATCATCCTGTCCATCTCAGTCTGAGGATTTGGATCGAGAGGAGCTTTAAAGAAAACATAAAACAAATAAGAAAAATTAGACAATGATTACATACGAAAATAAAACGTTAACAAATGATATAAAGCTGTAAATGGATTAATACCAATCAAGCAATGGTAGGAGAGCATTGAAAGCAGGTTATTGTGAGCCATCTTTTAACCCGAAACGGAAAAATAATGAAGGCATGGTGAAGGGATGCGTTTCTTTTATAGGAGGTAATGACAGAGCTCATTGGTCTATATTTGCCTTGGAAACACGCACCTCAATTGTAACAAATGGAACATGAAGAGTTGTGTAAATTGCTTAGAAAACCTAGTTAAGTGCCTCGTAATGGGAAATATACATTTAATTAGCATCAACAGATGCATTAAGCGCCTAGGCATAAGTTAAGAGGAATTTGAATTTTGAAAATTGCATTAAATGAGTAGGTTTGCAAGATTTCCCGCTCAAACTAAAGAATTAGGGTTTTGCATATTTGTTTACATTGTAGGTTAGGATTAGATAATAAGGATACTTTGAGTGAATATTTAACCCAAATCCTATTTCTAGCATTTAGTACTCAACAGAGGTTATTCTAACCTAGATTCAAAAGCTACTTTTCAATAACAATTCAAATCAAGTGATTAAAGCATCAAAATCAAGAACAACATCAATATCATGAATAGTCTAGAATCATGTAACAACTTAATCAAAAGGAATACATACTTAGAAGAGTTGATTACATTTAATCCCAACAAAAAGGAAAATTAGCTACTCATTGTCATGAAAGCTTTACAAAGATGAGAAATGATGAATTAATTTGCCATCAAGCATTATTTCTCAAGAAATGTTAATCCACCTTCAATGCTTGCCCAATGATGTTTATCTATCTCTCTCTGTTTTTCGCTCTAAGGTAGGTGATAGATGTGTTCTGAAATGTTTTGGGGCTATTTATACCTTGTATGAAACTATGTAGCTCGCTTAGCAACGCCCAAGGTTGCTTAGAGAGCTCACCTTACTTCACAAGTGGGTTTATTCCACATCAGCAATGAAGACCCCAAAACCGCCTTAGCTCGCTTAGCGATCCCATCCTTCGCTCAGCCACGCCTTGAATTTATGGTTTCTGATACTTTCTGTCTATCCTCGTTGTGAGCTCGCTTGGCGAGCTGTCATGGCCATGACCTCGCTGTGAGCTCGCTTGACCATGCTATGAACTTCTGATTTTCTTTGCTCACTGCCTCCTCGCTTGGAGCTCGCTTCCTCTTGGTGCACTTTTCCTCCTTTTTTTAAATTTAAGTCTATTGGCAAGTGGATTCATACAAGAATGGTTGATATTAGACATAAAAAGCACAAAGTAGCATCTATTTCTAGGTTTTCACTTTATTCATATTTAAAAGAGCATGTAGAATCCTCTTATTCTTCTTACAAATGTGAGATGTTCTTTTACCATTTTAAATTTTTCAAAATTAAACCTCTTAATTTGCATTTACATTCTCTTGTGTCTTGGATCACCTTCATTGAAATTTCCCTTCATCTTTCTTCTTCATTTCTGTTTCTATTGGATCAAGATTTACTGTAATTGGAATGTTATGAACACCGGTTACCTTTGAATCAAGATCAAACAGTCTAGATTAAAAATTCATTATTTTTTATTTAGAAAAAAAAAATTAAAATTGCATATTTTGTGAATTGTTCGATCTGAGTCTAACAGTCACCAATTCACTAACCACATGGATGTAGGATACCCCTCTATAGGGAAATTATTTACCTTTCTTTTTATCAAAAGAAATAAAAATTAATAGAAAGTTATAAAATAATATAAAACCCTAATGTTTTAATAAAAGAGAAGTTTGAAATCACATTCTAAATCCCTCCCTTCCTTTCCAGAGAAATCATCTCCAAGCTCGAGTCCACTGTTGGAGAGGAAGTCAGCAACCACTGCTTCAATTTGCATGCATGGAGAGAATTCTTAACCACAACCTTTGGTTCGTCACTGTAACACCCCGTTCTCCCAACAAGGTAATATTAATAAATAAAATCAGAGTAATCACACAACGGAGTGTCACACTGCTAATCAAAATTTCATAATAGAAAATTGTCTATTTATTTAAATACCAACATTTAAATTATCTTACAAACTGCAGCGGAATAATTCTTTAAAATATAAATTCAACCAAATTCAACATCAATAAAAATCTTGGCACAAAGGCCACAACATAATTCAACTTTATTCTAATAGCAAGTCTTTTCTAAAATATGTGATACATAAAAGAAATGAGAAGACACTCGCGACGATCCCCATCCTAATATGTATCAGAGCCCTAGACACTTGAGCCAATCAACCTACAAGCCATCGTTACCTGCACATTACCCACGGTCGAGGCAACATATACGCAGAAGGGGTGAGAAACTTATCCAATAATAATAATAATATATAATTCATCAAATTAATGAAAGCAATAACATATCACGACATGCATCATTAATAATGTATGTAAATAAGTACATAAGCAACAACATAATTATTTTCAACAACAAGGTACAGCAACAACAACAACAACCTTATTCACAACGACTCCGACAACTCGACAATGCGACAACGACAACATCAACTCAACAATGCTACGACAACAACAACCCGACAATGCTACGACAACAACAACTAATGCAACATGCAAGTGGTACCAATCTACGCGCGTTGAATGTTAAGCATTCCAGGGCATAAGCCCCCAACAAATTGGATGGTTAAAGCATCCCAGGGCATAAGCCCCCAACAGGTGAATGATAAACATTCCAGGGCATAAGCCCCCAACGGGTTGAATGATGAACATTCCAGGGCATAAGCCCCCAACAGGTGTGAGTATGCAAATGGACTCAACTTGTGTATATCAACATACAACTTCAACAACGACTGCAACAACAACAACATATGTGCCTAAACAATTATGACACACTCCCCAACTGTGACAACAGATGATACAACGACGGCAACGACAAAAGGAATCAATATGGCATATTAGAATGCACTTTATTCAAGAGTTCACATCATTTCTACTTCCATATATAATTTTTACCTCATAAACAATCCTTAATAAATCAAAGGAACATATTAAAATGGTTAGAATAAACATCTGGTACACTAAACAAAATTCAGAAAATGGCCGTACAGGACCAGGGACGCTTTCGCGACAGAAGGACGCTTTCGCGTCCACTACAAAAAAGGGGTAGGACGCTTTCGCGACAGAAGCACGCTTTCGCGTCCAAAATGTCGTAACTCAGGATGTGGACGCTTTCTGCACGCTAATAGGACGCTTTCGCGTCCTCAACAATTTGGGTAGGACGCTTTCGCGTCAAAAGGACGCTTTCGCGTCCTCCACAAAAATTTCTGGGCAGCTACAAGGTGTGGACGCTTTCTGGACGCTAATGCGACGCTTTCGCGTCCTGCTTCAGGTTTCAGAAAAATTGCGATTTCAACATAGTTTCACCCCAAAAATCCTAGCTTTGATCCCCTAATCACCCAAATTGATTTACAAACATGTTTACAGGTTTAGTATACATCATAGGGGTAAAACAACCTATATTCATACAATTAAACAACATGTTTTATTATAAATTATCATCTAACATAACCTCTCAAACCCTAAACTCAAGAACAACAATTTCATCAATTTTCAAATTATATATCAAGATTATTAAAAGGAATCCCACCCTTACCTTAATTCAGCAACACCAAACGACAAGCTACCACAATCGATTCCTTCCTAGCTCTCTCTTGGCCTCTTCTAGGTCTTCTCTCCAAAACCAGTTTTCTTCTAATGTTTTTACGTGAAAATGTTTCTCTCCCTTTTTCTTTCTTTTACTTCAAAAATATCTCCCTTTTCTATTAATTTCCACTTAATTCCCATTAACCAAAAATAAATACTATTTCTATAATATTTCTATTTCTCATATTATTTCTATCAAATAATAACAACATTCATTTAAATAATACACAACCCCAATATTCATATAATAAAATAGCATCATAACATATTTCATATAAAATCATATAAAACATATATTTCACATAAAATCATATATATATATATATATATATAGCAATTAAAGTCATATAAAAATATTCACACATCTACTAAAATATTAGAATAAAAATGGGGCGTTACAACTCTCCCCACTTATAGAATTTCGTCCTCGAAATATTACCTCAAGTAAACAACTCAGGATAAGACTCCTGCATCTTACTCTCCAACTCCCAAGTAAGACTTTCACCAGCTGCTCCTCCCCAAACAACTCTCACTAGAGGTATCTCCTTGCCTCTCAACGTCTTCACCTTACGATCATCGATCCTCAAAGGTATAGTCTCCACCATAAGGTTGTCTCTAACTTGCACATCATCTCTAGGAATAACATGTGAAGGATCTGCTACATACTTCCGAAGTTGCGACACATGAAACACATCATGCAAGTTCGAAAGATGTGGTGGCAAACCAACTCTATAAGCCACCGTGCCAATTCTCTCAGATATTTGATAAGGACCAATAAACTTCGTAGTCAACTTCTTGGACTTCAATGCACGACCCACACCGGTCATAGGAGTGACTCTCAAGAACACATGGTCACCCTCTTGAAACTCAAGGTCCTTCCTACGCTTGTCATGATAGCTCTTCTGTCGACTCTGCGACGCTTTCATATGCTCTCTTATCATCTTGACTTTCTCCGTAGTCTGCTGAACTATTTCAGGCCCTAACACAACACTTTCACCCGACTCAAACCAACATAAAGGAGTTCTACACCTTCGACCATATAAAGCTTCAAAAGGTGCCATACCAATACTCGAGTGGTAACTATTGTTGTACGTGAACTCTATCAATGGTAGGTGACTGTCCCAAGCTCCACCTTGCTCAAGTACACACACCCTCAACAAGTCTTCTAATGATTGAATCGTTCTTTCTGACTGACCATCTGTTTGCGGATGATACGCTGAACTCAACTTCAACTGAGAGCCCAAAGCTTCTTGCAAGCTCTTCCAAAATCTCGAAGTGAACCTCGGATCTCTATCCGACACAATACTCGATGGGACACCATGCAACTTCACAATATTATGAATATAGATCTCCGCCAACTGTGCTACTGAATAGGTGATATTAATCGGAATAAAGTGTGCCGACTTCGTCAATCTATCGACAATAACCCAAATGGCATCATGCCCTCTTTGAGTGTTTGGTAAACTCGTTACAAAGTCCATGGAGATGCTATCCCATTTCCATTCCGGCACATCTAATGGTGTCAACAAACCAGCAGGCTTCTGATGTTCAACTTTCGATTTCTGACAAGTCAAACATGCATAAACAAATTGTGCGACATCACGCTTCAATCCAGACCACCAAAACAGTTTCTTCAAGTCATGGTACATCTTTGTAGCTCCCGGATGGATACTCAAGCTACTTCTGTGACTCTCTTCTAAAATCAACTTTTTCAATTCATCATTATCAGGGATACAAATCCTGCCTCGGAATCTCAACACTCCTTGATCATCAACCTGAAAATCACCATCTGTATTCTGATTACTAGCAGCCATCAAGTCTACAAATTTCAAATCAACTTCCTGGGCTTCTTTGATACTCTTCAAGAAATCATTATTAATTTTCAACATACCCAACTGAACACTCTGAGGTGCCAATTCACAAACAAGACTCAAGTCTCTAAACTGTTCCAGCAATTCAAATTCTTTCACCATCATTGCCGACATGTGCAACGTTTTCCTATTCAAGGCATCTGCAACTACATTGGCTTTACCCGGATGATAATTCAAACCAAAATCATAATCCTTCAACAACTCTAGCCACCTTCTCTGCCTCATATTCAACTCTTTTTGATCAAATAAATATTTCAGACTCTTATGATCACTAAACACTTCAAATCTGGAACCGTACAAATAGTGTCTCCAAATTTTCAACACAAAAACCACAGCAGCCAACTCTAAATCGTGTGTAGGATAATTCTTCTCATGTATTCTCAATTGTCTCGACGCATAAGCCACTACTTTGCCATCTTGCATAAGCACACCACCTAAACCCAACTTAGACGCATCACAATATACCACAAAAGGTTTATCCGTCTCTGGTAAAATCAAAATTGGAGCCGTCGTCAATCTTCGCTTCAACTCATTGAAATTATTCTCACACTGAGCATCCCACACAAAAGCTTTACCTTTACAGGTCAACTGAGTCAATGGAAGTGCCAACTTCGAAAATCCTTCGATAAATCTTCTGTAATAACCAGCCAAACCAAGAAAACTTCTGATCTCCGTAACTGACTTAGGAGTCTCCCATTGCGATACCGCTTCAACTTTCGACGGGTCAACTGCAATACCACTACCAGAAATAATATGGCCAAGGAAACTTACTTCACTTAACCAGAACTCGCACTTTGACAGTTTTGCATACAATTTCTTTTCTTTCAGCACCTGTAAAACAATCTTCAAATGTTCTGCATGCTCTTCTTCAGTCTTAGAATAAATCAAAATATCGTCAATAAACACAACAACAAATTTATCTAGAAGAGCATGAAAAATTCTGTTCATATACTCCATGAACACTCCAGGCGCATTAGTAACACCGAAAGGCATCACTTTATATTCATAGTGTCCATACCGTGTCCTAAATGCCGTCTTTTGCATATCTTCATCCTTCACCTTAATCTGATGGTAACCTGACCTCAAATCAATTTTACTAAACACACGAGCACCCACTAATTGATCCATCAAGTCGTCAATTCTCGGAAGTGGATACCTGTTCTTTATCGTCACTTTATTCAGCTGACGGCAATCCATGCACAATCTCATGCTACCATCCTTCTTCTTCACCAACAATACCGGCGCTCCCCAAGGTGAGACACTCGGTCTTACAAACTTCTTATCAAGCAATTCTTCCAACTGCTTCTTCAATTCTACCAACTCGAAGGCTGACATACGGTAAGGAGCCATCGACACAGGCTTCGTACCCGGCACAAGATCAATCGAAAATTCAACCTCCCTCTCTGGTGGCACATCTAGAATCTCATCAGGAAAAACTTCAGGAAATTCATTCACCACGGGCAATCTATCAATTACCGACTGATTCTCCACAGACAAGTACGCCATCAAGGAAAACATCAAGTTTCCATCATGTTCTAACTGCTTCAGCTGCTTGGTAGATAAAAATTCTGCCCCACTCTCTTCTTCAGCAGAAGAAAAGTACACCGTCTTCCTAAAACAATTAATATGCACATGGTTGTATTCCAACCAGTTCATACCAAGAATCACATCCATACCCGTCAACGGCAAACATACAAGATCAACTTCAAAATCCCTACCATACATGGATATAGGGCAACTCTGACAAACAAACGAAGTGGTTACTGAACCCTTAGCTGGAGTTTCAACAACCATTTCCACAGGCATACTTGACATAACTAAACCCAACTTATTTGCACAATCAACAGCAATGAAACAATGTGTAGCACCAGTATCAATAATAGCAATTAAAGGAGTACCATTAAAGAAACAAGTACCTCTGATAAGTCGATCTTCATTAGCCGTTTGTGTACCGGCCAATGCAAACACCTTCCCACTAGTCTGAGTCTTCTTAGGATTCTTACACTGAGAACTAAGATGACCCTCTTCATCACAATTGAAGCAAACCATGTCACCACGCTTGCACTCAGCCATCGTATGCCCTTTCTTGCCACAACGGTAACACTTCTTCTCATCATGTTGAGTACATGCATTACTCTTGTGGCCTTTCTCACCACACTTGTAACAAACTATCTCAGCCTGAACATTTCTTCCTTTTGGTCTCCTTTCCTCAGGCATCCTCTGTTTGCCCTTGTCAGCAGGGGCACTATAAGGCTTCGGACGACTCTGCTGTCCTTTACCCCTACGGTCACTCATCACCTTGTAGTGAGCTTTCGTATCATCTTCATAGATTCTGCATCTGCTCACCAAAGCAGAAAAGTCACGGATCTGTTGGTAACCAATGGCTCGCTTAATATCAGCACGCAAACCATTCTCAAACTTTAAGCACTTAGAAAATTCAGCATTGTCTCCAGTATAATGTGGATAGAACTGAGCCAACTCCACAAACTTGGCTGCATACTCTGTCACCGACATGTTTCCTTGCTTCAGCTCAAGGAACTCAATCTCTTTTCTTCCGCGAACATCCTCAGGGAAATATCTGTTTAGGAACTCTCTCCTAAACGCAGCCCAAGTCACAACTGCATCACCTTGCTCTAATTCAGGTAAGAGACTCACCCACCAGTCATCAGCTTCCACAGCTAGCATGTGCGTACCAAAACGCACCTTCTGGTCATCAGTGCATTTCATAACCCTGAAAACTCTTTCAACCTCTTTGAGCCATGTCTGTGCTCCATCAGGGTCGTACCTTCCTTTGAAAGTGGGAGGATGATTCCTCAGAAAGGCTTCCAACATTCTTACATCAGCATTAACACCAGCACCAGCATTCTGTTGTTGTCCTATAGCTTGGGCCACAGCTTCGAATGCAGCAGCCACCGCAGCATCGTTTCTTCCAGCCATTCTATTTCTCTTATAACAGATAATATTCGCAGCCTCCAGGTCTCCACTCTACATAACAACAAAAATCAGCACAACTAAGACAATATAAATTGTCAAACAACTCTACATGGCTCGACACGACTCTACTAATTGGCCGGACGGACCGACCTGCTCTGATACCAATTGTAACACCCCGTTCTCCCAACAAGGTAATATTAATAAATAAAATCAGAGTAATCACACAACGGAGTGTCACACTGCTAATCAAAATTTCATAATAGAAAATTGTCTATTTATTTAAATACCAACATTTAAATTATCTTACAAACTGCAGCGGAATAATTCTTTAAAATATAAATTCAACCAAATTCAACATCAATAAAAATCTTGGCACAAAGGCCACAACATAATTCAACTTTATTCTAATAGCAAGTCTTTTCCAAAATATGTGATACATAAAAGAAATGAGAAGACACTCGCGACGATCCCCATCCTAATATGTATCAGAGCCCTAGACACTTGAGCCAATCAACCTACAAGTCATCGTTACCTGCACATTACCCACGGTCGAGGCAACATATACGCAGAAGGGGTGAGAAACTTATCCAATAATAATAATATATAATTCATCAAATTAATGAAAGCAATAACATATCACGACATGCATCATTAATAATGTATGTAAATAAGTACATAAGCAACAACATAATTATTTTCAACAACAAGGTACAGCAACAACAACAACAACCTTATTCACAACGACTCCGACAACTCGACAATGCGACAACGACAACATCAACTCAACAATGCTACGACAACAACAACCCGACAATGCTACGACAACAACAACTAATGCAACATGCAAGTGGTACCAATCTACGCGCGTTGAATGTTAAGCATTCCAGGGCATAAGCCCCCAACAAATTGGATGGTTAAAGCATCCCAGGGCATAAGCCCCCAACAGGTGAATGATAAACATTCCAGGGCATAAGCCCCCAACGGGTTGAATGATGAACATTCCAGGGCATAAGCCCCCAACAGGTGTGAGTATGCAAATGGACTCAACTTGTGTATATCAACATACAACTTCAACAACGACTGCAACAACAACAACATATGTGCCTAAACAATTATGACACACTCCCCAACTGTGACAACAGATGATACAACAACGGCAACGACAAAAGGAATCAATATGGCATATTAGAATGCACTTTATTCAAGAGTTTACATCATTTCTACTTCCATATATAATTTTTACCTCATAAACAATCCTTAATAAATCAAAGGAACATATTAAAATGGTTAGAATAAACATCTGGTACACTAAACGAAATTCAGAAAATGGCCGTACAGGACCAGGGACGCTTTCGCGACAGAAGGACGCTTTCGCGTCCACTACAAAAAAGGGGTAGGACGCTTTCGCGACAGAATCACGCTTTCGCGTCCAAAATGTCGTAACTCAGGATGTGGACGCTTTCTGCACGCTAATAGGACGCTTTCGCGTCCTCAACAATTTGGGTAGGACGCTTTCGCGTCAAAAGGACGCTTTCGCGTCCTCCACAAAAATTTCTGGGCAGCTACAAGGTGTGGACGCTTTCTGGACGCTAATGCGACGCTTTCGCGTTCTGCTTCAGGTTTCAGAAAAATTGCGATTTCAACATAGTTTCACCCCAAAAATCCTAGCTTTGATCCCCTAATCACCCAAATTGGTTTACAAACATGTTTACAGGTTTAGTATACATCATAGGGGTAAAACAACCTATATTCATACAATTAAACAACATGTTTTATTATAAATTATCATCTAACATAACCTCTCAAACCCTAAACTCAAGAACAACAATTTCATCAATTTTCAAATTATATATCAAGATTATTGAAAGGAATCCCACCCTTACCTTAATTCAGCAACACCAAACGACAAGCTACCACAATCGATTCCTTCCTAGCTCTCTCTTGGCCTCTTCTAGGTCTTCTCTCCAAAACCTGTTTTCTTCTAATGTTTTTACGTGAAAATGTTTCTCTCCCTTTTTCTTTCTTTTACTTCAAAAATATCTCCCTTTTCTATTAATTTCCACTTAATTCCCATTAACCAAAAATAAATACTATTTCTATAATATTTCTATTTCTCATATTATTTCTATCAAATAATAACAACATTCATTTAAATAATACACAACCCCAATATTCATATAATAAAATAGCATCATAACATATTTCATATAAAATCATATAAAACATATATTTCACATAAAATCATATATATATATATATATATAGCAATTAAAGTCATATAAAAATATTCACACATCTACTAAAATATTAGAATAAAAATGGGGCGTTACAGTCACTCTCTCTATTCTCTTTGGTAGTGAGTTACTTTCCATCTTCTTATTCTCTTTTCCAAAACCCATGTTGCCTAAGCCTTGTTGATAATTTGATTTCCACTTCCATTTTATAATTGCGATTCAAAAAATTTGATATTTTATGGCCACAATATAGATTGCAATGATCAATTCTAATATGTGACACCATCAAGTATGAATTTTTCGGTAGTCGAAATTCTAAATTGAAACACTTGGGAAAAACTTATAGCCACCGTTGAAATGTGACTAAAATTTCAGAAATCTTTTCTCAAGTATTCTGGCTATCGAAAAACTTATCTCATGTTTTCCAAAATTTTATTTGATTTTGAAAAACTTTTACATATTGAATTTTTTTTGTGGGGGGGAAGTCAAATGGCAGAAGGAGAAATATTGGAATCCTTATTTATTAATTTTATTAAGTCTGCAGCAACTTAACCTAATTTTTCCCCTCTAATTTGCTGTATTAGGTTAGCAGTAATTTAACCTAACAAATTCCATCTAAAAAATGCATCGCACCAATTTCATTCATATCCTCTTGCCTTTTTTTTTTGACAATATTTTGTACTCTAATTTAATACTAAAAAAATTCATCCCACCAATTTCATTCCTTTTTTTTTTTGATAATATTTTGTACACTTATTTAATACTAAAAAAATGCATTGCACCAATTTCATTCCTATCATGTTTCCTTTTTTTTTTTTTACAATATTTTGTCCACTTATTTAATACGTTTACAAACAAAATACCCTAATTTCCATGCAAACTCGACTACCCTAATTTCCATGTAAACTTGGCTATATATACCAAGCCCTAAACTGTGTTTCTCTCAACAACAACAAAAAAAACCCTAAACCGTGGTAAATTTCACACACAGCACAATAATCATATATTTTGATATTTAGAGGTTTGTAAATGGAAGGACGTGACCTTACAACTTTCCTCTCATACCACTGCTTAACTGGTAACTTTGATTGACCAGTATGATTATTGAATGTCAAAATCATTTTTATTTAAATTTTTTACAAACAGGGTCTATGGAGTTGTTCGTTATAACTTTTAAAAAAGATCACTTTTTAAGAGCATTATTTCTCTTTGTTATTGTTTTTTTAAATCCAAGATCTAAAAAAAAACTAAAATCAATTTCAAATTAAAAGATATTAAGATTATGTTTTTTATGGGAGGGGGAGAAAATAAGTATCCAAAGATGAAAGTAATTTTGTAAAAAAAAATTCGGATAACATACACAGCAAATTTCACTCATCCTTAATTATATGTCTAACCCGGGCAACGCCGGGTAAATAAACTAGTTATATATAGTTTCTATAGTACAAGGTAAACTTTTCTTTTTTAAGTAGAGCCTTAGGATGAGGAAAAACTTACCTCACATCCCTACAATTACCCCCTTACCCAAACAAATCAACTAAAATACCACCCTTAACCCTGTTATTCGCCACACATATGTTTTAAGGAAAACTTGGGAATTTTTTTTTCTTCATACGACCAGTAAACTTGAGGAGAGTTAAAACTCGAAAATCAATTTAAATCACAAGGCTAGGAAAAAACCAATTTAAATTCTGGAGAGAGCTACTTTGATTCATATATTTTCAATATACAAAATAATAAAATATTGATTTTTTTTTTTTTTTTGGGATATGTTGATGAATAACCTGAAAATATGTTGCATCAAATTAGTGCTTTAAGATAATTTAAATTAGGAAAAATTATAGACCTGCTTTGTGACTAACAATATTATGCAAGTCAAGTATTATGAATGTCGCATAATGTGCAAACTTTCCTCAATATGTAAGGGCAATGGATAATTGTAAGGGCAAAGAGTAAATTTTTTTAGAATGAGTCGGGTTAGTCTGTCTCTAACCATCTTTGCTTGCTACAAAGCTTCAAATTATCAAACCCAGCCTTATACGGGGTGCTGCTCGGACCAACAAGCTTGTCCAACCTTTTTTTTAATATGACAATCAACAACTTACAATTTTCGAAACATAGTAAATTTGATGAATACATGTCCCACATAAATGTTCTCGTTAGCAAGTATTATCATATCGACTTGTCAAAAAAAAAAAGTATTATCATATCGTATCAAGATGTTCCATGTCGTTAAAGTTAACATTGTGTTTTTTAATGAAAAATGTTATTATGTTAATTGCTATGTTAGTATTTTCTCCTTCGTCAAGATTCAAACTTTTTTCTCTCTTTCATATAAACAAACTTAACTAATATAATTAATTAAATGAGGTGCATTGCAATTTGGTATCAAATAAAAAACTTGAGGATAAGTCGAATATATAGCCGCCCTAGATAATTTGTGAGCTGCTATATTAGCTTGTCTCCTAGAAAGCTCAACCAACAAGTTATGACATAAGTGATTAAATTGAAAAATGCAATCTCTATCAATGAAACTAAAACGAGATAAATTGGGTTGTGACTTGCTTAAGTTGTCCACTACCACCTTTGCATCTAGCTCAAATATAACATTGTGGAGACCCAAATCACTAATCCATTTAATGGCTTGCAACAAACCATACGCCTCACCTTCTCTAACATGTAACAATGATGAATATGTGATAGTCTTGGCCTTAATAAGTCGGACTTCGTGGTCCCTAACACACATACCAATACCAACCTGATTATCAATAAATTTCGCATGAGTATTGCATTTCAACATACCAAAAGGTGGCTTCCTCCAATGTACATGGGTTGGACGTAGCTGCCCTCTCATAATCGACCCTTTATTCAAGTTTGCCCATTGTCGTTGGTTGAGAAAAGTGGCCGCACATTGATATATTGTTTTGATGTTCTAATTCACATCATCCCAAAGTCTTAAATTTCAATTAGTAACAACTATAAAAAAAAAAAAAAGAGATAAAAAGTTCCATCAGCAGTTAAAACATTTGGTTCCGACAACTTCCATAACCCAATAGATTTCCATGTTTTTATAGCAACTAGACAAGTGACAAATAGGTGCCAAGCATTTTCCCCATACATTTCACAACGAGTACAGTTTGGTGGGCAAAGTACCTTTTTAGTGCTAAGCTTCATTCGGGTTGGCAAACAATCCCTTAGGGTTCTCCAAATAAATTTTTTCAGCTAGTGTGTCAACAACAAATTTCATAAACTTAAAGCGGATTTATCTACAACGAGTTTATATTCGGATTTATCCACAACTTGTGAACATACTTCTAGCATCGGGCCAACAACTTAAAGTATCTTCACGCATTGAATTCAGCATTGGTGTATGTAAACCTCTTTTTGCATCCTCAACACTGAAGGTGTTGCGAACCGCATCCACATCCCAGCTCTTCAATCCCTCACAAAATAGTTCAGTAAGCATAAGATTATTATGACCGAGAAAAGTGAGTGAAGACATACTTAACATTGGATGGGCTTCCCCAACGATCATGCCCCACCCTTATGTAAGAATCATCGAATATATTCCACTTCATTCCCTACTTTAAGAGCACTCGAGAAGTGCAAATACTTGTCCATATAAAGCTTGGATTATTACCAATTCTAGCTCCAAGAAAATCACCGTGTGAAAAATATTTAGTTTTGAGAACTTGAGTCACTAAAGAGTGAGAATTGGTAATGATATTTTGGATGAAATGAAATGAGTTACCTTTTCCTCAAAAAAAAAAAAAAAAAAAATTGGTAAGCGTGCTTGGCAAACGTGGCAAGGTTGAATGCATATAAATTTCTAAAATTCATACATCCATATTCCTTTGAAACCGACAATTTCCCATGATAGTCAATGCATTCCATGATATCTGCCCCTCTTTGCACCCCACCATAATCACTTAGCTTAAATAAATGAACCACTCATCCTCCAAGTTAACATTGTGTTAATTAAGAACATATAGTCTAGTATATATATAATAAACTTTTTTTTCTTCATTTTTTGAAGTTGTTAAAATGAAAAATAAAATATGTATTCAAAATTATTACACATTAAATTTTTGTAAAAGAGTATTATTAAAAGAATGAATAAGTTTTCTTTTACATGTTGAACTCATTTTTAAGAATTTTTTAAGGAAAATATACCTTAAACGATTATAATAAATAAATAAATATGTAAATTTTAAATAACACGTCTATTTCTATAAAAAAACTGTTGAGATTGAGTAGCAAACATGAAACATATAAATGAACCTGCAATGGGGAACAAGATAGATACCCTTCCTAACAGGTTCCAAAGATTTTTTTTGACAAGCTAACAGGTATCAAAAGATGTACATTTTTGCTGCTCACATACTTTGAGATTTGGCCATTTATTTTTCCCCTTTTCCTAACTTTACAAAAATCAGTACATTGTGTCCCAAAAACTAAATTTTAAGAACAATTTTTGGAAAGGAAAAAAAAGATGATGTGTTTTGAAAACTAAGAAGTGGTAGTGGTTGCCACAACCAAGGAAGGTCGGCCACCTACAAAGGTTTCACACCGTCCAATCCGGCTGAGGAGTGAAGGAAGAGATCTATGTGGATGGAGGGGAATTAGTTGCAGTGGTGTGGTTAGCAACGTGTAGGTGGTGTGGGTAGCAGCTGTCGTTTTAAATGGAGAAAGGAAGACATTCATACAACCTCATGACATATGGGAAAATATATTCATTAAGGAATCTAACACTTGAAGCATACAATATATGTTTTGATATCTAATATACAGTCTTGATTTTTACATGAAATGTAACTGCTATGACATGATGAAAAATCCCTTTAATACTTGTTGGAGGTGATAGGTCTATTTTTGAGTATGAAAGCAACGGAATCAATCCTTGCTTGTCCCATAACTCATACAGCAGTTGATGTTTCCTCTGAGGGGAGTTTCTTCTTACCTTTTGAGTTTCCTTCAATTTCCCATATATTCTTTAACTGAGTTTTTGGAGGTGGCGTTGCATCTGCAATTGGAGCAACTAGTCCTGGTTTTCCGTCATCAATAACATCATCAACCAAACCGTATTCTTTCGCTTCCCATGGATTCATAAAATTATCACGATCCGTGTCCAATTCAATCTGCACAAGAATAAAGTAAAATTAAAATGGTGGAAAGAGAAGTATCATTTTGGACAACAAGCTAATTACACGGTGCCATATCCAACCTGCTCTTCAGGTTTTCCTGTAATTCTTGATAGTATCTTGTTTATCTTAATCTTGTGATATATCATTTCTCTCGCACGGATACTCATCTCTGTAGCCTGTAATTACACTTCACTGTTTAGTAGTAATACTATATAATGAAAAGTTTTTGCTCAGAGCCATCATGATTAAAACTATTGTACAAGCAAATTTCCAAAAGAAATCATCATACATATTTGTATCAAACCAGATATTATGAATTCATAACAGATGGCCAACACAACTCCAGGTAAAAAACTTCTAGCTATAGCTACTGCAAAATAATTTTTGGTATATCAAACTTGCACCACTCTAATATAATGCATCTACATGAAGTGAGGCATGTCAATAAAAAATTAACTTTAAAGAACAAGAAAGGCAGCCTTCCAACCCAAGCAGAAATAGCCCCAGCAGTAAGCGTGATTTAAAGCCGTGGATGGTGAAGCTGGGTTGCATTTTGGTTAGCGTGTCTGGGAGGAGGAACATATAGATTAAGCAACTAAACATGGTTAAAGAAAAGTACAACATCATTGAGCTTTGTAGGAACAAGATCTTCCCTTGCTTTTAGAGGGAACCACTATCCCTTCTAAAGATTGAGGAGGTGAAGCGTTTGACACAGCAGCAAGACGAGCTACTAGATGAGTTGACAAACAATTTACCGAATGCTCAAACCAACAGCCATAATAGGGCACTTGAGTTCAAGTGGGAGATTGGGCTTATATCTTAAAATACAACCTTAAACAATTAAGCTTTATTTAGTTACAATGGAAGATCTTGATCTATCATCTAAAGATTTAATAAATTGTGAACCACATCATAGAGACGCTGAATATCATTCTAACAGACGTCTCAAGCTATCTCCCAAATATCGCAGCATGTTTCGTACGGACAAAAATAAACCATCAACTTTGAATCAATGGATTGCCATAGAAGGCCAACTAACTGTGCATCAGCTTTCTTCCAATGCTCAAGTTCTGCTCCAGCAACATTATATGTCTTTTTAGTCAAATGGTCGGATAGACCTTGACCCAAAAACCACATCTCATCAGCGGATTGCTAATCCACATGGTTTTTGCTGTAAATTCCCCTGACATGATAGATGAACTGCCCGAGAACACAAAGGATAGCGAAGACTTGTTTGTAGACGCTGCTGCCCTTGGAAACCAGACAAGAAAAAGCCAGCGCAATAGGGGCTGACTGGAACACTACCATTGTAGTGTGCAAAAGACCAGAGAAGTGCAGAAAAAATAATTCTGAAAAGTGAAAGAATTTTTTTCGAAGAAATAAACAAGGAAACACTGTTTCAGGGGTCAAATCGGACGGGCAACCCCCACATCGGAAAGAGGATTCCCTGACGAGATGAACAGAACAAACTGCACAGAAACATAGCAGCGGAAGGTGGCACATGACCTTCAAGCACCGGCGCCGGCAAACTTGTTGTCTTTGTACTAGCAAGTGACAGCGGTGCTTAGGGGAATGGCTGAACTGACTATGAAGTCGTGATGGGAGGGGCCGTGACACCTAGGCAGGGATGGAACCAGGAATATTTACTGAGGGGGGAGAAAACCGTAATTTCCATTTAAATAAGGAAAGTAATCACACAACTTTTGATGGAAGGAAACCATGTCACAATCTATTGTATGCAGTGTAATACTCATTTTATTTTATCATAGGAGTTCTCTTAGATGAGTGGTGATTTGAATTTGACAATTGGATTTTTATTTTCACTGATTTTTTTTATTCCATTTGATCATTATTTTTTAGAAGTGCTGGCGACACACTCAAAAACACATTTTTCAACACACATCCTTTCATTTGTTGTAATTCAAATGGATTCTACAAAATCATATAGGATCAGCATAAATTTAGTGGAAGTCATAAGAATTTCAACTATAAAAGTGTGTTTTATTTACGGTAATAAAAGAGAGTGTTGTTGACATAACTTTTATTTATTTTATATTATATAATAAGTTACATCATGTTAAAATATAAAGTAATAACAAATTATTTAAAAAAGAAAAGAAAAGCAACAACAACCAAGCCTTATCCCACTAAGTGGGGTAGGCTACATGAATCAAACGACGCCATAGTGTTCTACTTCTATAATATGAGTTACAAGTGCAACTAGAACAGATTCTGACAAGGTTATATGGGCTACATGAATCAAACTTAGAGGTGTTTGATCAAATGGTTGAAAATCGAAACCTGCCTGAGTAAGAGAGCAGTTGGGAGACAACAGCTAAGATACAGTACAATACAAGAGGCTTTCCGCTGCCTAAAGGACTGAGTGGCTCTTTGGGGGGTAGCACTTGGGTGACATTGGCCAACCACAATGTCACAAGTGGCTTTTTTCTTTCTCTTTCACAAGGTTTTTTTGTTTTCCTGTACACTTGTGACATTGTGGTTGGCCAATGTCACCCAAGTGCTATCCGGGGGGGGGGGGGGGGGGGGGGGGGTGGGGCGGGGGGTGTTATTGACAGAAGAAACCTCCAATCAGGAAGGTCTGCCAGAGGAGAATTAGGCACAATACAGAGGATGGTGACCTCTAAAGGTTGTTATCATCATTGTTAGAGTATATACTACTTACAAAAGTGCTCCGGATTTATGATTTAGTAGACCTATTCAGCTCTGTACAGTAGTCTCTACAGTTGTCATTGTTAAAATCAGTAATGTTCCGTAATAGCCAGTTAGTATCAGTTAAATGACAGGTATGTCAATTAGTTTACCTATATCCAAGTCATCTATAAATAGGACTACTGTATTTTCTAGCCATGTGCAACATTTTTACGTTCAGTTTGAAACAAACAGCTCTAAGATGCTCTCTTTACTTTCTCACTTGTTTGAATTCAAAGCTAATCAAACTAGTTGGAATTGTGTCAATAGCATATTTAAGCTACAGATTTGACGCAATCATGCCGGGGTTTATGAAAAAAGATATTTTTTCACTCATTTCAAGGTGGAACTGATTTTAACAGGTACTCGCAGTTAAAGAAAATCATATGGCTTCCACATCCCATACTTCTCCGCACATACTTCAAATATAAAATTAGCTTAAACTTAAGCATGATTATCAGCACACACAAAAAAGATAGCCATGACAAACAAACTTCAGACCTATTACTAGTTGACAATAATCAAAACCGGAGGATATAAGTGGACAGTCTTACTTTTCCACCAGCAGACCCGAGAGGTTGATGAATCATAACTCTGGAATTCGGCATACAATACCTCTTCCCCTTTGTACCAGCAGCAAGGAGAAATGCACCCATGGATGCTGCAAGTCCAAGGCAAACGGTAGACACATCTGCCTTGCATAACTTCATGGCATCATAAACTCCCATTCCTGCATGGAACGGTAAACAAAAATAAAATAATAGCAATTAGCAGAATAATGACGGATTTCAGATTCATTAAACTGAGAAATGGACCATACTTCACTTCCAATTCTCACTGATTCAATAAAATTTTCTCTTTTAAAAAATTAATTTCACAGACCAACAACTCAGTTTCCACAAGCAGAGAATCACTAAACTAATGCGAGTTATTAAAGGCTGAAAGCTTGTGCATGGTATTAAGTAAACGCAGTGATGTCAAACATGGATTGCAGAAATTAGCGGTTTGTTCGAATTTCGTTACGCTACATCGCTATAGCACCGCTAGAGCTGCTATTGAGCAACGCTTTGTACTAAATACCATATTGCAGAACAATAGCAATTTGTTAAAACTCCACTACGCTGTAGCCGCTGTTTAACAATACTGAGTAAAAACATATCGAGCAATCAATCAACAAAATTGAGCTCAAGATTCAAGTAGATCCACGACAAGTCAAGTGCAAATAAGAACAAATGAATAAGATTAAGAACATTAAGTAAAACATTGTTTACACACCAGCAGTAATAGAACCACCAGGTGAATTAATAAACAACTTGATATCTTTGGTAGGATCATCAGCATCCAAAAACAAAAGCTGACTAATCACAAAATCTGCAGTCATATCATCCACCTGCTCAAACAAAGAAATTCACAAACACACAATCAGATACCAGGTGAGTTCTAAGGTGGACCACCTTCATAGGTTGTCCGCCTACTTCAAATTATCAGAAATTCCAATGACAATCGACGATACTGTTCAGAAATAAAAACTCACGACTCTTCATATTCACGGCTAAGACAGTGACTTGATTGATGTCGGTTCAATATGAGCTACATATCCGTTGTTTTAATCAAATGGTATAAATTAAGTCACTATTTCAATCGTAAAAATGAGGAGAACCATTAACATCTATTATCTAGAGACAATGTTTGCTGTTGTTGGAGTTTTAAACATGTTTTAAGTATTAGTCTACGATGGACCACTTATGAAGGTGGTCCGACCACTTATGAAGGTGGTCTATATTAGAATTTCTCTAGATGCTATCTCTTTTAGTTGCATTTCATTTTCCCTCTTTGTTCTTTCATTTTTTTACCACCTCTTCAAAATGAAACCACATTATAAAACAACCATAAAAATATCCCAAAATCAACAACAACATCAAACACATCTTCACCAATTCAACACTATTATCATAATAATTCTCCTTTTTTTAACCTTTTCTCCCTATTTGTCCATTCTTCATGATGTTGGTGCTCTGTAGCACCGACTATTCCGATCGAAAGCGTGTCTGGTATCTGACGCAGGTCAGTTTTGGTCACTAACCCATTCTTTTCTTGAAAATTCGGTATCCGGTTCAAAAACCAATTAATCCCGGGGACCAAATTCACCCTCCACTAGTGGAGACCCAATTACACCAACACGTGTGATTACATTCAATTATTTCATTTTCTCAAATTACTAACACTGTTAACATGTCAGTGTCGTATCTGGTGTCTATGTGAGTGTTTCATAGTTTTGTGGGCATGCTATTAGACTAAACCCAGATGAAAAGTTTGTAAATTTCCCACAAAAACATCAAAAAAAGACAAAAGGGTACTCATAAAACATCTGAAAAAAGATTAATAACCTGAGAACCCAAGAAAACAATTCTCTGACGGAGAAGCATGTTGGAAGTATCAAGCTCTTCGAATTTGGGAAGCCATGGAGAAGCGGTTTTGGCAGATAAATCATGGGAAACAAGCCAGTTAGAGGATAAAGTGGGTCTGATAGAGTTAACGATTGTTGTTCTTTGTTTGGTTGAAAATGGAATTTGAGAGTGGAAAATGTTATTGTTATTGTTTAACAATGTCTTCTTGTTGGAGTTGAAGGTTAGTGGCAAACATGTTGAGGCTAAACTCACTTCCATTTTTCTTCTTCTTTGATTCTTCTCTTCTGGTTTAGCTTCTTTGTTTTGGTAACTACCAACCAATGGGAACAGTGACCCTTTTTGTTGTTTGATATGAAGATGAGTGTTATTGGGTTTACAAACTTTAGATGTGGACTGAAGATTTTTTGGTAGGGAATTGTTATTTGCACCCCACTTTTATGAGATAAAAACTCTTTTTGTTTTTAAAAATAAATAGTTTAGAGAGAGTATTTTACATGTACTAATATATTATTATCCACCAATAATGTTCTACTTACTTCAGCAAGAATGGAAACCCAACAATGTCCTCCCTCCGTTGCACAATAAATGTCGTTTAAGGTTTTGACACACATTACAAATGTAATGAAATAATCATTAAACATAACACTTTTACTAAACTGTCTTTACTTTATAAGAAAAAGACAAACTTCAAGTTACATTGAAAATTGTGAGAGAAAAGTTAGAGTATTTATTTAGGATAAATTAAAAGAAAAAAATTAAAGTTGTATTGAAAATAGTTTAGTCATTCTAATATCAACTTTTTTTGTTTTTTGGGTTTAATATTGGTACGAAGGTTTTGCTTAATTATAGTTGTAGATACATAAGATGAATTTTCTCCTTTCAATCAAATCTTTTTTTCATAATATGAGTCAGAATCGAACTTTTAACCATATGCGTAAGGGGGTCAAGTCTTTTACAATGAATTTTTTTAAGGAGTCTTTTACAATGAATTAATTATATCAATTTGTTTTTTTTGGTACAGCTCTTATATCTGAAGGTGAGAAAAACACAAGAAGGGGGGTTGAATTGTGTTTTAGAAAAATTCTTCGTTTCTCCTTAAAACTGAACACACTGATCAGAAGCTAAGTGAGACAGCTTCTGAAGTGATAATCAGAATCTAAATGCAGCGGAATAAAACAGAGAGAGAGAAGAAGAACGACACAAAGCAATTATACTGGTTCCTTCCACAATCCGGAAGTAGTCCAGTCCCCCTTGCACTTCCAAGGAGATTTCACTATGAGTAATATCTGATTACAAATGCTCAAGCACACAAGCAAGAGACTTCCAATGCTCAAGCACACAAGCAAGAGACTTCCTTTGCTCAAGAACACAATCAAGAGACTTCCTGCTCAAGCACAACTGCAAGAGACTTCCTAACTAAACAAAATTACACAGAAAATTGTTTAAGGTTGAACACTTGATATACAATCAGAGGTGCTCACAATACAAATCAGATACAGACTCAATGGACTTAAGAATTTCTAAGATATGACTTTGAGACACAGAAATTCTAAGTGAATGCAGAACAATTTCAGCAGAGGTTTGGTACTTGTGAAAATCTTTGTGAGTCTTTCGTTCAGCGTTCTTGCATTACCAATTCTCTAGGTCTTCACTCCTTTATATAGAGGTGTGAAAGAGACGTTGTGAAATTGCCAGCACACCAAAGAGTCGTTGTTGAAGCTTGATCTTTCACCAATGATCTTTTGCCTGATTTGGTTGTTGTCCTATGAAGAACAAATTTGAAATCCATTCCTTATCCAAAGGAACATCTATGCAGGCGAGACCGTATTCTGGAGCTGTTTTCTTGTCTTGAAGTGCAGACACAAAACAGAGTAGTGGAGAACGTGGTTGTACAATTCGTACAAAGTACAATGTCAACGCTTTTGTCCAAATTGCAAACACATGCCTTCAAACACCTTTGAAATGACCGTTGCAAACTCCACTAATCCTTTGTTTGTGTTTTCGAATCCAATAGACAGCTTTTGCATTGATAATTCTTCAATTCTTGATTCTTTGCAAATCCAGTTGATATTCAGCTTCTGGTGAAATGGCTTCTGATGAGGCAGCTTCTGATGATGCAGCTTCTGATGATGCATCTTCTGATGAGATGACTTCTGCAGCTTCTGATGATGTGACTTCTGGACCTCTTGTCTTCAGGAGCACTATTCTTCAGGAGCAGCTTACTTCAGGAGCGCTATTTCTTCAGGAGCAGCTTGACTTCAGGAGCGCTTTTTCTTCAGGAGCAAGTTGCCTTCAGGAGCGTCCAAGCTTCAAATTTTTGTTGTTTCCATAGCTCTTTATTTGCTCATTCAGAACCAATGATGATGTAACTTTATAATTATGGTCCTGTACACTTGAACAAATATTAGCTAATCCAATTTACAATTTTTAATACCTTGTTATCATCAAAACTCTTTAAGGTTTATTGTTAAACACATTTTGTTCCAACAATCTCCCCCTTTTTGATGATGACAAACAAAAGTATTTAAAATTGATCAATTGTTGTTAATCTAATTAACAAGTTGACTTTGGGGTTCTGAGGTTTGTAAGCTCAGAATCTGAGGTTTGTAAGCTCAAACTCCCCCTGAGTCTGATAGTCTTTAAGGTGAGGTTTGTAAGCTCCCCCTAAGTTCTATCCAGGTTAATTAAATTCATTTTTCGCACAATAATTATTATCAGAGCTTAAAAGCAAAATTGAATCATTGAAAGAATTAACTTATAGATAAGAAGAATGGTTCAATTAACTTTACTTGAATTTTGATACTCCTTCGTTCATTCATAGCTTATACCAATAAGGTAAAAAGATAGAAGTTTTTCAAAAATTTCAAATGCCATTAATGGGGCTCAGAGCCTTTAAATACTTGTCACATATACTCCCCCTTTTGTCATTATCAAAAAATTAAAATAAATCTAAGCACAAAAGACAAAAAGATATGAGAAAAACTCAAACGTGAGAGAGTATACTAAGCAATGAACTAAATAAATCAGAGCAAAAAAAAATCATGTATATTCAATTGTCAGAAGCAGCTAAACAGTCAGAATCAGTAAGCATTCAGAAGCAAAAGAAATAAGACAAGATGATTTCAGAAGCAAGGACTAAGAAAATAAAACAAACAACAAACAAAGAAAAACACAAGGGTGTGCAACTAAGGGTTGGTTTGTTGTTGTTTCTTCATCTCTTCCATTTCTTCAATCTTCTTCTTCAACAATTCTTCAAGTTGTTGTTGCCTCTGAAGAAGAGCTTGTTCCCTTTCTTTAGCTTCTTGCTGCTGCTGTGCCATCTGTTTCTTCAGAAGCTTACACAGCCTTGCTTCTCTGGTCAAGTAATCCGTTTCAAAGAAGAAAGGCTGGTTTGCCAGGAGCAGTGTAGAACTTCTTACTCTAAGACTCTGATTCAGATTTTCCATTAGCCTTCTGACTGAAGCTTGCTTGACTCTGATGCATTTAGCCTTGATCTCTTCAATAAGCTCAGCTGCCCTGTTCTGAAGTGATGCCCAGGAGTCTTCATATGCACCTGTGAGATCAATCGTCCTTCTTTGATCCACCAGATTGTGCATCTGACTCAAGATTGTCAGAAACTCAGAATCGATATATCCAGATTCCAGGATGTTTGTGGGTGGATGTTCAAGGATTTCAAGATCAGAATCACTGATTTCTAAATCTTGAATAGGGTTAGGAACTGGAATGGTAAGGTGTGTTTGTGTGTTAGAAGATGAGGGCTGGTCAGAATCAATGTGTGTGGTGGAGGTTGAGGCTTGAACATTGACTAGAGAGATGTCAACATCCATGGGAGTTGGTTCAGGAGAGTGTTCAGGTAAAGGTTGAAATTCAGTTTCAGATGGTGGTTGTTGTGGTGAAGTTGTTGTTTGAGTGTTGAGTTGGGGGTCAGTGATGGCTATTGGTGATTGTGGGGGTGTTGTGGGTTTATGTGGTTCAGGTGTTTGTTGATGAGGGTTTTCTGAAACAACATTTTCAGAATCAGCTGCTTCTGGAGTTGTTTCAGAGGCTTTTTCTGAGGTGGACTCAACATTTTCAGGAGGAATCATGTTGAGAGGTTGAATGTTAAGAGGTTGAGGGTGAAGGCGAAAAATAGTGTCAATGACTCTTTCTCTCTGCTCAGCCAGTTCAGCCAACTTCTCAATAATTATGTGACCAACTGGTTCATAAGTAGTTGACTGAGAGGGCTTATCGTTGGTTTTGGATGATGTTGATTGGCTTTTTACTGGTTTTCGAAACAGTTGAGCTAAGGGTATATCATCATCAGAATCATCAGAATCTGATAATGATGCGGATGCGGAATCTGAAGATATATTAATTACCTTTTCTGATTCAGGATCAGAATCCTCTTTAGCAGATTCATTGGACACCTGCAACAGTTGCTTGGCTTCTGAAACTACAGACTCTCGTAGCTCAGCAGCAATTTCCAGAACTTTTTCAGCGGCTGCTTTCTTCTCTTGTAACTCTTTTAACTTCAAATCAGAAGCAGCTTGAGCTCTTAAGGTGATATGAGGAAAATCCTTGGTTCTCCTCAAGGCTGGCTTTCTCTTCCTCTTTGGTATAGCAGGTTGATCAAGAGAAATGTCAACACCCATGATCATCCTGGAGTCCATGTCTTCAATGGCTTCTTCAATAGAAGGTACTGATGAACTTCCAATTTTGAGCTTGTCAGCAGCAACTTTTGCCTTTTTAGTAGGTTGTTCAACCTCTAGATATTGCTCTGCAGTCATCTTCCTTTTTGACTTTCTGCCTCTGGCTCGTGGCAGAGCACCACCATACATTTCCTCTGGAATATCTTCCAATCTGATTCTCTCATTGGTTGCCTCAAAATGTTCCTTGATATAGTACATCTGCACTTCAATGGGATCCTTCTTGCAGATGGGTGGAAAGTCCTTCATAAGATCAGACTTAACAAATGATTCACTTAAATCAGTTTGAAGTTTGGTGACTTCACTGATTAGCTTCATATTCAAGAGAGTATGAGCATTAATGAATTTTCCAGTTTTTGTGTCAAGTAGCTGATCTGTGAAGCCTTGAGATTGACTGAGACTGTCCAAGATACCTCCTTGATAGAATATCTCTGAGAGGAGTCTTCCATAAGGAACCAAGGGTTTATCCAGTAGCTGACTCTGTTTCAAACACTCTACCAAGTACTTGAACATGTATTTGGGCACATTCACCTTTTCCTTCTTGATGAAGTGCTGGAGAAGGACCTTCTGAGCTAGATTTGGCTTCACACAGTCACCACTTGGAAACAGGGTCTCATTCTGAATCTTCAGAAGCATCTTGGCTTCCATGCTCAATTCAGCATATTTCTTCTCCTTCTCAGAATTGTAAATCACCAAGTTGGCTTGCTTTTTCCAAATGCGTTTTTCAGCAGCATCTGAAAGATCAATTCCAGAGTAGTATCCAGAGGCTGCAGCCTTGAGAACATACTCTATGTGCCATTGTGCAATTCTTATTGGAATACCACAGATGCTGGACCTGATTTCATCTTCAACAAATGGCGCAAGACCCATTTCTTCTCTTGTTTTCCCTTCTAATTCAGGATACATTAGCACCATTTGACTTTCCTCAGATAAGGATGCCGCTTTGTTGTAAAATTTTGCTCTTACCCAGAAGTGTCTAACCACAGCTTCATATGTTGGTCCATTCAACATTCTGAAATAATCCATGAGTCCTTGCTCTTCATAGTAGCTTCTGATAGAACACCTATGAAAATTCAGAGAATCAAAGTCCACTGGATTCTCTATCTGAACTTGCAAATCCCATTCTTCCAATTTCATGCTTCTTCCTCTGTAGTCATATTCAGGGACCATTCTTGAAGTAGATACTGAATCTTTTCGTTGCGAGCTTGATGATGCCATTTGATGATTGACGAAGATTTGAAGAAGATGAAGATTTTAGGGTTCTAAGGTTGAGAGAATGCGCTTACTTCGCAAACGGTTTGAGAGCAAATGTGTTTGTTGTGAGTGAGTAGTGTGTGAATTGACAAAGTGTTAAAAGTAAAACGATTGCAATTCAAAAGAGACAAACAAACATAACATTAATGACAAAATTGGGGGCGCGTGAAAAGTACTTTCATAGCTATTAAATCATCATTGCCCTTTTTAGTTATACACCAACACATACAGGCCACGTAAGAAGTTCACAGAGTAACTACCAAGTTAGTGGGCCAGAAGTTACTTTAAAAAGTAACTCCCAACGTTTCCACTTATTCAACTATTCAGAAGCAACAAATCCAGCTTCTGGACTTCAGATGCTGATGTCATCATCAGAAGCGAGTTTTCCTCAGAACCTCAATAAAGAGCTTCTGATGGACTACCGCTTCTGAACTAACTTCAGAACCTAAAATCCTATTCAGGAGCAAGCAAACATTTAATCAGACACGAAGTGCATGTTCAAATTTTTCTTTATAAAATCAAATCTTTCAACAGTTAAAGGCTTAGTAAATATATCAGCCCATTGATTTTCAGTATCAATGAATTGTATATCTAAAATTCCTTTTTGAACATAATCTCTGATAAAATGGTGTTTGATTTCAATGTGCTTAGCTCTTGAATGCAAAATTGGATTTTTAGACAAACAAATAGCAGCAGTATTATCACAATAAATGGGAATACTGTTAGCAGTTATCTGATAATCTTCCAACTGATGTTTCATCCAAAGTAGTTGTGTACAACAACTTGCAGCTGAAATGTATTCTGCTTCTGCTGTAGACATAGCAATAGTTGTTTGTCTTTTGCTAGCCCAGGATATAAGATTATCACCCAGAAATTGACAATTGCCACTGGTTGATTTTCTTTCAATCCTATCACCAGCATAATCAGCATCACAGAATCCAATTAGCTTATAATCTAAGGATTTCCTATAAAGGAGTCCAAGATTAGTTGTTCCCTTCAAATACCTGAAGATTCTCTTGACAGCAGTCATATGAGATTCTCTAGGATCTGATTGGAATCTTGCACACAAGCATACACTGAATAAAATATCTGGCCTAGATGCAGTGAGGTATAACAAAGAACCAATCATACCTCTATACAGCTTCTGATCTACTTTAGCTCCTTCATCTTCTTTGCTCAGGTTGCACGTAGGATGCATTGGAGTGTTCATCACTTTACAATCTTCAAGTTTGAACTTCTTCAGAAGCTCCTTTGTGTACTTTGATTGATGAACATAGACTCCATCTTTGCATTGATTGATTTGAATGCCAAGGAAGAACTTCAGCTCTCCCATCATGCTCATTTCAAATTCATCCTGCATTAACTCAGAAAATTCCTTGCAAAGAGATGCACTAGTAGAACCAAATATTATATCATCAACATATATTTGCACAACAAGAATATCTTTCCCAAGGGTCCTTCTGAAGAGTGTAGTGTCAACCTGTCCTCTCTTAAAATCATTTTTGATTAAGAAATTACTTAGTCTATCATACCAAGCTCTGGGAGCTTGTTTCAAGCCATATAGTGATTTCTTCAGTTTAAAAACATGGTCAGGATATTTAATATCCTCAAATCCAGGAGGTTGCTTAACATACACTTCTTCTTCTATGACACCATTGAGAAATGCACTCTTGACATCCATCTGATATAATATTATGCCATGATTAACTGCATAGGAAAGAAGTAACCTGATTGCTTCCAATCTTGCAACTGGAGCAAACGTTTCAGTGTAATCAATGCCTTCTTGTTGACTATACCCTTGTGCAACAAGCCTTGCTTTGTTTCTTGTTACTTCACCTTGCTCATTCAGCTTGTTTCTGAATACCCATTTTGTTCCAATAATGTTCTTGTGCTGAGGTTTGGGTACCAGATCCCACACATCATTTCTTTGAAATTGATTCAACTCTTCTTGCATAGCTAGGATCCATCCATCATCTGAAAGTGCTTCATCAACTGTTGTAGGTTCAATCATTGAGATTAGTCCAATCATTGACTCTTCTTGTCTGAAATGTGATCTTGTTCTTCTTGGACTATCTTTGTTTCCAATGATTAGCTCCTCAGGATGTGAAGACTTGTGTTTGAATGTGTTTCTGGGAGGATCTTCTTGATGTGAGCCATCTTGTGCTTCATCAGAAGCAGTTTCATTTTGCGCTTCTGATGTGGGTTCAGCTTCTGGACTATCTTCAGACTCAGCTATCTGATCAGGTTCTGGAGTAGCTTCAGGAACCTGTATCTCTGCAAAACTTTCACCTTGCTTTGAAGTTTTATCTTCAAGCTCCTTGTCATCAAATTTAACGTGCATAGATTCTTCAACACAGAGTGTTTCTGAATTATACACTCTGTATGCCTTTGACCTTTCAGAGTAACCTAAAAAGATTCCTCTTTGGGCCTTGGCATCAAATTTCTTTAGGTAGAGCTTGTTGTTCAGAATGTAACAAGTACATCCAAATTGATGAAAGTAAGAGATATTGGGTTTTCTTCCTTTAAAGAGTTCATATGCTGTTTTCTCCAAAATAGGTCTAATATAGATCCTGTTTTGAACATAGCATGCTGTATTCACTGCTTCTGCCCAAAAATGTTTTGGTAAATTGTTTTCATGAATCATGGTTCTGGCCATTTCTTGTAAAGTTCTATTCTTTCTCTCTACAACTCCATTTTGTTGTGGTGTTCTAGGAGAAGAGAATTCATGGAAAATTCCATGTTTTTCACAAAAAGCTTCAAATGGCTCATTTTCAAATTCTCCACCATGATCACTTCTGACTTTCAAAATTTTTGATTCTTTTTCAGATTGAATTTTAGTGCAGAAGCTACTGAATACATCACACGCAACATCTTTACTCTTTATGAATTTCACCCAAGTCCATCTGCTGTAATCATCAACAATGACTAATCCATATCTACTTCCATATAAGGATGCAGTACTCACTGGTCCAAATAAATCAATATGGAGTAATTCTAAAGGTCTTGAGGTTGAGACAATGTCTTTGGTTTTAAAAGATGATTTCACAATTTTCCCTCTCTGACATGCACCACAAAGTGCATCTGAATGATAGTCAATGTCTGGTAGCCCTTTCACAAGTTGTAACTTACTAAGCTTAGAGATTAACCTCCAGTTAGCATGTCCCAACCTTCTGTGCCACATCCATTTCTTATCATTCACTGATAGTAGGCAAATCACCTTCTGATCAGCCAGTTCAGAAAAATTGATTTTATAGACATTGTCAACTCTCTTTCCCTTGAACACAATGGATTTGTCTTCCTTGTTGATTACTGTACAGTTGGGTTTTTCAAAAAGCACATCATAACCATTATCACAAAATTGACTAATGCTCAAAAGGTTATGTTCAAGACCATCTACCAACCATACATTATTAATTGAGGTAGAGGAATTACCAATAGTTCCTGTACCTATGATCCTGCCTGACTGGTTGCCTCCAAATTTCACATTTCCTCCCTCTTTCATTGTTAGGCTGAGGAACATGGACTTGTCTCCTGTCATGTGTCTTGAGCAACCGCTGTCTAGGTACCATGATCTTTGCTTTGGCACTGCTCTTAGACATACCTGCATCATTGACATTTTTAGATTTAGGTACCCATTGTTCTATGGGTCCTGGAAGGTTAGTACTTAAGGCTTTACTCTTCACTTCTTGTACCTTGTGCTGTGAGTTGGGTTGCTTCTGATTAGCCATCACCTTAGGTTTTGGTACTTCAGAAGCAGTAACTGTCTTCTTCTGAAACTTAGACTTCAGAACCCCAGATTTTGGTTTCACCAGACTCTGAGGAATAGGTTCTGATCTTTTCAGGATCCTAACCTTTGAAGTTTTGGAATCAGATTTGATCATAGCCTTTGACTTAGAGTTCTTTGGCTTTGAAGTAATCTTAGCCTTAGAACTAGAAGCTTCAGGTTCTGATTGAACAACAGTTTCCAACTCAGCCCCTTCTGGTACAAAGAATGTTTTCAGACCTTCCTTGATGCATTCACAACAAGACTTTAGATTGGTTTTCTCCAGTTTCACTTCTGGAAAACCAATTCCTCTGCCATTGTTCTTGTAAATGCTATAAATCATAGAAGCCACTCTGCTTCTGTCAATGCCAGATATAATGAAGTCTTCAAGAGCAATTTCATGATTACTTAAAGGTTTTTCATTACACTTTTCTTGTAGCTTCTGACATAAGAACCTGAGCTGGTCTTCATATGTTTTACACATGAAGTCAAAGCCCCTAAGTCCCTGTTCAGAAGCTTTCAGATCCAATAGAGTTGATTTTTGCTGTTGTACCAAATCAGCATATTTTTCTTTTAAATCCTTCAACTCATTGGTTCTTACTTCAAAATGTGTAAGAAGTTATTTAAGTGACTCAACAAGTTCATCTCTGGGAATTTTGGAATATACCTCATTTTCATCTTCTGAGTCTGAATCTGATCCAGCTTCTGAAGTTGCTGTTGCTACCAACCCAACAGCTACCTTTGCATCTTCATCAGCTTCCTCTTTATCAGATCCAGATTCACTACCCAAATCATCCCAGGTTGCCATTAAACTCTGCTTAATCTGCTTCTTGAATTTGCTTGGTTTGAATGTAGACCTCTTTGACTTGTCCTTTGACTTTTCTCTTTGAAGATCAGGGCATTCAGCAATGAAGTGACCTGGCTTCTTACAGTTGAAGCATCCCTTCTGATCTTCTTTCCTTGAGCTTCTGGAGTTACCCCTTCTGGAGAGAAACTTTCTGTTCTTCTTGGCCAGATATTGAAGTCTGTTTGAGAGCATGGCCATTTCAGCAGCATCTGGTTCAGAGTCTGAACTTGACTGTTCTTCCTCTTCAGATTCAACCACTTTGAGAGCTTTTGATGACTTGCCTTTGGATGGAAGAGCTATTGATTTACTCTTCTTAGTAGACTCATGTTCATTAAGACTTAACTCATGAACTTTGAGAGAACTAACAAGATCTTCGACACTTAAAGTGTTTAAATCTTTAGCTTCCTCAATGGCAGTCACTTTTGGTCTCCATCTGGCAGGTAAGCTTCTGAGTATCTTGCTTACATGATCAGAAGCAACATAGCTCTTCTTTAGAATCTGTAGACCAGAAACTAAGGTTTGAAACCTTGAGTACATCTCCTCAATAGTTTCATCATCCTTCATTTTGAATAACTCATACTGATGTACAAGCAGGAGAGCCTTTGCTTCTTTGACCTTCTTGCTCCCTTCATAATTTGAACAGAGAGAAGCAAACATAGCTTTAGCAGTGGATTTGTCACTCATCTTCATGTATTCTGCTTTGGGTATGGCAGTGACAAGAGCTCCTCTGATAATATGATGCTTCTTGTAAAGTTTCCTCAGTTCTGGAGTATGTTTCTTTCTATCCACAGCAGCTCCTTCTTCATCAAGGACTAAGCCACCAACGCCGTCTTCCAGAATATCCCACAATTCTTCATCTAGGCTCATGATGTAACTGTAAAAATTGGTCTTCCACCAAGAGAACTCTTCAGCATCTCCATTGAACTTTGGAACTTTTCCAACACTGGTTTTCTTACTATCACTATAATCATGTGAGACATTTTTATAGCTAGTATCACCATCAGGAGGAGGAGTAGTCATGTTTTTCTCAGATCTTTGACTGTTGCACGGTTAAGTGATACACAACAGACCAAGGCTCTAGATACCAATTGAAGGTGAGAAAAACACAAGAAGGGGGGTTGAATTGTGTTTTAGAAAAATTCTTCGTTTCTCCTTAAAACTGAACACACTGATCAGAAGCTAAGTGAGACAGCTTCTGAAGTGATAATCAGAATCTAAATGCAGCGGAATAAAACAGAGAGAGAGAAGAAGAACGACACAAAGCAATTATACTGGTTCCTTCCACAATCCGGAAGTAGTCCAGTCCCCCTTGCACTTCCAAGGAGATTTCACTATGAGTAATATCTGATTACAAATGCTCAAGCACACAAGCAAGAGACTTCCAATGCTCAAGCACACAAGCAAGAGACTTCCTTTGCTCAAGAACACAATCAAGAGACTTCCTGCTCAAGCACAACTGCAAGAGACTTCCTAACTAAACAAAATTACACAGAAAATTGTTTAAGGTTGAACACTTGATATACAATCAGAGGTGCTCACAATACAAATCAGATACAGACTCAATGGACTTAAGAATTTCTAAGATATGACTTTGAGACACAGAAATTCTAAGTGAATGCAGAACAATTTCAGCAGAGGTTTGGTACTTGTGAAAATCTTTGTGAGTCTTTCGTTCAGCGTTCTTGCATTACCAATTCTCTAGGTCTTCACTCCTTTATATAGAGGTGTGAAAGAGACGTTGTGAAATTGCCAGCACACCAAAGAGTCGTTGTTGAAGCTTGATCTTTCACCAATGATCTTTTGCCTGATTTGGTTGTTGTCCTATGAAGAACAAATTTGAAATCCATTCCTTATCCAAAGGAACATCTATGCAGGCGAGACCGTATTCTGGAGCTGTTTTCTTGTCTTGAAGTGCAGACACAAAACAGAGTAGTGGAGAACGTGGTTGTACAATTCGTACAAAGTACAATGTCAACGCTTTTGTCCAAATTGCAAACACATGCCTTCAAACACCTTTGAAATGACCGTTGCAAACTCCACTAATCCTTTGTTTGTGTTTTCGAATCCAATAGACAGCTTTTGCATTGATAATTCTTCAATTCTTGATTCTTTGCAAATCCAGTTGATATTCAGCTTCTGGTGAAATGGCTTCTGATGAGGCAGCTTCTGATGATGCAGCTTCTGATGATGCAGCTTCTGATGAGATGACTTCTGCAGCTTCTGATGATGCAGCTTCTGATGATGTGACTTCTGGACCTCTTGTCTTCAGGAGCACTATTCTTCAGGAGCAGCTTACTTCAGGAGCGCTATTTCTTCAGGAGCAGCTTGACTTCAGGAGCGCTTTTTCTTCAGGAGCAAGTTGCCTTCAGGAGCGTCCAAGCTTCAAATTTTTGTTGTTTCCATAGCTCTTTATTTGCTCATTCAGAACCAATGATGATGTAACTTTATAATTATGGTCCTGTACACTTGAACAAATATTAGCTAATCCAATTTACAATTTTTAATACCTTGTTATCATCAAAACTCTTTAAGGTTTATTGTTAAACACATTTTGTTCCAACAATATCAATTTTAATAAACTTGAAATATATTATTACTGCATATTCTTTTATATTTCCCCTGTGAAATAAACATATGTAGCATTGCAATTCTTAATTCTTGTTATCTCTGTTCCCATGGCTCTAATGTTTTCTCACAATCCTCCTCTTCATTTTAATTGCAACAAAACCCCTTTTGCTTTTCAATCTCAAATCAAACCCAACATAAATTTCTCACACTTGCTCCAATTCCCACCTATTCGGTGTTCCTCAACTTCCAACAACAAAACCAGTAGCATCAACCTTAGAACTTGCAAGAACTGCAAAACCCAATTTGACCCTCAACTCAACCACCCTCTTGCTTGTCGATTTCATACTGCCCATTTTGGAGGTACCCCACTTGCTTTTTCTTCTTATTATGCATTTCATATTTCTATTTTATTAAATTTGCAATATTTTGATTTTGATACATCAATAATTAAATATTATAAAGCTTAGTTTATAAGGTCTGACTGTAGTTAATAATGAATCATCAACACATGACACAACACTGACATTGACACGTAGATAGTGATATTAATTTGAGAAAATGGAAGTTATTGAATGTAAGCATTAAGCAGTACACATGTTGGTGTCAAGTGTTGGCATTCATCGTCGATACAATTCGTATACCGAACGCGCCTTCAATTTGAAGTATCGGTGTTTCATTTGTAATTAGTTACAAAGAAAATGATGAAAGTCAAGTGTGCTGAGTGGTGTGGTAGTACCTTATATTTGAGCAGTCAAAGGTAAGCAAGATATCACTTATTTGTCTGTGTTAAGCAGTAGTGATGCAGACATAGTTAACTTATTAAGTTTCATTTGTTATGGCTTCCAAAGTTGAGTAATGGTGAGCAGGTGATAAATGCCTACTTTAGCAGTTATACTAAGTCTAATGTACGTCGTTGAACTTATGGTGTGAAAATGATTGGAGGGGGGTTAACTGCTGAATTACCAAGAAACGGCTGTCGTGGCCTGTATGCCATTTTTGTTAACTTTCTTCATGTGAATGTGAACATGTCCTCAGTATTTGATATTTGAAATTTATTGATTTTATTGAAACCCTAGTATTGCACCGGAATTAAGTTCAATTTACTTTAAGACCTGGCTGACAAAGCATGACTAAACTTGGAAATATGGGTTGTCTTTACTTTCAAACCTGACATGAAGGAAGGACGGTATGAGGTTCACAATGTACGGCAGCTTTAATGTTCTATCTAGGATTACATTTGAATTTTCAGTTCTTCTCTATTGATGTTGTTTTCTTGAATTAGTGAGGTATATAAGGGCTTCCTTCCACTCAGTGCATTGTTTATCTAGACCATGTTAGCCATGGCTTTCTTCTAACCCTTTTCAAAATTATCACAAATCACAATGCCTTTTTCCTTGCTAACTATCTTCTTGGAGATTGGGTTCTTGAGTCTTGATTGGTGGAAATAGCTTTCATCATTATATAGGACAAGAAATATTACATTAAATTTTAAGAATACTCGATTAATTGGTTGAGACGTGTAGCATCAAACTTGTTCTTAAATATAGATATGATGCCTTTTTTACTCAGGAGGCATTAACATAACCTCTGGATGTTACTCATGTATTTGGCTGTAAATCTAGTCAATTATCTGATAACTGATTGGAATGAAATGAAAAATATCATACACACTACTTTAATTCTGTGGGGAAGGAGGGAGTAAAATCTTATATAGAGCTTGTGTTGTAGGGCAAGGTAACTGTGTTTTTCTGATGGCATAGCTCAAATAGTAATGAAAAGACTTGTTGACATTCATATGAGGCAGCAATTATGATTTTAGATTTCATGCCTAATAGACCTTTTGATTACAAACTTAAGTTGTGTTTACCACAGCTACAAATGTCAACACATAATGTTGATTCTCTTACTTTTATGGAGCCATAACATTGATTTCTGTAAAGCTGAAGTTAACAAAGGATCTACTATGAAAGGTTCAAAGCTTGAATGTGAGATGATGCAATTAGAAGGCACGTAGGTTTAGGTAGAGAAACTAAATCTTGTTGGATCCATATTGGTACAAAATGTAGACCATCATATGAATTTTGTAACCAAACATAAACCAACTAGGTGGGTCAGTCAACTACATGGATCAAACCAGACCATAATATTCTATCATAAATCATATTTCTAGTCAACCCATTGACCTCTATGTTTATATTAACGGCAACATTAAATATCAAAAACCTTTTGTTTGTGAATTTTCACGAAACAGATTTTGGGTTCAAAAGTTTAGTTCCGAGTTTAGAGGAAAACTTGGGTAATGGTGCTAAACAGTTCATTATAAATATTGCTTCTGATGTACTTGTTATGGTTATTGTCGTGACATTTAGGATTCCTTTTGGTAATAGTTTCAATTTTGTCCAATCATTGCATTGATGAAAGTTTGTGAAATTTGATATCATTGATACTAATATGCATTACTACCTATCTAGACACAAGTTGGCAGTGATTGAATTTCTTTCTATTTTCCTCAACCACAGGAGAAACTAAGAGAAAGTTTGAGAGTGTGCATGAAGGGGGAACCATGAACACTCCTGGCTCTGGCAAAGTTCTTCAGTATTGGCATTGTTGTGGATCCGAAGATCCATTTGATATCGGTTGCACCGCTTCTCCTCACTCCTCATATGATGACTGATTTAGATGCCATGAATCTGTGATTCACTTTCTCTGTTGAGGATTCTTTTTGCTAAATATTGTTTCCGAGCTCTTGTAAAAAAAATCCTTATTCAATAGTTTCTGAAAACATGAATTCTTTATTGTAAACAATTGCACAAGTATGAGAGTATTCAAATCTGTTGCTCAGTCGAAATACTTGGTTTTCCATTCATGGCCTGCTCCATTGACAAAAGCATGCCAATGTGAAAAACTTTTATAAATATGAGACTAAAATTAAGGAAATTATATGGACAATCCAATTCATGAGTAATTTTTTTTAATAGTATACAAGATCTGTGTCAAAAAATAATGCAACCTTATGTGGACAAATTGCCCACTGTGGATTAGTTTTTCTATACATACATTTTTTATTTTTTATTTTTCATTTCACTAAAACGTTGTGCATGTTTTCTTGAACATGATTTGCCAGGACAAGCAAAATAAAAGGAATTTTAACATTAAAATATTGATGTCACTACGGTATCAATAGATTTGAATGTGTATTTTTAAAATGTGTATAAATTGTAGAACATAAAAACAAAATAAGAGGGAGCTAGAGATAATTATATACGGTGTTACATACGATATCTTATTTTGATGCTCAAATAAATTCAAATAGAAGGGATTGCTCTTGAAGTTAGGTATTTGAAGGAAGGTTTTGACCATAACACTTGGACAACCATTCATTTAATTAAATAAACAAAACTTGATAGGCAATTCCAAGATTCATATATATACTTTGTTTATAGTTAATATTTGTGTTTGAATTTCAGATCGCTAAACAGTATACCTTCCTTGAGTATGTGGAATTAAAGTTCCTTTCTTCCGTAACCTTTTCTTAACGTACTACCTTAGGCAAACACAAAACAAAATGAAACTACTCATATAATGAAATTGGTTTACGTTGCAGTTGTAATTCCTGAAGGAATATATTACCTAGTGCATAAAGTTTTGAGTTTTGAGATTAGTTTGGTTTTGTGGATTCATCATTACATACTAAATCTAAAGGAGGATATTATTGCAACAAATTACAACTCTATGGTCAAACAATGTTGATGTGATTTTTTTGCATATAAAATGGGTGATCAAATTGATTCATATTCTTCTAATACATCAGTACAATGTCGAATATGTCACGATGAAGATGAAGAGTTAAACATGGATACACCTTGTTCTTGTTGTGGCACCTTGAAGGCAAGAATTCCCTTGCTCATTTTCTTTATTTTTTAACCGTGAACATACCATTATTTGATAAACACAAATAGATTGAACAAACAGTGTATAGTATTTCTTAAACAATGTAGTTTGCAAAATTCATTTGTATGACTTTATAATTTATAGTCCAAAATCATTTGAGTTTGTTCCATAAGAGTTTGCTAGCTTGGCTCAATAAGAGTTTGTTTGGTTCATTTGAACTTATTTACATGCATAGGTATTTGCCATACTGCCTGAAAGAACTTACATGAACAATTTATGACATGTCCATACGTTATCCATAATAGCTTATGAAAACAACTTTTAGTATATATGAAAATTGTTTAACTCATTTGACCTTTTGTTATAAAAATAGCTTATGCACAAACACATGTGTGATAATCACTTAGTTAACTTTTAGTATATATGAATATTTTAAGTTGACACTTGTACTTTTCATACATTGTAGTATGCACATCGAATGTGTGTTCAAAGATGGTGCAATGAGAAAGGTGATACCACCTGTGAGATTTGCCAACAGGTTTGCACTTTGCTATTATCTTATTCAACATCTGATCATTGATATCATCATAAGTTATTCAAAATTGTGAGAGAAAATATGCTTTAATTATCTTCCCCTTTATTTTGTTGATTGTGTTAATTGCAGCAACTTAAAGGCTATACTGCTCCTCCACCAGCTCCTTTATTCCGCTATGGGTATGTATTCATTAGTTAGTTCATATCGTAGTGCTTCTCTATGGATCAAATAATGATAGAAAATTGTTAATTATCTCTCAGGGGCAACTGGGAAATTCCAAATATCGGTCTTAATAATCATCGATTCGTAGCACTATTTCCTACTAATCATGAATTCCTAGAGCTTGACTTTGAATATTCAGCACCCTCTACAAGGAGCCTAATGTTCTTCCGCATTGTTACTGTTATTGTAATTTCCATTTGCTCCCTTTACACATGTGTTTGCACGCAAAGATTCCACAGTCAGCAGCTCTGAGTATTAAAGCAGATTTACCGAATTCAAAATTGGAGTCGTCCTGTTTTGATTTAACGACTCCAACTACTGATTGCGTGAATTTGTGAAATCTCTAGCTGTGGATTATCTGCCGTCAAAGGTTCCATGCATTTACACAGTTAGCAATTAGAGTTGTTAGATCAAGATCGGCTCTAATTTTAAGTTTGTTTTAAAGATGATTAACCGAACTTATAAATTAGAGTTGTCCAATCTTGTAAATGCAAATTCACTTTACAATTGATTTCTGAAGATTATGATCGTTCTTACAATAAGATTGGTTCCCTATCTATCTATTGCAGTTTGTTGTTCTGCTTGTTTTACGTCATACACTACCAATCATACTTATGCTCAATGGAGTAGGAGAGTACTCTTTGACAGTGTTTATGGTGAGTGTAAAGGTACAATCATAATGGAAACAGTTGACAACCTTTTTGATATGCCAGTAGTCCAAATGAAATTTGATTTCGTCAATGTATTGCAGTTGCTAGTGTGGGGAATCATTGGATTAATTATACCAGTGTATATGATGGTAAAAGCTCTTAGTGCTATCCAAGTCCAACAACTTCAACACCAGGTTAACGAATTCAATTTTTTCTTAAACATTTGTATTTGGTTTTGTTTAATAGAATTAGACGTAAAAAATCAGTGCTTATATTTGAAATTTAGCATTTGTATGTGCCCAAGTCATAGTTACAAAGATTTATATAGGTTATATAATTTGGTGCACTATTTGTTAATAACAAATCCACGTCATTTGAATTGAATTAGTCAAATGCTTTTGTTTTCAACAAGCTGATAACAAATCCTTATTCACATCGCACTACAGCTTTTATATTTTAACACAGGAATCGGTTTTAATCTATTTCTGCACAGGATCATAATTCCCTTATGCAATCACGTGAGGAAAATGACATGGGGCAGTCTCAATTGCGTGTCATCCATATTCAGTGATTCCACGGTCTACTTCAGATGAAAAAATCGCAATGATGACAAGTCCTAGTTTGAAAATGAGAATCAATGTGACTATTATAATGCATGTTTCTTCTTTTATTAAGCTCTAAGCAAATTATATCTAGCCCAATGTCAATCATTGCAATGATTCTCTAAAGCTCCACCCTTAATTTTAATCCTAATATCATTGGATTAATTCAATAGTCAGCGTGGTGTCGTTTTTCCAACTTGTGCAATAGTAACATAAAAATTCCTAAACAACCAAATCATAACCTGAAATAACATATGAAGACCAAATAGTAGAAACAATTAACGTATGAAAAACAAGTAGAAACAGCAAACCATGTCAATTAAAAGTAGAATATAACATTACTAGGGAATAGTTCAACAAACACAAACACACATGACAACTCCAAGTTTAAACAAAGCTCAAAAGAGATACTACGGAACAGTCTCAGACCATAACATTATGAGCCAAAAACAAAGACAAACATCATAACTCAGTTTTAAAACAAAAACTCAATGACACATAGGGAAAACAGACCCCCTTTATTCTAAATAAAAGACACGAACAAAGCAACAGATGTAGACAATTCGCGGACACACTATTCTTCCTCGGACTCTGACTCTGCACTCTGAAGCCACTCAATGAAGGGTTTCACATTCTTCCAAATCTGAGCATTCTTGGTGTCTCCTTTCAGCCCTTCTTGATACCACTGCAATATGTGCTCTTCCTCCAGCGCATCAGCATCATAGAGTGCCTTCAGAACCAGGGCAACTTCCTTGAGTGCATTGGAAGTGGACTTGCAGGAAAATTCCTCAATTGCACGCAGCAACAGCAAGGGCATACCCTCTTCCACAGCAACTGCAGCAGCAAGGTAGTTCTTCTTCTTAATTGCTTCTTTTGCAAACCCTTTCTCAATGTCACCAAATAGGGCTTCATACAGAGCACTCATCTTTTCTTGTGGAGAGACAGGAAGTGATGCCCAATGGGCCACCAATTCTTTGGCCGAAGCACCTTTCTTCAAATCAGCTTTGATTTCCCCGACTAGAGTTTTGTAGTTCATGGAGTTACCATTACCATTAGCAGGATTGTCACTTACCTTAGCGGCTGCTTTCTCCTCCTTCTCAGGTTCAGTTGTGGAGAGCATAACCATATCAGCTGTCACAGCACTTAACTGTTCTTGGATCCTTAACCGAGCAGCCTCCAGTGATGTATCTGTTTGCCATTGTACGTCATCTTCATCTTCAGCCTCATCCTTCTCATCAACTTGACTTCGAGTAGGAGATGTATGATCTTCATCAGAGCCATTTCCTTTTTTCCTTGAAGAGCTTGTTTTTGCAGTGCTTTCCTTAGCTCCCTTCTTCTTGACAGCCTCTTTCTTCAGCTTTTTCAGCTCTTCATCAGCAGCTTCACCTTCCTTCAGTCTCTCCTTCTCAGCTCTCCTCATGGCCTTCTTGTCTTTGGAACCCTTCTTACTTTCTGGTGGGTTCTTAATGATGAACGTAGTCAGCTTGTCTCTCATATCCACGTCAGACACAAAACCACAAGCAGCACATTTCATCTGGATCATTTGAGTCTTAGTAATTATGATCTCAGTTTCAGGATTTCCACAACCATAACACTGGACGTATTTCTTGATGAAGTTCTCAAGAAGGCCAGCAAGTTTTGCAGTATCATGTGCTCCGTTAACATGAGAAGTCCCAGTTTTCTCATCAAATTTTGACTGTGCTCCAAGTTCACAGCCAAAATACTTGGTTGTGTAAGAGGCTGGCCTTGCCAAAGCTTTTGCAATATCAACCATGTTGACAATATTCGTTTTGATGCCGTTACCTCTGCCCTCAATTTTGGTAATCATTCTAGGCATCTTGTACCTGTAGAAGGCATCATCGCTGTTGCCAGCACCAATGTTCTGTAGCGCCATGATGATTCAAATGCAGGAAGTCTCGGAGAAACAGAGGAGAATATCACAGTCAGCAATGAAGATCTCCTTCAGAGATTGCGGGAGGTTGCAAATAGAAATTACAGAGCTCGGTATGTTCCTGGTATGGGGCACGATGCATACAGCTGATTTTTCTAAGTAACGGCTTGTTCTTTTTCTTAGAAGAAGAAAAACACTCTCTAAGCAACTCAATTGCTCCCAAATGGATGGTTGCCTGTTCAAACATGAAAGAAACTTCAACGTTGCACCTTCACCTCAGAATCTGCCACTGCAGAACTAGCAGGAATCCTGAATCAACAACCAGAAGCTACATTAATTTGGTTACAACAGTGAAATAATTGATAATTATAACACTTCTGATAGATGACAATATAACAGCAGGCAAAAGTACTTAAAAACGCAAAAGTAACGCCTTAATGAAGAGTAAAACGATCGACGTTAACAATTCCAGAAGGCGACAAAATAACAGCAAGTAAAAGCAGTTAAACCCACAATGTTAGTGGGTATTAATGACCGAATAACACCTAACAACTGACGGTTAGCAAAGCACAAAGAACTATCGAAACCGACAAAGTTGGATATAGTTAATAACTAATTGTAACCATATGCAGCCAAAAATAACAATATTTCGCCAAAATTAGCTTGCAAATAGCTTAATTATTTAAACATGTTATAATTAATATCAAATAAATCAACAAAACAATAATAAACCAAGCCTTAAATCATATTCACGAACAAACAGTGATCTGCCAACTCATTCAGCTCTATAACAAACATTTGAATATAGCATAGACCTAAAACCTAATCAATTACAATAACCTAAACCTAAACAAAAAAAAAGACCAATCCAGATTAAAGCATATATATCAAACACCATAATTTAAACCTAATCATTCATAAATAAATAACCTAAACCTAAAAAACCTAACATAATAAAAAAAATCCAAAATCCAAAAAAAATAACATTTAATCAATAAAACAATGATACAAAACAATTTTTCAATTCAAATACAAAAAGTATGAAAATCTTTATTACCGAATGATTAAGCTTAACGGAAAATCTTTACACAGAAAATCGTAGTCGCAAAATATTCAGATCTCAATCATATATCATCGATTAAAATAAAAAATATAAATAAATTAAATCGAAAACAAATAGAGCTAGAACACGATTCAGAAAACACGATCTAGGTTAATTGAAAATCAAATAAACAGATAAATAAACATAAAAATAGGAAGGAATATCGAAAAAGCGATAGAAAAAGGAAGAGAGAGAAAGCAAACCCTAGAAGAGATTGAAAGAAGAGAGTGGTGGAGGCGATAGGAGGCGCAGCGAGAGAGAAAGTGTGTTGTGTTTGTTTGTGTTTTGAGATTATGAGAACGGTGGGTGCGGCTCATAACAATACAACTCTATTTATATATAGCATCAATAACCCTTGTTCCGTGTTTATTCTGTTTTTTTTTATTACTCTCTCTAGATTATTCTTTTCTTTCTCCCCAAACTATTTTTATTACGTCAACATTTAGATTTTTTTTATTACTTAAGAATTTCTATGTAATTGTGTGATTTCTTTTTTTGACTAGGAAATTTATGAAATAAAAACTTAAAAAAAATAAAAAAAAAATTGGACTAGAGATAATGAAATGGTCTTTGGAAAAAAAATTGAAATCCTTACTTATTAGTATAATTTTTTCCGTTCAATTTCAATTGAACTATTTTCTTTAGAGGAATGTAAAAATCAAGTGAGAATTGATCACAAATTCATCGCGACAAATTATGATTGGTTGATTCACACCGCTGACAATGTGTGTTTCCTCCAAACGTGGACTTTAAGCAGTTTTGATATTCCTTTCAACTCTTGAAAACAAATTTTGAGGATAAAAAATATGGAATGTAGAGCACCGCTCTTTTCTTTAATGTGAAATAGTTTCATATAATTGGCCGAGTAGGAAAGAATCTTACTTATACGTTATGTTTGTTTTCACAACAGAGTTCATATTCTGATAGACTCAACCGGAGACATGTTTTAAAAATTAATTTTTTATTGTTATAAACAAACATATATTAATTTAGATTTCATGTAAAAATCTTATAAACAATAGTCTCTAAATTATTTTATTTGATTAACTATGAGGAGGATAGGGTGCATATATGGTTTCTCAAATTCAACTTTTGTGTATGTTGCAAACGGTTGAGAGTAGCAAATAGCAAATGCTCTTTTTACCGTTGAGTTGTAATCGGATTTTAAGTACTTGCTAAGTCTCTCAATGGGCTTAGCCGTAGCAGCAATAAAATTTGGGAAATCGCTATTCTAACTTTAAAAATTGCTCTTTAACACTTAACAAATATCAAAATATCTTAAGCAGCAGTTGACTGCTGCTCGCTACCAACAATAGTTAACTCTTGTTGTATTATGAACCTGCATATACAGGAACACAAAAATTGAAAGAAAAAAAAAACCGTAACGGCAGTTAAGTGTCGTTGGAGTTGTAGACAACAATCCTTACAATTTATGGCGCTTCAGGTTAGACTTTAGTTTTACTTACAAAACTCTTTTTTTTTTATCCAAAAATCAATTTATGTGAATTAATCGATCAATATGTTTGCTGAAATTGATTAATACTAGGTGTACCACACTAATATCAGGTTGAGCATAAATTAAATTTATCCATCTATGTGCAACAATTTTGAATAACTCAAGAAAAAGTTAAGAATTTTGTGAGGAAAAAATGTGACCAATGAACAACAAGTATTTTTATAATTTATCCCGCAAAGTTAACATGCAATGTGAAGAGTTTGATTCTTAAAAGCTTTTTGTTATTTCAAGATTGAATCAATTCATTGAAAACAATATAGACAATAATGCATGAAACATGATTGAAAAATTGAGAGTTAGACGTGGAAAACACCATTTTATCAAACTTATAAGCAACCTCATTTGCTTGCTTAAGAACATACTGAAGGTGAGAAAAACACAAGAAGGGGGGATTGAATTGTGTTAGACGTTTCTTCGTTTTCTTTAAAACTCAGAGCACTTAATATCAGAAGCTTGAAGAACTGCTTCTGAAGGGAGTGGTCAGGAGTGTATGCAGCGGAGTAAAACAGAGAGAAAGGAAAGAAGAAAGACACAAAACAATTATACTGGTTCCTTCCACAATCCGGAAGTAGTCCAGTCCCCCTTGCACTTCCAAGGAGATTTCACTAGAATGTAATATCTGATTACAAATGCTCAAGCACACAGCAAGAGACTTGCTTCGTTCAAGCACACTTCGCAAGAGTCTTCCTTTGCTCAAGAACACAATCAAGAGACTTCTATGCTCAAGCACAACTGCAGGAGACTTCTAAACAAACAAGATTACAAAGAATAATGTTTGAGGATGAACACTTGATATACAATCAGAGGTGCTCACAATACAAATCAGATACAGACTCTAAGACTTAAGAATTTCTAAGATGAGACTTTGAAAACAGAAATTCTAAGTGACTTTGAAAGCAGAACAATTTCAGCAGAGGTTTGGCGCTTGTAAATTGTGGTAGAGTCGTATGCCAATCTCTAAGTCTTCACTCCTTTATATAGAGGTGTGAAAGAGACGTTGTGAAATTGTCAGCACATCAAAAGAATCGTTGTTGAAGCTTGATCTTTCACTAATGATCTTTTGCCTGATTTGGTTGTTGTCCTATGAAGAACCAATTTGAAATCCATTCCCATTGTGAAGGAACATCTTTGCAGGCGTAGCCGTATTCTGGAGTTGTTTTCTTGTCTTGTAGTGCGGACAACTGCAGAGTAGTGGAGAAGGTGGTTGTACAGTTCGTACAAAGTACAATGTCAACGCTTTCGTTTCTTTTGCAAGCAAATGCCTTCAAACACTTTTGAAATGACCGTTGCAAAATTCCACTAGTCTTTTGCTGTCTTTAGATGAATTTCGATCCATGAAACAACTCTTGAATCCTTGAATTTCGCAAATCCAGTTAATCTTCAGCTTCTGGTGAAATACAGCTTCTGATGAGGCAGCTTCTGATGATGTAGTTTCTGATGACGTGGCGCTTCATGACCTCTAGTCTTCAGGAGCACTTTGACTTCAAGAGCGCTTTAGTCTTCAAGAGCACTTCTCCTTCAGGAGCGCTTTAGTCTTCAGGAGCACTTTGCCTTCAGGAGCATCTAAGCTTCAATTTCGTTGATTTCTTTTGCTCTTTATTTGCTCATTCAGAACCTTTGTATGATATAAATTTTTAACTGTGGTCCTGTACACTTGAACAAATATTAGCTAGTCCAATTTACAATTTTTAATACCTTGTTATCATCAAAACTCTTTAAGGTTCATTGTTAAACACATTTTGTTCCAACACATACTTCACGAGTTCACGTTGAAATTATGAGTAGAAGAGAGTAGCCAAGAGTATTTTGTGATAATAGATCCAAACTCATGAGTTTACTCTAAAAGAATGGATGTAACATCCAAAGTTTTCAACATTTTCATTTAACTCTTAAGTCAGTTGTGTTAATTATTATATGCTAAGATGTTTGAACATCAATATGGGATAATTGGGATAGACTTGATAATGTTTTTATAAATAGAAATTGATTTTAATTTCTTGAATCTCCACCTTGATTATTTGAATTCTTGTTAGAACCTTCAAAGTTTTCCTTCTTTTTTCACATCTTTTTTCCTTTGTTAACTCATCATCTTTCAGTTTCTTGCGAATCTTGGGTTGATGAGCTGGTGATGTAAACTTATATGAGTTCCTTTGCTTCAACCTCAATTTACGTACTTCTAGCGAGGCTTGCAATTATTTTAATTAACTTCATCTTAGAAAAATCCTTTGATTCTTCAATAGCACAACAATATGATCAACACTTGTAGTTAAGGTCTCAACATCTTTTCAATCTTCATCAAGTCACTAACAGTTTCACCATATGTCTTCATTTGGTTAGTTAGCATCACCAATCTTGAGAAGAATTCTGCATGTGATTCAGTACTCTCATTCATCTGCATCATCTTATACTGTCTTCTCAAAGCTCGAATCTTGAAACGAACCAGATTCTATTATAGCAATTTGTTGGGACAATTTGATGATTATGGTAATGCTGAAGTTGAACGAAACAGAAAAGAGAGAATAATACAATTACAATGATCAACATGTTTTTAGATACAAGTGCTAACGAGCAACTAACTATCTAAAAATTATCAACAAACTTAACAGACTTAACTAACTTGTCTAACAAGTAACCAACCTAAGACTTAGTTGACTTGTTTATCAAGCAATAATAATCTAAACCATGGATTAATCACTTCAATTTTCAAGAAGGTTATTTGGTCACATACGAGAGAAGAAAACACACACATGTCTTGTTGTACAATTATTATTTTTTGTCTATTTTTTTTTTCTTGGGTCTATTTTGCAATTGTGAATGCAAATGATAAAGATGTTGTTATGGACCAAACTAATGGGCTTAGTGAATGAATTTGTGGCAATTTTTTTTATTTTTTTGTTATCAAAATAAAATAAAATTAAAACAACAGTGAAGTGACACATATAAAGCATAAAGTTTCACTATAAGTGAGAAATGTTTTTTATTTCTTCAATTGCATAAAATATTAAAACCTTTGCTATTTACTAATCTCAAATAACTCAGTTGACAGGGACAATGCATTGTTATATGCAGGGGTTAAGGTTCGAACCCCGGTCATCCTATTTATTATTCACTTTAAAAAAGTGAATTCTAACAATTAGGCTACTTGACAAAAAAAGTGAGACTTTGAGGTGATGTTATTTTTTGATTACCCTCTCTAAGGCTTAGCTCCCATTTTTTTTCTTACGCCCTCCTATCCTTTTTGTAGATCTAATTGTTGACCTATTTGTCTTTTATAAAAATGATTAGACGAATTATTTTGACAGTCTCCACTTTCCGTATTGTTCCATGACGTTTCCTTAGGTTTACGCCTTTCATATGTTAAAAAAATAATAGATTAAATTTCTTAATTTGTATAGTGTTAATAGTGCTTTACCCCCTGTAATATAGGTCATTTCCGGTTTCCCCCTGTAAATTTTTTTTTTTGAATTTCATCCTTGAAATTTGAAGATTTTTTTATTTTGGACCTTCATGGAAAATTTCACCCCTTGTAATTTGAGAAAATTTCGGTTTACCCTCTGTTAATTTGAGCAAATTTCGGTTTACCCCCTGCCATATCTTCGATTTTGTACTGTCAAAATTCATGAAGGTCCAAAACCAAAAATCTTCAAATTATAGGGACGAAATCCAAAAAAAATATTTTACAGAGGGTAAAACCGGAAAGAACCTATATTAAAGGGGGTACTATTAACCCTACAATATAATACTCAACATTTAAAGGAAACATGGAGGATTTTGAACAACAGATGAAGACAGGTGAATAGTTGCCAATTAGATATGCTTCATTGTAAACATAACATATGACGGATTTAGCAAGCTAAATATATACGACTAGGTGCTATTTTTCACCCTGCCCTCGTTACTGAAGAACTCATGCATAACGAAATGCACTTCTAAATGACATAATTATTATTTTTTCAACATAACTAGTGTATATGTTTTGTTTTTTTATGGACCCTGTGAAATGAATAATTCAACTCGATTAGAGTATGCCGAATAGCACAAATCATATTATATATTCCTTTGCCCCTCAAACAAACTGTATATATTGTTCACAATAAACACGGTTTATTGTAGAAGAAGAAAAAAAAACACGGTTTACATAGGGGAAGCACTTGGGTGACATAATGTCACCGTGACATTAAATCTGTGTCACACAACACACATTGTCACACAACATCTGGGCCACACAACACAACATCTTTGTGTGGCCCAGATTTAATGTCACGGTGACATTATGTCACCCAAGTATTTCCCGTTTACATAGTATGGTTTTTCTTTTTTGGTTGAAAGGTTCACGTAGTATGTAATGTAAAAGTTATTTTATTCATTTTGGAAGAAAACCATGAGGATGCACTCTTTTCACTTTCCTCAATATTATCAAATGTCTCATAAACTGGATTTATCTGTTACTTATTAAAGTATATTGAATTAATGTTGGACATAGTCAAAGTTCAATTGGAAAATAAAATAGAAAATTATAAACGGTTTGATTAGTCCTCGCGAGCTTAGTTCAGTTGGTAAGGACAATGCATAATATATACAAGGTCTAGGGTTCGAACCCTGACCACCACAAAAAAAAAATGATAGTTTGATTAGAAAAAAAATTATAGTTTGATTAGAAAATTGTTATGGAATATGGAATGTCAAATATGAGTGTTAAAGTCTCATTATATGGAAGAGTTGAGGCTAAACAATAACATATAAGTGTGATGACCTATAAATTTAATAATTTAGGGTTTTAAATGAAGATGTGATGTCTAAATCATTTGTGTTGTTGGTCTTAGCACAATGTAATGATCCAAATCAGTGAGACTCCTCTTCATGGCTCAAGGGTGGTATCATAGCTCTTGTTCAACTTGGTTAGGGGAGCAAGAGAGAATCATAATGTTGGATTACAGATATAGAGAGTCTTACCCTTGAGGGAGAGATGTTGCGACATGTCAAGTGTGATTTATAGTTTCACATTGAATGTAAGAGTTGAGGTTGAACAACATATAATAGAGAGGGTCCATAAATTCAATGTCTTAGAATTTTTGTGAAATGTGGTGCGCAACTCACTTGCATGATTGTTTTTACATCACAAATGGCTAAATGAAAATATTTGTTAGACATCCAATATACACCTTAAGAGAGATAAAAATAAATATAGAGATAAGAGAATGATGTTATAGATGTGATATGTTGACGAAGTGATAGAACAAAAGAGATAAAGAAAAAATAAAGTGTTGAGTGAATGTAAAAAAAGTTAGGACTTCCATATATCATAGTTGTTTACCAAAAGTATAATAGTTGTCAAAAAAAATCTCTTAAGAACTAAAATCTAGAAGTTTTTTTTTTTTAATGCAGGCAAAAGTCACAAATTCTATTTAAATTGAATACGTTGACAGCAGATTATTATACCAAATGAGACTTTGTGGCTTGTATACCATGACATGCCAAACCAAAGTTTTGGATACTATATACCGCCAAACCAAAATACCAAACTACATTATCAACACTACCAAAACATATTAATTAATACATTTACCAATACCATGAATTAACTAATTGATTAATCAGTAGACTTTTCCCCAAAACATAAATAATTAATAAATTAAAGAAGCCGGTTATTACTACTTGATCTAATCCGCTAATATATATAATATAAAACTACAAAACAAATTGTTATTTGTTAATTATAAACAGGACTTTCCTCTCTGGCTTCCTCCATGCCTGTTTAGAGTAATAGCTAGCCTCCTTAGAATATACAATTATATTTATTTTTTATTATAAGATCAAAATAATTATTTTCCCTCAAAGCATGGGATTGTATCATGCTTCTTGACCCCTAAATCACCTTTTCTCATGTCCTTACAAGACAACTAAAGAAAACCTACAAAGCTAATTCACACCCATATATGTTTATTCAAAAGCAGACCCTTTCATTATACTCTCTCACCTTTTTTGCTTCAACAATAAATAAAGGCATAATAAACTCATAGTATTGTGAAAAAAATTGAAGGTGCAAATTATGGCTGCTTCTATGTCTTCTTTCTTACCTATGAAACCAAGAGGAGCATATCTCAAGAGATTCAATACACGTCAAGGGATGCAAGTAATAAAAGTACAAAACTATCAAGATGAAGGTAATAATCAATTTCACAATATGATATTTTCCAAGTGTTATTTTTTGTTGATTTTCTTTATATATTATAATAGTATTATTTGGTTACTTTTTTCTTTTCTTTTGCATTCATGATCAATATATCTCACTTAGCTATCTAATCATAATCATAGGGAGATCAACCAATATAGTAGATGCGAATTTGAATGTTCTAAAGGAGAGGATAGAGATGGTGAAGATGAAGGAAAGATTTGAAAGGTGTTGCAAATGTCAACATGGTTGGAATTATGTCCCACTTTCTATAAATGATCATAAAAAAACCAAAAGAGACAAAGAATTGAGAAGCTTCATTCAGTTGATTGGTTTAGTTTTTGGAACTATTGGTCTTACCTCTTTTGCTGGAACCTTTTTCCTTTGCCTTGTTTCAATGCTTGCTCATTTGCAAGTATGATTTTTTAAAATGTATTTATCCATTTTCTATTTGCTTGCTCATATAGTTCAATGATTTTTTGCCCTCCTCGCTCTTCTATTTCCATATTAAGTATTATTCAATGGAAAACAAAAGTATTAGAATTAGAGAATTCATATCTCTTTCGGGTTATAAGCAGTCTTGAGATTGTTTTTAGCTATGAGACAACAAAATAAATATCTTCTCTATTTGTCAAAATAAATATATAGTTTAACTCTTAAGGAGTGCTTTGCAACATATATAGTTTTAATTTATTTCGAGTTGAAAATTAGTCACTGTAATTTATTGCAACAATACCCATTTTATATTAAAAAAATTATGATTTATGGAAGAAACTAAGAGTGGATTATAATTGCTTTACTTATTGCTTCTCTCTTGAGTGAATTCGTAAACTTATAGAAATGCATATTTTGTCCTGGTTAAATGCAAAGTTTTATTTTAGTTTGTTTTTATAGAGCTAGCAGCGAAACTCTTGTACACTAAGTACAAAGAAATAGAGAATTATAAGTTCGAAGTCACTCACATATCAAATATTCTTACAATATTTTACCATCTTAGTTGTGATTATGAAAGAAATGCAATGTTTATCAACTCCGGGTCTCTTAACTAATGAAATACAATGTTTAATTATCTTTAATGACGTCTAATCCCAACACAATTCTTTTGCATGACAAAGTAAATGTTTTGAAAGAATTTCACAAATTCTTTTGCATGATTATTACTCCCTCCGTTTCAAAATACATGTCCGAGTCAACCACTTCACATATGCCAATGCACAATTTTGACCGTTAATATCTTTAATTATCTAAAGTAAAAAATTATAAAAATTTAATATTTTGAAAATATTTGTCGAGACAAATCAAACAACATCTTACATGCTAATATTTGTATTTATACATTAGTTAAAAAGTATGGTCAAAGTAAGTCAAGTGAATAGTGCATATTGCAAAAATTTGACATGTATTTTGAAACGGAGGGAGTATGTGTTTTTTATAGGTCAATTCTATAATCACAAGTATATATTGCACTATACACGAGCTTGTTTTCACCAATTTGATCAATATCATAACAAAATAAAATATATAATATATTGATCAAATAAACTCATTTAAGTTGGTTTAGTAGTGTTGGCTTAAGTATTTGGAGTGTGCTCCTCCAAAGTCTCAGATTCAATCCTCCTTTATGTTCTTTTTCAGAATAAGTATATTGATCAAATGGTAGAAATCAAACTTATATATAAGACAAAAACCCTTCTTATAGTGTGATTTTTGCACATATTTGTACGCATCAATTCATCAATGATTTTTTATTTAACATATAATAATAAAATAGTTTTTAAAAGACAAAAGCAACGAGATTAATTTATTCACAGAAAAACGATTAGAATAATTAGTAATTAACCTTCAAAGTTTTCGCTGGTTCATCCATTTTTTTTTTTTTTTGTTACCAGTTCATCCAATCTGAAATGCAAGGACGTTAAATTTTTTGAGGGTTGATTGTTACTCATTCGTTTTTTTTAATGGATTGTTGCTTATTGTGGATATATTCAACTTGAGAGTTTCACACAGTTGAAAGATCAATATACACAATATTTTTAAGGTTTTTTTTTTGTTTTGAGGGAAACAATATTTTTAAGGTTGTTTCTTCCTTTAAAATGTTAAAGAGTATCTTTGTGGTGTTTATTAAGGAAATTAAAATAGAAATATTATCTTTAAAAATGGTAAAAAAAATAGCATATTCAATTTTTGAATGTTTAAAAATTATTATTGCTAATGAAAAGTTTCAATTTTTTATTTTCTTAAAAGGGCTCTAAGTATGACTCATTCCAAATTACAAGCCATATGACCTGAATTTGAAAGACGCCCATGTGTTTTCTTTTTTTTTTTTTGAATAAAACGCCCATGTTTGAAATGTGGACACCAGCTGGTAGATTAGTCAGCAATACATTATTATTTATTTTTACAAACATCAATACATGCTGATGCTATTTTTTGTTTTTATTTTACAAAAGTAAACGATGTTCATTCATTCAAATTGATAGAGTACATCGATACAATATATATCCAAATTCGCTAAAACCAAAAAGGATAAATCTGTGAACAAACTCACAACATCCATGTTAATAGCATAAAAGAGCAAAGTATTTATGCCTACAGATATGACTAATATGACTATATTCAAGTCTTCGGAATACTCATGTCTTCGGATTTGCAACGTTGACGACGCCAAAGTCATTGTCATTGATCGGATCTGCACTTGCTCAAAGCTAATCTTTCAACCTGAATCAAATAAACACCGCACTAAGACGGGTAATCAAAAATACATCGTACAAAGACGGGAAATCAAAGTAAACAGACTCATTCAGAGACGACGAAATAACAAAAACAAACGAAAGAAAACAAAAAATATGTGAAATCACTTATTCAATTAGGATAGAAGGAAAAACAAATCGGATGAGTGATTTTTGGATTAAAATTGACCATAAATCACCTGACAAGAAGAAGAGGAAGAAATGGGTGACGGCTAGGGTTTGAGAAGGAGAGAAGAGAGAGGAAGAAAAAACAAAAATGTGAAACTGATGCATGTTGATGCTACTAAAATATTGATTTTCTCAATTTTTATATACTATGTCTTTTACATTTTACCAATTTATTTTTATTGCATGTCACATCGTTATTTATCTCATACATATCTTAGTTTCCCTCTCTTTTTCCTATCCATCTCTTTCTTAATATTCTTATACTTCTCTCTGCCTTTATTAATGCAGGAATGATTTGTGAGACTTTGTTTAAATTTTTTATTATACAGTGCACCCTTTTATTGGGATGTAATAAGCTATAACTTATTTTTTGTGGCCGGAGTTTGAATCCTAAACCATGCATATTTTATACATTGTAACCATATATTCATGATAATGAGTAAATATATTTGACAAATTTTTATTTATCCATCAACAAATGGTGGGCAATATTATCATAATAAGTTGACGTCAATCAAAATTATTCATTTGTCATTCATTATTTATGTTAGTAAATGAATAGTGGATAACAAATAAATAATTTTGATTGATATCAACTCAACATAAGTAACTCTAACTATCTCTTATTTGATGAATAACGTAGTTGCCATCTATATATTCTCGTATGACGTTGAGATTTTGAGGAAAGGTTTTTTTTTGGTAGTGTTTTGAGGAAAGGTTTAAGGATACTCTCTCTCGTTAAAATGAGTGTCACTTTAGAAAGGGTTAATTAAGTAAATGGTCCCTATAAATATTCAGAGTTTCATTTTTAGTCCCTAAAAAATAAAATCGCACTTTTTAGTCCCTGTAAAAAATTTCGTCAGCATTTTTAGTCCTTGTAAAATTTTCCATCAACATTTTTAGTCCCTGTAAAAATTTTATGTCAACATTTTCAGTCCCTAAAATGCTAAAGGAAAATATCACAAGGACTAAAAAGTGTGATTTTCTTTTGTAGGGACTAAAAACAAAATTCTGAATATTTATAGGGACCATTTACTTAATTAACCCCTTTAGAAAAACATATTTGTTTAAAAATAAATGTCATTTTTTATTTGGGTTAATTATGTTTTTGGTCCCTACAAAATGGCGACCTTGTAAGTTTAGTCCTTACTTAATTTTAATAGCATTTTTAATCCCTACAAAAAATTTCTGCACTCAATATTAGTCCTTACTCAATCCAAATTTGTTTAATTTATGCTTAAACTCTTAAGTTTTTCAACAATTTTTTACAGGCGTGTTAAGAACGTTATTAAAAGGTCCTCCAAAAAAAATATCGCAAAAATTTGATTTCTACGTCCATATTTTTGTTACTTATATCTTAAACTTTTTTCGTTTTAAAAAATTCATATTTAATTTATTTCATGTTAAAAAATTATAGTTTTTAGTAAATGAACCGTGTTGAGGCAAAATCCCTAATTAATTTTAAAGATAATAAACCAATATGATTAAAGAATTAATGGACTTTGATTAATTCCTTGGTATTTAACTTGTGCTCTTGAGTGTTTTACTAAGACAGGAACAAGGTTTAAATCATACCAAGAATAAAGAAATCAAAGGACATTTGAATTCAAGATCTAACACTGAGGTCAGAAAGTTAGATCAGAATGTTGCTCAGAGATCAGAATGTTCGCACAAGAGATCAGAAGGTTGCTTTTATACAAGCCCAGAGTCTCAAGAACATGGATCAAGGTCATGCAAGGCACATGTGACATAAATAAATGTCAAGAGAAGTACTTTTGCATGGATCAATCAAGCAATAAAGGCATATACAAGGATTATGTCAAAAAGGATACTTTATGTTCATTTAAGACTATGAACATTAAAGTCCTAGGAATATTCCACAAGGGAATATCATCCTAGATGTTATATTTACTGCTCTTCATTGTGTTTCACTATTAGGATTTGATTACATCAAATGGCAGTCTTACAAATCATCCTAAGTGAAACAAATGGAACATTCTGATGATCAGAATGTTCAGCTCAGCACAGGCTTACTTCATGAACAGTACAGTAGGTGAAAAGCAAAAGCAAAAGCAAAGCAAATCTGTCCTGCTCAATCAGAGATAGACACGCATGAGAGTTGGTACAGAACAAGGACCACACAATCTCTCAAAGCCTGTGTATGAAGATGCAGAATCCCACTATATCCTCCTGCACCAAGTTCCAAGGCAGATCTGGCAACTGAACTTTCTGAAGTATGAAGCAAAGTCCATACTTTGGTTATTGCCCAGAAATTCATATGAAAAGCATATGACACGCCCAGAACTTCAAATGTTCATTCATATATGATGAACCCAGATGAAGAACATGATGAACCCAGATGAAGATCATCATGAACGCAACAACATTCTGAAGTTCATCAGAGATCAGAATGTTTGCCCAGAATTTCAAGTAAAAGCTTGTGGGACCCAGGACACATGGCATAACACCATTGGACACCCCACAACGGCTATTTGAGCCCAAGGACTCTATAAATACAGTTCAAAGGCTCAGCATTACTTGCACCATTGCAAAGCATACAAGAAAACAACTCTGATTTTGTTTGAAGCTCTTGCAAACTGAAATTGATCAATCTCTAAGGCTTTCATTACTTAGTGCAAATCAATACTCCTTGTTATCTCTAAGATAACTCCTTTCTCTTCTTCCTCCTCTGTTTGATTCACAAACATTCAACTTCCATATAAATTGTAACTAAGTCTCATCTAGCTTTAGGGGTACTAAAGTGTTAGTTTGAGCAAAGGTTGTAAAAGTCTAAGTGGGTAACTTAGCAAGAAGGTGCAAGCCTGCTGAGGCTTAGAGAATACAGGATTGTAATTGTTCAGGTGAACAAAGATTGTAAGGTGCAGGACTTGAGAGGTTATCTCAAGCATCATAGTGGAAACTCTCACAAGATTGTGAGGAGAGGACTAGCCCACATTGGGTGAACCTCTATAAATCTCTGTGTGTTCTTTCTTTCTTCCTTATACTCTTTAATTTCAGTATACACAACACACACCAACACATTTACTTTATTAATCAGTTTCTGTGTATGAACTTCAGAACGTTCTGAGTTCAGAAAGTTAACTTAACCATTCCAAGAAAACTACTTGAGAATAACCTTTAAGTTTCAGGATAATTTTTAAAGGGTCACAATTCAAACCCCCCTTTCTTGTGACTATTTTATCTACTTCAATTGGTATCAAGAGCCCGGTTCTAAGGGTTTGAACACTTTAACAAGTGTTAGAGAAAAGATTCAGGAAGCATGTCTAAAGTCAAGTACATAGCTGAAGGAGGATCATCAAACAGACCACCACTTTTTGATGGCTCAAACTATTACTTCTGGAAAGGCAAAATGGAACTCTTCCTCAGATCTCAAGACAATGATATGTGGCAAGTCATCACAGATGGAGATTTTGTCCCAACAACCAAAGAAGGAGCTGTCAAAGAAAAGAGTTCATGGTCAACAGATGAAAAGGCTCAGGTATTGTTAAACTCTAAAGCTAGACTCTTTTTATCATGTGCACTAACCATGGAAGAAAGTGAAAGAGTTGATGAATGTAAGAATGCTAAAGAGGTATGGGATACTCTAAAAATACATCATGAGGGTACATCTCATGTCAAAGAAACTAGAATTGACATAGGTGTCAGAAAGTTTGAAGTCTTTGAAATGAGTGAAAATGAAACCATTGATGAGATGTATGCTAGATTTACTACAATAGTAAATGAAATGAGATCTCTTGGAAAGGCATATTCTACTCATGATAGAATCAGAAAAATATTAAGATGTCTTCCAAGTGTGTGGAGACCTATGGTCACTGCAATCACTCAGGCCAAAGATTTGAAATCTATGAACCTGGAAGATCTCATTGGATCACTGAGAGCTCATGAAGTGGTACTTCAAGGAGACAAACCAGTGAAGAAGGTTAAAACACTTGCTTTAAAAGCATCTCAGCAAACCCCATCAGTTGCTGATGATGAGGTACAAGAACCACAAGAATTAGATGAAGTTCATGAAGAAGAAGCTGAAGATGAACTTGCACTAATCTCCAAAAGAATTCAAAGAATGATGTTGAGAAGAAATCAGATCAGAAAGAAGTTTCCAAACACCAACAATAGCACCAGAACTGAAGCTGACAAAAGCCAAGTCACTTGTTATGGCTGCAACAAAACTGGACACTACAAGAGTGAATGTCCTGACATCAAGAAGGTGCAAAGGAAACCTCCCTTCAAGAAGAAGGCAATGATCACTTGGGATGACTTAGAAGAGTCAGAACCTCAAGAAGATGAAGAAGCCAACATGGGATTGATGGCTCAGTCAGATGATGAAGAAGAGGTAATTGTCTATAAAACTGATTCTTTTTATAAAGATCTTGAAAGTAAAATAGATAGTCTCTTATATGACTCAAACTTCTTGACTAATAGATGTCATTCTTTAATCAAGGAACTTTCTGAAATAAAAGCAGAAAAAGAAACACTTCAAAACAAATATGATGAATCTAGAAAAACCATACAGATTTTGCAAGATTCCCATTTTGAAATGTCAGAAAAACAAAAAGAGTTAAACAAGAAACAAAAAGGCATTATTTCTATACCTTCTGAGATGAAAAAGGAAAACACACTTTTGAAAAAGGAAGTTGAAACTTTGAAAAATGATCTTACAGGTTTTATAAAATCTACAGAAACATTTCAAAATATCTTAGGATCTCAAAATGAAAGTGCTAAAAAATCTGGCTTAGGTTTTAAGGATCCACACAAAATCATTGAAAGTTTTGTACCTAAAACTAAACCAAGAACTAGATGTTATTTTTGTGATAGGTATGGACATGATGAAAAAATATGCCATGTTAAGAAAAAACTTATCAAAGAAAATAAAATTAATCTTAGTTCAGAACGTTCTCATCTCAATAGATCAGAAAGTTCACAAAAGGCTGAGAAAGCTAAGAAGTCATGCTCCTACTGTAACAAATCTGATCACACAAGACAGAATGTTACAATAAGGAAGGATCTCTTAGAAGAACTAACCCTCAAGGACCCAACATTACATGGGTACCTAAAATTTTTATCTTGTCAAATGTAGGTCCTGCCTCAGGGTGCTAGAACAAAGCCATGGTACTTGGATAGTGGTTGTTCTAGGCACATGACAGGTGACAGGAACTGTTTCCTGACCTTTGAAAAGAAGGATGGAGGACTGGTGACATTTGGAAACAATGACAAGGGTAAGATCAGAGGTAAAGGTACTATAGGTAAACCTAATTCTGCTAAGATAGAAAATGTTCAGTATGTAGAAGGTTTAAAACACAATCTACTTAGCATAAGTCAATTGTGTGATAGTGGATTTGAAGTTATCTTTAAACCTAACATATGTGAAATAAGACAAACCTCCTCTAACAAACTGTTTTTCTCTGGATCAAGAAGAAAGAACTTGTATGTCTTAGAACTAAATGATATGCCTGCAGAATCCTGTTTTATGTCTCTTGAAAAGGACAAATGGATTTGGCACAAAAGGGCTGGTCATATAAGCATGAAAACCATTGCTAAACTTTCTCAACTTGATCTAGTTAGAGGTTTGCCTAAGATTAGCTTTGACAAGGATAAGATCTGTGAAGCATGTGTCAAAGGTAAACAAGTAAAAAGTAGTTTTAAAACCATTGAGTTTGTTTCAACTCAAAAACCTTTAGAACTTCTTCACATTGATCTATTTGGTCCAGTTCAAACTGCTAGTCTAACAGGCAAAAGATATGGGTTTGTTATTGTTGATGATTTTTCCAGATTTACATGGGTGCTGTTTTTAAAACACAAAGATGAATCTTTTGAAGCATTTCAACACTTTTGTAAAAGAGTTCAAAATGAAAAAGGTTCTAATATCATTACAGTAAGGAGTGATCATGGAGGAGAATTTGAAAATGCATCTTTCAAAACATTCTTTGATGAAAATGGTATTAAACATAACTTTTCTTGTGCAAGAACTCCACAACAAAATGGAGTTGTTGAAAGAAAAAATAGGACTTTGCAAGAAATGGCTAGAACAATGTTAAATGAATCAAATGTTGAAGATTATTTTTGGGCAGAAGCCATTAACACATCTTGCTACATTTTGAATAGAGTTTCAATAAGAAAAGTTCTTAATAAAACTCCATATGAACTCTGGAAAAACATTAAACCCAGCATATCTTATTTTCACATATTTGGCTGTTATTGCTACATTCTGAACAATAAAGAAAAATTGGGTAAGTTTGATCCTAAATCAGATAAAGCTATCTTTTTAGGATACTCTACAACTTCTAAAGGTTATAGAGTGTACAATCTAAAAACCCAGACAGTTGAAATTAGTATGCATGTCATATTTGATGAGTATGATGAACATTCTCAACCAAAAGAAAGTGAAGACACAGAAGTGCCAACACTTCAGAATGTTCCCAGTCAGAACATTGACACTCCAGTTGAGAAAGAAGATGATCAGAATGTTCAGGATCAACCCTTCCAAAGTCCACCAAGAAGTTGGAGAATGGTAGGAGACCATCCTGTAGATCAAATCATTGGAAGCACAACTGATGGTATAAGAACCAGATTGTCCTTTCAAGATACCAACATGGCAATGATCTCTCAAATGGAACCCAAGTCAATCAATGAAGCTATTATTGATGATTCCTGGATTGAGGCCATGAAGGAGGAACTTTCTCAGTTTGAAAGGAACAAAGTTTGGAACCTGGTTCCAAATAATCAAGAGAAAACCATCATTGGAACAAGATGGGTTTTCAGAAACAAGCTTGATGAAAATGGTAAGGTTGTTAGAAACAAAGCAAGGTTAGTTGCTCAAGGTTACAACCAACAAGAAGGTATTGACTATGATGAGACCTTTGCACCAGTGGCAAGGTTAGAAGCCATCAGAATTCTCCTTGCATATGCTGCACATAAAAGCATTAAACTTTTTCAAATGGATGTTAAAAGTGCATTTTTAAATGGTTTTCTAAATGAGGAAGTTTATGTAAGTCAACCTCCTGGTTTCATAAGTAAAGAAAAACCAGATCATGTTTTCAAACTCACTAAAGCACTATATGGTCTTAAACAAGCTCCTAGAGCTTGGTATGACAGACTTAGCACATTTTTAATTGAAAATGGTTTTTCAAGAGGAAAAATTGATACCACACTTTTTAGAAAAACACATGACTCTGACTTACTTATTGTTCAAGTTTATGTGGATGATATTATTTTTGGTGCCACCAAAATGAAAATGTGTGAAGAATTTTCCAACCTTATGCAAAGTGAATTTGAGATGAGCATGATGGGTGAACTTGGTTTCTTCCTTGGTTTACAAATCAAACAACATCCAAATGGAATTTTCATAAGTCAAGAAAAGTATGTCAAAGACATTCTTAAGAAATATAAAATGAATGAGGCAAAAATCATGGTCACCCCTATGCATCCATCTTCAAGTTTAGATAAGGATGAGAGTGGAAAATCTATTTCTGAAAAAGAATATAGAGGCATGATAGGCTCATTATTATATTTGACTGCTAGCAGACCTGACATTATGTTTGCAGTAGGTTTATGTGCTAGATTTCAAACTTGTGCAAAAGAATCCCATTTAACTGCAGTTAAAAGGATTTTTAGATATCTAGTAGGTACTACTGATCTTGGCCTTTGGTATAGAAAAGGTTCTAGTTTTGATCTTGTAGCATATTGTGATGCTGACTATGCTGGAGACAAAGTTGAGAGGAAAAGTACAAGTGGCTCATGTCAATTCTTGGGACAAGCATTGATTGGATGGTCTTGCAGAAAGCAAAACACCATTGCACTTTCCACAACTGAAGCTGAGTATGTATCTGCAGCTAGTTGTTGCTCTCAAATTTTATGGGTAAGAAATCAGTTGGAAGACTACTCATTAAGGTACACAAGTGTTCCTATTTTCTGTGATAATACAAGTGCAATTAATCTTTCTAAGAACCCTATTCAGCATTCTAGGTCTAAACATATTGAAATAAAGCATCATTTCATTAGAGACCATGTTCAGAAAAAGAATATTGCATTAAGCTTTGTTGATACTGAAAATCAACTAGCTGACATTTTCACAAAACCCCTTGTTGAGGATAGATTCAATTTTCTTAAAGAAAAATTGTCAATCATAAAAAATCCCAATAAAGATTGATTACAGATCACTAAGGGCCTTAGACTAAACCCCTTGATGTCATCTGATGCAAATCAGATAGATCTATCATAATCAGAACATTCATCAGAATGTTCCTGAGTTCAGAATGTTCCTGAGCTCAGAATGTTCTTGAGTTCAGAACGTTCATCAGGTCAGAATGTTCATATGATCAGAATGTTCATCCTAACATTCATACAATCAAAACATTCACAAGTTTGTTCACCTAAGTTCCATCCTTTCAGGATGTCCACAAAACTCAGTTATGTTCAAAATTTGATTTCTAGGTCAACTATCTCATGCGTGAGATTTTGTGTTGACTTTATCCAAAAATCCTTCTATAATCTCAAGCATTTAATGTTTGGTTATAAGAAGATGAGTTTAAGTTTTAACCACCATGTAAAACCTGAACTATCAAATCAACCAATCCCTTCCATTTCCCACAAACGGCTACTTTTCTCTCTCTCTCCTCTGACCGTTACTTTTCTGCAGTTTCCTCCTTCCCAATGCAAACTGCTATCATTTTCTCTCCCTTTCTCTTTCCCTTCTGCACGTTTGGTCTATATAATCAGTAACCACTTCTGATTATTCTACAACCATCTCAATCCAAACTTCCTTCTTCTCAACTCACAAAAATTTACAAATCCTCTGTTTTTCTCTCTCTCGCTTACGAAGAAAATGGCAAGAACAAAAACCACTTCAAAACTCTCTGATAATGAAGTTCCACAAGTGGAATGTTCTCAATCACCACCACCAAACGCTGCTGCTGGTCAATCCTCTGATCAACAACCACTAAGTGAAACCCCTGTTCACACTGTTCTTCCAGATGTGGTCTATCCTGCTTTTGATCCACCCAAATCCTCAAAATCAAAAGCCTCTAAGAAACCCATCACCAAACCCAGACCTATCCCTACTAGAAGATCATCTAGGATGAAGCATTCATCAAAGGAACCTAAGGTCTCACATGTGAATCTTGTCTCTGAAGAAGAGAATAAGACAGATTCAAGTGATGATGAAAGAGAAGAAGATACTGAAGAGAATTCAGAAGAAGAAATGGAAATCCCTGAAGATGAAGAGGAAGAAAAAGTGGAAGAAGACTCTGAACAAACTCTCTCTGAAATAGTGAAATCCATGAGAAAACACTCAAAGAAAGGTAAGAAAGTTGCCACTCCCTCTCCATCAAAAGAAAGTTCATCATCTCAGGAAGATGATGATGAGAATGATGAGGAAGAGTCTGAAGAAAAGACTCCTGAAGAAGAGGAGAAAATTTCTCCTAAAAAGCATGGCAAAGGAAAAGACATTGCTAGAGTTGCTGCTGTTCTAAAGGCTCAGAGAGCAGAAAAGATTGCTCTCAGACCAATAAGCAGAACAAAGTATTTTGAGTTTGAAAGCTTGGAGACAAAAGGATGGAACCTGAAGAAGTTCACTGATCCACAAGGCTGGACTAACTTTGTGTCTCTACAAGAACACACATATGAAGGTTTGGTCAGAGAGTTCTACACCAACCTGGTTGTGAAGCAGAAGAAAAAGGAAAATGAGAACTTTCTCATCTCTTCTGTAAAAGGAGTTCAGATCACTATCACTCAAGATTTCCTCTCTAAAGCTTTGAAAATTCCTAATGAAGGTAACAAACTGTTTTCTTGCTCATGGTATAATGATATTAGGGTTAACCGTAATCAACTCATAGTCAAATACACCAAAGAAAACCGCACTTTTAACTCCACAAATCTAGAAGATATTCCAAAAATCCTTCATAATATGGTTAGGCACACCTTAGTCCCTAAGTGTGGCTCTGTTGATGTTGTTTCTGATATGGATCTATGCATCATCTACCACCTCATGACCAAAACCAAATTGAACCTCTGTTTCATCATCATTCAACATATGATAGATTCCTGCTTGGCCATGAAACAAACTGTTGCTGGGTTACCTTATGGGATGCACTTAACCCCCATCTTTCAGAAAGCAAAGGTGCCACTTGAGGGAGAACCACGCAAGCTTGACTTTATGAAGTTCACATCCAAGACTTTAGGTCAGCTACGCATCACCACCTCAAACATGCCATCCTTCACAACCTCAGGCACTTCTGGATCTTCTAAAAGGACTTCTAATCAGAATGTTCAGAAAACCAGGAAGAAAAGAAAGGTAGAAGATATCAGAGATGAATCTCCTAAGAATGCAGAAGTCAGACCTCCCTCTCCACCAGCTTTGGAGTTGTTTTCTCAAGTTTCTCAACTTGCAAAGGAGATTGTTCAAGAAGGAAGCTCTCAGTTCAAGGCCTTGATTGGTGAATCAATGATTGAAGATGATGCTCAGAAGGATGATGATGCATCTCTTCAAAGGGAAGCTGAGAATGTTAAGCAAGCAACTGAGATTCATGAAGGTATATCTCAGATGGCTGGTAAGGAAAACTCTGTTGATCCAAATCAAAGAGTTGAAGAAAATACTGAGAAGATAGCTCAGAATGTTGATGAAGATACTCAGGAAGTGGCAGAAATTTTAGCTTCAAACATGTCCATGGAGAAAGATATTCAAGTTGAACAAATGGAGTTCACAACTGGATTTGATCTCAACATTGAAGATGTCAACACTGACTTCAACAATGATGTGTTCCAAGATGGTCAGGACACCACTCAACATGTTCAGGAACCAGCTGCAGGTCAGAATGTTGAAATCTCTGAAGCTCAGAATGTTGAAATTCCTGCTGAAGATGTTCCAGTCAGTCAAAATGTTCAAGTCTCTGCTGGTTTGAATGCATCAAATGAGCCTCTTCTTGCTCAAGTTAGCCAGCTGTCAGCAGATCCAGTGCCTATGGCCTCAGGATCTTTGCCCTCTGTTGAGGTACAGCTCATGGCTCAAACTGGTCAGAATGTTAACCTCTCATCCTCCACAATGGGATCTGTTGCTGGTACAAGCAACTTTTTGGTTTCTAACCTTCCAACTCCAGACACCATTCCCTCATACACTCCACCACCACCACCAATGAAAACTACCACCACAAGCAAGCTTCCTAATATGGCTGCTCTTTTTGACTCCCTCAATACCTTTGTGTCTGCCAACAAAGAGAAGGCTGAAGCTTCTGATGCTGTTCCACCTGCTGCACCTGCCAAGCCTTCAAGGGCTGAGAAGTTAGCCTCAAGGGCACTCAGGGTCTCCACCAAGACACACAAAATTGTCTGTGCTTTGGCTGATTGGACTGTCAAAGTCCATGCTCCTGGTCTGGCCATTGATCCACCAGTTTTTGATGATCCATCTGTGTTTGAGTCTGAACCATCCTCTGATTCTGGGGATTCTACTCCCTGAATCTTTCTGTATTGTCCTCCCTATCCTTTTTGCAGATGACTAAAGGGGGAGAAGCTTTAGGATTTAAGTCTTAAGTTTTTCTTAGTTTTAGGCCCTAAGTAGGTCTAGTGATCACTAGTTATTGGAGTTAGAAACTTCACTTTTTGCTTGATCACATGCTTTGAATTTCTTTTTGTTTTTGAACCATATATTCATGTAATTGTACTTCATGCTTTACATTAATGAATGATATTGAGTTTGGTTCAAATCTGCATAATTTTTACTTTATGCAATGTATTATGAAATTAAGGGGGAGCTTTTTAAAGTTCTTAAAAACTCTGCATAATGGATTATAAAAATGAGGAGGAGCATAAATAAATTTTCAAGCTCTGTTATTCTTCATATATATAATCAAAATCCTTAATCCTAAATCATAGGTTTATCATCTTCAAAAAGGGGGAGATTGTTGAGGCAAAATCCCTAATTAATTTTAAAGATAATAAACCAATATGATTAAAGAATTAATGGACTTTGATTAATTCCTTGGTATTTAACTTGTGCTCTTGAGTGTTTTACTAAGACAGGAACAAGGTTTAAATCATACCAAGAATAAAGAAATCAAAGGACATTTGAATTCAAGATCTAACACTGAGGTCAGAAAGTTAGATCAGAATGTTGCTCAGAGATCAGAATGTTCGCACAAGAGATCAGAAGGTTGCTTTTATACAAGCCCAGAGTCTCAAGAACATGGATCAAGGTCATGCAAGGCACATGTGACATAAATAAATGTCAAGAGAAGTACTTTTGCATGGATCAATCAAGCAATAAAGGCATATACAAGGATTATGTCAAAAAGGATACTTTATGTTCATTTAAGACTATGAACATTAAAGTCCTAGGAATATTCCACAAGGGAATATCATCCTAGATGTTATATTTACTGCTCTTCATTGTGTTTCACTATTAGGATTTGATTACATCAAATGGCAGTCTTACAAATCATCCTAAGTGAAACAAATGGAACATTCTGATGATCAGAATGTTCAGCTCAGCACAGGCTTACTTCATGAACAGTACAGTAGGTGAAAAGCAAAAGCAAAAGCAAAGCAAATCTGTCCTGCTCAATCAGAGATAGACACGCATGAGAGTTGGTACAGAACAAGGACCACACAATCTCTCAAAGCCTGTGTATGAAGATGCAGAATCCCACTATATCCTCCTGCACCAAGTTCCAAGGCAGATCTGGCAACTGAACTTTCTGAAGTATGAAGCAAAGTCCATACTTTGGTTATTGCCCAGAAATTCATATGAAAAGCATATGACACGCCCAGAACTTCAAATGTTCATTCATATATGATGAACCCAGATGAAGAACATGATGAACCCAGATGAAGATCATCATGAACGCAACAACATTCTGAAGTTCATCAGAGATCAGAATGTTTGCCCAGAATTTCAAGTAAAAGCTTGTGGGACCCAGGACACATGGCATAACACCATTGGACACCCCACAACGGCTATTTGAGCCCAAGGACTCTATAAATACAGTTCAAAGGCTCAGCATTACTTGCACCATTGCAAAGCATACAAGAAAACAACTCTGATTTTGTTTGAAGCTCTTGCAAACTGAAATTGATCAATCTCTAAGGCTTTCATTACTTAGTGCAAATCAATACTCCTTGTTATCTCTAAGATAACTCCTTTCTCTTCTTCCTCCTCTGTTTGATTCACAAACATTCAACTTCCATATAAATTGTAACTAAGTCTCATCTAGCTTTAGGGGTACTAAAGTGTTAGTTTGAGCAAAGGTTGTAAAAGTCTAAGTGGGTAACTTAGCAAGAAGGTGCAAGCCTGCTGAGGCTTAGAGAATACAGGATTGTAATTGTTCAGGTGAACAAAGATTGTAAGGTGCAGGACTTGAGAGGTTATCTCAAGCATCATAGTGGAAACTCTCACAAGATTGTGAGGAGAGGACTAGCCCACATTGGGTGAACCTCTATAAATCTCTGTGTGTTCTTTCTTTCTTCCTTATACTCTTTAATTTCAGTATACACAACACACACCAACACATTTACTTTATTAATCAGTTTCTGTGTATGAACTTCAGAACGTTCTGAGTTCAGAAAGTTAACTTAACCATTCCAAGAAAACTACTTGAGAATAACCTTTAAGTTTCAGGATAATTTTTAAAGGGTCACAATTCAAACCCCCCCTTTCTTGTGACTATTTTATCTACTTCAAACCGTTCATAGTGTTCTAAACTTATATAAAAAGAATCGTTAAAAAATTTAAGAGTTTAAGGATAATTAAACAAAATTTATTTTAGCAGGGACTAAAATTATAAGTAAATTTTTTTTGTAGGGATTAAAAATGCTATTAAAATTAAGTAAGGACTAAACTTACAAGGTTGCAATTTTGTAGGGACCAAAAACATAATTAACCCTTTTTATTTTAATGCAATATTAAAGGTTTTCTTTCAATTGTACCTTCTAATTAATTACATATACCCCTTATAAAAATTAATTCTATATACACTATCCTCTAAAATATTACTTGTAATTTGCATTTATACTCTTCGTCCTTTTTTTATAGAACCTTATAACAAAAATTACGGGTATTGAAAAAAATTGTTGGAGTAACTCATTTTGGTTGGTCTAATGATGTTGGTTTGAGACCTTGGAGTGTGTCTCTCTCAAAGTCTTCAGACAGTTCTCCAGATGTCAATTTCGATAGACTGCTCCATACAAAGTTTTGCCTAGGCTTTAAGTGGGTCCTCTGCATGTGGACAGTGAGAGCATATAAGTCGGTCCTTGATATGAATATCGAGTTTTTTTAAAAAAAAAATGTTGCTAGAGGAATAAACGTGTCTCAAATGTTTATGATTATTACTCCCTTTGTCCCCAATTATATGTCGTTTTAGAAAGAAAAAATTGTCTCAAATTATATGTCATTTTACAATACCAATGAAATATTAATGTTACTTTTCTTATTATACTCTTATCTATTAATTATTCTTCCTACTTTCAATTCTTTAATTTATCTTTATTATACATTGATTAAGGATAATTTTGTAAAAAATTTATAATTACTTTTCTTAATATATGTGAAATGGTCGAAATGACTTATAATTTGGGACAAAGGGAACAATAAATTACTATTGTGTATAAATATTAAATATATTCAATGTTAATCTTTTATATTTCAAGACAAATTAATAGTAACAATATTTTTTTTTTAACCCTTCAGTTTTCAGGGGAATGAAGTTTTGATAATCTAGTGTTTCGGTGTGAGGTAAGTATAGACCAGGAATCGACTTCTGATTCTACTAAGCGATTCGTCATGTGGTAGAGCTAAAAAAACAAAGTAGTAGTATTTATAAGAAATTTATTTGAAAAAATAATAATAAATTCATTTAAAAATTTGGATATGATCTTATATTTAGAGACAAAAAAAATTTCTTCATAAAAAAGTCTTATAATTAGAAATGGAGGAAGAAGTGGAAAACACATCAATACTCGGTAAAGATAATTTAATAAAATAACTATTATCTTTCTTCAAATCATTGTACTTTTGAATATAAACGTAAAAATCTTAACAGGTTTCATTTTGAAATGAAGGGAGCATTTAAAATGCAATTTCTTTTCTACTTTGTTGATGACAAAAAAACTGCAGATATATGTTGGAAGGGTAAACATGTGACTTTTGGAAAGATTTGTTTCTGGCAAGTCTGTGAAAATGAGCTGGTTGAACAGATCATACATCATAAATTAATTCCAAACCTTTTATTATTAATACTTGACTTTGATAATCATATGATATGATATGATGTCGGATACAAGGAACCTAAGCGAATCTATCAACCCTAACCAACGTTTTTTTAATCTAAACAATGACTTCAGAGAATTAGTCAACATTCTTGGTGTAAAACCCACCCTTTTTTATTTTTAGTTTACTAGTTAAATCTTATTCTGGCTGCTCACCAAAAAAAAACATGGAACTTAGTTTATAGTCTTTAAGACGAAAAAAAAAAGGTTAATCTATTGGAGGAGCCGGAGGTTGAATTCCGATTACAAAGTTTGGTCTAACAATTTTGATATTTTTATTAGTTAATTTAGGACTTGTGAATGAAACCAAATAAGTTTTGCTCGAATGGTAATATATTGTTTGATAAATATGATTTAAAGGCTAATATTATGGCTGCTCAAAATGAATGAATTTCTTGAATGTTTCTATGGCATTTCCATTTTAATACGTAGTAACTTGCTATAAACGTTATTCTCAGTTTTTTTTTTGTTGCTATAAACATTAAATAGGTGAATTTTAGGGTGAGAGTTTGGAAAGTTTATCCACAAATTTAAGATTATCCAAAATAGATCTCCTTATTTTAGGTACTTAAATGAGTCTCATATGTATACAACGCTTATTTTATATATATATTTTTTAATGTTACTACTTAATAAACATTCAATCACTCCAACTCAACTCTAAATTTTGTCAACATACATGTAAGTATGTAACTTCTGATGTACTCTTTGATGCGATCAATGTAGTGACAAGTTGACAAGTCCTTTGTGAGGCTCATATCAAATTTAGCGATAACCTCCATAAACCTCTTACTCCGAATATGGTATCAACAAAGCAAATCCATCTTAGGCATTTCATCAAGCACGTGGAGTATCATTTCATATGGTAAAACGTAAACACCAATGAGGGCACTAGATCCCAAACCGGGTATTAATGGAGCGGCTAAATTCCATGGTGGCTTTCAAGGAGGACGCTGGAAGACATATTTTGCAATTATTGTCACAGCCATAAGTCGAAATTTGGAGGTTGGGGTTGATTGACAGACAAGTGACTTGTAACAGTGAGGGTGACACAGGGATCAACACAGGACACAAGCTGATTCGACGTTGAACCAAACACAAGGATCAAGGAGAGCAAACGCCATACGTAGCAGCGACGAAACGCAATAGAGGGCCTTGTGAAAACGAAAAGGCAAAAGCCATACGCTAAAGAGGCACGAAAAGGCAAAAGCCATACGCTAAAGAGGCACCAGCGGCAAGGAAAACCTAGCCAAGGGACTCAAGCGACACAAGGACAAGAACTCTGTCAATGATATGAAGACTCGAATATCTTCTGATGTACACATGTACTCTTGAAAAACACGATCAGTTGGAATACGACGACATAATTTTTTAAATACTAGTGATTTGTACATCATCAGCCAACTCAACCTTATTGATCCAGCTGGCAGTGATAATTTCTTCAGTTAAACTGTTTGATTTAAGGAGATACATTTCATTTAGTACATCAACCTATTCAGAGAGCTACAATTTTTTTCAAAACGATAATAAGCCCATTGTTAATTTGTAATTACTGCAACAAAAAGAACTGGTGTGAAATAATTTTTTTCCTCACTGAACTAACTGCCCTTTTCCCTTTACTACTACATTTGTTTATGAAATTTGAAGATTACAGCTATTCACCCAAATGAAAGGGGAGGAAACTTCACTGTCACAAATAAGAAAAATATTTACGGTTCAACACAAACATAACACCAGAAGTAATACACATGCGTCTAACTACTCGCACACAGCAACAAATCCATTCACCAAAGACCTAAACTCATGAAGGAAAAAGGACAGGCTTCATTTTCGAAGAAATGCCACAGTGGCAACACGGGAGCCTACGGATCCACCAAACATGAATGTCGGATACGTGCGTACATGACTAACATATTGAAATAGGGGATCTCTGCATGATTCATCATCCTTGGCTACCTCAGGTTCGGGGGAAGTAGCACTTTTTCTTTGGTTGAAACTTTCCACTTCTTGGACTAACTCATCCTTTGTACTGTTACATGATGTGACCACCTTACATAATAAAAAGGGAAGGTCAGAAAGGACAAACATCATAAAGTAGAAGAGCTGCAACAATGTCATGAACACAGCAACATGGGAAAGGATAAAATCAAATAATCATGATTTCTTCTGTAATGAATAATGGACTCCCACTTTGCAATAGGCAAAATTCATGTCACGAGCCCAAACTAACTGGCAGAAAATTAAAACACGGTCCTAAATCTAACATTATTTTTAATGACAATATAATATTAACTTTGGACAAGGACAAGTTCAAAAGTACTTACAAGTATTCCACCAGGAGCAACCAGCCTTGAAACAGAATCCCAATACATCATTCTGAAAATAAGAAAGCAAACCAGCAGAAGATTACATGGAGAACAAATTACCAAGTGGGAAATAAATGAATAACATGGTTTTACAAAACAACATCATTCCAATAGAATTATGACAGAGCCATGAATAAGATAGTTCTTTCTCTTACCTCTTGACAGGACCATCAGGATGCAATCCAATAGCATCAAGTGTCCCTTTATCCATGACAAGTTGAAACACTTGTTCCAACTTTGTTTCAAGGACATCATCAACCTTAAAATAGTTAAATAAACGTATCTATTAGATGCAGCACTAATGTAAAGATAGATATGTATTGCATACAAAATAGACATGTTAAGAAACAAGTCAAAGGCAAGTAGTCATATGTACTTCTGAATGCAAGTAGCCAGTAATATACTACAAAACGGGGAACAAAAGGTGATGAAGAAAGATTACTTCTTAAAAGTTAAAACAATGTCAAAGGTAAGATTAATTTAATTCTCTCATTTATTGCAATTTGCAAGCAATTTTCATATAATAAACTCCAATATAAAACGTAAGTTTAGAAAGGGTTGAGAAAATCACATGATGCATTCACATCACATTTGAGGCAAGGTTCATTTTGAGCCTGGGAGAGGCAGCCTAATATGTATCACAGTATCAGGTTGCATCATGCCTGGCAGTGCTGCTTTCCCATGAAGCAGGTGACATAGTTATATTATTTGTAACCAGTAGTTACTATTCTCAATAAAGAACGAGAATGATATAATGATATTCAAAAGGCATAGGGGTTGGTCATGTAATTACTGCAAACACAAAATTTTAGTTCATAAACTCAGATTTGTTTTCTATTTATGCAGGGTTGTTCAGCATGAATAAATGAGCTTACATATATGAAAGTGAGAAAAAAGAGTAACTCTACTAGACTCGCTCAAAGAAGAAACAGCTTATTAATAATACGAGAAAGAATTAAAAAGATCAATTAAAAAGATCGAGGAGAAGGAACCCTCCCAAACAAAGGAGAAGAAAAACATAAAACAAAAATGAAAAACAAGTGATTAATGTAACAAAGCTTCCCATAAGAAAGAAAGGCCATGACTTTTACACCAAATATATGCCAATTGCCTGATCTTATCCCAAGTTAACTGATATGCCTAAGAAGACTTGTTAAGACACCTTATTGTGGCACAATTTGGACATTACCACCAAAAGGCATAAGTGATCTAGAATTAATTTGAGCTTCGCCGCAAAAACAAAACAAAAAGGTGGATAAACCTCGCTTTAACAAACAAAACACATTTCATCTGTCCAATATTATGTCTAACATGCCACTAAACAAGCTCAGATACGGGGAAACCTTCTGCCTTTAAGCTACATGAGAAGAAAAGAGAAACAAAATTATGTATTTATTTTAAACGCAGACATGTGCATCCACACACACAGAGACTCTGAAAGTTGAACATACCAAAAATTTGATGTTGGGAAACCCATCACGGTTAGCAAGGCTTTGGGCAAGGTTGATGGCCCGTTCACTATAATCAGTACCGGTTAAATCAGAGAACCTGAGCAGATGCCAAGAGTTTGTTCAATAAGGTGTTTGTAACATTATAACATAAACCAGTACAAATATCTCTCCACAATCAGTATTCAGAATAAGCAAGATCTAAAGACTGAACAAGGGCAGTTTCATTCCTAGGAAAACAATAATATTATATATTTATGAAGGCTTGCTTTCTGTAGCTATTTGTTTCTTCACTTCAATATACTTTATTTATCTCTACATTTCTTCATTTTATATATTCAGGAAAACATGCATGAATTCTTTTGAAGTACAAAATTCTCATCCTCATAGCTTCATTGATATGCACAACCATATGCTAATGCTAACTCCCTTATATAATTAAAAAAATTCATATATTTATAAATTATTTGATATAAATCATTAATTTTTCCACTGTGAAGTTATCTTTCAATTGTAATTGTGTATGCACGTATATCTATTTGGTATCAAAATAATATGTCTTTATATACTCTGATAACCAGAAGGGAAACTCATGTATTTTTATGTAGTTGTAAGAGACGTGGAGATAATGTTGGACATAAATTTTTGTGTAGGAAGACAAGGTATTATAGTTATAAATAAAATTATTTTATATTTACACATCGTATATTACCAACAATATGGATGAAAAGTGAAACCATACCCTTGTTTAGCCAATTCTTGGAGAAGCAAACCATTTCCAGTCCCAATGTCAAGTACATTCCAACTAGACAAAAGTTTATCATCTAGCTCACCAGCATCAGCCTTAACATCATCAACGTGATTCGGTACGCGACCTTGAGAAATGTCAATGCACAATGCCTTTGTCCAAGATGCAACTACTTCCATCACATTATCTCCGAACCTACAATGATGAAACATAACAGCACAGAATAAGACAGTTGAACAATTTTCAATGAAAGTCTTGAGAATGTATCATTTCCAACAATTTCCCACAATGCTGAGGTTCATCACCATCATCCACAATAAATGTTCATTTGTCATCTCTAACACGGGAAATTTATTCTTACCACACCACTTTGAATTTACCTCAATTACAGGGATTGACGCTAGAAAGAATAGAAGCAGTCTCTAAGCATTATGTAAAGCAAAAAGATGTGATAAAACTAAGAAATCTTATGTGGGCCTGAAGTTCACATCCTCCTCAAACTGAGTATACTATAGATATAATTATGGTATGTTTAGATGATAAAACATTGATCAAATCAAACTAAGTCTCTGATCTAGGCAAAGCAAGGAAGCCAAAGTACATTCTGAAGCTTTGCATAATCCCTTTTTTGTAACATAACATTATGTTCTTAACATTATGTTCTTTTTTTTAACAACATAACATTATGTTGAAAGGTGCCTAGTAATAATTTAATAAAAGGGGGAGTATCTTTGTTGGGGAAGTGAGTACGGAATACAACAAGCTAGGAAAGTAAAATAAGCAATGACGAAATCCTGATTTTGAAAAATTCATCAAGTACAATGCTCAAATAGTTGCTTATTTCTAGAAGTCAAATCCAACCATTTGCTTATGTTAAATAATCAAATAATATTAAATAAAAGAAATTAATGTTACACTCCTAGAAATGCCTAGAAAACAAACTATTACCCACTATCAATTATGGTTTCTGGTCTGTACGTTCACCTAGTCAATTTTTTTTTTTTTAAGAAGCTTCACCTAGTCAATGTTGTCCATTGTTGATAGCAGAAAAATAGGTTTGGTCAAATTCCGCTACGCAACAGTGCTATAGTGCCACTAAAGTCGGCACTTTAACAATATTTAGTACTAAATAGCATATCGCGGAACAATAGAGGTTTGTTCGAATTCCACTATGCAATAGCGCCACTAATTAACAAAACTGCACCTAGTAAATGAAGATTAAAAGCAGAGATGTTTTGATCAATGATATCACTTTCCTAGGTCTGAATTGCAGATTACATGTTTTTTCTAAGAAATAAAATTAGACTACAGATACAGAGATGATACAAAATTAGATTCAAAGCAGTAAAACTGTTCATAACTTAAAATAAAATCTCTACACCGAAAATCATAAAGATCAGTGAAGCACAGTAAGAAAATTTGCAATCAAAATTTTACTTACCAAACTTCACCAGCATGACCATGTTCATGAAAATTTGTAAGCTCGTCTGTATATGCAGCATCCCAGTAACTCTGAAATCCCAGCATTGATGAAACTGCCTCAGCATCAGATTCATCCTTGTCAGAACTGCACACACACGAATGATTCAAGTATAAACAACAGTCAGCATTAGTAAATCAATCCGAGCCTATGAAGCACGGACACCGGACATGACACGAACACTGACGTCGACACAGAAAATAATTTGAGAAAATGACATAAGTCAATGTGATCACATGTGTTGGTGTCGTGTCAGATAACTCAAAACGACAACATTATTCAACTTATCTCGCCAAGTTTTAGCATACAAACACCGGTTCCCAATTATAAACCCTAAAACGTAAATTCTAAATTCCAAAATTCACAAAGCTACAATTCAGATCCACACATTACCAACCAACATCAAATATAAACCACCTTAACCGCCATAAATTGCGAAAACGCAACAAATCAAATAAATCAGATCTTAACTATTAACTACACCTCAATTCCCCTAAAATTAAAAACATAACAATTAAAAACATAACGGTCTTCAATTTCACCCTAAGCAAAATCACGAATCCACGATCTATTAACAACAACAACAAAAATGCAATCAACGAATCAGAAATTGACGAAACGCGAATTTCTTCAATTCATCGGAGAGAGAGGTGATGAGGAATGGAACCTGTAATCTGATGCGGCACGGAGGTTGACGTTAGAGAGAGCTTCAGCGGCGTCCGCATGGCGTTGATCGTCATCGAGAGTGCTTCCGTACTCGCTTTTGATAGACCATGAGTCAGCGGCGATGGAACGGTCGTCGTCGGAGACGAGATCGATGAGAGCAACAGCTCGCGCTTGTTGCGAGACGTCGGAGTCTTCCGGCTGCAAACGAATTCCGGCCATCGGAGGGTGGTTTCGTTACTATGCGGTGGCTTTCAATGTACTGTGAATTGTGTGAGTTGTTTTGTTTCTTCGTGCTGATCACTACTAGTACTACTTTGAACGCAGGAAAGGGAGGATTGTGTGTGTGAGAGAGAGATAGTTTTACACGTAACGTACCGGCTTTACTAATTGCACCCCAATTTGTTTTTGTTTTTTGTTTTTAAAAGAGGTTTCACATAGAAATAATATTTGTACATCCATTTTGTGACAACTTTCTCTCTCATACTCACATTATGTTTTTATTCCCTCTCTTCTTTTTTCTCTCTCCATTGTTTTTGACCAATCAAAAGTGAGAAAGAAGAAGTTGTACCAAAAGTTGTCTAAAATGGTTTTTCAAATATCATTACTCGTTTCACAATTATGCAAAGTTAGAGAATGTTTAAAGTTTAATAGAACGCTAACATTCGTTGATTTGTTAAATCAATGAGATTTAAGTCGATTTCTTACTAACCGGATCAACGTAGGTTTGATCACTCTACACCCTGATTTACGCACATTCATTGGAGAAAATTTCAAATTTTTTTCTTCTTTCAAATATCCTTCTCAAATTATTTTATTAAAACTACTCAACAATTGTAGTATCTAAGTTGCATTTAAAAGCTTCTTCATACAATTTTTTCCAAGTGACCGAGTGGTGTTGTTGGTCTGCGATATCATCAACATGGTCATTTGGAGAAAAATATATATGTTTATAGAAAAACCCATGTTGGGTTGCTACTTTAAATTTCTTTTGCACATGATAGAAAAACTCATGTTTATAAATGGAACAAATCCTTTACCGTGAGATTTTCATTTGAGGGTTTTAGTGAAAATCTTGACCCTTTCATTTAATGACTTTAATCATTGTGCTAGAAATAAATGAGTAATTGAGGTTTTAGAATAGATTTTTTTTTCCATCAGAGAGCACATGTTCCTATTTTTTTTTAAACAACAATGATTAGCATTAATAGTTTTTGGAAAATGTTAACCAGTGTCCCGGGGCACTGGTTAAGGAAGCAAATATAGTAACTTTTGTATTGGAAATTGTGTAATGGATTTCTTAAAAGTCAAAAAAGTGTTACTTTTAATTAAAATTTTCCTTTTTTACTTTTCCAATAGACAAAAATAGCAAAAAGCTACTTACTCCAGCCCCGACATGGCGACATTAGTTCAAAATTACATATCCAAATTTTTTTCACAGTTTCATTGCAGTGTCTTTAAAAATAGTTGAACACAAAAAGATGATACAATACCATCCAGCTTTCCTTCCATTTCTCCATTCAGCTTTCCTTCCATTTTCAAGCCAATTACCAATTGGCACTAAATCAAGAGTATCATTTAGTTCTTCCACATAATCTCGCTTGACCTATAAAATGAAACCATAGCATATACTCCCACCGGATTCACTTAATCATCCTACCTTGTACAGTATAGGTAACCAAAAAGGCCATTGAACATAAATTAATTGTATATGGTCCACGAGAATTTCTACCAAAGTTTGCAACTAATTCTCATAGAATTGAGTAAAATAAAGTTTTAGATAATTACTTTTCTCCACTTGCAGACATGATATCGAAGACATAGATGTAAATGCCCACTTGCAAACATTGTATTAGAAGCAGATGATGAGAAAGTGCGTGAAGCTGAGAGAGTTGTTGAATCGATGGAAGTTAACCACTCCATCTGAACCGTTGATTCTTCTTCCTTCTTTATCTTCTTCTATGTTTTTCACTCTTTAGTTTTGGAAATTGAAAATGGTTTATTACAGAATTTTCAACATAGATTCTTACGTAAATGAACATGAACATTAAAAAGCCTCTCTCTCTCTCAACATGAGGAACTTGACCAAAAAGCCTCTCTCCCTTTCTCAAGTTGTTAAACACAAGTCTCACATCAACAATATTAACAAAAACTTGATGGTTTATATATGAAAAAGAAGTAAACAACAAATAATGAGAATGGCAGTGGTTTGTAGATTGCAAAATTAATAAACCTTGCAAATTATAAACCATCGTTTTTCTATTTTTTTTTATTTTTTTTACAATTAGGGTAAATAAGTGATTTTCTCATACTTTATAGTCATATTTTATAGATGCATGTACTTTGTTGTTTTATGCTATCAGATGAATGTTGTGAGTTTAATTTGTTCACAAATTTATCCTTTTCATTTATGATGACTTTGAATCTGTATTGCATTCTTTCCATGATTTTATGTATGTTGAATTTTTGAATGATTTAGATGATGAGATTATGCGTTGTTGTTTATGGTGGTGGTGTAGTGATTAGATGGTGGTGGTGTAGTGATTTTTATGAATGTCAACGGAAGTTGTGTTAAAGATGACGAAGAAGAAATAGAATGAAGAAGATGAAGAATTTTTTGGACGTATTTTCTTGGATTTTGTCTTCTCGTTTTTTTAGTTTTGGTCCCTCTACGAATTTTTTTTTTTTGGTTTTCGTCCCTCTAACTTTCTAACTCAACATCTGAAACAACACATCATCGTCGTATGCTACATCATACGCCGCCACACCATCCTCCGTTTGTCATATATTCATTTTTGTAATAGATGATGACGACATAGATCAAAACCAAAATATTTATAACTTACAAGGTTTGTTTAGAAAAAAAAATACATAAAAAACAAAAAATGTACCTTGAGAAGGAGCATGCTCCAAGATTCTAAGCTAACACCACCAAACCAACCTAAATGGGTTTTCTTAATTATACCCTTAAATATATTATAGATGGACCATCCTTAAAAAAATAATAGACGGAACATATTTGATCCCTTGATTCGAAATAGCTAGCCAATCACCCTCATTAGTTTGGTTTAATTTAACAACTCATCATTATAATTTTTTTTTTATCTACATAAATTTTTGTTAGTGTGTTTGTTTTATCTGTAATCTAATCTACACAATGTGATTTACAAACATGTGATTACTCCAATGACCCAAATACCAACTCTATATATATTAATTATATCGAGAACCACTTTTTATTTATATTTTTTTCTACAATGTGAATTTGGATCACTCGATAAAGATATCATTTTATCTTAACAATTTAATTTTAATTTTAATTTTCTTGATTAACCATGTCATAAAAAATATGTATCTTGACAGAAGCTTTCATCCTTAATTAGTTTATTTTTTTTTTTTTTATCATGATGTTGGTTTTATATGAATTAAAGAGAAGCAATACATCCATAAAATTATTGATGATTGGATTTTTTTTCTGTATCATAACATTGCTTTTACATTTATTAAAATACTACAATTTTATTTTTTGCTTCGCACAATTTAGCACTTTTCAGATACAACATAAACTCAGTTTAACCTAAACTAATTAATTTGGAAGTTTTTCTTAGCTATTAGCCTAGCCCCTTCCTTTTTCCTACCTAATATATGCAAATTATTATATCTTTATTCTTCGGTCTCCATTTAACAGTTTAAACATTTAGGGACCGTTTGATGATCATGATAGAGAGACATGATATGATGCTTATGTTTGATGCACCAAATAAATAGGATTAAAATAAATCATTTTATTATCCTATCCTGAATTGTCTTTGTAGTTTTTATCTTGAGTATAAACTGCGTTAAAAACTATCCTGACATGATTAGAAATTTTTTCCTTATTTATTACCATGATATTCTGCTGTTTTTAAAATATTATGTCATTTCTTACTTATCTATAATTAATTACATGTCTTTCTTAAAATATTTAATTAATTACGAGAGTAATTTTCTCATTTAATTTTAATAAAATAATAATATTCTATTTGTTATCATGATCACATAAAACACATGACTAGATTAATGTTTATTTTGTTCATATCATGTTTTGCATTTATCCAGCTCTATATCCTATCATGTCTTTATAACCATCAAACAAGCTTTTGGAGTTTTGGTAATTGATAGAGCTAATATAGTAATGTGAGAGAAAATGCTTTAATTGTTTTTTTCCAGTTTCATTAATTGTACTTTTGAAAGAAAAATGCCATCCAACTTTGTTTAATTGATTTATTGTCTTAAAATATTTCAACAGATATAAAAAAAGATTGAGACGATAAACTACCATCCAACATTCCTTCCATTTCCATGCCATCCACCGATTGGTAATAAATCAAGAGGATCGTTTAATTGGTGACCAGATGCATACACTTTCTTCTTAGGCATAGAAGAAAACTTGCAAACAGTACTTCAATGGAGAACAATATCAACTCCTTATAACATGAATAATCTGAGCGTCTTAAATATTAAAATTAGATAAATAACAATGCCTATGTTCATCTAGTTTTCCTTTAATTTGTGATGCACGGCTTAATCATTATTGATTAACTGCAACACAGATTAATAAGTTAAGAAAATGTAACAATTTTACCCTATCTTTTTTCTAGATCTAAACACAATAGAACATTAATTACAAACGGAGCGCTCTATTTCTTCACTACAAAATGCACTTTACAGAAATATTTTAAGCTTGCCTCTACATGTTTTTTCCTCTTTTATACTTTTGTCTTAGAGTGATGTGAAATGTAGTTAAGTATTTGCTTTTGAATGTGTAGGTGTAGGGGGGGTCGGTGAATTTTTGATAGTAGTATATGTTATAAAGATTTGCATATAATGTTATTTTCTAGTTGTCATTAAACAATATGTGGGTGTACGGTGAGGGCTTGAGAGTATTATATGTTGTAAAGATTTGCATATAGTGTTATCGTGTCATTAGATAATGGTTATGGCTTTTACTCCGATTATGGAGTTTTTGTGTTATGATTGTGTTCCTTTGTTTTTCCTATTTTGGCTTTCCCCAACAACTGGTATCACGACTTTTGGTTTGATTCAGGGATAAGAGTTCTTAGTATGTTATGTGGTTGCAACATTTGATTTGGAGTAGACCAGACCCAAAAGAATTCTTTCATCTGCATCACAATATCAATCTTCATGTCAAAGATGATAAAAGAATGTTGCCATCAAGTTAAAAGCCTCAATAAGGAGAAGTAAGCAAAGCACTTTGTGCATATCTTCAGTTAACTAGCATTTGTACGGTGTCTTGAAGACTATAGTTAAAAACTGACGAAGGGTCAATTTAATTTTGTGCTAATGCAACATGATATAACTAATGGTATCAACAACTCCGGATTATACCAGAGTCTATTTTTTTCTAAAAATCGGAGGGTTAACAAAGAAAAGCCTCTTTTGCTCTCATCACACTTCCTCCGCCCTAGTCCCTTTTTATTTCCCGTACCTAGGCTCAACCTGATGCTAAACGCAGATAGTAGGCTGAAGCAAAGCAAATATATAGTAAAGAGTAAATGACCTCTACACATACGGATAAAATCCGTCATTAAATGTCAGTTTTTCCGTAGGTAAAAGTTTGGAAGAAAACAATTTTGCTGTCTATTATGAATTGTCAATAAGTAAAGGTCTATTTATCCGAAGGTAAGTCATGTTTGAACCATTGCTTAAAACTACTATTATGAAACTATTAGAAAAAGTACAAGATTAAAGAGAAGTAGAGAAGGAGAGAGAACAAAGATGATTATAGTAATCTCTTATGGTGTACAATTATGTTACAGGTGGTCTCTATTTATAGAGAAGTACAATGATATAACTTCAGAGTTAAGTAATTATGAGATAAGTACAAATATGTCACATAAGAGATAAGTACAAGAGTTTGTAGATATCCACTTATTATATTTATAACAACTACAATTTAATTGTCTATCACTATAAATAGTGTTGAATTTTTTTTGAATGAAAAATTATCAAGTCTGTAACCGGACCTTCGAATTATCGGGAACGGCCCTAGTGTCCAGAGGTTGGTTGGTTTTTGAGAATAGTCTATATTGTAAAATTGAGCTTATGAAATGTATGCGTTGGTTTAAATATAATTAAGTGTAATAGTGCGTCAGGAAATTAAAATCATTTTTGATAATTTGGAAATTAAAATTTGTATTACAGAATGTTAATGGTTCAGTTTTGAACATGCAATAATCTACGATTCTGCCTTGCACCACACCCCTACGTTTAGGTCCATTTTGAAAAGGTACATAACATTGGTTCAGCTGATTTAAAGGAATTTTTTGTCATTGATTATTTTATTTTTTTTCATCTCACAATATCTTGTGATTAAAAAATCAGCCAGATTAATGGAGAACATATCATCCATCCAGATTTCCTTCCATTTCCATGTCAAGCACCAATTGTTGGGTCAGAACGATTAGATGGAGAATAACCCTGCATCAATATCTAATGTTTTCACCATAATTCCTTTCACATGAAGAGCGTATAGTGCATCTTCAAGGGGAGCATTGTCTGTGAATGGATCACCTTTCTGCTATGGTAAATTAACAAACAAACAACATTCAAATCTTCAAAACACAAACATCCATTCAAGCAATTCACATAAACCAAAAACAAACAAAATTAAAAATGAGCGCGGGGAAGTTAGGTCGAATGAGGAGAGAGAAAAGAGAGAGAAAGTGCGTGAAATAAAGTCCCACATCCACAATATTTAACAAAAGTGAACGTTTATATAAAACAAGTATGTTGTATCTAGTAGGTTGGGATGATAAGGTGATAATTAAATTACAAAATTTAAAATTTAATTAATCCCTGCTCCATCTCTACTTTTTAATTAATCAAAGTTTTTATATCTCTACTTTTTAATTAATCAAAGTTTTTATAATATTAAAAATTTTGTTTTGTTAAATATGTTTTTGAACTTTATAAAATTGAGAACTATTAAGTTTAGTTTTCACTTAATTTTAATAACGTTTTTAGTTCTTACAAAAAATATTTACATATAATTTTAATCCATGTAGCTAAAATAAATTTGTTTAATTATCCTTAAACTCTTATATTTTTAAATGATTTTTCAGAGACACGTTTAAAACATTATAAAAGGTTCATTTACTAAAATTTAGAATTTTTTATCAGGAGATGGATTAAATATAAATTTTTTTAAACGACAAAAGTTCAAAATAAAAGTAACAAAAATATGGACGTAGAAATTAAATTTTGAGCTGATTTGTTACGAAGGAACTTTTAGAATTTAGTAATGCTCTTAACACGTCTAAAAAAATTGTTTAAAAATTGAGTGTAGAAATTTCTTATAATTAAACAAATTTAAACAAATTTAGAAGAGACTAAAACTGAGTGTAGAAATTTCTTATAATGACTAAAAAAAATATTAAAATTAAGTAAGGACTAAACTTAAAATATCTAAATTTTATATGGATCAAAAACATATTTAACTTTTTTTTTCTATCATAAATTTTATTTTAATACATTTTTGTTTCAATTCTTTAAATTTCTCTCCTCTGATCCCTATACCATTAATAATTTTGTAGTTACTTATAATTTCCTGTTCCGATACAATGTTGATTAGATTTTTTAATTTCTACGGAGAGAGTAACTTTTAAATACTGGAGAATTGGCTACTTTTGGTTTGTCAAGTCTTGTAAGACATACGGATGAAATGATGATGATAGTTGCAAAATCTAAGAATCAAAATCGGTTTATCTATTTTTAAAAGGGAGTTGTTATATGTTGTTACAATATATCTATTTTTGTCCTCTTAACCATGTCCTAAGGCCACTCTTTAGCATTTCTCTTATTTATTTTAGCTATTTATGTGTGTTTTGGATTTGGTTGTAGTGGAGTTTGTTTACTTGGAGTTTCCTTGAATGGATTGTAAACATTTTGTTTGTTGGCCTTTTTTGTTGAATGCTGATTCGATGGAGTCATCAGCTGAGAACAATTGCTTTTTCGAGTACTATATAAACTATAAGGTTAAATATATTGTTGCTCCTTACAAAATCTCGAATTTTCAAGTTTAGTCTTTATAAAATTTAATAGTAATTTTAGTCTTCCATAATATTATACTTTCTTTGATCACATTTATAAGTAAATTTTACTTTTTCAAGTTCATTGAACAACTGTTGTATCTGGACCCTGAAAAAACAAAATTTACTTATAAATATGACCCGAGGGAATAGTTTATAAGAATAGTCTTTTATTTTAAATATTATAGATATAAATTACAATGTTAAAAATATGAAAGCAAAACCAACTATTTTTAGGGACGCGGATGTTGGGATTTTGGTATTTTTTTTTCTTTTATGGATATTAACATGTCATATAAGCCTTTGGGATTTTGGATAGTTTAATAATCCTGCCTATGATAACCAAAAAAGCCAGTCAACAAAAAATACTTGTATTTTGTCAAAAAAAAAAAAAATACTTGTATATCCATGATACGCAATGTAGGAGAAAATGATACGCAATGATGTTTAAAAAATAAGATGCCACAATGGAAAGCCTCGATTGTCATTGATGAAAAAGACTTGAACATATAAAAGGAAGGGAAAAGGGTGATTATGTGATGACTAAGTAAAGAGACTCGACTTACCGATAGCCTGGAGGTCGACTATGAAAGCGACATATGGCTTAATCATTATTGATTAACTGCAACACTGATTAATAAGTAAAGAAAATGTAATATTTTTACCCTATCTGTTTGTCTAAATCTAAACACAACACAATATAACATTAATTACAAATTTGGCCAGTAGAGTTTGGTTATGTAGTTGTCTATTATCATCCAAGTTGCCTCAAAATCTGTGTCCATAATTGTCATTTGTAGGTATCCATATTTCCCAGAATTTGGTTAGGAGGATTTGTCATCCTCCTTTCTCTATATAATTTTTTTCCTTGTGTTGATAAATGTTATGAATCAAAGGATTCCATGGTTCTAGGTCAAATGCAATGGAAAGATAGATTGTGTAATTCTCTCTAGGAGTCATTACCAAGAAACAATTGTATAAAAGATAGTGAAATAGTACATAGGTGTAGCTTATTTATAGTGACTTGGAGTAACTAACTCCCTAACTAACTTTCTACTATATTACTTGCTCTCCAAGTTATCTAGATTGCTTGCACTCCAAGTTACCTTCTCACTATACTCTAACAGTCTCCCTCAAACTCAAAATGGGAAAATTCACCAATTTGAGTTTGAAATACAATGAGATTACAATGATTATTCAAACTCAAGTAACTATGTAAAATTGGGGGTAAACTAGCAAACGACTTAAAGATAGAAAAACATAGAAAGCCCAATAAACGGAAGATGAAGCACAGGCCCAAAAGCAGAATGAGAATGTGAGAATGCAGAAACACAAATGCTGAAAACAGAACACCATTCTCCTCTTCAAAATCTACAAACGTGCTTTTGAATGAAAAACAACTTATGCCAAAAACGCTCTTTCCAAAAAACAGCTTTTCCAAAAACTGAATCAAAGGAACTTCGCCATAACGCGCTTCTGCAACGTGCTTCTGCAGGGAAGAACATAAGCAAAGCTCGATGTTGTAACATGCCTATGCAAATCGATTCTGCAAAAGTGATTTTGCTAACCAAATCTGCAAACGTGATTCTACAAACCATATCAGTTTCGTTCAACAACAATAATGGAAAAATGAAATTCCAATTCACCCAAACACGTCGTAAACATCGATTCTTCGAGACTGATGATTGAAACCAATTTGAAGAAAAATCGTTTTTCGCTGCGGTATGATGAGTCGTTGAAATTGAAGAACAAAATGATGTAATCTTGTTTCTTGATCTGTTAGAGTTCTGAATTGAGATTGCGAAATAATACATCCTTCCTCTCGAGAGCTTCTTCAATGGCGTGTTGAATCGAACCAAGCAGAAACAAATGAAAACACGAGCTTCTATAATGGCGTGTATTGATTTGAATGAAGACAGGCCTTTCTTGCCTCGATCCCAAGGTATCCACCACAATCAGAATTGGATTTGTCGAAGAACTTTGAAAACAATGAGCACCGAACACGAACCAAATCTTCCGCCGGGATCGAAATCGACAATTGATTCGTCATGTAATTCGAAACACTGAAACTGATTCTTGACTGTTATGGCTGCTTGTTCCTGTTTTTCGACGAAGACAGAAGCGTCGTAAACAAGTCCAGAGCATGAGACAATTGTAGTGATGATGAGATCCTTCGAATTCTTGATCGCGGCTTCAGAAACTGTGAACTCAGAGTCATAGTTGTTTGAATTCGTGGATTTGGCAGAAACGATCAACTTCGAATCAAGAGTATGTGTTTTCTTGATTTCTTCCGAAGCACCAATTGCAGAAGTGTGCTTGCTGCAACTCCAGTCACCAAGAGAACAGGGAATGTTGCCAACCTTGAAGGTGAATTCATCAATGGCTGGAGCAATCCATGGTGAAGGAGGAGGGGAAACCGAATCGCCAAAACTACCGAAAACGATTGAAACTTGCGAAGCTGAAGAACACGAGATTGTTGACGCGGAAGCTTCAAGATCTTATTCTTCATCATCATCGGAATCATCTTCTTCATCATAATCTGGATCGAAATCGCCATCTCCATAGCGCTCTGATACCATGTTATGAATCAAAGGATTCCATGGTTCTAGGTCAAATGCAATGGAAAGATAGATTGTGTAATTCTCTCTAGGAGTCATTACCAAGAAACAATTGTATAAAAGATAGTGAAATAGTACATAGGTGTAGCTTATTTATAGTGACTTGGAGTAACTAACTCCCTAACTAACTTTCTACTATATTACTTGCTCTCCAAGTTATCTAGATTGCTTGCACTCCAAGTTACCTTCTCACTATACTCTAACAGTCTCCCTCAAACTCAAAATGGGAAAATTCACCAATTTGAGTTTGAAATACAATGAGATTACAATGATTATTCAAACTCAAGTAACTATGTAAAATTGGGGGTAAACTAGCAAACGACTTAAAGATAGAAAAACATAGAAAGCCCAATAAACGGAAGATGAAGCACAGGCCCAAAAGCAGAATGAGAATGTGAGAATGCAGAAACACAAATGCTGAAAACAGAACACCATTCTCCTCTTCAAAATCTACAAACGTGCTTTTGAATGAAAAACAACTTATGCCAAAAACGCTCTTTCCAAAAAACAGCTTTTCCAAAAACTGAATCAAAGGAACTTCGCCATAACGCGCTTCTGCAACGTGCTTCTGCAGGGAAGAACATAAGCAAAGCTCGATGTTGTAACATGCCTATGCAAATCGATTCTGCAAAAGTGATTTTGCTAACCAAATCTGCAAACGTGATTCTACAAACCATATCAGTTTCGTTCAACAACAATAATGGAAAAATGAAATTCCAATTCACCCAAACACGTCGTAAACATCGATTCTTCGAGACTGATGATTGAAACCAATTTGAAGAAAAATCGTTTTTCGCTGCGGTATGATGAGTCGTTGAAATTGAAGAACAAAATGATGTAATCTTGTTTCTTGATCTGTTAGAGTTCTGAATTGAGATTGCGAAATAATACATCCTTCCTCTCGAGAGCTTCTTCAATGGCGTGTTGAATCGAACCAAGCAGAAACAAATGAAAACACGAGCTTCTATAATGGCGTGTATTGATTTGAATGAAGACAGGCCTTTCTTGCCTCGATCCCAAGGTATCCACCACAATCAGAATTGGATTTGTCGAAGAACTTTGAAAACAATGAGCACCGAACACGAACCAAATCTTCCGCCGGGATCGAAATCGACAATTGATTCGTCATGTAATTCGAAACACTGAAACTGATTCTTGACTGTTATGGCTGCTTGTTCCTGTTTTTCGACGAAGACAGAAGCGTCGTAAACAAGTCCAGAGCATGAGACAATTGTAGTGATGATGAGATCCTTCGAATTCTTGATCGCGGCTTCAGAAACTGTGAACTCAGAGTCATAGTTGTTTGAATTCGTGGATTTGGCAGAAACGATCAACTTCGAATCAAGAGTATGTGTTTTCTTGATTTCTTCCGAAGCACCAATTGCAGAAGTGTGCTTGCTGCAACTCCAGTCACCAAGAGAACAGGGAATGTTGCCAACCTTGAAGGTGAATTCATCAATGGCTGGAGCAATCCATGGTGAAGGAGGAGGGGAAACCGAATCGCCAAAACTACCGAAAACGATTGAAACTTGCGAAGCTGAAGAACACGAGATTGTTGACGCGGAAGCTTCAAGATCTTATTCTTCATCATCATCGGAATCATCTTCTTCATCATAATCTGGATCGAAATCGCCATCTCCATAGCGCTCTGATACCATGTTATGAATCAAAGGATTCCATGGTTCTAGGTCAAATGCAATGGAAAGATAGATTGTGTAATTCTCTCTAGGAGTCATTACCAAGAAACAATTGTATAAAAGATAGTGAAATAGTACATAGGTGTAGCTTATTTATAGTGACTTGGAGTAACTAACTCCCTAACTAACTTTCTACTATATTACTTGCTCTCCAAGTTATCTAGATTGCTTGCACTCCAAGTTACCTTCTCACTATACTCTAACAGTCTCCCTCAAACTCAAAATGGGAAAATTCACCAATTTGAGTTTGAAATACAATGAGATTACAATGATTATTCAAACTCAAGTAACTATGTAAAATTGGGGGTAAACTAGCAAACGACTTAAAGATAGAAAAACATAGAAAGCCCAATAAACGGAAGATGAAGCACAGGCCCAAAAGCAGAATGAGAATGTGAGAATGCAGAAACACAAATGCTGAAAACAGAACACCATTCTCCTCTTCAAAATCTACAAACGTGCTTTTGAATGAAAAACAACTTATGCCAAAAACGCTCTTTCCAAAAAACAGCTTTTCCAAAAACTGAATCAAAGGAACTTCGCCATAACGCGCTTCTGCAACGTGCTTCTGCAGGGAAGAACATAAGCAAAGCTCGATGTTGTAACATGCCTATGCAAATCGATTCTGCAAAAGTGATTTTGCTAACCAAATCTGCAAACGTGATTCTACAAACCATATCAGTTTCGTTCAACAACAATAATGGAAAAAATGAAATTCCAATTCACCCAAACACGTCGTAAACATCGATTCTTCGAGACTGATGATTGAAACCAATTTGAAGAAAAATCGTTTTTCGCTGCGGTATGATGAGTCGTTGAAATTGAAGAACAAAATGATGTAATCTTGTTTCTTGATCTGTTAGAGTTCTGAATTGAGATTGCGAAATAATACATCCTTCCTCTCGAGAGCTTCTTCAATGGCGTGTTGAATCGAACCAAGCAGAAACAAATGAAAACACGAGCTTCTATAATGGCGTGTATTGATTTGAATGAAGACAGGCCTTTCTTGCCTCGATCCCAAGGTATCCACCACAATCAGAATTGGATTTGTCGAAGAACTTTGAAAACAATGAGCACCGAACACGAACCAAATCTTCCGCCGGGATCGAAATCGACAATTGATTCGTCATGTAATTCGAAACACTGAAACTGATTCTTGACTGTTATGGCTGCTTGTTCCTGTTTTTCGACGAAGACAGAAGCGTCGTAAACAAGTCCAGAGCATGAGACAATTGTAGTGATGATGAGATCCTTCGAATTCTTGATCGCGGCTTCAGAAACTGTGAACTCAGAGTCATAGTTGTTTGAATTCGTGGATTTGGCAGAAACGATCAACTTCGAATCAAGAGTATGTGTTTTCTTGATTTCTTCCGAAGCACCAATTGCAGAAGTGTGCTTGCTGCAACTCCAGTCACCAAGAGAACAGGGAATGTTGCCAACCTTGAAGGTGAATTCATCAATGGCTGGAGCAATCCATGGTGAAGGAGGAGGGGAAACCGAATCGCCAAAACTACCGAAAACGATTGAAACTTGCGAAGCTGAAGAACACGAGATTGTTGACGCGGAAGCTTCAAGATCTTATTCTTCATCATCATCGGAATCATCTTCTTCATCATAATCTGGATCGAAATCGCCATCTCCATAGCGCTCTGATACCATGTTATGAATCAAAGGATTCCATGGTTCTAGGTCAAATGCAATGGAAAGATAGATTGTGTAATTCTCTCTAGGAGTCATTACCAAGAAACAATTGTATAAAAGATAGTGAAATAGTACATAGGTGTAGCTTATTTATAGTGACTTGGAGTAACTAACTCCCTAACTAACTTTCTACTATATTACTTGCTCTCCAAGTTATCTAGATTGCTTGCACTCCAAGTTACCTTCTCACTATACTTTAATAATAAATTTCTTCTTTTTATCTATAAAATGATATACCTTATCAACGACATTATCGAGAAATATTTGATGGACAAAAAAATCTCCAGCATTTCAGAAAATAATGATTATGCTTGGTAAGTTTCAACTAAAGGCTCTAATGTACAAAGTACATGGAACTTGATCTAGATGAGATAAAATTCTAAGCAAGCATCTCACTATCACACATATTTCTGCATTGGATCAAGTGGATGATATCCTTTCCAAATCTTTGTCTAATCCATGTTTCTGTTCACTCAGAGACAAACTCAGGGCATTGACTACTAAGCACCCTGACTTTGAATATAATTAAGTGTGATAGTGCATCAGAAACTAGCTCACATTGATGTGAATGACTCTATTCCCAAACTAAGGACCGAAGAACAAAACAACAGATTAGAAATCTTTATTTATACTTGAAATCATTATTTTCAAACAAGATTTTAAATGACTACTTGCTATACCATGTCTATGGTTATGTGGAATGAGATCTCAAAGGAGACATGAAGAAAATAAAATTAAAGTTAAGTAAGTAATTAAAGAATAAAACATGTAAATGCTTTATTTTGAAATAGCTTCAATGCTTGCGGAATGCCATTGGTGATCCTACAAAGAAAAATAAAAAGGAAAAATACATTATAAGAAAAAGAATCCGGATGGTGTTACCAAAGTGAGTACTCTTGAGTTATGAGTAACATGCGATATATGGCTTAATCTTATTCATAGTATCTTGTACTGTTAGACATAGATATTGTGAATTTGACAACTTATAAGTAGTATTATTTGAGTATCTTTACTGTATTGCGATCCTTAAAGCTTGAATTCTCTATTAAGGTTCTTGAAGAAAGGAGTCTTACATGATCCTGCACATCCCCTGGTTCATTGTAATTGTAAACCAAGGTGATTCATGTCCGAGAATAAAGATTTTTTAGCTTAGCTAGATTCTTACATGAATGAACATGGACATTAAAAAGCCTTTTATGTTCTTCTTCTATGTTTTCACTCTTCAGTTCTGGAAATTGAATATGGATACCAAAAAGCCTTTCTGTCTTTTCTCATTTAATTTTACTTCACGGTTGGACCTTGTCTTTCAAATGCCGTCAAGCACAAGTTCCACATCGACAACGTTAACCAAAACTTTAAGCTATATATATAAAAAAAGAAATGTCAATATAATATATTAATTAAAATTGGTAATTATGACAAATTCACTTTCTTTTACTTTACAGTTACCTCCAAATGTTGTTGAACACATTGTTTTTTTCTTTTTTTACACATTACAAGCTACAACTAGGGCACATTTTTCTTTTCTAAAGGGCAACTAGAGCGCGTTTAATTCTGAAGTTATCATGAAATGAACTACCAAAAAAAGATGCATCTTGTTGATATAGGTAGCACCAAACAATTCTTATATCCCTTCCTTCAACCATGTTGATGCCCCTCGTTCCGATATGAATTTGGTTCTGAAATGAGTAACGAGTAGTCATAATAATCTCTCAATGCATTAAAATTTCAAAATAGTCTCTGATTTTGCACTTTGTTTATCAAAATAGTCCTTGAAGTGACAATAAGTTAAGTATATTGAAAGACTTATATGACAATAACGAAGTATTTTAATGTTAGAGACTATTTTGACCAACAAAATGCACAATCAGGGACTATTTTAAAATTTTGATACATTGAGGGACTATTGTGATTACTCCTTACACATTGAGGGACCAAAATAACTATTTCCTCTTATAAATAAAATACAATATGTTAAAAATAAGAACAACAAGTCAACAACCTTGTGCAAAACTTGTGGAAACAAATAAGTGCAACACATTTGCTATGATTTATAAGCTTTTGAAGTTGGCTTTGCTTTTGTCGGTAGCAACTGCAAGTGTTGAACGTGTTTTTTCAACTATGAAAGTTATGAAGAGTCAACTATGTAACAAAATGGGTAATCAATGGCTAAATAACCATCTTGTAACTTATATAGAAAGAGATGTTCTTTTAACAATTAACATTGATGTCATTTTAGCTCATTTTCAATAAATGAATAGGAGACGATTTGTATCAAACAATGTTATTTCTTATTTTTAATATAGTTTGCATTATTGTTTCTTTGAAATTTTAGCCCCACATATACCAAATATCTGGATCTGCCTCCGGTCAATGAAGGCAATGGAAAAATTCTTGCATTGTTTTATCATAATAGAAGCAGGTGTATCATTTTCAATCAAGGTAAAGATTGTTAGTGTTGGTTGAAAATATAAATGTTGGAAGTCCTACATTGCTTGTAATTGTAAAGGACGAGGTAGAACAAGACAAGTAATATTTTTTCTTAAAGTGCAAGACAAGTAAAGTGGTTCCTTCACTTGTTTACTTTCTTGCTTGAAAAGTTTTTTAAGTAGGAGGATGTTAAATAAATTGTAAAGCTATCGGTCACAAATCTTACAAGCCAAGAACTATATTTGTCCCTTGAGATTATAAAGTGATACTCTTACCATTGAGATGGCACATCTTAGAATATCAATTTAGTAATTGATTTTGGTATCATATGGCCTTTAAGTACAACTCAAACAATAAAAGCCTGCTCAGACAGTTGATAGGGAGAGCGACATCAATGCATGTCAATAGAATGTTATATTAGCATCATACCGGCATTTTTTTTATAATGAGGGTACTTTTGGCCTCCTAACTTTTTCAATGTTGCGATTCTAGCCCCTATTAATAAAAATGATAAATTTAATCCTCTATGAAGTAGCTCATCCCCAATATTTTTGGTCAATTTTAACGTATTCAAAGGTCAGGTGTGTAATCACTAATTAAGAAAATTTATAAAGCCATGTAATAATTTTCTAAATTAAATAAATGAAATTAAAAAGGGAAGGGACACGTGAGGAATTTGCAGTTTGCCTGTGTTTAGTTCAATCTCCCTTCTTTCTCTCTACCAACACCACTGCTTCTTCTTCTTCCTCTGGATTTCAACCCCGAAATCCATTTATTTTAGATCTATTCTTTTCGCTTCTTCTTCCTTGCTGATTTCGACGGTGGCGTGGTGGAGGAGTGTGGCGCATTAACGTGGCGATGAAAACTAAGAGAAGGAGGAGGGGACCCGTGAGGTTTACTACCCTCTTGTCACCCTATTGATCATTGATTCACCCTATTGTCCTTCATTATACGGTACAGAAACCAAAAAGGCCAATCAACAAAAATTACTTGTATATGGTCCATGAGAATTTCAACCAAGTCTGGTAAAATTGGGAAGAGATGTAAAATTAAAATAAAATTGGGTAGAATTTCTTTTTTTTTTTTTGCTTTCGCACCGGTTTCCGACCCACCAAAGGTGGACGACTAATTCGGCTCGTGCGTAGAGGCATGCGTACTGGCCAAACGTTGTTCCCCTTGGGAATCGAACCCGGTATTCCCCGAAATTGGGTAGAATTTCTACCCGTAATTCCCATAAAATTGGATAAAATGAAGTTTGAGATGATCCCTTTTCTCCATTTGCAAAAATCTCCTCTATTTGTTAAAGAAGTGGGATGAGATATGGATGCAATGATGTTGAGAAATAAAATGTAAAATTTAAAACCCAAAATGGTATGCTTTTTTTTAGTATTTGCATATAATGTTATGAGGAGTGCTAGCAACACTCTCTTTTGAGCACTCTCTCTAGCACTCACTCTTTTATTGGGTGAAATCAATGTAGGACTTACACTTTGGAAATGAAACCCACATAAAATGGTGGGACATAGATTGATTTCACCCAATAAAAGTGTGAGTGTTAGAGAATGCTCAAAAGAGAGTGTTGCTAGCATTCTTCTAATGTTATTATCTGGTTGTTGTCTATTTTAGAGCATTTCGTTCGGTTCATATTGGGAGTTCTTATTATGCTTTGTGTTTTGCAACATTGTTTAATCTTCTACATCAGAAAGGAAGGCTCTTCTACATCAGAAAAGAAGGCTGGTATTGTAAAAGTGTTGCAATCACAAGGAATTGATCAACAATGATGCCAAGTGTGTTATGAGATCATAATATAGATGGTTGAAAAGCTTCCTGCCAACATGGAAGTTGCACCACAAGTTTTTAGCCTGATTTTTGACATACATATATTCTTTGAGCAATCTAGCTTCAAGTGAAGTATACTACTTAAGATGGAGTATGTTAGTACTTTTGAATTATGATTGTCATTGATGAAAATGTGAAAATTCTGGGAGTGGTTTAACTTCAATGTGAAAATTCGAACTATGATTATCGGTGAGGAAAGTGAAAGCTGATGTATCATTATCAATCAAGGTGGAGATTTTTAGTGTTAGTTGAAAATATACATATGGAAGAAGTTCTAAATTGTCTAGAATTTTAAAAGATGGGTCATCTAGTGTTTGGTCAAGCTTAGAACTAAATACACAGAAATTTTACTGATTGGAAGTAACTTCTTCAATACATAAAGTTGTTCAAATTATATTTTTTTCCTTTACCACTTGTGCCCTTGAATGCCATGGAACTGCTCAAGATGCAAAACCATTGTTGGGTCTCCATTTAACAGTTTAAGCATTTTTTGGAGTGCTTTACCTTCAAATGATTATACTCTTTGTGATGGAGTATGATCAAGGAATGTTGGCACCAAGTTCAAAGCTTCAAAAAGAAGTAACTGCAAGCACTTGGTGCATCTTCAGTTAACAAGCATTTGTGCAGTGTCTTGAAAACTCGTTAAAAACTGACATGTGGTCAGTTTAGCCTTGTGCTGTACAATATGATATAGTTAAAAACTCATGATATCAATAAAAAGGCTTAATTCGACATTTGGTCCCCTAACTAATTTGTTGTTTTCGTTTTGGTCCCATAAGTTTTAAAATCAACGATTTGGTCCCTCAATTTCTGCTTCAGCTTTCAAAAAAGTCCTTTCCGTCAAATAGCTAACTGTGCCGTTACTTTTTTCCATTTTTTCATTTAAAAAAAACAAAAAAACAAATAAACTCTTCTTCTCTCCTTCAAAAAAAAAAAAAAAAAACTCTTCTTCTCTCTCACCACCAGCCACCACCAACATTCATCAACATCATCATCATCTTCATCACTTTTCCAGAGAAAAACAAACATCTAATAACTTATCCCTTCTCTTCTCCTTCAATCCACAAATTCATCAACAACAACAACAACAATCCTTCAATCCTCCATCGTGAAAGCTTCTGAAAGGAAGTTTTCTTGGGAGAAAAAAGAATGGAAACCCTCCACCACCGACAACCATAACACCACCGCGCGTATCTCCTTCCTCCGGCCACCGCTACCACTATTCGCGTGCCCAACCACACACTGACCCATCACCGCAACTTCCACCTCTAAACACCTCTTCTGTGTTAGATCAAGCATGTATGTACGTTTCGGAAATTGATGGTTTGCGGCGATTGTATGTGCGAACAATCATTTTGGAATAGAGATCGGTGGTTTGTGTGGTGGTTGGTGGCGGCTATGTCGATCGATTTGGGTTTGACATTCTTCGACAAGATGAGGGCTAATTCGAAGAACAAGAAGAAGACGAATTGAAAGAAGAAATTGAGAAAATTTGAAACTTGTATGTTTTGAAATTGTAGTGTTTTTCTAACTGGTAACATACGATGTTTTGCTAACTGGTAATTGTTATGAAATTGAATCTGTATGCACTTGTTATGAAATTGTGTGCAATTTATGTTTTTCTAATTGGTAGCATTGATGGATTTTTCTACTCCTGTGTTTTCTTGATTTTTTGTATGAAGGTGATGAATGAGGAGAAGGAAGAAGAGGAAGAATGAGATATAAAGTTAGATGTTGTTGGTTCATAGTAAGATACAGTAGACAACATGATCTAATAGTCATCCTTTAATAAAAAAAAAATCAAACGGTTTAAATTTAAAAATTAATAGGATCTATGGTGGACCAACATTGTTTGTGTCCCACTTTAGACATTTAAAGTTAAAGTTAACGGTTCGGGACCTTTTTGAAAACTGAAACAAAAATTGAGGGACCAAATCGTTGATTTTAAAATTTATGGGACCAAAATGAAAACAACAAATTAATTAGGGGACCAAATATCGAATTAAGCCCAATAAAAACTAGCTTCACACTAAAAGCCTCATTTTGCTTTGATAGAATAAAAACTCTAGTAGGCTGAAGCAAATATTTATGAATAAAATATAATTTCCTCAAGGATGTCTCCCCTGCCAGACAAAATTCCTCTGGTCTTCTTGGTTCAAATTGTTCATTTAAGCATGAAGATTAATGTAATGTCTGGCTAATGTAAATTATGTAATGTCTTCTAGTACTAACTTATAAAAGTCTACATTAAAGCATTAAAAAATTATTTATAATGAGATCTATTTAAGCAAAAGTAACACTAACATGGCTTTTTGAGGACTTTAAGTGAGAGGATTGTGAAATAAAATAATTATAATAATATCTTTCTAGTTTCTAGACGAAATGTCTAGGGTACTTCAGTAGTTCAGTGTTTAGAGTTAACTGGCACAGCCGAGAGGATTCTGCATCTTCTACCATGAATACATGATTAGCATACCAGAATATTTCAAAGGATATGTCAAAACTATTTAAATCTCTATGTAAAGAGTCTGTGAACCCAGACATTACTCGGCATACACTTTGATACTCCTCGGTTTCAGGATCGAAAATACCATGAGAAATGGGACTATACCTACAATGTAACAGATTCAGACCAACAACAGAGCAGTAATTCACTAACTTCTAAAACAAAACAAAAAATCATCATTAACAAAGGGCTTCTATGCTTGTTCTCCCGTCATGGCGGGATTCAGGGAAGGATCGAAATCATTGTATATCCATTGTTTTCATCTCTTATCTTAAATTTTGTACGAGATTGGTTCATTAACCTCTAGTCATTGTATATCACGAAGCCATGAAAAATGAACTTCTTACCTTTTTCTGCTTCATCCTTTTCCATTTGATATATGTTAACAAATTTCTATAGTATTACATGAAGTAATAAAAAGGAGCTCCGCTCGCCACTCACACCATACTCTCAATACACAAGACATACGATCACCATGAAATACAATTTAACCTAAACTTAGTTAATTTGGAAGTTCTATTATTATTAGCCCAACCCCTTCCTTTTTACTACCTAAATATATGCTCACCGCTGAATTCAAGTCCAGCCCCTTTTGGGACCGGATGCATACACTTTCGTCTTAAGATGGATCCGCAAGACTGTATTTGACATGCAATATCAACTGTTTCTTAAATCTTAAAAAAATGAAATTACCAATTCCTATATTCATCTACTTTCCTTTAACTTGAGATCCATATCTTAATCATTATTTACTAACTGAAACATTGTGATTAATGAGTAAAGAAAATGAAACATTTTAACCCTGTCTGATTTTCTAGATCTAAACACAATAAAACATTAATTACAACTTGTATACTACCCATTGATACCCTTGTTGTATAGAGATGCTATAAATACCTGCAAAAAAAAAAAAAACAGTGAGATGATCTGAGACGTGCTGAACGCACTGTCCTCAAGGGTTTTCGCGTGTAGACCGCTAACCCTTCCAGGATAAAACAGACCCTTCCCGGTGAGCCGAGGATTCAGAACTGACAAGAGATATTATGTGACAGGAAGTGTAAACCCAAGAAAATTGTGAGAGTGAGAGAGGATTTTTGGTTTCAGACTTACTGTTTTGTGTGTTCTCTGTTTTGCTCACAACAATATAATATATATGCTTTATTCATAAAACGATCGTTCAGCTCAATAACAATCGCGGGAGTATTTTCCACTTCTATTAAACTTAGTCATGGCATAAAAATAGGAATGCTATTAAGCTAAATTATTAAACACGTTTTAAAGTTTAAATAAAGAAGAAGTCAAAATCTATGTATATGCTTTGATGACTTAAGAGAGATTTAAGGAATGGTTTGTTACATGGAACCGGTCAAATAAATCAGCTAAAAATATTTTCACTTAAAATAAGGAATATAAAATATAATTGAAAAAACTTTTGAAATCTATCTATATATAAAAGTTAACCCATGCCAATATTTTAGCCCTAATTAAACCTAAACCCTAATGAATAAAATTCCAGTTTTAACCCTTACCTTAACCTTAATTACGAAACAGCTGTAGTAACAAAATAAGAGAAAAAAAAGCCGCAAACAACATAATAGAAACCAAATAATCCTATTACTCCTATTAGTTTTCTTTTTCTACGCGTTTTCGTTTTCCAACTCTTTTCTGCCTAGCTTTGTTTCACTACACCTATCTCTCTCTCTCTCTTTCATTTTCTCTCCAAAACCATAGTTTCTTCTCTCTCAAAACCCTAGCTTCTTCCTCCTCTCTTCCACAATTCCTCTGTTCGATTTCCCTAACCCAGGACCTAGCAATCATGCATCTCTCTACACATTTTTTCTGTTCAATCGGGAGAAGAGAAACCACACCGGAACTGGCACCGCAACAGATGATGCATAATCTATTCAGAGATCAATCGGAAGAGGAAGAAGAGCTCGAATCCGAATACGAATTCAATCCTCGACTCAATTCGGTAAGATTATCATTTAATTCTGCGTAATTTCAATATATTTTTTCTATACCTTAGCTTCATTCAAATTTTGTGTAAAATTTCAATTGATCTGATACATATTCATTTGTTTATGCATTTGGAAGATCATATTTGAAATTTGAAATGGTGAATTTATGGTATTGCAGGATGAAGGAGAGAGAAGGGTAGGGCAAGAAGGTGAAGGACAGGGAGTGCTTGAAGAAGAAGTAGAGAGTGAAGGTGAGAGGGAGGTTGATGTCGCACAAACTTTCTCATCTCTTTTTTCTTCTGTCTTTCTTCATTTTTTTTCCTGATAAAATTTTGTTTTAGTTTGTTCACCCATTCTATAATTGTTTTGTTCTAATTTCATTTCTCTTCTTCTGTTTTTTTTGTGTGTTTATATAGAAGTAGCTTCAAAATGGTATTGTCTATATTACTTAAGCTTAACCATTTACAGATTTTGGTTAATTGCAGCTCATTACAGATTTTGGCTTCAAAAAATATGAAACTGTAGGCTTGCTGCAGCTTTAGAAACATCAATTGCGGTAGTGATTTCATGTCACAGCTCGCGGTGATGGTTTTTGCGGTGGTAATTGCATGTAGTGGCTCGAATCTTAATCAAGGGTGAGTTGTTTCCTTCTTCTTTATGCGTTTATTTATATTCAATCACTTTTTGTTTAAGTTTTTTAGCTTTAGTTTCTTCTACTTTTACATGTTTGATTGAATGCCTCATTGATTTTCACTTTCAACACTCATGCCCTTTTTGTGTTACAAATGTGTGTTTTAGAATTTAGATTTAGGCTTGAAATCGTCTCTTATCCTATTACATTCTTGAATGCCTACATGTGTGTTTTAGTAACAGTTTTGTCATACTAAAAACAGATTATTCTACTCCCACCATACAAAAAGGCTAAGAGAGGTAAGTATCTATGTCTTATATGTGTTGAAAGGAGATGCTTCCTTATGGAAATTCTACATTATTGTTTAACATTTCAAAGCAATGCAGTCTAATCATGCATATTTATTTTGCTATTTCCAAAGATGACTGAATCTGAAATCAAGTGTGGGAAGATTGAGTTGGCTTTAAAGGCTAGAGTCATTCACCTGTGGAGTATTCCTGATCGAAACAATCCTGCTGAAGAGGGTAGCCTTCATATGCTCTTGCTGGATGAAAAGGTCCTAATTTCATATCTATTCTATTTTCTTAACCCTTTTTATTTCAATAATGAAACTAAATACGTGAATCTTTAAATGGCAATGTATAAAATGCAAGGATTTTTGTTTATGCGTTTCAATTTTTTTCATCAATGGTAATTTTTATTTCTCAACAATGATGTTTTTGCGGTGGTGGTTGTTGGAAGAACGTTCTCGATTGCCATGTTATACATTCTTACATTTTATTTCCACGCTTCTTTCACAAATCAAAATAATTGTTCATATAAATAATTGTTGAGATTTGGATGTTTTTTTTTTTTTTTGTCAATTTAGGGGGTTTCACCATTTTTTACTTTGTTAGTTTTCTGCATATAGATTCAGTTTCAACAATTGTTACATCTTACATTATAGGGTTATTTGGCTGCAAATAATTTATCTACAAAACAACCAATTGCAACCTTTGCAATGGACTCGAGGAATCCTGTAGAATTCATCATTGCGAGGAACAATTGAGGAGTTGCATCTACTTTGCTGAGCTTAAAAGGTTGGTTCATTTTTGTCTTCACTTGACCATGACATGAATTTTTATTTCTTAATTATATTCACAGTATCATTTTCAATTCCTGACCATATATGATATTAACTCTGTCTTAACTCTAGGTGATATATAGCAACATTGATTGGGAATCCTCCAATTTTAGAGTCTATGTAGGATTTTGAAAATTATGTTGCAGCTTCCATTAGATCTTTCATAACATTATACAATATATGGTTTATAATTATATTTTCTCACCAATTTAATCACTTTTTAATAGCCCCTTTATTAAATTTCTCTTTCCAATTAATTTCTAAATGTCTTTTTAAGGTTTTGAACTTATACCTTTTGATAATTTTTGTTTTCAATTCGAAGTCTTTCAAATATCATTTTACACAAAATATGTCTCACAAGTAAATTATGGTATCTTGCAAGAGTTCTTAATATATGAATAAGAAATTGACAAGGAAGTAAACACAAAAAAAGGATTAAGTTCTTTCTTTTGGATATTCAGAGTGCAATGATTAAAATTTAGGTGTTGCAGATATAATTTATGTTTGCTTTTGGTTTGTCGAAGGAGCATAAAAGAGCAGCGGATGGGTATTACTAGAGAAACATAGGAGCAACAGGTTAATAGGTATGCAATTTTTCCTTTTCTTTAATTCACAAGTTTACTATTTTCATTTATACATAAAAAGCTTTTGCATTTATTGAGCTCTTCGTTTTGCACCTTTTCCATTTCCACTCTGAACTCTTTTTATTCTAATTTATATCTTGAAAGTCATGTTATAGGAAATAAATGTAATGTGAATAAAATCCATGGAATATATTATTTATTCTCTTTAATATAAAGGATGCTGATCATGTGTGTCACTATGACTAGAGTCTAGAAATATGCATTGGCCAATGCAGATAATGCTATTGGTGCGGGATGATTTTCTTTAGATAGGTTCATGTTGGTTTTATCATGACTTCAAATTTTGCGCAAGTACCTGCATCTCAACCTTCAAATTTTGTATTTTTTATGGTTTTATTAGGTAAACAATGGTGTTGTTAAGAATGAAAAGTAGAAAAAAGAATGGTAATTTTCGGCAGAATCGGAGAGAGTTCAAGGTAATTTTCTTCATAATTCGGAGCTGGATTTTGGCATGTGGAGTGGACTAATGTTGCGCAGCAGAGGGGTGTTTCAGATTGTAGCTGCTACATAGCAGTGTTTCTTCCACCCCTGCATTCTGTTTTGTGGCAGTGTGTTCCATCTGCAACATATCCTTTTTTCTGCTCTTAACTTTGGTATGCAATTGTTTTAGCTCTGTTTAAAAAATTGTATTGCCTCTTTTTGATGGATGTTTGTAATTGTCTCCTGCTGGTTTATTAATATAGATGGTTGTGGTTTAGCTCTTTAGTGTTGTTGGGTTTGGTATGTTTTCTTAGGGATGGTTTCTGATGTTCTCTCGGTCTTATTTCCTTTTGTTTATTATGCTATATGATATCCATTCAAAGTCTATGGCTGTTTTGGGGGATTATTGTAGCTTCTTTCAATACACAAGCGTATGAATTTGTTTTGTAGCCGTAGTTTCTGCAAGCACATTGTTTTGATTGAAAAACTGCATGCATGAATGTTGATTCAGCAGGAATGTTGGTTTCAATTGATCACATTTACTAATGGTTACTCTAATGCCAGCTGGTGTCTTTTCAGGTAAACACAAATACGAGTAATAATAGTTTTGATAGTCATAATGATAGGCGTGATTTTCGATTTCATTTTTGTAATTATTTTGGACCTCAGTGTGTTTTCTGGTAGAGCACACTTTTGTAATATCACTTCACTGGCTAAGCTTATTTAGCACTTGCTCTTGCTTTATTCTACTACTAATTTATGATACAACTATTCCTTATTATATATACTAACAATGACCACAAGAAATGAGGTTGACTGACCACTCATCTAAATTATTTCAATGGTTACTCATCCAAATTTTTAATTTTTCTTTTTAAATATATGGTAGATGATCGACATAAACAATAACAGACTAATAACAAGATAGTAAAGGCAGCACTCATCAAATTAAATTGGTTTTCGTAAAGGTTGTTGAATGAAACTCATATTTGAATAAGGAGGATAAAATAAAATATTGTTTGAATTAAGTTGAAACCATAATGTTTGATATAAGAACATCTTTTTATGTTGCTCTTACTATATTTGCTAATCCACTGCTCTTACATCAACATCATCAAGCGTGCACTGTTTTACAGTAAATAGAGTGATAGTACTTTTGCCGAAGACCTGGTGGTTTGTTTCTACGTAGATCTAAATAAGCATATAAGGGGAAAAATCGTATATATGTTTGCTTGAATAGGTGGAACTCATCATTGAATCTTTTGCATAATTTATCATTTTGTTAGTTAGTTAAATAGCATATAACTATGGCAATTTTAACAGTTAGAGAATATCATTGACATGGTTGAAGCTATATGTTTAAGGAGGAACATGAATCCCAATCTAAAATATCCATTATTTTGATTGTAGATTGTGTTGTATTCATACTATTTGAGTTAGATATAATTATATATGTGATAGGTGATTTAAAATGGTATTTATAGAACTTTATACTTTCCCTTCAAAAAAAAAACGTGCTTATATTTTATGCCTTTTTCCTCACTTAAGAGTTCCCAACTTATTCCTTATTTTTAAATGTGATGAAATCCTATTTTGTATTGATAAGTTGGACATTATCTTGGAATTTTCTGTTTTTATCTGTTTATTGTTGGTTTGGTTTTGCTTTAGTTGTTGCTGCCTCTTTTGTTGATTGCAGAAGTGCCTTTGCTGATTTTTTTTCCTTCCAGATCTGACATGGGACTGTTTTTTGAAGTATACTGATTTTGGTGGAGTTGGAGTGAAGGTTTTATGATTGGCATGTAGTATCTTTTTTCTTATTTGATATCTATAGATTTTCTTTAGAATATTTGTGGCTGTTTTGGTTCGTTTTAATCTCTGGTGTGTGGCATGTTGATTCAGCAGGAATGTTGGTTTCAATTGATCACATTTACTAATGGTTATTCTAGCATATATTCTAATATTTGCAACTTGAAACTCAGAGCTAGGCTTACGAATCCCTTCAAATACATTGTAAACGAGCTTAACACATATTCTAATATGATTGTTCAAACTTACACATATTCTATGAGTGTTTTCTCGGCAACTTAATTTATTAGATTGAGCTCCTGTATACTATCATGTCATTTGTTAAAAAAATTGGGGTATTATATTGTTTCACCTAATTTTGCTAAAACATGGATGTTTCTTTGCAGAAGTACCGAATAGGCGCGGTTCTAATAGCCAGACTAATGAAATCCTTGGAACCAGTGGACATGTTTTAGCAAATGCCACACATGTGTCTCACGACCATTCTGTTGGATCTTTTGATGGCACATGCGGTGAAAACCGCGAGGATTCTGATATACCAGACAATGAAGGTAAACTAGCAATGAACACACTTGGTTTCTATGCTATTCTATTTAGATTAAAATAGAAGCACACACACCTATTTGACCAAAAACTAAATTTTAATATACCAGGTGTATGTCAGTTTTGCACACTATGGAGTTGCTCTAAATGATTTAAATTAGTGTTAAATTACTATCTAACAAGATCGTATTACAGTACTTTTTTTCTCCAAATACATAGGAAATATATTTACTCAGTACAGAAAGAAGAAAGAAAGAAAAGATATATTAGAGAGATTTCGTACATGGAAACAAGGAAGAATATATTGAAAATGAACAGCCAGCCCAAGTAGTGCGTTAGATGCTCAAATAGTGAAAGATATATTAGGAACTAAGACTAAACAAATAGTGCATTAGATGCTCAAGTAATAGTTGAGACTTTTCTGCATAGATTTTACTATCGTAGTTGATATACATATGCTGCTTTGTTTGGATTTCTTATATCTCAGTTGGTAGAACACTTTGTTTCTTTACAAAAACTGAAAGTTATAAAAAAAAACAATTAAGCGGAAAAGAACATTACAATACTCTCAAATTTGTTTATTTCATTTGATTCAGTGATTCATTTGGATGATGATGTAAGTGTAAACCAGAACCATCTTTTTCAAGCCACATACACAATTTTGTCGTCTGTCACATCTACTAATGAAGAATCAATAGTTGAAAACTGCCTTCAAAATCAGGAAGACGAAGATATCCCACCAAATTCAGGTAATGTTGCTTTTTGTCCCTGCAACTTTATATTTATACTGTGTTGCTAATATCATATTGGATGAATATGAATTTTCATCGTAAAATTATATTGGTCCAAATATGATTTCTTAACGTATATAGTTGTTGTATTTGAACAGACATCAGCACTGACATTGTACATCAGAATTGCACTGATATGTTGTTGGAAATATTTTCGTCTATTCGATCAGGTACCATTATTTGTAATTTAAATATAAATATGTTTGCTTTCATCCGAGACATTGTTACAATATATACAATTGATGATACTCGCGTTATTTTTAGATTCTGTTGAAAGTGTAAGTTACGAGGATTTTGGGCAACCAGATTGTATATGCAAAGATTGTGGATCACACATGTGGTATGGAGAAAGGACTCGCAAGGATTGCAAGCCAATAGTGCCAGAATTCTCTATGTGTTGCAGGGAAGGGAGGATCAAAATTGCGTACCCACCGTTGCCTGAACCTCTTGCTGATTTGTATTACTCTGACAATAGAAGAAGCAAGTACTTTATGGAAAATATTCGATCTTTTAACAGTATGTTTGCCTTCACATCAATGGGTGGCAAGATTGACAGCTCTATGAATAGTGGGAACGCTCCTCCGACGTTTGTTTTGAATGGCGAAAACTATCATCGAATAGGTAGTTTGCTGCCAATGGAAGGAAATGACCCAAAGTTTGCTCAATTGTACATTTATGACACCGACAATGAAATCAAGAATAGAATGGCAACTGTAGGGTAAAATGTCATTAAATTTATATGTTATGTTACCGTAACAGGGTCGATGTCGTGGAAATTGTTTAATATGATACATTACAAAGGTTTCTGACAATTTATTTTATGAATTGAATTATACTATTTTTTGGATTCAAGTAAAATGTTTACTTTCATATTTGCGCTATATTTTTTCTTTTGAATGACCCGTGCGTTAGCACGGGTCGATGGTCTAGTATAAATAATATTTACAACAACCCTTGAGGCCTTGACGCAAATGTATGAGTGTAAGAGAGGTGTTGAATCAATGGAAGTTAACCACTCTGTCTGAACTGTTGATTCTTCTTCCTTCTTCATCTTCTTCTATGTTCTAACTCTTTAGTTTAGCTCATTCATGGAAATTAAATATGGTTTATTACAGAATTTTTAGCATAGATTCTTACAGGAATGAAGATGGATATTAAAGAGCCTTTATGTTCTTCACATCTTCTATACTTTTTCAAATGACGTCAAACACAAGTCCCATATTGACAAGATTAACAAAAACGTGAAGGTTTATATAGAAAAAGAGGTCTGTAATAACTGGGTAATGATGTAATGGAATTTAAATTCCAAAATTTATATTATTTATATTCCAGAATAATCATACCTTTTTAAAAAGATACATTTAAATTTAAATTCTACATCAGCATTGCAAATTTCACTTATAAGTTCATTCAAATAAAAAAAAAACGAATTTGTAAAGGAATTACATACAGTAATTTTCTGTTACTAGTTGTGTTAATAATTTTTTAAAGTACAAAAATTACTCTTGCGAAATATTTATCTACTTTATGTAGTTTCATAACATGTGCCCTTAGAACTCAAAGTTAACACTTTAAGCTTATATTTAACTTTTCTTTTCTTTTCTCTTATACTCTTAGAGTGTTGTGAGATGTAGTTACGTATTTGCTTTGGAAGGTGTGGGTGTACTAGGTTAGATATTTCACTTACATCAAAATTACAAATTTCACTTTTTAAGTTTATACTAATAAAAAAATACGAATTTATGCACTTACGTATAAAGGAATTACATACAATAATTTCTCCCTCAAAAAATAAAAAATACAATAATTTTCTGTTACTAGTCATGTTGTTAATTTTATTTAAGGTATAAAAATTACTTTTTCAATGCAAAATATCTATTTACTTTATGTAGTTTCATAACATGTGCTCGTAGAACACAAAGTTAACAAAACTCATTAATTAATTAAGAACTTTTAAATTACGAGATATTTTTTTACTTTCTTGCTTGTCAAGTCATGCTGGACATAAGGATATTTCTTGAACTGCAAGACAAGCAGAGAGGGGCCTATATATATGTTATATTTCTTCGTTACAAGACGCAAGATCATAAACACTTTAAGCTTATATTTAACTTTTTTTTTCTTTTCTTGTATTCTCTTATCTTAGAGTGTTGTGAGATGTAGATACCTATTTTCTTTGGAAGGTTTGGGTATACTAGGTTAGGTCAAAGGATGAGAGAGAAATTGAACCGTTGATTCTTCTTCATTCTTCATCAATCGTTTATGTTCTTCACTCTTCAGTTTAACTCACTCATATGGAAATTGAAAGTGGTTTATTGCATAAATTTTAGAATAAATTCATACGTGGATGAACATGGACATTAAAAAGCCTTTCTGTTTTTTCTCATTTAATTTTACTTCATTGTTGGACCTTGTCTTTCAAATGGTGTCAAATACATGTTCCACATCGACAAAATTAACAAAAACGTGAAAGTTTATATTAAAAAGAAGTGCATAAGAGGTAGATGATGTAGTGATTATGGAAATTAAATAGCAAAATTTAAATTTTATAGTTGCTACAAGTTTTTGTAAACTTGTTTCTACCTTTTTTCTCTCTTATATTCGTCTTGTAAAAATTTGCAACTTTATGTTTCTTTGTTGCGATTGTGTTATTTTATTTTTTTCTCTCTAACACTCCCTCTTTTATTGGATGAAATCAATGTATGTCACATCACTTTGTGTGTGTTCAATTTTCAAAGTGTAAACCCACAATGATTTTAACCAATAAGAGAGTATTACAGAGAGTGTTCAAAAGAGAGTGTTGCTTGCATTACTCTTTGGTTTACTCTTGGGATAAGTGTTCGTTGTATTCTTTGTGGTTCCATCATTGTTCGATCTTACACATCAGACAAGAATGGTGGCATTGTGAAAGTGTTGCAATCACAAATCTCATTGTGTAGTTTGGGTTAGAGAAAACTAATGGAAGACTCAATTTTACCGTGTGGATTTTTCAAGTCAAATATGTGTTGATACAATCGGGATTACACAAGGTTTTGATTAATACATGAGCATTGATTGACATTGATGCAAAGTGTATTGTGAGATTATATTAGTGGTTGAATGCTACCTGCCAACATGGATGTTGCATCATAAATTTTCAGCGTATTACTCGGTTCAAAAAGCAAGGAAGAAGTTCATCTACCTAATCAAAGAAATCTAGCTACCCATAAGAGATATGGAAATGAGATTAAGAAATTATGCATGAATAGATGATGAAGAGGTTGGTAAAATTTTGTTTTGAAGTTGTTTCCTTAGCCTCCGCCGCAAGGAAAACGAGTTTCTGGCCCTTTTTTGTATATTTTTCAACATTTTGTTGGTCATGCCCCTTTTATAGAGTTCATGAAGTCCTGTTTTTCAGTAATCTATCTCTCTCTCTCTCTCACTATCTCTCTCCTCCTAGGTGGTCTAATATTCTTCGAAAATTTTAAGAGTGTTAACCTAATATCACAAATAAATAATTATCTATACTTTGACTAACTCTATTTATTTGAACAATTCAATTAGGTCTAAATCAAAAACTATAGTCAGTAGTCATTCAATCTTACTAATTCATGATATATAGTGTGAATATATATAATAAAGTATTAACAACAATTGAATTGAATAAAAAAATAAAGATTCATATTCCTTAATTCTAGTCAAATCTGAATGGAACTTATTTGGATAATTTGAATTCAATATAGCTAGCCAATCACCCTTCCTTAGTTTGGTTTAATTTAGCAACTCACTTTTCATCACCGATCAATTTTTGCATCAACATTTTTTTTATTAGTGTGATCTTTTGATATGTAATCTGCGCTATGTGATTTAAAATATGTGATTACTCTCACCAAGATGGATGACCCAAATACCAACTCAATCTAATATGTTGATGGGCACTTTTTTTTTTTTTTTTTCCTTCATCAAAGTTATCATTTTATTTCAATTACTGTAATTTCCTTGATTAATGAAGTCAAAAAATATCTCTGTCTTGGTATTGTAGGAGCTTACATCCTTAATTTGACACACTTTAGCACTCACAACATAAACTCAATTGCGATAATAATAAACACAAATAACTAGAACAAGAAAAACTATTAAATGTAATATATTAGTACATTAATTTGGATATTAAAAAGCTTTTGAATAAGCACAATATTTTGCATACACACTTTTTTATTTCATATTGAATGATGAAGAACAATAGGGTATTGAAGATCTTAAATTTGTTTACATTATTTTTAGTATGATATTGTTAGATGAGGATGAAGGAATAACATTTTCTTTTTGGTGTTAACCCTTAGTTCCTAGGAAAATGAACCATGATAATTCGAAGTTCAGTCGAGATGTAAATAGTCCGACCAATAATTATTCCATCAGGAATCGAACTCGGGTTTCGTGAATAATATTAATACCATATTTGGGATGTATGTTTGCAAGACAATAGATGGCAACAATACTCAAACGGCTAAAAGAGAGGCAAATTACTGTTTTGTTAATAATATGATATCATGCATGCAGTCAATAGAATGTTATATTAGCTTCCTACTATCATTTTTTTATAAAGCTATCTCTCTACGAAGCTTACAAGCCAAAAAAGATGTTAAATACATTGAAACATACACAAAGACAAAACATTGAAACATCTTAATAAACTGCCTAGGAATAATTTACATTCGGAACCTCATACATAAACCAACAGTCAACCTTCAGTTGGGACATCCATTTTCCGAGTCTGGGAATGAAACATTTCAACTATATCAGCAGCAGTGCTACATTCGTCTGGGTTTCTGTCTGACACTCTGCAAATAAATCTTGGAAATCTGATAGAGATGCCTCGAGAAGGATGAACCAAACCAATGGCAGCATGGTGAACTGGGGATACTGTAAAGTCTGCACCTCTTATTTCCCAAACAAGTTGTGGACAAAACCACATGTCTGGTGTCTCTCCTGTTTGATAATATGGCGGCTTTTTTGACAACAATTTGTCCTCAGAAAAGAATTCTTTCATCTGCATCACAATATCAATCTTCATGTCAATGATGATAAAAGAATGTTTCCACCAAGTTAAAAGCTTAAAAAAGAAGTAACAGCCTTGTGCATCTTCAGTTAACAATCATTGTGCGGTGTCTTGAAAACTCTAGTTAAAAACTGACGAGGGGTCAGTTTAGCCTTGTGCTATTACTACAACAGGATAAAGTTAAAAAATCATGATATCAATAAAAACTAGCTTCTCACTAAAAGCTTTCTTTTGCTTTGATCATACTTTCTCAGCCCTGGCCCCCTGTTTCTTTCTCCTACCTACGCCCAAGTTCATGCTAAACGCAGCTAGTAGGCTGAATCAAATATATATAGTGAAAAGTAAATGACCATCATATGTCAAAATTTTGTTTAATATCAAATCCTACGCAAATTTATACAAACTTTCACTCGCTCCAAACTGCAAAAAAATATTCTCTACAAAAAAATAATTACAAATATGAAAAACATAATTTCCGCAAGGATGTCCCAGAGAGCGTGGTAGACCAGGGAGGTAACCAAAATACTCCCTCCGTCCCAATTTATAAGCAAAAAACACAAATTCACACTTATTAAGAAAACAAAAACATAGTAGTTTGAGGTATAATTTTTTTGTGTTATTCTTGGAATAAGTTTAATGGAAAGATGTAAAAACAATTCTTATTGGTTAATGATTATGGAGAGAATAAAAATGAGAACAAATTGAATGCAATTTACATTTAATGTTACTTTGGAAAAGATGATTTTTTTGAAATAACATAAAAATTGGTCTTTTTTGCTTATATTTTGGGACAAAGAAAATGTGATTTTTTTGCTTATAATTTGGGACAGAGGGAGTATGTGATTATTCTGCTATTTGATTTTAAATATTCTGATTATGTAACAACAAAGGTTGTCTCCCCTGCCATAAAAAATTACTCTGGTCTTCAAGGTCCAAATTGTTCATTTAAGTTTCCTCGTGTCCTATCTTCCCGAACATGAATGACCAATATAATGGCTAATGTAATGACTACTAACTTGTAAAAGTCAACATTAAAGAAGTAAAATATCATCTATAACGATCCATGCAAGCATAAGTAACATTGATATGGCATATTAACGACTTTAAGTGAAAGGACTGTGAAATAAAAAACTATAATATTATCCTTCAACTTTCTAGACGAAATGTCTAGGGTACTTCAGAGTTAGCTGGCACAGCCCATAGGATTCTGCATCTTCTACTATGAATGCATGATTAGCATGCCCAGAATATTTAAAAGGATATGACAAAACTACTTGTACCTCTATGTAAAATGAGTCTGTGAACCCAGACATTACTCGGCATACACTTTGATACTCCTCGGTTTCAGGATTGAAACATGCCATGAGAAATGGACTATACCTGCGAAGTAAAAGATTCAGACCAACAACAGTGCAGTAACTCACTCACTTATAAAAAAATCATCATAAACAAAAGGCATATAGTGCTCCCGTCATGACGGAATCTAGGGAAGCGTCGGAGTCAATGCATATCCGTGGTTGAGAACTCTTATCATACATTTTGTATGAGATTGATTCCAGAACTGGAACCCATGACCTTTAGTTACAACTAACAACATCAATCACAGTATCAAGCTCCCTACTTAAAACAAAATATCACGAGGCCATGAAAAATGCAGGGTCCTTTCCTTTTCTATTTGATGTGTTAACAAAGTTCTAAAGTATTACATGAAGTTCTAAAGTTTGTGTTCATCAAATGAAATTATAAATGGAGTTATAAAAAGGAGCTTCACACCATTCAAACCATACTCTCAATACACCAAATATATGCTCACCATGAAATACAATTTAACAATAAACTAATTAATTTGGTAGTTCTTAGTTATTAGCCTAGCCCCCCCCCCCCCCCCCCCCCCCCCCCCCCTCTTTCGGTAACTAATATCTGACAAAATTCTTAATCCCTCTACCATCGGTGCCTTTGAATGCCATGGAGCTGCTCAAAATACAAAACCATTGTTGGGTCTCCATTTAACAATTTAGGCATTTAGAGAGCTGGTAATTGATAGAACTTATGCAGAAATGCGAGAGAAAATGATTTAATTTTTTTTTTTTCCAGTTTTATTGCATTATCTCAAAAGATTTCAGCAGACATAAAAAAAAAAAAAAAAAAAAAAGAGATGATAAACTACCATCCAGCTTTCCTTCCATTTCCATGCCAAGCACCAATTGGTACTAAATCAAGAGTATCATTTAATCCTTCCACATAATCTCGCTTGACCTATAAAATGATGCCATGGGACATTAGACAGGTTCAATATCCCTTTCTCTGTGTGTATCTTGTACAAAGCAACTAAAGTACTGTAACACAAATAATAACCTTTAACCATTTGTCAGAACGCTTCGATGGAGAATACCCAGCATCAATATCCAACGTTTTCACCATAATTCCTTCACATGAAGAGTGTAGTGCATCTTCAAGGAAAGCATTTATTCTAGTTAACGTGGCTTCACACGTTAAGCAAGCATCATCTGCTTCGATCTACAATTGAAGTGTTCATTTGTACATAAGCGCATTAAGTGAGGTCCACTCAAGAAAGAAAAAAAAGAAAATAACAGAAGTAAACTTAACACTCACAGATGTTTCTTTTGCATATTCAAAATACCGAGGTCGTTCATCATAGAACAAATCCTTCAGATCTGTATGAATTTGAAGACATGAAAAAGCATTAACAGAAGTGTAATTATGAATTACAGTATATTTTGTCTTGCATGAAAATGCAGAAGATTCATAATCTAAATGACCAGATGCATACACTTTCGTCTTAGGCGGAGAGGGAAACCCAATAACCTGCAAACAGTACTTCAATGGATCAGCAAGACTGTATTTGAAACACAATATCAACTGCTTAAAACAAATAATCTAAATGTCTTACATATTATAAAAAATTCGCTTATATTCATCTACTTTCCTTTAATTTGAGATCCATAGCTTAATCATTATTGATCAACTGCAAAACTAATTAATAAGTAAAGAAAACGTAACATTTTTACCCTATCTGTTTTTCTAGATAACACAATATAACATTAATTACACCATCTTGCATACTATCCATCGATACACAAAAAATATGATGGATTAGAAGCTTATGAGGTGGATAGTTTAGCATATACTCCCCTTTGATCACTGATTCACTATATTATCCTGCCTTACACAGTACAGATAACCGAAAAAGGGCAGTCAACAAAAATTACTTGTGTATTGTCCATGAGAATTTCTACCAAGTTTGCAACTAATTCTAATAAAATTGGGTAAAATGAAGTTTTAGATAATTACTGTTCTCCATTTGCAAACATGATATCGAAGACAAAGATGCAAATGCCCACCTGCATGAACAATATAATAAAAACAAATCCTGAGAATTCAACTGAAAAAAGAGTCAAAGAAGAGAAGTACAAAGAATATTAGAAATCCCCCAGAACAGCAACAAAGGCTCACTAAATGTAGGAGAAAATGGTACACAATGATGTTTAAAAACACAGGTGCTACAGTGGAAAGACTCAATTGTCGTTGATGAAACCAAATTTAGCCAGCAGAATTTTGTCATTCAGTTGTCTAGTTTTATTATCTGAGTTGCCTCCAGATCTGTGCCTATAATTGAAATCTACTTCTTGAACAAAAAGATGACAGATTAGGAGGATTTGCCACCCGCTTTTCTCTATGTAATATTTTTTCACGTCTTAATAAATTTCTATTTTTATCTATAAAAGGATAGATCTTACCACCAACATTAGCAAGAAACATTTGATGGCCAAAAATCCTCGTGCATTTCAGAAAAAAAAAAATATCATTATGCTTGGTAAGTTTTAACTAAAGGCTCTAAAGTGCCAAGCACATGGGCGCTTGATATATATGAGAGAAAATTCCAAGTAAGCAGCTCACTATCACACATATTTCTGCACTGGATCAAGTTGAAGATATCCTTACCCAGTCTTTATCTAATCCACGTTTCTGTTCACGCAGAGACAAACACATGGCATTGACTACTTTTCAACCACCCTGACATTGGAGAGGGAATGACTACTAGTACATGGTCAATACTGTGTATCATAAGTAGCAGATTTCTAGGACACTCGAATACACCACTGAGTTAGCTAAGCAATGACTATTAGTCTGCTAGTGTGGTGGTTATTCTGTTAAGACAGCTAGTTAGATTTGAAATAACTAATGTGATTCAGAACATAATTGTTCTCTACATGATGGAATTCTTTTAAGCATGAATGCGTTTCTCTTTCTTTTATCCATGCAAGTTACTGACCTTTATGCTCTCTTTGGTGACTAAAGTATATTTGCCTCCTCTCCCACGTGAAGATAGCTCCTGGAAAGACATAATCCTACATCCATTTTTTCTATCGATGCCAACAACCTGAAAGGAACAAAAACCATAAAATTAGAATGGAATAACAGAAGATTAACTAGCAAGAGCAAATAAAAATTATTATATGGCAGAAAACAGCTGTGTACCTCGGCATCAATTATGAAAGTTGATGCAACAGGCTTGCAAGATTCCTTTATCATATCAACCAGATCAGGGAATCTCGAAGTTGATTCATCTCCATTTCTTGAAAAAACATGAACTGATCCATCAACTAATTTGTGAATTTGAGCTCGCTGACCATCATACCTGGAAATACATTTATCTTAGCTTAGCAAGTCATTTGAAAAAGAGGCACAATTCGTCCTTTCCCAACAGAGAGACAAGTAAAGCCAACGAATCTCAATATCCAATAAAATCACTAAATTGAAAAGTATCACCAGTAGAATACAAAGATCGGACATTTCAATTATATGCACGAAGATATGATTTCTCACAAGAAATTTGGAGTTGAAAGAGATTTCAAATGTTACAGTTTAAAATTTTGCATTTCTTACTGCTTCATTTGTGTACAATAATGCAAGTAGTCAATGTACAATGAGCATTACAGTTTTATCACACCCAAGTATTCAGTATATCATCAAATATGTAAAATTTAGCTTATGACATGGCCAGAAAAGAAATGTACGTGTTGATTTTAAGTGTAATAATGCATCATGAACTAGTTCACACTAGTGTGAATGACTCTAATACCAAACTAAGGGCTGAAGAACAAAACAACAATACAGCCAGATTAGAAATCAATTTTAATAAGTTACAAATAAGATTTGGAAATCAAAATTTGCATGACAGAATGTTAATGGTTCAGTTTTAAATTTGCAATCAATAATTATATAATGAGTTTGCCTTGCACTGCACTCCTACCTTTCAGCTCATCTTGAAAAGGTACATGACTTGGGTTCAGCTAATTTCAAGGAATTTTTTTAATTGGGATTGATTTATTTATTTTTATTCATCTCACTATATCTTATGATTTAAAAATCAGTCTAAAATGCTTTTAGCATGTGTTATAATAAAACTCTATAGAGAAATGCCTGAGGAGACGTACACTAAAATTTTACCAGATTCATCGTATTTAATGCTCTATTGATATACCACTCACTTTCAATTTTCAAGGCATGTAGAAGTAATAATGTAGGTCAAAACTTCATATCACCCAGTATTATTATATTACACATCCAAACAAGATTTTAAATAATTACTAGCTATACTGTGTCCATGATTGTGCAATTAGATCTCAAAGAAGACATGAAGATAATTAAGTTAAAGGAAAGTAAGTAATTAAAGATAAGACATACTTATATTCACATGTAAATGCTTTATTTTGAAATAGCTTCAATGCTTGGGGAATGCCATTGGTGATCCTACAAAGAAAAATAAAAAGGAAAATACATTACTATAGGATAAAGAATATGAACGGTATTACCAAAGTGAGTACTGTTGAGTTAAGAAAAGAAGGTTCTAGAAACTTTGAAATTAATCATAAAGCACTCAAGAGAGAGCCAATACATAAAATAGTAACAAACAGGGCATATATATGAAATAGTATATACTTTGCAAGCATAGGCTTGATTGGGATTCCTGGAACCATTGATAAACTTGAAACTGAAAACTCAATGCCTTTGTTCATGAGAGATGGGACTATGATATCCTGCATAAAAAGACAATGAAAATGTGAAACATCGTCAGAATACTGCATTATTGCTCATACAAGGCCAAAACTAGGTAGATTATCCTCAAGATGTCAGCATTTACACAAACAAATAAGACACGCAAAGAGTCTCGCATTTGATTATATAAGGCCTGAAAACATGCTTATAAGTGGTGGGCAATCCTCACCTTACACGCCGGTTTTGTGAGAAATGAGTTATGCCCAACCCAAATTCTAAGATCAAGAGAAATTAAGAACATTTTAACATGAACAAAATTATAGGACATTCACATTGCTAAGAGTCTCGGATGGTATTCCTATCTACAATCCATTGGGCAACCCGCTAACGGGTTATTCTGGTCACGCTCCAAATGTCCAATCCTAGGCATTAAGGGTGTGTTGAGAATCCGACATTAAATGTGATATGGCCTGAAAATTTGTTTAAAAGTGAGAACCATCCCTCACCTTATAAGTTGGTTTTGTAGGGTTGAGATTGGAAAACCCAAATTCTAGACACAGAGTTATAATAACAACATAGTAAATTATTTGGTCACATTTAACATTTGGTGTGGTGACGTAAACCTATATTATTTCCTCATTCCCACATTTAACAAAGATATTAAAAAACACACATACATGCACACAAACATTTAGCGCCAAGATATTCAAAAATGCACATGCATGCACACATAAACCTATAATATTTCCTCATTCCCACATTTAACAAAGATATTCAAAAATGTACATACACACACAAACATTTAGCGCCAAGCTATCTATCTTTTAATATATGGAAGTACAAAAAGTGTGAGCGACACACTCTCTAACACTCCCTCTCTTGTTGGGTGAAATTCATGTGAGCCGTCTCAACATTTTGCGGGACCCATTTTCAAAATAGTGGGACGTACATAAATTTTATCCAACAAGAGAGTGTTGAAAATAGTGTTACTAAACTATCACTCCTCATAGGAGTAATGTACAATAACTTAATGAGCACAATAATACAATAGTTTCAAGAGAAATTCTAGCAATACATTCTTTCAACACACCCGTAATAATTGACTGAAATTCATGTGGCTCTAACCAATGAGGGAGTGAATTCTACCAAAAAGAGTGGAAGCCATATAAATTTCGTCCGCTAATTAAGAGTGTGTCACTAACATTCCTCACAGTTCCAGTCATAAAACCTATATATGGATAAGACCAACTATTCAAATATTAAATACTTACCAAATTTGGCAGTATGTTATATGCTTCAACAACTTCAACAGAAAGGACCTGGAAAGGTGGGCAAAATCATTAGTAAAAGAAATAGATCTATTTCTTTTAGAGAATTTTTCACACACAAAACAAGTCCCGGAGAATTTTTTACGCACAAAACAAGTCCCATGAACCTTATGAGCATGTAAAAAATTATTAATGTCAATCCTATTAAGCATTGTAGCACAAATAAAACTGACAACTCTGCATGTAGCTTCATCTTTCCACGTAGAAGCTTTCAAAGCATATTTTGGAGAATGGGTACAAGTTCTTATATTGGCAAAAGATAAATGATAAACATTCAATGTTTGGACAAACATGAATGTTAGATAAATGAAAAGGAATCGAGAAAGCTAATAGTTGAACACAAATCTACAGATCACCGAATCATTGAAGTTGCACAGATATTTGGAAGCTACCATACAATTGCTTTTGCATTACCTAGAAGGTAGTTACAAAAAGAATAAGCTTTTCGGATTTCATACATATAGGCTTACCCTCTGAATTTGACAGGATTGTTTGTTAGATTTATAGGTTTTGGCAGGAGTGTAAAAGATAAAGAGCTCATGAATGTGAAATCTCTGATGCTACTAGGTGAGAGCATGTCACTTAAATTATTTGGGGGGTTGGGTCAGGAAAATTTGAGGCCTATTGCATTTACCTCTGAAATCACGTTTTCAATGGAATTACGTCATAATTTAGATCAAGTACAAGATTATACAGAATGGCTAGGATTGGCAAACTTTGCATAACTGGTGTGCTTTCTTGTTTGATTAGCTTGTATTATATTTTCCTTTCTCTGAGGAGAATTTAAAATCATTTGTTCCTGAACCCTTTTTTTGTAGTATCTGATAATACTTCCACTTTTGTTGAAAAGGAATAATTAAAGTGTCCCTTTCCTAGATATACAAACAGATTTAAAAGAATATAGTCATTCATACACCTTCCGCCATAGATTATCCAATGAGGTTATCCTATCCTATATTTCCTATTGTCCCACTAAACGAAAGCTCCTCTAGACCTCTACACATAAAATGCCATATGAAAAGTAACCATTATGCCAAAATAATATCAACCATTACAAAAATAGACAGAACAGTAAAATAACATAAATTGGCCATAGTAAAAAAAAAAAAAAATGATTCCAAAATAGACCTGAAGCGCTGCCTTCAATTTTTCTGCTGTTCCTTCTTGGCACACAGTTGGGAGAGAATTCATAACAGCAGCATGAGCCAATGCAGGCAAAACAGTTCTAAGCATTGCCCCAATCCTCAAGTTCCTGACCTACACAAGAAGCAAATTTGAGAAGAAAGGACACTTGTATGCAGAGATAAAATCTAGAAAAAAGGGTATTTCATAAATATAATCATCAACCATCATATGTGTAAACTCAGAATAGTAAATATGGAAATATGTTTTGAGAGAGAAGACCATCAATCTAGCCAGGTATGGTTATTGATGAACTAACTATACATAGTTCCAACATTTGAGAGAAAACAGAGAACAGAAAGTGTGTAATCTGTATTATGATTAACTGAATGTAAAACTGTTATATCAATGCTATATATCACAAGAGAGGAAAGTTGTTGACATCACCATATTAAAGCAAAATATTCAATATCGAGGAAAACTCAGAGTCAAAAACTTTGGCCTTTTCACATGAAGGACCTCAACGCTATGAAATGATTAACTAAAGAAAGAGGATTCGCTCACTATCATTTTTCCCTCTCTGCTGGATTAATCTTCAAAGGCAAACATAAACATATTTTCCAAGATTAATATATTATTTTATTCAATGAAAATGTCTGGGATTATTATACACAAATGATATATACATTATACAATGAAGCGAGTAAAACCATAACAAGAGAAAAACCAATGTTGAAATAAAAGTGCAAAACTATTAAGGAAATTCATGTAAATCAAGTAGGTTAAGACCCTAGAATCAAGAGTGATAACTTCGGGATAAACTCTAGGGGATTGATTGAGGAATGATAGATTGAAGAATAAATTAACACATAGAATGCATTCCTAATAGGATGAGAATAAGCTATGGTGTGCTTCATTCGGGGACTCTCTCATTCTCTGCTGGTCCGAATACACCCTTCTTTCTCTCATATTTGTGAACACCACCAAATATGTGAAGTCCGAAAAGTTGCATAAAACATGACATTCTCATTTTTCCAATATCAGATAGACATAAATCCAAAATTCTTAGACCTAGCAATACCTCTTCTTTCCCGCAGACAATCAGTTTACATATATCTATAAATTTGACTAAAATACAAAACAAATACCTATATTAAATTTATAGCCCTTAGTGAGATTTATGGCACGCTATACCTAGAAATGGAATAAACTCCCCTCCATCTAAACTACTTTGCACTCAAAAACAGGGGTTATTTACCAAGGTTCGAACAAGAAACTTCATCTCCTTTTCACGGCAGGAACGCATGAGATGAACAATGATGCCTTTCTTTCGTAATGTGCTTCCATTGCCTGTTTGTACACTGATGAGCACTACATAAGAACATGTAGAACAATACTTAAAGATTAATTAAAAAGAAAAAAAATGAAAGAACTAACATTGAAGGAAAAGCAATAAAAGCATAAGATAAACAAATTTTCCAATTGGACCCTTTACTTTATAATACCTTATCTTTCGTAGTGCAGAGTAAATATCCTTAATTAGAAGCGGTGTAGGTGGTGCGAGCAATCTCTGTGTTTGACGACACTCTTGAGCAACATCACCTTTAAAATCCCAAATTATTTCAATCATTCAAAATCTTCAACTGATATAGGTTTAGTTAAAAAGCCAAAAACTATAAAAATCATCCAACCAAGGTCGCCAAGTTTATTATACATCTCCCTTATTTTCAATCGGTTTGTCCCGCATGCCTCTTCGAGTGCTGTAGTGACTAAACTTCCACCAATATTTAGTTCCTGCATTAAAGGCATTTCACACGGATCTTTATTTGTGCATAATAACCCTCATTGCCACATAGAAGCAAAAGAAACATAAATGATTAACAACCAGAAATAGTTTTGTACTTTTCCATATAAAAACTGCAATATAATGACCACTGAATTGGCTTCTGGATTACAGAGGCTGTTTTTTTTAATCAGTATGCCCATGTGTTATTTACCATCAAATAAATAAATAATAACTATAGTTTTGAAACCAAGGTTACACTCCTTACTGCCATGATCTAAAGAAAAGGAGGATCAAAACAAAAAGGAAATAAACATTCAAAAGCCAAGGGATGAAAATTGGTGGGTTTTGATCCAAAGAAACAACAATAATGAAGGGCTAAAATACAATATATGAGAGTGTGTTTTTAAGGAACTCAGGTTCAACACTTTCAAGTGAAGAGAGCTTTTAAATCTTGACACCAAACACAAAAAACCACAGGGACAGTATAAACTATAAAGGTTGTATTCTACAAATACTGAGTTAAAGTTTCAAACTCATGGCTAAATATGGTGAAAGTAAAAGCTTCCAAAATATCAAGACTGGAAATAAACCTACCACATTTTCATGATCTGCAGCAATTTTGTTTGTACATAGATAAACAGCAGGAAGCACGTCTTCTGGAGACAAGACCAACAAACTGTGTAATAGAAACATTGCACATACGTAATGTTTCTCAATCAGCCAAATACTGGTAAAACTGTTTCATTATTCCGAAAAGAAAAAGAAAGGGGAAATGGATAATACAAAGAGCATGATCAGTATGAAAAGACCTTCTGAACATGTTGCATAGTATGGAAGTAGCTTTTATCTTTCCTTTCTCATCCTCAAGCAGGCTGAAGGTTCGTGCAAGATGTAAATATGGCGCAGGTTGTCCATCTTTCCAACACGCTGCGCATTTATGCCAGTTGTATACACATTTTACAAAACAGACCTTGACTAAAAAGTGCGAATATAAAGTGCAAATTACTTCTAAACAGAGTAAATTTAGTGGTAGGGGGAGGAGGGATAAAATAAAATAAAATCAACACAAACCATGTTCTTTGGGGTTGTATTTATCAGATGGTAGTGATACATGAGTTGCATCTACATTATCTTTTAACACTCTATGCATAGAAATATCAGGTATAACTTTCAACTCTTTTGACACATACTTCTTCTGTAAAGGTCTGTCAACTTCGCATTCCCCTTGAACTGATATTTCCCTTTCACCGAGATTGCAAGAATTAGAGTAATATATATCCAATGCCTTATTGATGTCTCCTTTTGCCTCCTCAATTATAGTAATTGCTTGCTTTTTCAATGACTCGTCCCCATTTATTATTTGCATAAACTGATCAATCTCTTGCTTATACAAGTTTCCAGCATCAGTTGGCACCGATTCTTCAACTTCGGGGCTTTCACCGGGCTTCGATCCAAATTGATCAGATTGAGTATCACCAGGCATCACAGGCATTGCTTTGCCAAAGAATTTTGTTATTGTTGCCTGCTTTGAACCACTTGGTTCTGATTTTGCTTTGACTTTTACTTTCTTGTTTGACTTGCTTTCACTACCCTTCTTTCTTTTGGAAGGGGAAATCTGATTTGATAGTGCTTTCCTTAGGTTAGTCAATTTAGAGTCTTGACTTCGAAAAAGGTCCAATTTTTTTGATGTGCTGTTTGTAATGTTGAGGTTTGATTTTAAAAACGGACTGGCATCATTTGATGAGCAAGACTTGAGGTTTGATTTTGGAAGCGGACTGGCATCATTCGATGAGCAAGACCTGGGTGTTGGAACTGAAATTTGACTGGAATTTACTTGCTCATGAAATTCAGTTTCACGTTCAAAGAAATTAGAAACAGCTTCAACGACATTGCTCCCAGAGATGCTGATCAGATCTAACATCTGGCTTCGGGTGACCCACGTGGGCAAACAACAACTCAATTCCTGAACAACTTTCTCTTTTTCCTCGTCATTTAGCAATGTAGGATCTTCTACGCAAGTTTCGCCCATACAAGATGACAGACTCACAGCAACATCTGGATTAATACTTTTATCCCCTCCCACACCAGACGGCTTCACTTCTTTCTCGACGCTCTGCTCTGGTTCCGTATCATCACCAACATCATTCACGACCTCAAAACCCGATTTACCGGAGTCACACCGCTTAAAACCCTTTAAAAACTCATGCTTGTTGGCCGTCTCATCAACCAGCCCAGCAAAATACTTCCTCATTTTGTCAACATGTTTACTATCACTCTTCTCAACATCTAACCCCACAGTCGGAACAACCTTCTTTGGTTTCAAAAACCTCACATACTCCCTAAGCTCTTCGTAATTTGAATGCTCACTATACGGCACAAGATGAATCTTACACGAATCCTTCTCCCTAACCTTAAACTTATCACGCTTCACTTCATAAGTCCATCCAGTCGGCACAAAACCCACAACCTTCGAGTACCCTCTCTCAACCATAATCTCCTTCATCTTAACAAAATTCGGTCTAAAATACGGCCAAGTCTCCCCCAACACATTCCACCCAACAACATGCACATTACTCTCCAACCTATCCTCAGTAAACTCACCACTTTCACCATACCCAAGAGCCCTCAAAACCTCCATCTTCTTACCATCCACACACACTTTCTTCCCAGACCTCCGCGCAATCTCAAACAAAATCTTCTCCTTACCAACAACATAAGTAGCAACAAGAAACAAAACATCCTCACCATCACATTCCTTTACAACATCAACGATATAATCAACCGATTCATTTTGAGTCGGAAAAACAAATTTGGGATGACAATAAGTCGTATCTAAAAATACAACATCCGCACCAATAAATTCACTAAGATTCAAATCCAACAACATTTCACGATTAAACCTAAAATCACCAGTATGAACATACCTAGGGGATTCAGTTTCATTCACTTTAAAAAGAAACTGAACAGCGCCGGGGCAGTGATTGGCGTCGATTAGGGTTACGATGGAGCCGTCGATGATGACGGGTTGGTTGAGAGGGAGAGGGTGGACGAAAGGAGATGGGATGTGTAGGATTTGTTTGAGGAGGTGAGAGGTGATTGGGGAACAGAAGATGATGCCGTGGGACCAGGAGGAGGAGAGGGGGGAGTAGTGATCGGAGTGGAAGTGGGAGAGGAAGTAAGTGAAGGAAGAGGGGGTGGTGTGGCGGAAGGAGTCGATGAGGAAGCGGGTGTTAGGGATGAGTTTGGAGTGGGGAATAGTGGTGGTTGGGAGTGGTGGGAGGGGGAGGGTGGGTGGTGGAAGATTGAGGGATTGAAGTGCGGTGAGGTATAATTGGGTGGAGTTTAACGATTCTAGGGTTTGGGATTTGGATTTCGGAGCCATGGAATTGGAAATGGAAAAAGAATAGGGTTTTTTCAGTTTTCTCCCCCTTTGAACGAGGTGGTTAATCTATGGCGCCAAACACAAAGTCTTCTTCCTTTTGCCACGGGAGTGCTTCCTTTGAACGAGGTGGAGTACTTTTTTTTAACTGTTTGTTTAGCGGTGAAAGTTGCACACATTAATTAAATTAAATTAAATATACAAAGGTCAAAAATTATGGATTCAAATATACGTCAAATAATCTTACAATCGTTTGATTTAGCAATATATGCATAGAGTATAAAGTATATGTGAGTTGAGTCTCATAAGCTCATCAAAGTAAGAACAGACTTTAAGGTTCAACGAACGTTAACAAAGATACTTACAAATCATTTATCAAAGAGGTCATCACACTAATATCTGCAGTTGAATTCACGTACTTAAAATATAAGTCAACTTCTTACCAATTGAGTAAACCTTCGTTGACACTCCCTTTCATGATTTCTTATTCACTGATTTTTTTTTTCTCACTATTTAATCAAAGCATGGGCAAGTACTTAGAAAGTATTTAATGTTATAAGCAAAAGTGTCTATTTTGTTTTTTCCATAATCATATTTGAGGCCCGTCAAACATTAAATGTGAGTTCTTCTCTCGACCTAAATTCAAGAATTGATATGCCACGTTGTGGAAGTATGACTTCTTCGCTAGACCAAACTCATGATGCGTTAAAGCTTTAATCTACATGAGTATTATACGAGTATTTGCATGCGTTAAAGCTTTAATCTACATGAGTATTATACTAGTATTTATTTATTTTTAATGTTGATTAAAGTGATGAGTGAGTATTTTTATGTCAACTATCTTACCATTATCATCTCCAAGTATAATTAGGTCAACCTACTTCAACATTGTATTAAAAATATAATAGTGTTTGCTTGTTGTTAAGTTAATTTATGGAATTCAAATTCCATAAATTAACTGAATGCATGATTAGGATGGAGTTATTGGTAGGTGAAAATGCATTCTACTGATGGCCATAAGAATACATCCTGTTCTTCTGTGGTTGATGGATTATGGCATCAGATATTTTATTTTATTTTTCAAAAAAAAAAGATAAAACATAAGAATGTGGGGGATCTATTTAGTACATTTTTTTGAAGATGCTATGTCAAAAAAATTAAGATGTTCAATTTGAGAAATTAGATAAGTTGTAAAAATAAGAAATGGATGTTGTGTAACGGTAAACCAATATAGCCAAATACTAAAATTGTGGGGTTTGGATATGCTAAATTGTGGAGTATGGAGATGCTAACTTCAAGTCAAAATTGTCAAATAACAAAATCATCAAATACAGCAACAAGATATGATTATATAGATAAGAGGAAGTGATCTTAGTGTAATAGAACTGACCACCAGGGTTGAAGATGAAGTGCTTACGATTAGAATTAGACTAGAATATGTCAAGTTAGTTATACAAGTGATAAAATTCAACATCTCATCTCCATAACACAGCAAAATTTAACCTCAGTATATCATATTAATAATCTTTTACAAGACAATTTAAATGAAGTTACACTAATATATTCTGAGAAAAAAGCAGGAAATTGTAGGAAGGTGAGGGCAGTTGCAAACGATCCCAATCCAAATGGAAAGGAAAAGCAGAAAATTGTTTAAGAGAAGGGGAAGGGAGTTCAAAGAAGACTATATGTGGAGCATAAATTAAACTGCACACATATTGCTCACGAAGGCAAATGGTAGTGGCTGGAAAATTTGCTCGACAGAATGTTGAATACAATCGTATTTCAGTTCTCATTTTTTGTGGCTTCTCTTGGATGACCCTTTCCCTGACCGCTGTTTCCTTGAGTTTGCATTATAATTTTTCTGCCATTGAAGATTTGTATCAAATTTAACAGTAACAACTTAATCATTGTTCGATAATTGAAATGCTAGCTTTCTTTACCTTCTTTCCCGATCTCTTCTTATGCAGCTTCGGTCCGTTGTCATTCTTCTTTGTATTGTCCTAAAAGGTTTAAAAGAAAATTAGTTTTCCAAGCATATTTAATAATACATACATGAGTTTCTTTAATTTGATAAGTCTCGAATATTTGTTCGAGTTGCAGTTGAATGTAATCAAATTGTTAAAGAACCAACCTCAGTATCTTCGGTTTGGATCTCTGCAACCTCTTCGTTCTTTTTAAACCTTTTCTTATACGGCTTTGGTCCTTTGCCATTCTTCTTTGTATTATCCTAAAAATTTATCAAAGAAAAATTAGTTTTCCAAGCATATTCAATAATAAATTAGTTTTTTCAGTTTGACAAGTCTCTAATATATTCATTTAGCCGAGTTGTAGTAGAATGTAATCAAACTGTTGAAGAACCAACCTCAGTATCTTCAGTTTGCATCTCTGCGGCCTCTTTGTTCTTCTTAAATCTCTTCTTAAATGGCTTTGATCCTTTGCCATTCTTCTTTGTATTATCCAAATATTTATAAAAGAAAAATTAGTTTTCTAAGCATATTCAACAATAATAAATTAGTTTCTTCAATTTGATAAGTCCAATATTTCATTTGGCCAAGTTGCAGTAGAATGCAATCAAACTGGTGAAGAACCAACCTCAGCATCTTCGGCTTCATTGTCTGAGACCTCTTGGTCCTCTATTTCACCATCACTGTTGAGCATGGTCTTCAGTCTACCTTTCTCATGTAGTTTTTCAGATCGAGCATGTCTCTACAGTTATAACAAAGTCATCATTAGATCTACATCAATGACAAGTAAAAGTTGATACTGCATCAGATGCAAAAGTTTGACGGGAATATTGATTCAAGCTATATCTTTTGCTAAAAGGGGATTTTCATTCTCCACAAACAGGGATTAGAACAGCTTGAAGCATGCTACTACCATGCCAGCCAGAGTACCTAAATAGTTGAAAGCTCCAAGAGTGCGTAAATAGTCAAACATGTAATGCTTGCATTTACATAGAACTTCCCATTCAAACCAGGTACTGAATATCCAAAAAATGAATAAGAAAAATGCAATAATTGATTTTTGGGGAAGAATATTTAAGAGATTATGGCTTTCTTCTCAAACTATAGTTGCACTAATAGTAAAGATTGATGCATAAGCATTGAGAAACCATAGGAAAAAGTGTAGTACCTTTGATTGAAGATGATTCCGCAAAGTGTCCTCAGTCAAACATATAACCCGAGGACATAACCTGCACTTAAATACTGATTTGATTTGTAAGACAAGAGAGGATGGTATATCTGAAGGTAGGGGTTTCTTTTCAGCCATAACATTAGACTTTTCATAGTTACGTTCGCTAGGAAACTCTTTATTAGTAATCATTTCTCTTACATTTATAGTTCCAGCATCATCTTCACTAGATAGCAGACCTAGAGTAATATCAATGATAAAACAATCATGAAAAAGGATAATTTTCCAGAGAATAAAGCAATGCAGTTCACATAAAAAGCTGGTAAAAGTAAAACGGATGCAATTACCACATAAATAGGCAACATCTTATTGATGTAAGTACTTTAGCAGACACAAAAGCAAAATGACAAATGAATTATTGTATGAAAACAAGTAACACGTTGATGGATTCGATTTGGATTGTGCTAATTGGCATGTCAGATCTCAAAAGTGTGTGGCTATTATTTTGAGACATGGCTGCCTGAGAGACCGAGGTGACACAAACATCCTATGTGTAGGAAACATTTGTGATCGTCAGCTGACCAAATCCTGTTTAATACCATACAAAATCTAAAATGTAGTTCCTTGAATTTATAAAATATTCAGCTACGAAATCTATTGAGCCATGCAGTGTTGTCAATCGCGAATAGCGGAAAATAGCGGATTGTTAAAATTCCGCCCACACAATAGGGGCTATAATGCCGCCATATCCTCTATTTAACAACATTTTGAACTAAATAGCGTATCGTGGAACAATAGTGGTTTGTCTAAATTCCGCTACGCCATAGCAGTATAACACCGCTATAGCCGCTATTTAACAACACTGGAGCCATGTAAAGAGCTATCAATATGAACAAATAACTCGATCCTATTGTAACTCAATTCCTCCCTTTGCCTTCTATGATTTTGAAGGTGTCTTGTCCAATTTTTGCATCTTTTTGTCAACGACTGAAATGTACCTTATGACTATCCTCTTCCACTAAAACATAGTAATTACTCAAACCACTTAATTTTCTATTAAAAAATAAATAAAAAAACTTGTGTGCCTAAAGCCCTATTATCAATGTGCCTAAAGAATGGAATGAGATGTCTCACTTGTCCCACTCTCTTTCTCAACCATGTCTTAAATTAGCACCCATAAAACTGTTGTAATTTAATACAGAGTATGCACCAAAATGTAGAGTCTAAGTTATTTAATAAAAAAAAATCTAGGGTTAATTGAGTAAATGGTCCCTATAAATATCTAGAATTTTGTTTAGTCCTTACAAGGAAAAAATCGTACTTTTTAGTCCTCGTAAAATTTTCCATTACCATTTTTAGTCCCTGCAAAATTTTCCATCAACATTTTGGGTCCCTAAAAATGTTATGCTAAAAAGTGTGTTTTTCTGTAGGGACTAAAAGCGAAATTTTCGATAGGGTTAAATATGTTTTTGGTCCCTATAAAATTGGGACCTTCTAAGTTTAGTCCTTACTTAATTTTAATAGGTTTTTTAGTCCTCATAAAAAATTTCAGCACTCACTATTAGTCCCTACTCAATTCAAATTTGTTTAATTATGCTTAAAATCTTAAGTTTTTGAACATTCTTTTTGCAGACATGTTCAGAACATTACTAAAAATTCCTCCGTAAAAAATTATCGCAAAATTTGATTTCTATGTTCAGATTTTTGTTACTTTTATCTTGAACTTTTGTCGTTTTAAAAAATTCATATTTAATTCATTTCATATTAAAAAATTCTAGATTTTAGTCAATAGACATTTCATAGTGTTTTAAACTTGTCTAAAAAAAATCACTCAAAAATTCAAGAGTGTAAGTATAATTTAACAAACTTTGTTTTAGTAGGGACTAGAACTATAAGTAAATTTTTTTTGTAGGGACTAAAAAAACTATTAAATTTAAGTAAGGACTAAACTTAGAAGAACCCAATTTTATAGGGACCAAAAACATATTTAACCCTTTTGGATATTTATAGGAACCATTTACTTAATTAACCCTAAAATCATGCCCTTCTGCCTAAATTGCACTCTTCTATCCATGTTCCACCAATGTTCATGTCAAAATCAACATCATGTATAACCCTAACCCTCCAGGTCCCCACAATCTCCTTCTACCATGACTTGCTATGTCACACCATTATCCATGAAAGTGTGACTTCTATGCTCCACAAAAATGGAAGTGAATGAGCAGATAAGAGAGAAGGGGTTGATCAACAAGCATAGAGCAAGGGTTGTGTACAGTTTTAACTTCTTTAGAACTGAGGTTGGCAAAAAAATTGAGAGAGCCGCATTTAGATATGCTCCTTGTGTGTGTCCTGAAAAGGCTGATTCGGTTTTCAACCTAGAAAGGGTCAGGGTCCAGCTCAGCCATCTGAGATATAACCTGACTTTTGAGGTTAATCAAAGTTATCATCTCATCTATGGGGGGCTAGAATAGGAAACTTAATCACATACAGGGGGACAAACGTTCTCTAACATTGCTGATGGAATACAAATAAAAAATATCATCAAGAAAATTCAAAACTTGAGCTGAAGGATAATAACTAGAAGCAGACATTACAAAGAAATCCTACCTGCAGAGTTTGCATCAATAGAGTTTGCATCAATGTCATTGGCAGGACTGTCCTCACTTTTATATCCTGCATAGCCAAAATAAAATGTTAAAAATGTGAATAATTGACCAACAATAACAAACAGCATCACAACAAAAACTCATTCCGATTGCATTACAAAATAGCAAACAAAACATCTCAAGCCCCTTTACAAAATATCAGCCAGATGATACCATACAACAAGTGATTATGAAAACGATAGTCAACGAGCTTCAGTCACTATACTTACAAAAGCTAGGAATAAAACCCACTTTGGATTTGGAATTGGATAAACTTCTTTACATAAAACAAAATATTCAAAGAATATTACAATATGGGTTATTTATTCATTCAATATCTTTACATATGTAAGTTGAATGTAAAGTTATTTTACACATGCATCCAATGATGTATAATTGCCATTTCAATTAATGAATACAACAACTCATGTTTAGATGCATGTGTAAAATATTTGTACACCAACTGCGTATACTAATTAAATAAATTCTAAGTTGAAATTAGCTTCTCCATTTCAATTTTTACAAAACACTCTCAATTTTGCCTTCTCAGTGAACACCTAAAAGCTTATATATACTCTTTCATAAATTAAAAAAACCATAAACTTATTTTAATTAAGAAGCTAGAAGCTAATCCAAATTACAAACTAGGCCAAAATGTGGAGAACATCTACAACTAGCAGTCTATTTCCTACTTAGATTGCCTTATTTGAGCTTATATACTGACATAAGCACTTATGAGATTATTTGGGAGAATTTACGAAAACAGCTTATGACATGCTCATAAGTTGTTTTCAGCTTATTTCCGTAAGCACTCCACTATAGCTTATGAAAACAGCTTATAGATTACAAAATAGCTTATTTACTTCATCTTTTGCGACAAAATAGCTTATAGCAAGCGCTTATGATAAAAGCTGCAAAATAAGTTGTTTATCGAAACAATGCCTTAATGCAACTCAGAAGCAACTTAGAGTTAATAAAACATTATACATTCTTTTTCAAGAGAGAAAAATGCGAATGAACGAACCAGAAGATGCAGAGCTAGCTTCATCATCACTATCATTATTATCATCATTGTCGTCGCTTCCTTGTGCAACTTCATGATTATCGTAATCTTCGTCAGAGGATGAAGAAGAATTACCAGAACCATCTCTATCACCGTGATCAATCTTAAAGAATCTCCTTTTTATCATTTTTTTTCCTCTCGAACGAAAACCGTTACAACAGAGAAGAAGAAGAAGAAGAAGAAGAAGAAGTTGGCAACGACGGCGGGGAGAGAATGAAGCGGCAGAGAGTAAAACGGGCGAAAGTATTGAAACCAAGAGTTGGAGACGGATAGCGGGTTTATAATCTTGGGCCTCAAATAAGCCCATGTATATGATCTTACTCTTTTTGACTTGAGAGTTAATTTTCCACCCAGCGGTAGTTAACTACCGACGGATGATATTCAGCGGTAATTAACCGCCGTTGGACACTTTTTACAGTGGTATAATCACTTTTTAAGTCAGTTTTAGCTGACTTAAAAAATAATTGAACCATCCATCGGTAGTTAACTATCGGGTAAGTTTTTTAGCAATTTCAAAAGTGGAAAAGTAACTATCTTTTGACTTTTTGTCGCTCCTATTACCACATTTTTTAAAGATTTAAATATGTTTTTGATTTCTATAAAATTGAAACCTTTTAAATTTGGTTCATGTTAGAATGTAATTAGAGTTTTAGTCCTTTGGATTTTAGCTATTTGCAAGAATAGTTATTGTTGTCACAAAAAAAGTTATTGTTGTCAAGTTAAGAGTGTGTTGAGGAGCATGATATTGTTGTCAAGTTAAGAGTGTGTTGATGAGGATGATAGAATGTTGATGATATTCTAAAGTAATAATTGTTTTAATTGATGTGATATTCTTGCGGTAAGTGAGTCAGCGATTATATTAGCTTATCGTATTTTATTCAATTAATTAAAGGATATGTATTGTCAATATAAAATAGTTTTGTATTGTGTTTGGATTGAGGGTTTAGGAGGAGAAGGGAGGGAGGGCTCACTTTTATTTTTTAAAAGTGTTTTTATAATGTCGTTAAGGATGTTTGTAAATTTGGATGGGAGAGAAAGGAGGGTTTTGGGTGGAGGTGAAAAGAGGAAAAAATAGAGAAATCTTCTACATTTTAGAGAGTATTTTTGTAGAGAATAATAAATAAATGCTTATTCCCACGAAAAAAAATGCTTATGATTATATATTTGTAATTTTAGAATATTATAACATAGATTAAATTCAAAGAATTCATACAAACCTTCAAAAACCCTTCACATTCCTCCTCCCCTAATACAATTTTGGGTAAATATAGACTTTGGTCCCTTAACTTATTTTTGCGTTTCATTTTGGTCCCTTAACTTTAAACTGTCTCAATTTGGTCCCTTAAGTATCTCTCCGTTTACCAAAGTGGTCCCTTCCGTTAGTTTTCCGTTATGTTTAATAAAAAAAGTTAAATGTGGTACACGTGTCATTTTGTCATTTGTTGAGAACTTTTTTTTTTTGTTATTTTCTTCGTCTTCTCCATACAATCCTTCATCTTCTTTCTTCGATCTGGCTCAGATTCGGTTGAAGCCTAAGGTGCGGATTCTTCTTCCTTCATGAGACCGGTTTTGTTGTTGTCGAATTCCGTCCTACTCCTTCTTTCTGAACGTGAACCAGTTCTGATTTCCTTTTGCAGTTTGTGTTTAGCTTGCATATGGTACGAAAGAAAGAAAGGTTCTAATTATGTATGATGGTTTTGAGATTGAACCGAAAATTTGAGTTAAGGGTTAATGGTGTAGATGAATTTGGAAAAAGAAGAAGGTTGTGATGATGTTCGAAGCTTTGATGTGATTTCGAATTTGAGTTTGTTGTTTGGATTTACTTTTTGGAATTTGATGATGAACGTTGGTGTGTGAAGAGATTTGTTACGGTTGTGATGGAAAGGTTGAGTTCGGATTATGTGATGAAGCCGATCGGTTGTGTTATGGCTGGGAAGCAAAAGCAATTTTGAAAATAGGTGTTTGATCTAGATTATGTGATGATTATGAAAGTTAAAAAAATGGTTATCATTGTGGTTGTTGAATATTGGTTTGAATATGTTATGAATGTTACTGGAAAAAGAAGAATGGTTTAATGTGTTCTTGAGTAACTTTTGAGAAAAAGGGGTTTTGATCTTCTTTGGCCACTGCCGTTTATGAATAGTGTTCTTGAGAATGGTTTAATGTGCTCTTGTGATGAAGGATTGTATGGAGAATATGAAGGAAATAACAAAAAAAAAAAAAGCTCTCAACAAATGACAAAATGACACGTTTACCACATTTATCATTTTTTATTAAACATAACGAAAAACTAACGGAAGGGACCACTTTGGTAAACGGAGAGATACTTAAGGGATCAAATTGAGACAGTTTAAAGTTAAGGGACCAAAATGAAACGCAAAAATAAGTTAAGGGACCAAAGTCTGTATTTACCCTACAATTTTTTAGTTCTCCAAAATCAAGGTATTGTGTAATGAAATAAAATGAACCTCCAAAACTCTCCCCTCCAAACGTTCTTCTATTTCATCCGCTTACTCCTTTCTTTTTCTAAAGTCTTCCCCTCCTAAGTCTTTCATATATAAAATGTTTGTCATATCTCATAGTCATTCCTATCTTCTCAAGTTTGATGTAACATTCTCCATGATCTTGATTTTATTGTAGTAGTTGTTCATGACACACAAGAGCTCATCCTCAAGCAAACTCCTCAGTTTAAGAAAGATAACTACATAAGGAATTTCAGTTTCAATTCATGAAAACAATTTATGAAAAAGAAATATGGCATAAATACATAAAATAATAATGGAAATTTTAATGGATCTTAGAACCTGTATGCAAAGAATATTTTCAAAATATATCTTATAGAAATAGATAAAAGGACTTACACATGGAAACACGTTTGGAACTCAAATAGTTTACACCATTAAATGCTTCCATATATTAATCTGATTTTGTTCTAGCTATCCATGTGAGATTACAGTACTGCCTGCCAACCAAGTCAAATTTATTCAACAGCAGCAATATGAGACAAATTTTCCTTCAAAAAAAATAAAATAAAAAATATGAGACAAATTTATCCATTATATATGAATAGCAAATAATACAATATATGTATACACAAATAATGAAAACAAAAAGATAATCCTTGAATATAATTGAAATTGACACAATCAAATGTATAACTCTAGATTTTTACCATTTTGAGATGATCTAGAACAGTCATCACTTTGTATTCTTTATAAGTTAAAAGTTAAATTGAATTGTTATCACTTTCATTCCTCCTACATTCCACATTTAAGTAAACTGGAGGACAGTTAGATTTTTAACTAATATACATTGTTATATTCAAGGTAATTAAACTCAAGTGTGCTTATTTAATTCTCCATGGCTACTGAAATTAACTGATCTAGCATGCACTAATGAGAAAATCAACATTAGGAAGTACTGATATCAAAGACAGACAGAGACATTTAACACCTGATTATTTGCTGAAAGTAAATCAGTACATGTAATTACAGATTATAATAGTAACCATATCGGCTAAGGTAAATTACTAGGAACCAAATTGGCACAACAAACAACATTGGCTTCTATCTAGTGGAGAATTCAGATTAAAAAACAAAATCTACCGATCAAGGAAAAGTCAAAATAAGCCTTGTATTAAACTAGCCAATTGTTGATTGTACAAAATGGAAAATAATTTCAAGTTTAAAGTACGTCAAGGGGAACTGGATTGGGTAATCACCAACAACAGGCCCTCAAGTTCTTTCTTAGTCAACACTGCTAACTCGTAGTCAGACTGAAGATTCCTTAGAGTTTTCACCGTCTGATTCACCTCATCACGAAGGGCATTGATGTTGTCGACACGCTTCTTCTCCGAATTGATAAAGACAGCCATACCTGTGTTGGCTTCAGCTAGTTCCGCCTCAGCTAAGGCCAATTGCTTCTTGAGTTGCTCAACTTTCTCTTCAGCCTTGACCTTAACTGCCTCTTGCTGCTTTTTATTTACCACAATCTTTTCTTTTTGTTCTTTGAGAGGAAGGAGCTTCTTCACCAAGTCCTCTTTGGCATTCACCGCTTGCTCGTAAACAGGAAGGGTGGCTGTTAAGAAAGCATTCTTCGAGGCATGAAGGGATAGAAAGTTGTTGACCTGCTCAAGTGTACTTTGGCCTGAGAGAGGCAACCGTTGCTTGAGAGGCTTGAGTTTTTCAACTAGCCTCCTCATCTGGTCGAATGCTGAGGTGTCAGCAGAAGCGACGTCCAATGGCTTCGACATTAGTCTCTTCAGTTCTTTGAAAAGTTCCATGGCTTCCGAGTCACTAGAATCAAGCCCAGCAAACACAGAAGCTGTAGGACTTGAGTCATTCAGCAACGAAAGCAAGTCATCTGCGGGGTCAGCGTCGCCAGTGTCCCCATTACACGCTTGCTTAACCTGGTGAAGTAGGTCATCCCTTGGATCTTGATCAGGGTGAACATCCTGGAAACCCCCTTCTGACGTGACCATTTCTTTGGGAATGACTACTTGGTCCTTCATGACTACATCTACAGATGGAGAGACATTTGTTTGTGGGTTTGCGAACACGACAGGATCAGAAATCGGCAAAGGCTGAACTTCTAATGCCGGCGGAACTTTCTGCAAGATATAAACCAAGGGTTAGACATGTCCGTAAGCTATGATAAGAAAAGAAGATAATGTGCCACATTACCTCAACAGTAACTGTTTGAACGTTTTTAACATCACCAACATAGTTCTTGGGGAAAATCATGGTGATGTGTTGTAAACAAAAGAAATATTGTCAACATAGATCCACATTAAATGTTTTAAATCTGTGAAGGAAAAACGAGTAAAAAACTCACCTGTCTCGAATCCAAAGATTGAGTCAGAGTAGCAGGCGCCTGTGGGCCAAAAGGCTTCGACTGGACTTGGATTTCAGGCGACAGCGAAGACTCATTAGGAGAGGAAGTTGAGGGGGAGATAGAAATTTCCAACACCTGGAAGAAAAAAACAAATTGGCAGTCAGTCACCATTACGAGATAAAAATAGTTATAACAGGGGAAAGAATGTTATACCTCAGATGGGCAACCTTGGGTGGAAGTGCCGACCATTTGTTTTACCTTCTTAGTCCTTGATGTAGGTATCTGTTAATGACAAAAATTCCTAAATTTGACTTTGGTTTCAAAACTTGGAAGGTATCTGTTAATGGCAAAAATTCTAAGACACCCAATCGATAATTCCTAATAGTCTCGTAGGTATAATTTAAAGAAAAATTCAAGAAATAAAAACATGTGAACAAGAAAAATGATGGTCAATACAACATTGAGTAAGCATAAGTAAGATACAAGAAGATAGTTGACAAGTAGATGAAACCAACTTCTGTCAAAAAAAAGTAGATGAAACCAACATGGGTCGACAACCATGTAGTACAAGCAAATTCGACATGACAACACAAATAAGTGTTGGTCAGCCTTTAGACCATTAACACTGATAACCACCAAATTAGTGAATAATTGCCACGAGTGTGGCCTTCCACGTAGTGGGCAGTTACCTAGTTAACTTTTTTATAAACACTAGTTCGAAAAAATATAATTGAGGTAGAATACTTACATTGTGAAGTCTACTCATAAACCGAAAACAAATTCAAACTCTCAGAATTTAAGTATGCCTTCCAATGTCTTTAAATTCTTTTAATATTCAGCAATTTACGTTCAACTAATTTAATTTCTAGTCTTTTTTAGTTTTCAAAAATTTCCATGTCGAGTCCCTAACTTTTTAGCACAGTCCATCATTCCTTTACATTTCACACAATTTATATTCTATCATTTTAAAACATTTCACGTTTCGAGTCAATTTAAGTTTCATGTCAGAGTGAACTACTGTCACTTACTTTCCTGCTTTCGCGCTTTTTACAGTTTCATTTGTTCTTTGAGATTTACCATTAACTCATTTTCGACCTAAACAGTTTTTACAACACATACTCATACGCACGTAAGGTCTCATAGGTTACCAATTAATTTGTCCAAGATATTGTGATAGCACTAATTTAAAAATTCATTGGCCGATTTGGCACACTTCACAGTTACCATGACAAATTTGTCAAAATGCATAAGCCTTTAAATCCAAACAAAGTGAATAAACACACCGTAATAACATATTCTTCCACCTCTTCATTAATCTTTGGCTTATACCAATGCAACACACCATTTCTCATTAGACATTAATAATTCTCACTTTAAATTCTATATTTAAATTCCAACACAAACAAACATTTGACATGTTTACTTAAACCCTATTTTAGAAAACACTTGTAATGCAGCCTTCTCAAGTTTTCAAAAGAGATAATTGAAGGATACATGGCATATGTATGCTTGTGTCTGTTTGAAGTTCAAATTCAAATTTTGAAGTAAACATTGTTAATGGCGAACAAGGGCAAACGAGATGGTTCAAAGATACATAGAAAAGGTGCAGATTGTGTAATGAAGGAAGGTAAGTGCAGTCCAAAGATTAACAAAGAGGTAAGAGCAAATGGTATAGATTTCACTTCTCTCTCACACTATTTATACCCTCATCATCCTCATCCTAAAGTACATAAACAAATCAATGAGGCATAAACCAACACAACCATCAATATTAACACCTAACAAGGAAACACTCAAACACATAAGAATGAAACGAATCTTACCTCATCATCCTCCTCCTCCTCCTCCTCATTGTCGTAGTCGTCGTCATCATCATCATCACTGTCATCATCATCATCATTGACTCTAGAATTTGACTTGACAGAACTTTTTCTGCTAGAGGATTTTTTTCCGGCAACCTAATACATCGAAAATACTTCAGTCAACAATAAAAAAAAAAAAAATCCAGTCCAAGTGAAATCAGAACATCAAAAATTTACAGTTGCAGACCAATGATGAAAAGATAAAAATAAAGTAATTACCAAATTAGTATTATTGCAGGCCATCAGAACCTTCTTATTGTAGGCATTGATGGCCTTCGTATATTCCATTTTCTTCTTTTCTGCATCAGCAATGTAAGGAGCCTTGTCCTGAAATACACATAAACCGCAAAAAGATATTAAAATCAAACATAAACTAGCATTTTGAAAATTTCTTCAGTCAAACAGAAGCAAATTACTCACAGCATTAGACATCGATTTCCATTTTTCACCGGCAGCTTTACCAACCTAATTGAAATTTGATCGCAATAAGAGAACTCGAAACTACTTTAAATTTAAAAAATCGCGAAAGATGAAAACAAAACTAAATCACACAACTCACCACAGAGACGTATATATTGTGTGGATTTTCCTTCTTGAACCTCACTCTGAAGTCAGACCTGCAACCATAACAAAATTAGAAAAAATGCAGCTACAATCAACAACTAATCGACATTCACCGCAACAATGTTACAGATTTCCATGTGTAAGGAGTGCTTCATAAACCCAACTTCCAGTGAAAATCACATGTGTCAAAAATGATTTTTTTATGAAAAACTATTAAAAAAAAAATACAATGACATACTAAAAATGACTTTTTATGATAAGCTTTTTAAACCAAATTCTCATTCGAAGCAGTTTTTAAGAAATTATTTTGTTAAATCGGCGGTAACAAACAAAGTCATTACATGAAAAGAAAGAAAGGAGACTGAGGCCTCTTCGGCTTCGATGGATCAGACTTAGCTTTCTTCGTAGCCATTATGATTGTAGAGAGAAAAGAGTGAGGAAGAAGGTACTGTGGCTGCGTTTTTGTGTTTTGATTATTTCACAATTCACGAAACGTAAGTTTGATGTAGTACACTACAGGGTTTGTTTGTGTTTGGCAGATTCATTTATCACAATGTTGATTACTGTATAGTGCCAAATTTTATATTGGAAAGAGATATAAAATTAATGATATAGGAAAAAGTGATTAACATAATAGAAAGAGGTGAGAGTAACAAGAAAGACATTGGGACGAACACTTTAAGTTGGAAAACAACTTTCATGACGACATGTTGGTACTTGTGGAAGTGGAGGAATAAAACTATTTTTGAAGCTGATTTTATTAGGCCGAACAACCCAATTTCTTTAATTTGGAGATTTGTCCAAGATATTGAAGATTGTAACCTGGAGCTTGTTCGTAAAGGTCCAAAGTTGAATGAAATCATCTATATAGGTTGGAAGCGGCCTCAAGAAGGTTGGATCAAGCTTAATAGTGATGGTGCTTGCAAGGATATGGGGGTTATTGCTGGATGTGGCGGCCTTTTTCGTGATTCAGACGGTAGATGGATCAAAGGCTACACTAAGAAGATTGGAGCTTGTGATGCCTTACATGCTGAGATGTGGGGGTTATATTTGGGTTTGGATATGGCTTGGAGGGAACATTACTCTCATCTTATAGTGGAAAGTGATTCAAAGATTTTGATCGACATGATCTCTGATAATTTCAAGTTCAATGGGAATATTCCTGTTTTAGTTCACCGGATCCGGAAGCTGCTGAAGATGAGTTGGAATGTTCAACTCAACCATACTTGGCGTGAAGGAAATAGGAGTGCTGATTGGCTCGCTAATTTAAGCATTTCTACAGATCACTTTAATTTTCTAGTGTTGGAGTCTCCTCCTTGTGAGGTCAAAAGAATCCTTTTTGATGATTTATCCGGGGCTTGCATGCCTAGGAATGTTCGATTAGCTTCTTAGTTTTGTTTTTTTTTTGGGCTTTGCCCTCTCTTGTACCAAAAAAAAAAAAAAAAGAGTATGATAGTAAAAAAATCATAAATGAGTAGTATATTGATTTTTTTTTTTTTGACACGATAGTATATTGATATTGTAAAGTGATATCAATATTACTATTGATATTTTTGATCCTCCTATTTTAAAATTCAACAATTTTTGTCCCTTCATCATATTTTTAAATTAGGATTAATAGTGTTTTACCCTCAGTAATTAGCATGGCAATGGGGCGGGGTGGGGACGGGTTTTACCTTCCTCGTCCCCATATCCGATTCTCATATACTTACCCGTTACCTTACCTATATTCAACAGGGATGAGAAATTGAATCTCATCCCCGTCCCCGAAGGGTTCGGGTATCCCCGCCCCATCTCATCCCCACATTGAATAATTTTTTTATTAAAAAATAGAAGTTTTTTGGCATCCCCAAGAGCAATGTTGTAATACATTATCCAACAATGCGCTCACTTTATCATTTGTATGACAGAATGATTTAGTTGGTCTTTAAATATCAATGGTAGTCTTTATTAACATGACAATTATCAAACAAAATAACATGACATATAAACATAAAGTAATTTTTTACATTTGGGACGGATTTGGGTATGGGTTCGGGGTGGGTATCTATATACCCTTACCCGTCCCATACCCGAGTTTTGAAATCGGGAAAAACCCATACCCATATCCAAACCCAGTCAAAACGAGGAAAACCGGTCAAATTGAGTTTGGTTCGGATGGGTAACCGTGGGTATGGGTTTTGTTGCTATGCCTACCTGTAATATAGGTCACTTTTGGTTTTTACCCCTGTAAAAAAAATAAAAAATTTAGATTCCGTCCTTGTAAAATAAAGATTCTTCAGAAATAGCCCCTAACCCATTCAATTCATCAGATTCGCTGATGTGGCGTTGATATGGCACGTTGACTAAGCATTTTTTGATTACGTGGCATTGTGACTGTATAATTAATTTTATTTTTTTATTAAATTGGATTAAATTAATTGATTAAAAAAGTCATTTAAATTTTTTTTTATAAGATCTTCATCCTCACCAACAACATGTTCATCATCTTCATCCCTTTTAATATTCATATTCTTCATTATTCTTAAACTAACAAACTCAATATATCCTTCAACATCAACAACACTTCCTCTTCTCTCAACACAAGAACAGCAACAAGAACACAAGAACAACAACACATCAACAACACAAATCTTCATCGACACATTTTCTGGATCTAGACATAGAATTTATTTGATTTATTTGTTTTGTATTGTACCTTCCTAGTGAACAAATTTTTTAGTAATAATTGAATCAGAGACAAACACAACAACAATTACAAGTTCTAAAAAAAACCACTTTATCGATTATGGAGGAGGGAAAAATTGAGAGAGAGAAATCGTTCTATAATGAGAGAGCAGAAATCCATTAACCCTTTTCTTCTTCACTCAAACACAACAACAATTACCAGTTTTCTTCACTCTCCAAATCCCTAACCCTTTTAACTTTCAACTAAAAAGAAAATTCCCAAATCCATACACAACAACAATTTAGAGCCCGTTTGTTATAGCTCTTTTAAGAAAAAAAAATCACTTTTTTTAAAAAAATAATCACATTTAAGAGTTTTGCATCCGTTTGTTACAGATTTAAAAAAAAAATCAGAATCTAAAAATAATCTAAAAACAACTTCAAATGAGAAGCTGTTAAGAGCAGCTTCTCAAAAAATAGATTTTTTTTAGAGGAGAGAGAAAATATGATTTAAAAGATTGAACTAATTTTGTAACAAAAAATCCCTTTTATATAGTTGTATCAAAACAAACTAGATTATTTGTTTAAAAAAAGTGATTTTTATTACGGTAAACAAACGCAAAATAGATTCTGATTTTTCACAAAATCTCTAAAATATAATCTCTAAATTATTTTATGTCAAAATCACTTTTATTTTAATCCGTAACAAACGGACCCTTATTCTATTCTCTTCTCCCTCTATTCCCAATTGTGAACCAAATCAAAATCAAATCCAACACACAACACAAGGAGATCACTGGGAGGACTTTGACCAAATTTTGGATGTGGCATTGCAAACACCAACTTCCATTTTCAAAACGTTGGTATAAAGAACATTTTCAACTTCAAAACTGTTTAGGGAAAAATATTAACAATTAACATACTAATATTTGTCATTCAAAAAAAAAAAAAACATCAAGACAAATGAAAGACAGACATTATTTTTTAGGGGAAAGACAGTCAGAGATATCGAACACCTGATTATTTGCTGAAAGTAAATCAGTCCATTTAAGAAGTGATTATACTAGAAACCCTGTTAGTTAAGGTAAATTACTAGACAACAAGAGGAGAATTCAAATTAAAATACTAAACGACCAAGGAAAATTCAAAATAAACATTGTATTAAACTAGCCAATTGTCGACTGTACAAAATGGAAAATAATTTCAAGTTAAAAGTACGTCAAGGGGAACTGGATTGGGTAATCACCAACAACAGGTCCTCAAGTTCTTTCTTAGTTGATACTGCTAACTCATAGTCAGACTGAAGATTCCTTAGAGTTTTCGCAGTCTGATTCACCTCGTCACGAAGGGCATTGATGCTGTCGACACGCTTCTTCTCCAAATTGATAAAGACATCAATACCAGTGTTGGCTTTAGCTAATTCCGCCTCAGCTAAGGTCAATTGCTTCTTGAGTTGGTCAACTTTCTCTTCAGCCTTGACCTTAATTGTCTCTTGCTGTTTTTTGTTTAATGCAATCTTTTCTTTTTGTTCTTTGAGAGGAAGGAGCTTCTTCACCAAGTCGTCTTTGGAATTCACCGCTTGCTTGTAAACAGGAAGGGTAGCTGTTAAGAAAGCATTCTTTGAGGCATGAAGGGATAGAAAATCGTCGATCTGCTCAAGAGTACTTTGGCTTGAGAGAGGCAGTTGTTGCTTTAGAGGCTTGAGTTCTCCAACTAGCCTCCTCATCTGATTGAATGCAAAGGTGTCAGCAGAAGCAACGTCCAAAGGCTTCGACACTAGTCTCTTCAGTTCTTTAAAAAGTTCCATGGCTACACTAGAATCAATCCCAGCAGCCGCGGAGGACCGACCAGAAAACGCAGAAGCTGCAGGACTTGAGTTGCTCAGCAAAGAAAGCAAGTCATCTGCGGGGTCAGCATTGTCAGTGTCGCCAATACGCTCTTGCTGAACCTGGTGAAGTAGGTTATCTGTTGGACCCAAAGGCTTCGACTGTACCCCTCGGATTTCAGGCAACAACGAAGACTTGTCGACAGAGGAAGTTGAGGGGGAAGGAGGCAATTTCCTCACCTGGAAGAGAAAACAAATTGGCAGTCAGTCACCATTACGGGATATAAACAGTTATAATTGGGGCTAGAATGGTACACCTTAGAGGGCCAACCTTGGAAGTACCAACCATTTGTGTTACATTATTAGTCCTTGATGCAGGACAAGACACATTACTGTCACCGGACTGAAGATAAAAAAGGAGTTACGTAACCATGTAAACTTAAAAGTCGTTTTCTTTTGTCTGCCAATGGTAGTACTGTCGCTTCTTGTTGACTTAATAGGGAGGGGTTGACCCAAAGGCACAGCTAAAAACAAAATATAGAGGTTGTCAAAAAATGATGACACAGTTGAAGAAAGAAACTAAAGATTACCTTGATAAAACATTATAGTCGAAATGGAACCAACGTCCAACTTGCTAGAAAGATCCTCAAACTGACCAGAAAAGGTAGCCTCCCTATGAAATTTATCAGACAGGTTGGTACTAGATTGATAAGCCCTTTCAAGGGGAAGAAATTACCAGCACCGTTCGGTCGACCAAAAACCAGTCGGTCAAACCAAAGATGCACACAACCTGAGCACTGGTTTTGTTATAAGGAAGCTTCTTAAAATTTGGAATTAAAGGTCTCTCATCCTAGTGCATACGCATTCTAGAATAATGCTTGTCATCGTGTACCTTTTTAAGTATAGCCAAGACTTTATTAACAGTTTTAATAGTCACAAAGGATCGTTGTGGGTACCATTTAAGCCTATAACGTTTTTGAAAGGCTCGTATATCCGCAATATGCTCAACTTGGGTTTCACTTGAAGACACTGCAAGCTGCGTAAGAGATGTGTCAGCCCTGACCAAACAGCCGGCCAAATCCAAATGGTTGGGGGCATAAAACTTCTTCCAACAAGCAGAAAACCCTTTGCAAGCCTCATGTGTGCTGCCAAAGGTCAATAGTCGAAGCGATTTCAACCAATCGTTATTGGTGTCAATGATCTTGTCGAATTCCTTCGCCTCAACCCCAAGCACACTATTGGTACTTCAGCATAATTTCAGAAGGACAAGGAGTGGCTTGACATGAACCCATTTGTCGAGCACAGGTACTAGGGAGGAAAGCAGACACATGACCGGAATTGAATTCTGGGAAACTGGCCAATACATTACAAAGAAAATGACTTCATACTTTTTGACAGTCAGTATCAGCAGGATAAATGGGTTTGGTAAACCAAGAAGGACCGCGAGAACGAGCGACCAAAGGTTGGAAGTTTATGTTGGACAAAGTTGTGTATGTAACTTCAACTAATTTAATTTCAAGTATTTCCATTTTGAGTCCCTTACTTTTCAGCAGTTTTTACATTCCATCCTGCGTTTACATTTCATACGATTTACCTTCTATCATTTTAAAAAATTTCATGTTTCAAGTAAATTTAAGTTCGACATCGATCGAACTACTGTCATATACTTTCCTGCTTTCATGTTTTTTACAGTTTCATTCTTTCTTTGAGACTTACTATTAACTTTTTTTTCAAACCTAAACACTTCCACTGACACACTCACATGGTAGCATAGGTTACCAATTAACTTGTTCAAGATATCGTGATCGCCTTGATTTAAACTTTCACTGGTTGTTGGTTTGGCACTCTTGACAGTTAACCAAAAATCACTGTAAAAAGAATCGATACCCTTGCTACCATGACAAATTTATCAAAATACATAAGCCTTTAAATCCAAACATGCCATAATAACATATTATTTCACCTCTTCATTAATCTTTGGCTTGCACCAATGCAACATACCATAATAACATATTATTTCACCTCTTCATTAATCTTTGGCTTGCACCAATGCAACGCACCATTTCTTATCGCACAATCTCCAACCCAGTCATACATGTTAAGTATATGTGTCATACACATAAATAATTCTCACTTTAAATTTTAGATTTAAATTCCAACACAAACAAGCATTTGACATGTTTACTTCAACCCTATCTTTGCAAATATTTGCCATGTATCCTTCAACCATCTCTTTTACACTTGTTTGCAGCAGAGAGAATTGAAGGACAAATAGAAAATGTATGCGCGTGTTTGAAGTTCAAATTTAAATTTAGATTTTAAAGTAAACATTATTAATGGCCAACAAGGGAAAAAGAGATGGTTGGTGGAGATTGTTTCCCCCATACTTTCACTCCTCTGTCACATTATTTATTCTCTCATCATCCTCACCCTAAAGTACATAAACAAATCAATAAAGTCATAAACCAACACAACCATCAATATGAACACCTAACAAAGAAACACATAAGAGCAAGAAGAATCTTACATCATCTTCCTCCTCATCCTTGACTCCAGACTCTGACTTGTCAAAACTTCTTTCACCAAGCAATTCTGTCAACAGCTAATACATCAAAACTTATTCAATCAACAATAACAAAAAATCCAGTCCAAGATAAAAATAAAGCAATCACCAATTCACTATTGTAGGCAATCGGTCAGAACCTTACTATTGTAGGCATGCAGCTCATATTCCTCTTTCTTCTTTTCTGCCATAGCAATGTAAGGAGCCTTGTCCTGAAATACACATAAACCACAAAACAATATTAAAATCAAACGTGAACTAGCATTTTGAAAATTTGTTCACTCAAATAGAAGCAAATTACTCACAGCATTCGACATCGATTTCCATTTTTGACCGCCAGCTTTACCAACCTAATTGAAATTCACAGCAAATCACATAAGAGAACTCGAAACAATTACAAAAATAGAAGAGTTTAATTGATATACACTGTCAGTGTAAAAATCATTCGATAATGTACTGACGGATCACTTAATGAGTTAACAACACACGACTTTTCATACCTCATTAATTGATGTGGAAATTCATCATTAGGTGCATGCATACAAAATTTGTATACTGACAGTGTATATAAGCGGACGCCATTTAGTGGAATAAGGCTTGGATGTTATTTTTGACAATGTATATAAATTAAACTCAAAATAAAAAAGGATGAAAGTAAAACTAGATGACAAAACTCACAACAGCGACGGATGTATTGAATGGATTTTTCGCCATGAACATCACTCTGAAATCAGACCTGTAAACATAACAAAACAAAAAAAACTCAGCTAGAATCAGAACTAATCAATTAATCGACATTCATCGAAACAAGTTCTTTACGCGAGAAGATTAAACATTTAATAACAACAGCAGGTAAAAACAGAAGTAGTTTGGAGAATGTTGATGAATGGAACTTACATGAACAGAAAGAAAGGAGATGGATGGCTCTGAAACCTGAAAGGATCCTTCTTAGCTTTCTTAAACTCCTTTGGACTGGTTTCAAACCTAACGAACAAAATGAAAACAACGAATTGAAGAATTTAATTTAACAAATGAAAAAGAGAAAAGGTGAAAGTAAGAATGCGAAAAAAATGGAAATGATGAACTCACCGGTTATTGGAGGGTTTTGCGTCGGCGGTGGTTTTAGGCATGGCGGAAAATGTAGCGATAAACGGTGTGTGAGAGAGAGAGAGAGATAGAGAGAGAGTGTGTGTGAGGGGTTTTGAGAGGGAGAAAAGGAAACAATGGTGGGTTTCTGGTTTCGAAAATTAATATAGTTTAGGGTTAATAGGTTTTACCCCTGTAATATACTAGGTCATTTTCGGGTTTCCTTCCTGTAGATTTTTTTTTATTTACCCCTAATAGGCCAAACAAAAACGAAAATTTCTTGAAAAAAAAAATAAAATTGGTTTTTGTTTGGCCTACTAGGGGTAAATCAAAACAATTTTTTTTTAAAGGGGTGTAAATAAAAAAAAATATTTAGAGGGGAAAACCGAAAATGACATATATTACAAGGGGTAAAGACCTATTAACCCTATAGTTTATGATATTTTGACTCGTTTGAATCGACTTATTTTTAAGTTTTTATCAATATGAGTTACAACAAGCAAATTTTATGGTACAAAGACATTCATCTATGATCACAAATACAATAATGATGGAAAATGCTAACAAGTGGCCTAAGGGTAAGGGTAGTGTTTAAACATTTAAAAGTAGCAATTTTTGAATCGAAAATTGTACGGTTACAACTCTAACAAGCGTTTGACTTGTATTTCCAAGACATAATTTCTTTATGAGTTCCTTAAACAATGCATTTAGTGCGTACTTTTTAGCAAGACTCATAAACAATGCATTTAGTGCGTACTTTTTAGCAAGACTCATAAATGAATAGTGTTTGATCACACATACATAAAAATGTACATTTCCTCAAAAGAGGAGTGATATGGACACTCTCTTTCTAACACTCTCTACCACCCACTCTTTTATTGAGTGAAATACATGTGGGTACCACACATGGAAATGGATCCTACATAATGTGGTGAGACCCACATAGGTTTCACCCAATAGAAGAGTGACTGTTAGAGAGAGTGCTAGAAAGAGAGTCTTCCTATAGCATTTCTCTTCCTCAAAATACTATCAATTTCATTTACTAAATATACATCTTTCTTTTCTTTCACTTTTTCACTTATTCCAAACAACCTAAAAATCATCTTACTTTCTATTCACTTTCATTCCTTAATCATTTTCTTTCCTCTCACCATCCAAACATAGCCTAAAGCAAGTATCATATATACAAAATTTTAGTTGAAAGGAAAAGCTTCGTTTTTTTTTTATTCAGATTAAAAAAATCTTCCTTATTTATGTCATAACTACATAATTATCGGGCATAGCATTGATTACTGCAAGAGGAGCAAATAAAGACGAGGTGAATATTGATGATGTTTTGAGGCTAAGATCAAAATAAATCCCATGAGAGCATAAAAATATTGAACTCCAAAGTTGTCAATAATGTTGCAAGAAATAGCAACAAAACATTCACTCCGGAGATAACTTTGAATGAAGTTGCAATCATGTTATTGCTAATAATAACACTTTGCTATCCATGTTATTCAGGCTAAACTTAATGGAAATTTGGCTCTGAATATGACAGTTTCAACTTAACCACAAAATAGGGATGATTTTAATGCAGAAATAGAAACCCCATTTGATCAAGAAAATATTGAGAAGAATTGTGATGATGATTCAAACTTTGTTGACACTTTCTTTCGAGAGGATCATGAAGAGGAAGTGATTGCATATTCATTTCTTTTAGGAGGTAGTTTCATAGTGGTGGCAAACTTTAACTTGTTAAACTTCAATGCAAATGTAAATGTTACTTATGACATGCAAGTTTTTGGGTTTTCTCTACTATGATCCAACAAGTTATGGATTTTGTTGTGAATTCGATGAAAACTCACACCAATAACAAACTTGATGTGTGAAGCAAGTGATAGTCAAGCAACCAAACAAAGTGTATGGAATAGTTATAAACACAAGCCAAAAGTAGAAAACAGTGAGAGAGAAAAGAAGAGAGAACACAAAAGAATTTGTTGACTCAGTTCGGTCCAAATTGACCTAGTCTGAGGGAGAGAGCAGCCCTCCGTTTCACTATAATGATGAGTAACCTTACAAAAGAGATATCAATGGGTTACAAGAATAAGTCTCCCGCCTAATTCTACCCAAAGCCCCAATCTCTTCCCGTAACCAATAGACTCAATCCTAATAGTGTTTCCCAAGGTGAATCAACCCTCAAACCCTAGTGTTTGTTGCCAAAGAGACAAACTCTGTACAAACCCTAGTTTTGTTGTTGCCTTTCTAAACCCTTGTTTCAGCCCCCTCTATCTCAAAGTTTATTCTGATACAAGGTCTATATTTATAGTAAAAGTATCGCTTAAAATTTGGAACAAATCTGCACCCAAAAATACGTTTCTGTTATTCGCTGCCAGCGCACCATCGTGCCACGTTGCGACCCCATCGTGCCACGATTTTTCCAGTGACTTGCCTCATAACTGAAACATCCCATCGTGCCACGTTGCCCTTCAATCGTGCCACGATTCCTGCGATTTCTGCAGAACCTGATTTTAAGTTAACTCTCACAGATTTTATAGGTGATTCATGGGCTAACATAGCTCAAAAAGAAGAGATTGTTGATTTGGATGAAAATACAAGTCAACATTTTCAATTGATGGTCCTAAAAAAGATGAAGAAAAAAAGTTAAAGCAATAACAGGTTGTTGCGAGCAAAGAGTTCAAGATACACCCTCCGGTTATTAATATAAGCAAAATTTTGATTTTTAGATTCATTCATTAAATGACGTATGTAGTCTATATCATAGACTACATACGTCATTTAATGAATGAATCTAAAAATCAAACGTTTGCTTATATTAGCGACCGGAGGGTGTATGTGTTTTCAACCGTTCACCTCGCTAGTTCTTTGACGAGAAGCCCCCCTCATGCTTTTAAACATTCAATCTGTTTTGATATTTATTTTTTTAGCTTTTATTTTTCTTGAGGATTTTGGTTTACTCCTCCCTCTCTTATACTTTTTTTTTTTTTTTTAATATCATCAAGCTATTGAAGTATATACGATCCCTCTGCATCCTATAATATTTAGCCTTAAAAAAAAACACACTGAAATGTTGATAGTGAATTAGCCCCGAGTCCAATAGACTAGTTCAGCTCAACTCAATTTTTATATGAGCTAAACAAACTAAGGCCAACAAGAACTGCTTGTACTTTGGCTATTTTTTAAAGCCAAATCCACATGCAAAAACTAGATCTCCTGCCCGTGCTGACGCACGGGCATTTTTAGTCTGGATTAAAATTTAGTAGAATATAACACATAATATATGTATGTGTTAGTAAATAGTTGCAAGCCAGTCTTATATAGTAACAAATATTAAGCATATTATGAAAAGATAATTAATGAAAATGTTATATAAAGAGTGAATTACAAAAATGAGCTCAATGATTCTTATATTGCACGTAGAAGTTCATATATTCTGAAATACTTCCTTTTATACTTCCTTGTAAATGATCTATGATTACACATTTTGAAAAATCTCTTGATTAACCATATTTAATGTAGTTTTGATGCAATCGTCATTTTCATTTGTCAACAAAATTTTAAGACCATTTCTCGATGTCACTCTTCAAATCGTCACATATAGCTGACCATGAGAGAAGAGTGGTTGCCCTCCAAATAAAAGTTTTACTAGTCCCAATAAAAATAGACAACACATTCAACAAAATTTATAATAAAATTTTTGTAATACACCCTCCGGTCACTAAAATAAGCAAAATTCCACTTTTTAGACACATTCAATTAATGATGTATGTGGTCTTTATTATATGTCACATACATCATCAATTGAATGTATCTAAAAAGTGGATTTTTGCTTATATTAGTGACCAGAGGATGTATGATATAAGAACCATCTGTCCTAACAGAACACGAAAAATTGGAAGAACATTAATTTCTGAACATATAAAGTCTTAACAATGAACAACATAGGCACTATTATCCCAACAAAAAAAAAATTATCACACACATTATATAATTAGATGGGCATGGCTGCCAAAGCTCATAAACATTGTTTACACTACCGAGATGTAGTCTTATAAAGATATGACTATGTTTAGACAGTTATAAATTTTACATGTTCCACCGTAACCATACAACCATACAGGAAAAATACACCAGGTCGGTTAGCTTCAACCCTTGCCATTATTTTGTCATATATTATTTTTTGCTTCAGAATTATAGCTGACATTAAAGGACGATGCTCCTTTCTTAACTTATTGTTGTCATACCTCTGCTCATCATATATTAACCTGTTGTGTCCCTTATTGTTCAATGACACATCAGACTGAGGTATTGTAGGATAATCTTCTTTCATATTTTTTCCATGGCCTTGCAACAACCTTCAATGTATAACTTTTTAACTGTTCATCATCTAGCACTAAATCTGCATATGATAACACATACAATACTTTAATTCATGATCATAAAAAGAAGCAACATTAGCATAAATAGTTCAACTTTTGCAAGGAGGTTCTAGTAACATGATGATTTGAGATGTTGCAACTTGAAACATCGTTCTGGCAGACTAAAAGCAAGATGCAACAAACATTAAAAAATGGAATATGATCTAATAATACTACAAATATTATGATCCATATATTTTTGACTCATTGTTGAATTCAGGCACGGCCACATCATTAGAACTAAGGTAAAAATAACTTAATGAAGTATCAGTGAATCAGAACCCCTAAATATAACAATGTCATATATTGCAAGTATTAGAAACTCATTGTTTATCTTTGTGTAAGTCTGAGTGGGTAACTCATCTTTGCATTATAAACAAATCATGTTTCAGAGAAATCCAATATAATTATCAAGGCCAGCATATTATTTTATCACTTTGCATGTATTTATTTTCAGTAAAGTAACAAACTTATATAGATTTTACTTGAATATTAAACCACAGTAACCCGGTATACGCATGACACGCCTTGAGTATTAAATCAATGCATAATTATTCACACGCAAAAAAATAATCTGCAGGAACCAAATAATGTATATTTCGAAAAGCACTCACTCAGAATCTTCCAATGTAATGTCAAGCAGCTTGCTCTTAGGTCCAAAAGCACTCACTCAGAATCTTCCAATGTAATGTCAAGCAGCTTGCTCTTAGGTCCATTGAGCATGAAATTGCATCAATTTAAAATATTTCCGTGGATGCTTGCAACTTTACAGAGGGTCAAAAGGGCGGGGAATGGCCACTTATGACAGAATTGGTACTGCTGAATTTTCTTCTTGTAAGCTGGAGCATATAATGAAGTAGATTCTCTGGTAGCTGAAACTCTAGGTGCAAGACGTGGCCTCCAAAATGCTGTGAATCTTAACCTGCAGCCACTGTGGTTAAATGTTTGTCATGTCAGGAGACATCATAATGTTGCAGCTCAAAACCAAGTAACCGATGTCATTTAAAAAACACACTTCAGAGTATCATCATAATTTGATTGACAACATGCTTGATTAAAAATGTCATTTTTTTAACTGCAAATATAACTCAGTTACATAACCCAACACTTTAAAACTAAATTTGCCAAGGCTGAAACAAATATCAAACAGTTGGTGGGCAAAAGTAAGAACAAAAACTAATTCACAGACGGTGGCGGGAGAGAGCAAGACGGGAGCTTCCAGTTGAGATTGCAAAATTCGATGGCTTCTTTCTCTTTATTCGGAGTGGCAGGTTTTTGGTGGAAAAATTGTACGGTTCTTTTTGCTTGTCTGGCTGATACGATGCCGCAGACGGTGACGTGGAAGTCGACAACGGCGATGGTGATGTCGGAATCAAGAGCATCGGTGAAGGGGAGTGGGAGGAGAAACGACAACGGTGAAAGTGGAAAAGACATGGGAGAGATTGAAATTTTCTTCATGGATGGCTATGGTTCATTAGCAGAGAGCGAATGAGAGAGAAAATAGCAAAAGGTTGAACATGAATCTAGGAGATGAAAAGGGAACAGATAAAGAGGCATGGGTCTGTTGGAATAAGAGAACGAATTGGAGATGAATATTTGGAAAATGATACACTTTGGAAGATGATACGTGCATTGAATTTGAATTATTCTTTCAAAAAAAAAAAAAATTGAATTATATATTGTGATGTGTGCAAGCCAGCACTAAGATTTGATCAAGGGTTGATATGTTAACTGCACCTAATGACATAGATCCAACGGCTTGGATTGTTTGGCACCAAAATAATTAGGATTAGGGTTGGCATATTTTGTTAACAATGTTATTCGTATTAGAAATAAGTATGATGTGGGTGACTAACCCATCAAATTATGTCCATTTTGTCACGTTAGTGCATGCATGTGGACAACACGCATGTACGCTTGCGATTTATGAAAAGGAAAGATATATAATCTATTTTGTTTTTTTGACGACGAGAAAAATTGTTAGGAAATTACGCAAAATTTTCCAATAGTCAAATTAAGTGGAAGTGAAATGAAATAAATGCAAAATAATAAAACACACAAATTTGTTAACGAAGTTCAGCCAATAATACTCTCCGGACTTTTACAAATCTCTTTAATAAAAAGGGAAAAATATGAATTTACAAACACTCACAACCTCTCGCTACACACAATCCAATTACATTCAAGAATTTTCTCTAAAATTCTCTCACATTATTTTTGTTTTTGATTCTTCCTTAAAACGCACCTCTATTTATATAGACAATGAAGAATTTTCTCTAAAATTCTCTCACGTTGCTTTTGCTTTTGATTCTTCCTTAAAATACACCTCTATTTATAGAGACAATGAAACGTGAGAGTTGAAAAGCTATGCAACCTTTCACACCAAAGTCGTCTAACCAAAGTGTGAAAAATGTTTATGCAACCTGCAATGAATGCATGAGACTTTGTGCGACAATTATTTGCTTCAGCAAATTGCTTTGGTTGGTCATCTCCACACGTGCATGTGGGTCCCCACACAATGTTCACCAACAAAAATGTTCTACTATTTCTTAGTAAAAAATAATCATAATCTTAATTATTAAAACAATAATATTTTTGTTGCTAATTAAAAAATAATATTATATTAAACGGTTAAAAACGAATGCACATTAAAATACACACACGTAGAGAGAGAAACTTATATTCTGCCCAAAAACTAGTCAATAACCCAAGATAAAATTTTTTCTTCATATATTCACTCAATCGACTCAGGTTAACGTAGATATCAATAATTGTTTGTTTATTATTGCTTATCATACTTTTTAATATATATATTGATGCCAATGTTGTTTTATGTGCAGATGACAAAGAAGACAAACGTAGAGCCAAAGAAGTAAAAGTCATAGAAGAACAAGAAATTGTCGTAGAAGTGAGTGACAAACATATCTATAAATAGATCATAGCTAAATGATCATGAAGGAAACAATGGAAGAAGGTTCAAATAATAACAAGTGTGAATGGATAAAAACCAGGACTACATTAATGGAGGAGCTGAAGAAAATGGGTACTATAGCAGTACCAATGGTGGCAACGAGTGTGCTACAATATCTTCTACAAGTAGTATCGGTTATGATGGTTGGGCATCTTAACCAACTCTCTCTTTCAAGTGTTGCTATTGCTACATCTCTCACTAATGTTTCTGGGTTTAGTATTTTGGTAAGTTCTTAATTGATTTTATTATCCTTTGCCTTGCATTGCTTTTGAAATCGAATATCATTCACGAGTATGATTTGTTATTAGATTTTATTTTGATATTGGAAGTTAAAAATACGATACACTTTTACATGAGATTGAATTTTTTGTTTCGAAACGAAGTCACAAACACAACTATAAATTTACCTCCACAAAGTAAAAGATCTCATGTTCGAATTTGGGACACCACAAACAATATACAACTAACCATGTCGGTATTATTGGTTTTACTAGTCCTTACCATACACAAGATTGAATGTAAACATAGATTTGATACTCACTATATTTTTTAGTCAAAAAATAATAATTTTTTGAGATACAAGGAGCTGAAGCTTAAATAATAAATATTAATGCACTATCCTTACAATAATTGGTATCTTATATGGTCCAAAAAAAAACTACATTAATTTTTTTTTTTGACGAAATGGGTCTAAAAGAAACTTGGATTTTTTTTTATGTGTGCATTTATATTGAAGAGGAACACTCTCCCCATACTCACTCTTTCCAATATTTCATTTCATAATAAATATTAATGTACTATCCTAACAATAATTGGTACTATATCTTATAATATGGTCCAAAATACTTTTGTTTTTGACGAAGTGGTTTTGAAAGAGTACAAGTTGGTTTTATTTCCCCCATACTCACTCTTTTCAATATTTCAATGTCTTCTACATATAGGAGTATCTGAAAATGACTATTTTACTACGTCAAAATAATTGAATGGCTATTTTACAATGTTTCATCTTTTTTCAAATACATAACGAAAATTACAATGTCTTCTCTATTGTGTAGAAGTTGAGTTTTGTAAATTACAATGCTCATATAATATAATAATACATAGCTAGGCTCCTTTCCATATATTGGGTCAAATTACCTTTTCGTGATGTCACTAAGCCATAGTTTTGGTTTCAGGTAAATTATTTTATATTTTTATAATAAACCTTTTTGGTACTTGAGGAGAAATCATTTATAAACTTATTTATATGGAGTAGATGTTTTTCTAGAGTGAAAGGGACGCAATAATAATTACGAGATTCAATATTTTTTTTTTACACGAAAACAAGATTCCATTACCACTCTCTTTATCTCATAGAAATATTATTTAAAGTTATGCACAGTTTAAAAAAAAAATTATTGTGCTAATGTTTATGATAAATATAAGCTTCATTGGCTAAAATATTCATATTGATAAAGCAATTAGTAGAGAACTTAAGTAGATTGAGAAAACATTAATAAACATATCAGTGAAAATATGATTAATACATCTTTAATATTTTGAAATGATAAATAATACAAGACAACTAAACATATCAAGAGATTAATTTCTCTGAACCATCAATGTATATTTTTTTTTACAATGCATCCAATCAAACTCAAATAGATATTTATTGAGATATTTTATGAATTAACTTCAAAAAGTGGCATAATGAAGTGATTTGATCAAATGTATGTGTAAAATAGTTACACAATTTGAAGACTTACTTTGTTTTCAATGTGTATAAATAACTTCTTAAGTTCTTTCTTGTTAATTTTTCAGTCAGGGATGGCTGGTGGATTAGAAACTTTATGTGGCCAAGCTTATGGAGCAGGACATTATGAAAAACATGGAATATATACATATACTGCAGTAATATCCCTCACTATGGTTTGTGCACCAATCACTATTATATGGACTTTCATGGACAAAATATTAATTCTTATAGGTCAAGACCCTACAATCTCCCTTCAAGCTCGTACATTTGCACTTTGGCTAATACCTGCTTTATTTGCATCAGCAATTCTTAAACCTCTAACACGTTTTTTCCAAACTCAAAGTTTAATTTTTCCAATGATTATTAGTTCATTTATAGTTTTGTGCTTCCATGGAGTAATGTGTTGGACATTAGTATTTAAATTAGGGTTAGGGCATGTTGGTGCTGCAATTTCCTTTAGTTTAGGAACTTGGTTAAATGTGTTGATACTTTTGTCCTTTGTGAAATATTCATCTTCTTGTGAGAAAACACGTGTGCCATTTTCCATGAAGGCATTTCTTGGTATTAGAGAGTTCTTTGGTCTTGCTGTTCCATCAGCAGCTATGGTTTGGTAACTATTTCTTCTTGCTCATTTTTATGTATTTTTATTTCACTTAGAAAAATAATTTTGTTGTATACTTGTATGAAAAGATGTATGAACAAATGTTTGTTTTTCAGTCTTAAATGGTGGGCATGTGAGTTGCTTGTTTTGCTAGCTGGACTTTTTCCAGATCCAAAGTTGGAGACATCAGTTCTTTCTATATGGTAACACTTATTTTGATTTTTCAAGTTGAATATGATTACTACATTTTTCATTTTTTATTAAGCAATAATGTTTTAAAGAAAATGAAGCCATTAAGCTCTAATTTTCTTGTGTATGATCAGTTTGACAATATCGACATTGCACTTCACCATATCCTATGGGCTTGGGGCAGCTGCTAGGTATATTTCTAACTTCACCAAACATTATGACAATTATGTGGCAAATTTACAAGCATGGATACTAGCATTAACATGTAAACAGAAACTAAAAGTGACTCCTTTGTTCTATGTGACAGCACAAGAATTTCAAACGAATTAGGAGCTGGGAATCCAAAAGCAGTTCGTTTTTCTATTTGTACAGCAATGTTCCTTGCAACTACAGAGGCTCTTATTATAACTGCAATCTTATTAGGTTGCAGATGTGTTTTGGGTTATGCTTATACCAATGATACTATGGTTGTTCATTATGTGGCTGTTATGACACCTTTGCTATGTGTATCAATTTTTACAGACAGCTTGCAAGCAGTTCTTTCAGGTTAACAACTCTTCCTTACACTATTTTGCTATTATTTACATGTTAAAGTGTTACATTTATAAGATATATCCCTATTAATAATCTGGAGTTCGATCGGAAGATAAATAAAGTCTGGTTAAGAATTGTTTCCATCAGAAATCGAACTTGGTTTCTGCTTAACGATTCGTCATAGGGATTTCATTAACCACTTGAGCTCAATCACTTGCTTAAAATTTTTTCAAAGATGTATGATTTGTAATTGACTTAATAAAAACTCAATTAACATGGATCAACATTAACACAAGCAATATCATTTATGCATTTGAATGGTGTAAAATGCATATACATTTGATTGTGTGTCAAATATAAGACCTATACTCTTGTTTTTGACCTTCTACAACCATATGATAAATCCATTTCTTTAATATTCAGGGGTTGCTAGAGGAAGTGGGTGGCAATATGTTGGAGCTTATGTTAACCTTGGAGCATTTTATCTAGTAGGAATTCCTATAGGGGTGGTATTGGGTTTCATTGTACATTTCAAAGCAAAGGGACTTTGGATTGGAATAGTTGCTGGCTCCATTGTCCAAACAATTTTTCTTTCCATCATCACATCTCTTACAAATTGGAAAAAACAGGTCCATATTTTATAAATTCGTTTTTATCATTATCCAATATTCATGTTTTTTATTTTTTATTTTTTTATAACTATATGTGTTTAAGTGCTAATGATACAAGGTAAATGCAACTTTTGTAGGCAATCATGGCAAGAGAGAGAATATTTGATGCCACTTCTTCTGATGAAAGTGTAACAGATCACATGACCAGAGCATAAAGTTAAATTATTGGTTTCATTGTTTGTCTATTAAGAAAACATTGATGAATTAATTATGTGTATCGTTTTGATCATTCAATTAAAGAAGTCAAAAACAATAAATCAGAAAATATATCTAAATACGTTGATGCTACAAAATAATGGTTCGTGTGTGTGTGTGTTTTTTTTAATAATTTGTCTAATGTTACAAGTCTGTGACTAACATTTTATAAATACTCTTTCAACACGCAAAACTGAAGACACATTCAAATATTAATGAGACAAAATAAATAAACAAGTTGCCAAACAGTTGAAAAACACTAACAATACTATCAGAGGCTGGGATTTTTTAAGTACTTTTAAAATATCATATCGTGCACGATTTATTGAAACAATAACAAAAAAAAGTCAGAATATCATATATTATAACTGATTAATACTTGTATTAATATTTAATTTATCACATGATTCAGATATGATTAAAAATCGATTAATTCTGACATTGGAGATAAATTAAATGTTCTCACAATGCATGGCCAATAGAATATTAACAACTGTTTTATGTTAAGAGTTTACCGAAATCTCAATTATCCTTAGACCTTATCCATCTAATAAATATTTTAACTCGAGTGATTAATCAATTTCACTTAAGAACGAAATGGACTAACCTACTTGAATTTGAATTCTAGCTGAAATAATCTTTGATCAGACTTCACTAATCTCTAGGCCGAATTCAGGGATAAGACATATGACTAAGCTACCTCTTTAAAGAATATGTGTGGATTCATGTAATACATTAATCAACTTCTTGGAATTCTCTCTATGATTTATTTATTGTTTATGTACTAGGAGAATATAAAAAGAACACTTCCTAGTCCTATATAATATCTTGTGATGATATCACACATCAAATTTGTTCAAAGAACATTGATCTGCAAAGAGAGATGGGTAAGAAAGAAGCAACACCTCTGCTAACAAAGAATGAAGAGAATGATGAGCTGGCACCATTGGAAGGTGCCTTTTGGGCAGAGTTCAAGAGGGTGGGATCCATGGCAGCTCCAATGGTGACTGTAACTGTATCTCAATACCTTCTTCAAGTTGTGTCGTTGATGATGGTTGGACATATTGGAATACTAACTTCCTTCTCTGGTGTTGCACTTGCTATCTCTTTTGCTGAATGTACTGGCTTCTGTGTTCTTGTAATGTCTTCTTTATTTCTTCTTCTCTATTATGTTTTTTTTTTCTTTTTCTTTTATATGTGATGTGAGTGTGTGTTTTCGTGTGTGAAGCACTGACACAGACACCAGAAACAACACTGATACATACTAATTTAAGAAAATTAATTAATTGAATGTAATGACATTGTCAGTGTCTGTGTTGATAACGGACACATCTTCAATCAGAAGTGTCGGTGCTTTTATAGGTTTTTGTGTCTTTGTGAGACTACCTTTATGAGAAACAGATTGAGTTAGCTGATAAGTGATGATACTTCCTTTTAATATGATGTCAAACTTTTTAAGATAAGGTCTAGAGAAATAGTTGACTTTAAAAGCTTCTCTTCAATCAACTTTCTTGTGTTTTAGTCTTAACCCTCTTTTCAGAGTGAAGGAATCCTCGCTAATCTAGAATGTTGTCGAGTGGTAAATAAAGTATGATCAATGGTTGTTTTGACCAATGTTTTAAAAACCGAGCCAGATATCAACTGTTTTATACCACTCAAAATGGAGTGAAACTGCAGTCAAACCGCTCAAATAACCAAACGGACAGTTCTAGTCCACGGTACAACCAGTTGAACCATCTGTCCGGTTTGGTTCGATTTTTAAAACATTGGTTTCAACTAGAAATTGAACTCAGAGACTACTGAAACGATTGGAGCATAGCTGAAACACATAAACATTTGTTTCCAACCACTTGGTTTCTTTATTTAACTTCCTACAATTTTGAATGAATCATCTTCAAGTGTTGTTGATAACTAACTAGATTTTGCGAATGAATGACAGATTGGAATGGCAGGTGCATTAGAAACTTTATGTGGCCAAACCTACGGAGCTGAAGAATTCAGCAAGATTGGAAACTACATTTGCAGTGCAATGATCACCTTGATTTTGGTTTGTTTCCCCATATCACTCATGTGGATATTCATTGATAAATTACTCTTGCTTTTCGGTCAAGACACTGAAATTGCTCAAGCAGCTCGCGAATATTGCATATGCTTGATCCCAGCACTTTTTGGCCATGCTGTTCTTCAATCTTTGATTCGCTACTTCCAGATTCAGAGTATGATCTTTCCAATGGTTTTCAGCTCCATTGTAATTTTGTGTTTGCATGTACCTATTTGTTGGTGTCTGGTATTTAAATTGGGACTAGGACATGTTGGAGCAGCATTTGCAATTGGTATTGCTTATTGGTTGAATGTGATTTGGCTTGGAATTTATATGAAGTATTCTCCAGCTTGTGAAAAAACGAAGATTGTGTTTTCTTACAATTCCTTACTATACATTGCTGAGTTCTGCCAATTTGCCATCCCTTCTGGACTAATGTTTTGGTAAGACATATATGACATAAACTTAACACAAAATGTACAATGATTCTTTTCTTATACTAATTGTTTTTCATATTTCAATGTTCATATCATAGTCTTGAATGGTGGTCATTTGAGATACTTACAATCGTTGCCGGGCTTTTACCTAATTCGCAGCTCGAAACCTCAGTTCTTTCAGTATGGTGAGTGGAATGAATGATCAATTTCTTAACAATTACCATTTAAATAAAGCCATGAAGTGTTCTTCTAATTTATGTAAAAAAACTTTTGCAGTCTTAGCACAACTACATTGCACTACTTCATTCCTCATGCAATTGGAGCTTCTGCAAGGTTTGATCCCAATATTTTTTTTTTTGTGTGTTGCACTATCTTCTGTTAAAAAAAGATAATCCCATAAATTTTGCTTTTTGCAGTACTCGGGTTTCGAATGAATTAGGAGCAGGGAATCCAAGGGCGGCAAAAGGCGCTGTTCGAGTTGCTGTAATTATTGGAATTGCTGAGGCAGTTATAGTCAGCACCTTGTTTCTTTGTTTTAGGAATTTTATAGGAAATGCTTATAGCAATGACAAGGAAGTTGTGGATTATGTTACAGACATGGCTCCTCTTCTTTGTGTGTCTGTTAGTGCAGATAGTATAATATGTGCTCTTTCAGGTGAGTTTGTTTCTATTTGTTCTTCTAGCATAAACTGACTAACATCATCTTAATACTTAAATGAGACACAAATCTGATTGTGGCTCTGTTTGGACAAACAACTTAATAGAGCGCTTATAGTATAAGCATTTATAGCATATAAGTGTTTATGCATAAACTATTTTTATAGTTTTCGTATAAATATAAAATATAAGTTGTTTTCATAAGCTATCCTAGAGAGCCTATGAAAATAAGCTGAAAACAGCTTAATGGCATGTCATAAGCTGTTTCTATAAGCTCTCCAAACAGGCTCACAAGTACTTAAGCCTGTAATAACGTCAAATAAGTCAATCAAAGCAAATTAACCCTAAATAAAAACTGCATCTGTGCTTGCAGGGATTGCAAGAGGTGGAGGATTTCAGACAATAGGGGCTTATGTGAACCTTGGAGCCTATTATCTTGTAGGTGCTCCTATAGCATATTTTTTGGGTTTTGGCCTAAAGCTTAATGCCAAGGGACTCTGGATGGGAACACTAACAGGATCTATTCTTAATGTAATCATACTAGCTGTTGTAACAATGTTAACAGATTGGCAGAAAGAGGTTGACTTTCTTTCTTTCTTTTCAATTATTTTTAGACCCTTTTTGTTTCTTTGCTTGATGAATTCAATTGATATTTGTTAGAGATAGTAGTGGCTAACTATGTGATTATATTTTGTGGTTATTGCAGGCAACAAAAGCAAGGGAAAGAATAGCTGAGAAGCCTATTGAAGCTCATGATGGATCAATATGAATTTGATAAATCTATCTGGTTGAAGAATAAAAATAACTGAAGGAAAAAGTAAAGTACTGACATTTTTTATGTCAGTTTTTGACTTTTTGATTTTGCCAGTGTTTCATTGTGTTAGAAAATTTAGCTTTATCTGTATATATGGGATTTTTGGGCTTGAAATGTAATTCTAAATTTTTTCACATTGCACTAGTTGAAGGATAGCGTCTACTCATATTTTTTTTTTCCTTCCTTTCAAAATCATATTAGATTCCAACTAATATGATCTCAAATAAAATAGTACATTTAAAAATCATATACAATTTGAATCCGACTTATTCACTTTAATCTCTGCAGAAAGTTTCAAACTATCTGAATGTGTAAACCGATACAATGCCCAAAATACAAGGTCTGCAAAGCTTATATACAGGAAGAAAAAATAGAAAACTGAAAGTAGTTAGTTAAAACATAAACAAAACAAATCTTAACTATTGCTTAAGTACTGATTAACTAACTTGACCCTGGCTAACTTGAAAATCATAGAATTAACATGTGTAGATATTGTGCCACAAGGGGAGCCAAAAATACCGAGGAGATCTTTGTGTTGGACTAAAAGTACAAATGATTTGGACACCGCATCTGCAAGTAAAACTTAAGGCGCATTGATATATGAATCCCCTTGTTTATATATTCCTTGGCGTGCTCATGTTCAATCAATCAATCTAAGACTTCAATTATTCACACTTTCTCTCCAACAGACCATATTTTTTTGTAAGCTAAGAATAAATTGATAAGACACTAATATTCAGTACAAGAGGTGCCAAATATTAGGCAAATGAAAACACACAGTAACATGAGTGAGTACATTAGTTCACCCCGAAGCACCTATATTTTATTTCAATAATGTAAATAGAATAGGATAGAAGAGGTCCACATGTCCAAGCACAATTGACAAAAATGCCAAAAGTGTGTGTGAGTTTCGAATGACTCTTGTCATTTCGTCTATAAAAAAAAAAAAAAAAAAAGATAAAAGAGGTACTTGAAGAGAAAGAAAAATTACAACCTCAATCCACTTAACTGAGATGATTCAACAATTGAAATCTATAATGAATTTTAACAACAAATATTCAAAAATATTGCAAAAATATATTGAAATTAATATTTGGTCCCTTTGGACACTATGATAATGACACTAAACTATCTGGAGACATTATGCCAACTTTTAACAGGATAATTATATGAAATCCACAATCATTCATGTAAAATTCCAAACTATAAATACAAATTTTTTATTTTGCTGAACAGAAAAAGAGGCATGTATAAAAAAAAGATGTTGGAAATCAGAGGAAAATGAGTGAAGAGTGATTTGGCAGAATGAGCAAAATACATAAGGAATTATTTTGATAAAAGTTAGTAAATTGTGTACATAACTATATTATCTATAGAGTATAATTGCACCAACAAATTGAGTAACTAACTCCTAATTAATTCATAACTAACCAATTCATACTAACAGAATTAACATCCTGTAATCTTACATAAGGAATTGTTATTTTTATTAGTCGAAGTGAAGAAAAGAAAACAGCATGAAACAAAGTAACCTAACAAGCTATATATATAGAGTTAACTAGGACTACTGTTTTTTCTACATGTTAATTAAAATGATTAATGCATGAGTAGGGTGGTGATGACAGAAGAATAAAGAGCACAAAGGAATGAGATGCCATTGCCTTCCATGCATTTCATCATCTGTGCTCTCTATCTTCTGTCAACAGCATCAATATCAATGCCTCCTCCTCTCATGGAAATTAATTATGACACAAAATAACAAATAACAAATAAAAAATAAGCCAATATTAAACACCACATTTAAGAAGATGAAAGTTTGAAATTGAAAAGTGAATAGCTATAGATCAAAAGGGGTGATTCCCTTTCTTAGCATTTGTCTAACAGCTAGAGGAAAAGACCTTAGAGCTGTGTTGATATGGAAATATGTCTTGTATATGGCTCTATTTATAGGAAAACTATACAAGTATATGCTTCTATATATTACTACCTTTATCTCCACTACTATTATTTTATTTATATACAATAAATCATTGACCATTTATCTAACTGTTCTCCTTTCACACATTCTACTTTTTAGAGCATGAGTATACAGTTAATTACCTGTGTAACTTTGAACTTGTTTTTATATTTTTTTTTTTCATTAGCATATCAACTTTAGTTGATTGCATAATTTCACAATGTAGATATTTTCTGACCCAACAAAACAAATTGACATGATAGTATGATTTGATTAATTACATCGGTCATGCTAATCAGTGTCCCGGGGTTTATGGTTTAGAGTTTAGGGTCAAGGAAGCCAAAACTTTTGAGGAGTTGACTGCACAACTTCCAATACAATATTGCTATATTTGTTTCCTTAACCAGTACCTTGGGAGCACCAGTTAGCATTTCCCTAAATATGTACACATATAAAAGATTTCAGATAACTTGTGTCATTTGGAAATGTATGAGTAAAAAAAGTTCCCCCACGCATACAATTGGCCTGATTTATTTGTCATGGTGGTCATATTGAGTATTGGATTGAACCTCCAAAGTTAAATCATTAAACTGAATCTTCAAGGTTAGTCCCTAATTTGAGAAATAAAAAAACACTTTTTGATTGAAATTGTAAGGCATGGTCAATGTGTATGCGATGGTGTCTTCTGCGCCGTGCATTCCAAAATGGCACTTGTTTACAAAATTTTGTTCAAGGTTCATTGAAATTAAGATACTTGGAATGTGGGGAATCTATATTCCTGATCTTATTTATTCTTCTTACCATTAGTGGTATAAGCATCAAAGAATATGTAGACCCCACTTCACTTTAGTGACATATCGGGAAGTTTCTGAGCAAAAGTTAATTATTAAAATAAGGGTCTTGCTAACCAGTACTCTCAGGACTGGTTAATGAATCTACCAATAGAAATTTTGTTTTGGAAATATAAAATATTACTTTTGATAAAATAATGATCACACAACTTTTTCATAAAAACTTACTTGTTTTAAATGCTTAATCATTGTCATTGGGGCATTGGTTAGCATTCTCCTTAAAATAAACACATAAATGACCCGTAAAATATGCAAACTCTGATTAAAAGATGTGTTCAGATTTCATGTCTAACTAAGAAGAATAAATGTTTTTTTAAGAAATTAAACTAGTTCATCCAAATTAACACTAGAGATGATCGAACCTGAGATCTTGAACATACTTTAAGGTCGCAAGTCAACACCAACCCAACTATGTTAAAAAAATGTCTACATTGTCGTTTCCAAGATGTTGTGATAAGTCCACCTAGGATTATAGCTAAAAACTATATTTAGGTCCTCCCTAAATCAGAACATTTGATCTTCTTCCACCTTCTTCATATATATGATCACCTTTCTTCTTTCTCTCTTGAGGATCAAAACCACATAGTTTGTTCATAATTTTTCTCTAATTGTGACGAAGACTTCTCCACCATCTTCCAAACATAACATTAGTTGGAGCAAAATTTCTTCAAGTCATAATACTACGAGAAATGTTGATGCCCTTGGTTTTAAATGTGGAATAAAAAAACATCTCTAAATATATACAAACACAAGTTTCAATAATCATTGTGATTATTTCGGTATGGTGTGGCGTCGTATCTATTAGTGGCTAGGCATCTCATTTATTGCTCCAGAGTCCGTTAGTGATCACCTTTATCATTTTGGTCACTTGGCGGGGTTACCACGATTGTCTCACTCTTTTATGATGGTAATGTGGATGGCTACTGTTTGGGTTATTTGGAAGGAAAGAAACAACATGATTTTTAACCAGAAGATTGGCACTTTGGATCATTTAGTAGACAAAGTTAAATTTATGTCTTTTTCTTGGCTACAGACGAATATGCCTACTTTTGCCTACAGTTACAATGACTGGTGGCGTCACCCTTTACCTTGTATGAGTGTTATTTTGTAGCTTGTTTTGATTTATTTCTCTTCAGAAGTGCTTTTATTGGCACTAGATTTGTATCTGTGACTTTTGGTGGGTGGTTCTCTTTTGCACACCTTGTGCGAGATGAATCACCATTTGTGTTATAATATATTCCATTTTGGCATGTTCAAAAAAAAAAAATCAATAGACATTATTTAAGTGTTCATATTTAATTTTAAGATAATCTTTTAAGTTGATTCTGTTAATCTATTTTTGGAAGGATATAAGTTTCGCATCCCTTATTCATCCAAACCACTAATTGAATATTTTGCTATTCAATTATGAGATGCATAGAGAAAAAACAAGTTTTATTTTATTTTTTTAATATTATTTTGTGAACCGATTGACATAGTCTTATTTAAGTTAGGGGCCAAATAAGGTGATATCTGAGTCTCCTTTAAGATCTATTGAGTCACGTATTATCAAGTTTTCGCTATTGTACAATCCACCATTTATATTATGCATCAAATCAAATAATGTTCGTAGTGTATTAAAGAATTTCACTTGGATAATGGATTGCATGAACATGGCTTTATAAATGATTTCAATTAGTAACAAAAAAATGATGCCAATTCGCATCTCACAAGTCAGCTTTACGGGTTGTATTAGACTCAACCATAAATTCTAAAAGAGAAACTAAATATAAACAAAATTTTAATATAATCAAATCATAACAATTAATCTATGAAATACAATATAAAATATATGTGATGATAGTGTGAAAATTTGTGAAATTGAGATCGAAGTATGATTGCAAGTTGCCAAGAAGCATAGATAGAAGAATACAATATGTTATCTTTGGGTTCCTTTTGAACTCGTGTGAGCATAGAAATAAAGATGAGGACGGTGAAAAGTGAGTCAGATCAACGGCATTCATATTTCCACTTGTTTCCACCCTATTGTCTCACCTTTAAATTTTTATTCCCAACTTCCCCTGACCATACCCATATATTCATCACTCTTGACCATTTTTCTTGTCAGTTTCCCTAGTGCTATGTGACGATAAGATAATACTGCACATTTTCTCTTACACAAACTAATTATTTAAACCCTTTTTTCATAAAAAAATAAAATTATTTCACATTATTTAAAGAGCTTAATGGAGTGTCCTGAAATTTAAATTAGTGTTATTACCAACGTCGATAATATCATCACATGATTTCATTCCATACCTTCATTTTAAAAATAAGTACGTTGAACATTGAAATTTTCATTGAATGACAATGTAAAACTAGTTTATAATGACAATATATATGTTGGGTTTCAAGTGTGAGTGATTATGTCTCACATCGACTAGGAACGGAGAAAATGTTGGATATATAAGAGAGGGGATCATACCTTAAGGTTTTAGGTAAGAGTGTGGTGTCTAAGTCTCTTATGGGTCCTGGACGTTTAGCCCATTAACGCTCCCGGAGCTCCCCGGAATCCTCATCCTGAGGCAGTTTTGGAGCAAGGGTCGCAAGTTAGGGGTCGTAAAATGTTAAATTTCTTGTGGTGAGTTAATTAAGGACGGGTTTAACACGTCATGAACATAGTTTTAGCATAAATTAACAATCGATTGCCCTTCATTACTCTAAAGAGTTACTAAAACTATGTTCATGACATCTACCTGTTCAGATCAATGAAGTTAAACCCGTCCTTAATTAACTCTTTAGAGTAATGAAGTGATTGTTAATTTATACTAAAACTATGTTCATGACGTCTACATGTTCAAATCAATGAAGTTAAACCTGTCCTTAATTAACTCTTTAGAGTAATGAAGTGAAATCGATTGTTAATTTATACTAAAACTATGTTCATTACGGCTACCTCTTCAGATCAATGAAGTTATATATATATATATATATATATATATATATATATATATATATATATATATGTATATATATATATATATATATATATATTCCCATTTTCTCTTCATAAAATATTATGTTGTGTAAAAAATTCAGTTTATAAATATAATCGTAAAATATGGTAAGAAATATTGAGAAAAGTTGGAAAATGAGAAATATTCTGTGTCCGTTGTGTGGGCTACTTTCCAAAATGGGAAAGCAAAAAAGGTTATTCTCTCCAAATTCCAAAACGGGAAAAATCTAGGTATTGGCTGCCATGCATATCACTGACACAAGATAACGATCCCCAATTATAGAGCCAGCTTCTTAATTTATTCCCACGCTTTGTCCATTTTCTAGAAGAATAAGCTACTCCCTCAGTCCCTCAATAGATGACCTAGTTGACTCCGACACACGTACCAATGCATATGTTTTATCTTTGATATTTTCAATTCTCTACTAAAAAAATTATGAAAATTTAATATTTTTAAAATATTGACCGAGACGAATCCAACATCTTACATGACATTAGTAGAAAATTTATCTTTGTGAATTAGTAGAAAAATATGGTCAGAGTATGTCAAGTCAATAATGTATATTGTCAACTAGGTCATCTATTGAGGGACATAGGGAGTATTTTTTTCCTTTTTGACTCAATTTTTTTAAGGACTTGATAACAATTGTCTTTGCGGTACTCTTTAAGAATTCAAAATTAAAGAATTATTTTTAAAAAAAGTCAAACACTTCAATTTCTAATGTATAATACAAAAAAATTCATAAAAATTTATTATTTAAGGTCCTTAACGAATGTCCCTGGAGTATTTGTTTAATATTTTTTTTATCAATTGGAAAAATAAAGAAACGGCTAGAAAGAAAGAAAAAAGTAAGAACTTCTCTCCCTACACACTTCAAAAGTATATAAAAGCAAGATGATATCCGATTAAGGAGGGGGAGAAATTCGCAACTTCTAGTGGTTGAGATTAGTAGCACCAAACTTAGTCAACCAACACATATGTGTCCTAATCATAAAGTATGATTAAAGGAGATCACCCAAGAAAGAGAAGAAAACTTTATGAGGAGAGAAAGCAAAAGTTGCATGATGATAAAATTCATTCGGTTTAGTATCAGTAATCAGATTCAACAATGTCTTAAAGTCAGATTCCATGATGATAGCTCTAACCAAGGTCCCAAGCCAATTGAAGATCTCTCCAAATAGCTAAAAGTTCAGCTGATAAAATTAAAGGTCTCCCACAAAATCCTAAAAAAACATTGAATCCAAATTCCTATCTTGTTTCTTTTTAGTCTTGAAAACAATGTTTTGAAAACTGAAATTAAATTTGACGGTTTAACCGGTTAATCATGAATACACACTATATGGTTTGATTATTTGCACACTTTGATTGCGATTTCATCTAAATATGACTAGTGTAGAACAATTTAACCATAGTTTAGAAGGCTCGTGTTCATTGGTTGATGTTCCGTTTGATTTTTAAAACACTTTCCAAAATGTATTTGTTTAGATTAACTTATTTGAATTTATCTACTGACATAAATTTTGTGAGATTGTTTGAAAGAATTTATGAAAACAAGTTATCAGGAATTGAGCCACATATAAAAGTTCTGTGGGTATTGGCCTGCACAAACTTGTTAATAATTTTTTTAATAGTATACATTGAGTTGTTGAAACATACTCTATTGCTTTTTTAATTTTCTCCCTCAATTACTTGTGATGAATACGTAAATTTCTTTTTTTCTAAATCTAGCCACTGAATTTTGTTTACAAATATGAAGTAGGGACTGGGGAACTGATATTATTGCATATTACAGTTCTATAGTATATGATTTTGATTTAAACATATCTTTAATTGTGGTATATTTTTGTGTTATGTCTAACAATAAGCAATGCATTTTTTTCATAAGAAAGTTCGATTAATCATCAACTCTTAATTCTCAAGCACTATAGATGAGCGCATAGGTATAAAATTGCGTCAAGAAGTTGTTTAATGCTACTAATTTATATTCATGGTGTTCTCACTATTCAAATTCATGGCACTACAATTTATGACAATTTTCGTAGCTTTTTCAACTTATTTTCATAAGTTCTTCAATATAGTTTATAAAAAACTTTTTTTTATCAAAGCAAGAAAAAATAAAATGCAAATCAGGAGGAGGCCTGAACCTTATTACAACATATATGTAGGCCAACTGTGACCAATCTATACCAAAACAAAACTATGCTAATAAAAAGAGCACAACGCAGATGAAAGCTCCTAAAGACACATTTATGTGGGCTAACCAAGCCCTCCATTTGTGTTAAATGACTATGCCTAGAAACATAAAGTCATGTTTTCCAATGCCTATGAGGTTCCACACAAACGGTTTCATTAGTTGCGACGACCTAGGGCCTTTGACGGTAGGGGGCACAATTTTTTTATGGAGAGGCGTGTATATAGAAATATTTTGTTTATGGGGGGTATATATAGCAAAGTTCACATAAAGGCCCTAAACATTGACATGATGAAGAGCTGAGCTGAAGTCTTTTAATGTTTTTAGCCCTTTTGGCGCAATTTGTTATATGTACCCCCATATTTCACAAAGATTTCTATATACACCCTCCTCATAAAAAATTTGGTTGTTCGTAATAATGTGCCAAAAAAATTATTATTGAAGAAATTGTTCTTTTCCCAATGAGGGAAACCTACGAGGTTCTTATTTATCAATGAAGTACAATACTTCACCCACAACGAGGTTATTATTTCTCGAAAATTGTTCTTTTCCCATCAACATTTGTTCACTCTCATACAAACTGACAAACTTCCAAAACTGACAAACATACCCAAAAAACCAGCAAAATCAAATGAGTTTAGATGATACATTACCTCATATTTGATGTTTGATGAGTGTAGAAACTTGTTTCCTGACAATTTGTAATGATTTGAAATGAAGATTTTGACCAAAAAATTTGCACTTTGGGGTTTTTGGAGGTGGAGAATTTGTACCAAAACAGTACAAACCCGCAGCGTGAGTTAAGTCATGCTGGGTTTATAACCTGCGTGAGTTAGCCCATGCAATGTGACTTAACTCACGCTGAAAGTACCGAGCGTGACTTAACTCACGCAAGGGTATTTTCATCCAGTCAGTTGGGAGTGAGTGTTATTTGATGGGAGAAGAGCAATTTTCGAGAAATAATAACCTCATTCTTCAAAGCATCGTCACTTTTTGGGAGACGATCGAACAACAACCTTCATACACAAATGAGGACTTTCCGGAGGAACATAATTTTGCCAATTTTTTCTTTTGGGTATTTTGCCAAATTAGTTTGTGACAAGCAAGACGAACTTAACTAATAGAACTCTATTTCTAAATTTAAATCACAAATTCTAAAACACGGAAATATGTTTTATATATTAGTTGTAATTTATGACTATAATTTCCCTTAAATGTTTAACGACTTCTTTAAGGGTCAAAAACTCAAGAGGTACATTCACAAACAAACAAGAACTTATGAGTGGATTCCAATTGAAGGTGTTATCCACAAGGATATTATGAAATCAAAATGGATGAAGAAACATACACTAAGAAAAAGTAAGAAAAAGAGAAAGTACACAAAATTATTTAAGAAGGATTAAACTATTTCATGGAATTTAATTCATGAGAAGCAACCAAGGCCTTAGAAATCTCAAATATAAGTCTAGCCTCAAAAGCATCACGAGAATAATTTTCCTTAGAAACTACACGATCCTTAGTTCCAAAGATGGTATCACTTTTCATGGACTTCAACATAAATTTCTCATAAGTGTTCTTAAGCTTTGTCCACATCTTTATTGGTGACCTAATAGCCCATGTTAACCTTGGAACTACTCTTATCCTCCACTGCCTTCTTCTCAACCTTAGAACCTTGGTCTTCCTTCCATCACCGGTGATGGCATCCTCGTCGAGTCGCTGATATCGCCGCCTCCGTAAGTACCTCGTTGGTTTGGGTATCAGTGACTCCATTTCCACGCTTTTCATTATGATGAAGAGTGCTTGGGATTATGGAGGAGGAAGTGTGAGAAGAGGATATAAAAGTCTATGATATAATATGTTTATGGAAATGAATTGGTGCGTGTTTGAATAGAGTACTTGCATATGTATATGTTGGAAAATTTAATGGGATTTGCTTTTGATAAAAAAGTCAATAAACAACAGTTTGAACGTGAATTATTGGTGGGTGACTCGGATGCATATGATGTGAGCGTGTGGGAGTATTATTATATAATTAGGGCAGTTCCACTCTCATTCTATATAATCTTATATAATAATTTAGATTACCTTCTACAGAAAAATTAATTAGATTATACCATCATATAAGACCACTTACAATGGCATGTTGAAAATGAGATTCAACACAAAATACCACTCCAATGGGTTGTTTAATGCATGCTTAATATTGAGGTGGAAGAAAGAGAAGTTGAACCGGTTCAACACAATTGAAAGCAGACCAGATGCCACGTGGCGCAATTTTATTCGTCTGATTCAGGCGCGTGTACAACACGCACAGACAACGCGCGTGAATAGATTTGGACGGAGAGAGAAGAAGAAAATCTGGAATGCAGGGGGACGCGTGTTGGCATGTTATTGGTTGCCCGGTTTTTAATTGTTTTAAAAATTAAACCTCAATTATTTTGTTGTAAAATAATTTTAAAAAAAATAAAAAATATATCAAAATTCATGATTTTTTTTCCTCTATAAATAGAGACTTGGTTCATTTGATTTGGACACAGAAAAAAAAATCAAGTTTTTCACTATCTTCTTCTTATGATACCATACTATCTTCTTCCTCTATAAATATTGTATTGCATTTGAAGTTAAGAAAAATAAAAATAAATTATTTAAATAAATTTTATTTTTACAAAAAAAAATTGTTAAGTTTTTCTTTATTTTAATTTAATTATAATCGATAATTGTAATTTTACGTAATTATAAAAACAAAAATATAAAATTAAATAAGAATAAGAAATAAAAGGTGGTGGGGTAGAGTGTTGAATGAAAAAAACCATTGGAGAGGTTAAAGTTGAATGAGTGTTGAATTAAGAGAGAGAAGATGATGTGGAGTGTTGGGAATTGAAAAAGTGGGTGTTGAAGGGTGTTTAATGTTGGTGACCATTGTAAATGGTCTAAGGTTAGTATTGATTAATCAACACAATATTTGTTATCTAGTTGGTAAACAATTGACTCATATCTTACGATAATGTATGGTTAAGTATTACTATGCATATGAGAATAGAGCTCGTTCCATGATAGGTAAACTTAAATACTTTAGAATTTGTCCATTATTTGCAACGGTAGATTTTTTGTTTTTTTTGTTTTTGTTTTTGGGAAAACAAATATTTTTCATCTCTCAAATAAAAAGCGTGTGCGCTTCCTTGATCCATACAAAATCAAATAAAAAGCGTGTGCGCTTCCTTGATCCATACAAAATTTTGTTTTAGGACAGTGAGTTTACATAAGTGTTAAATCCAGTTAATAAGTTGCATGTGGGAATGGAATCAAATAATGATTCTGAATTTTTATTTTATTTATGATATACTATGGTTCTGAACCATGCTACATAATAAAATAATTATTCATTACATAAAAAAAATCTTGCATCTAGAAGTTTGACTAAAATAATATGGGACGTATACATTTTTGGTTGCGAGATTAAGGCCTGATGCAAGATCTATAATCTTTGTCTAAAATATTTTTTTGTTGACAATTAAAACATTAAACATTCCAAACCAAACTCAATATAATGTATACCAAATAATCCGTCATTAAATAATGTACGAGAATAAGCCCTTTGAAGTTTGAACATAAAATTGTAAAAAAACAATAAAAATTAAAATTTGTAATGTTTATTTTAGATTAAACATTTTTTAATCACAAATATTAGCGGTTATTAGTTGTTAAGTTAACATAATCTCCAACTCTCCCTCAAAAAAAGATATCTCCAACTCATTAACTTTTAGTTTTTTTTTTTTTGTCAAGTAGTCTAGTGGCCCCTGCACAAATTATCTCTACCAACTGAACTACACCTACGGGATTCATTAACTTTTAGTTTAAACCAAACTAAAATGTCTTTTTTGTTTTTTTTTTTTGTCCACTTATTTACTGCCTTTTTATCTTTATTTTTTCATACAAATATAAGTAAATTTCTGTACTTTTATATTTGTAATACTCTAGTTAAGGAAGCAGCGGCTAAGAATATAGAGTTATTTTCTGTTGTTTAGTCGATTTATTTAACTAAAACTAATAAGTATGCATTAATTAACACATTCTAGATAAATATTTATTTATTTTTGACGTGGAACACATTCTGAAACCAATCTCAACACAATATTATAGTACAAAATATATAGGCAATAATGCATGAGAAATGAGAATGTGCTTGAAAGAGATCACATGAGCTGGGAAGCAAGAATAAAACAATTAATTATCTCTTTGTTTGACCCATTGTCTTACCACAGATAGTAACGTGTGAACTAACCACTTTATTTTCTCACTACAAGAAAATACAGGATATACTACCAAATTATTACTGCGAAATAGGTGCCTAGTTAATCCCAATTAAAAAAACCCATGTTTAACGGGAAATACAAAAATTTGGTCGCTACTTTTTAGAAGCATTACTTTTTCTTATTAAATTAAAAAAAAAATTACTTATTACAAAAAATACGACTCTCCAAAAATATCCTGAATCCCTAACTCTCGTTCATCTCTACACTCTCATTCATTCACAATCCTAGATCCATTACGATTTCATCAAAATCTTCATCAGGATTCAATCACGATTCATCATGATTCACTTCTCATTCGATTCAATCTTCATTGGATTTCACAATCGTAGATTCATCATGATTTCATCTTCATCAATCTCACATCAGAATCGTATTTAGCATGATGAACCTTCAATAATCGCTGATGCATAATCGTATTCTGGTTCTCTGATTCACTGCTCTCGTATTCTTCATCTGAAATTCTGATTCAATCCACCGTCGTTGATTCTCTCTTCACCGCCAAACTCAATCGAGCTTCACCGTCAAATCCACCTCCTCCACCGTCGAATTTCATCACTTCATCGCCGACTCTCACCGTCAAGCTTCACACCGTCCAACTTCACTGTCGAATCTCACCGTCAAGCTACACAATTCATCCATCGAGCTTCACTCTTTCTTTCTAAGGTAACTTTTCTAAGATTCTTATTCTGTTTCTCGCTTTCGTTTTCGCTTCCGCACTTTCGATTTCGTTTAGATCTCATCAAAATTATCTTCGATCCATGATGTGTTTCTGTTATGAATTGCAATTTAACTCAAATTTTTTAGTTATGAATCGAAATTAACTTGCATGTTTTCTGTTTGATAAAATGCTTCAACCAAAATTTTAGTTAAAATAGTAGTAATTAATGAGTAGTGTGTCTACATGTAAGTGTTTGTTGTTCATAGAAATGAATTGCCATTTTAAGCTTTGTTACATGAGGCAGAGAATGAAATAGTTTTAGGTATAGTAATGAATCGTTCTAGATTTAGACTATGGTATTAAGCTTTTTTTATGCTGTGATGAAATGAAGCTTGTTTCTAGATTTGATTTTCAGTTGCAATTACCACTTTGATTTGATTTTGCAATTTAACATGTGTGTGAATAAGAATTTAGGCATGGGAAGGGTTGAATATAGTTTCTAGATTTTAGTTGAACTGAATCTAGAGTTGCTTCATGTGTGTGAAAAATACCTTTGCACTAGTTGAACTGGGACATTCTACTTATAAGGTATTCTAGTGTGGCTTGATATAGTTTAATTTTATTCATGAAAATGCTGAAGTTCTTGGTATTTAACAGGGAGTAGGGACTGACATTATGAAAATTTTTATTCAATTTGTAGAAAGTAGAGTACTGCAGTGGTAAGCTTGAAATAAGTGCTTATTTCCACATTAATTAGTTTTGTGCTTAATAGATGAAATAATTATGTAATTCTAGTTTTGCTTTATGTTTTTGTCTCTGATTTGTGATCTTAAGTTTTGAATCCATTCACTTCACATAGATTTGAAGTTCTGAAGGTTTGTGTCTAAATTATCTTTTACAATGTTTTGTGTTGAGAAGTGGCGAATATAGCATGTCGACATGTCGGTGTTTAAATGGATAAAAAGTGGACATAAGATCTGCCGTTGTTTTTGGTAAAGAAAGACAGATGTAGGATTTGTTCATATATTTCAGTATTGCATTTTAGTTATAGAATATATTGTCATTTCTTCGACATACTCGACTTGTTCTCTACTTCTTTCTCAATTAAATGTAGGTAGTTCTGTTGTTCATATCAGTGTAATGCTTGTGAATCTTTCATATGTTGTTCATATTAGACATTTGTGTAAGGCTTTGAATTGGTGGAGAATGTGTTAGGAGTGGTTCTCTTACAAATTCTAATTTTCTGTTTCTTGGATGATCAATTAAGTTTGATGACATAACTTATTATGCAGGTTAGTTAACCGGTTAGGCCTTTGTTAGAACGATGAATGTAGGAGTTTAATCAATTAGAGGACCGGCTGATTTGTTTGATTAACATATACGACGTGAATCTAATTGATTAAGTTGATTCATGAAGCAAGTTAACGAAGATTAGGTCTGCTGTCTGCTGGAAAATAGTCATAGAAGTTAAGTGGGGATCTAACTAGTTAGACTACAACCTAAATGAAATAATAGTGTAATTCAACTTAGTAAAAGTATAGAAATAGGACATCCCTATATTTACATTGACATTGCCATTACTTTAATGCTAACCTTAGGTGGAGCACTATGCACCCCTGTTACAATATGAAACCCTGTTACTTTATTCATGTTGGTAAAAATGCAATGTTGTGTAAGTCAGTGGATGAGTTAAGGTTGATGATCTCAAAGCTATTGAGAATAAGGTAATATGACAAATATCTTGTTTGAACAACGATACACTATGTCAATGTTTTAAATTTCTGGTTATGCTGTTGTGTAGACCTCTAAAACTTTTATATTCCACTTGAAATTGTGGTTGTAGATTGCAATTTAGAACTATTTGCATCACAATCCTTAATATTTGTGAAAAATCTTAGTTAAATGTGGCCCTGAACTGTGTTCACTTTGTAGTCGTGGACCTTTTTAAACTTTGAATATGGCACGTGGTCGCTGTTTGCTGTTTAATGATGTATGGCTCTTTATTTTGTCTTGGGGGTTATTGATCACTTGTTAAATTTGGGAGTAATAATTGTAAAGATTAATCATTCTACCCAATGTATGTTGAGTGCTCCTTGATAGAAATTACGTGAAGAAACTAATAGTAGTGGTAAAAACTGACAACATAATAGTCTTTAAATTATATCTATGTAAGATTAAAAAACAGCACTACTTATATGTAGAGAATCATTTTTTTACTTTGCTCTATTTTTTGAATCCTGCATTAATTATAATTTTTAAATAATGAAAACATTATTTTTCTTTTTGTATGTTCTGCAAGTGCAGATCACATGTGGTTAACTTCACATGGTTTCTTATCAATTCCAATAGAAACAATGTGTTTTCTTTCACATACTAGTGCGTAAGGTTGAAAATTTTCTTTTATTTATTCTCAGATTTGATTAATTTCTTATCTAGTGTCATGATACGTCATATGCACCCCTGTTACAATATGCACCCCTGTTGTTTATTGGTTTTTCATCGTTTTGTTGTTTATTGTTTATTGATTCCTTTGTTGTTTATTGTTTATTGTTTTTCATCGTCTTAAAATTAAGCATGTTAATTTGTTTAATCAGTAAAATTAAGCATGTTAATTTGTTTAATTTGTTTAATCACTAAGGGCCATGGTCCCAAAGGAATGAAGACAGAAGTATGGGATGGCTTGGTCGACATTTGGTTGAAACCAGAATGGAGGAAGAAGTCAGATGCTAATAGATGTAACAGAGCTGCCTTACCTGATGCAGTATTGCACACTGGAGGCTCTATATGCTTCATTGAACATAAAAAGAGGATGGTTAGTTATTAGCTTTATATTATAATACATTTTACTTTCCTGTTTGGGGTGTTTTTAAAATTATATTTTTTCAAGTTAGAATATTCTAATAAATGTCAATTATAGGAGAATGAGTTGAAGCATGAAGTTTCTTATAGAGATGTGTATGATCGTATTCACAAGAACAAAGATGGAGAGTATATCTCTCGCCGCTCGAAAAAATTTATGGTAAGTTACTTTAAATTATGTATAATATCAATTCAATTATCTTGTAACCAGCACTTAATCATTTCTTTTGTAGGAGTCATATGACACCGCAATGTTGGAAAAATATGGAGAGGATTCTTCAACTCATCCGAAGGTTGATTCACTAGTGTGGGAAGAGGCGTCAGGTCCCAATAAGAAGAGACGGACTTTAGGGGGCCGCAGCTTGGACATCAGAGGATCTACTTCATTTGCAGATGGCATCGGTCCTTTCGAAATTCCAGCTACGACAGAAGAAGCTATCCAGAAAGCGGTAGATAAAGCAATGACTTCTTTTGTCCAAACACAATTGGTGCCAATGTTGGAGCCAATCCTATCTATTCTTAGCTCCATGCAGCAAGCACAAATGCAAGGTGGAGTATCTGATGGTATTTGAGGTAGGAAAATTATAAATTATTCTATGTTATTCAAAAGTAGGTCCCTAGAGTTGTGAACCGTGGATAATGACATATTGACATGCAAGTGATACTATTAGAACTAAGCCATATGAGTTTTTGTTGTGTGACTGAATTATGATATGTCATTCAGAGGTTACACTTAGACTCATTCAATATTGATTATGCTGAATTATGGAATGAAATACTCTTTTAATATATAGGCTATGTCTATACTCTATATCTCCAGTTGTATATCTCATGTTTTCATATATAGGTTCTGTTAGAATAAAATATTTTTGTGTTTTAAGTATTTCAGATTAAAGTTGTTGTCTTGATTGTTATGCAACAAGTAAAAGTTATTGCATAAATAGAAAGATAATAACGTGGACATTTTATTGCAGTGCTTGGAATTGTTGATTGTTGAGAATGGTCAAACACGTAGTGGTAGACGTGCCTCTGATGTATCAATTACTGGACTAGCAGCTACTAGCAATGATTTTGTGGTGAAGATAAGGGAATGAAGTTTTAGTTAATCCAGTTTTTTTTTTGTTTTGGTACAAAGTTAATGAAGTTTTAGTTAATGTCTTTGTGTGTACTTGAGGATATCAATGTTGTCATGACCACATCTCTCTTTATTATGTGTTGAGATAAATTTTTGGTAGAGATATTGGATCATTTGTGATCTATGAATTGCTACCTTTTTGGTACCTTCAAGTTGAAGAATATATTGTATAAGCTCAATTAATGTTCTAATATTAAGAATATCTTGTAGAATTAATATAGTAAAAAATTATACCATTAGTTTTCTAAAATATAAAAACTGCAAAAAAAAAAAAAAACTGGCCGCAAACTTCCAAATGACTAGGATCTCGTCGCAAATTAGTTAGCTATAGATTTGTTGAGCAATTGCTATGATAAGTTTTAGTCATGTTGCTGTGGATTTGATGCTAATTTGCTATGACAATTCTTAGTTATGTTGCTATGGATTTGTTGCGAAATTACTACGATATGTCATAGTTATGTTGCTATGGAAAATACATTTTCAATACTTATTTGCTATAGATTAACTAAATACTTGCTAGGAATTTGTTTCTCTTAACTATGGATTTACTAAGAAATATTTCCCTAGCAAATTTGTCTCTCAATCCATGCTACGGCCGAATCAATAGGTATTCCGTAGCATATCTCTAGCTAAACTCGTTTGCTAGGATTTCGTTGCGAATTAGCTGCGAAAATGGGCGTAGCAAATCACATATTTTCTTGTAGTGTCTTTTCAGGCAGCCTCTCATCGTTCTTTAACATATCATTATACTAGACACTAATTTTTGTCTTACTACATTCTAAATTAATCCATCACATTTAAACACAAATTTTTTTGGTACACATTTAAACACTATTTGGTTTGAAAAAGATTGTATTTAGATAAGAAGAATTAATCAATAGATAATAAAGTTAATTTGATAAAATTATTATTTTATTTTTCTACCATTTATTATTTCTCCTTAATCCATGTATTAACTGTTGAAATTTAGAGAGACAAAAAGAAGCCAAATAAGAGAGGAATGCACACAAAAATTAGCGAATTTAGAGAGACAAAAAGAAACCAAACAAGAGAGGAATGCACACAAAAATTAGCGTTGTTTTCCCTTTTTTTTTGGTGTCTGAGTTTCGAATCTTAAACCTTGCATATATTATGCATTGTCCTTACCAACGGAGTTAAGCTCACCGAACGTTTTTCCTTTAACTTTGGGGTACTCCACGGCAGCATAACAATTTCACTATTGTTTATTTTGTGTTACCCATTCGCTGCTATTTATTTCATATTAGAGTTCTTTTTTTAATCTCAGCACCACTAGCATTTTTACTTTTATTGGAAAACTTTATCTTATACCTCAACAATTATATTTCTATCCCACAAATTCTATAAATCCAAAATTTGTCACGGTTTTGAAAAACAAGACTTGATCACCCAACACATCCACCGTGAAATGGGAAACTCAGATTTTGGCTTTGCTAGTACACACTATTTTTTTTCTTGTGCCGTAAAAGTCAATTTTTCACATTTTCAATACACTATATATTTTGTGCACCAGCAAAGTCAAAATTTGGCACACAAGAAATAATGCTAATTTTCTACTTTCTCTGTTTAAAAATAAGTAGGGCTGGAAATGAGTCGAGTCGAGTCGAACTCGTCTGAGCTCGGCTTGACTCGATAAGAATTGGTTCGGCTCGAAACTCGACTCGAGTTCGAAACGAACTTTTTTTTGGCTCGAGTTCGGCTAATTTAAAGTTCACGAGCAACTCGGTTCGGCTCGTTAGGTTCATTTGCTCGAATCACATAATTTTAAAATTTGTTTTTTTATTTAAAAAATTACATATTTTAGACCGATTATTTATAAAAAAAAAAAAAAAAAGCTAAAGCAAATAGGACTACAACCATTCCACAACCGTGAAATAATAGATTGCCCACCTTTGTATCAAAGAGTAGCAAAGTCGCTTCTTTATAGACAAGTATTGTTGTATCTACTTCAAATACTTTCGATGTGGGACAAAAACTAGACAAGTATTGTTGTATCTACTTCAAATACTTTCGATGTGGGACAAAAACAAAGTAGTGCAGCTTTGCTAAAACACCATAGCACTACAAGCAACATACTTCCATTGCTAAAAACTATTTAGGTCCACTCTTTTACCATTGTTGTTTTATAGTGCTTCTATTATATTTTACGTGTGTATATATATATATATATATATATATATATATATATATATATATATATATATATAAAAATCGAGTCAGTTCATGAACCAAACGAGTCGAACTATATATAACTCAAGTTCAACTCGTTTAGTTAACGAACTTAATCTTTAGCTCAAGTTCGGCTCGTTTGGTTCATGAACCAAGTTCAACGAACTAATTACCGAGTCGAGTTCCGAACTTTATTCGAGTTGTATCGGTTCATTGCCAGCCTTAAAAATAAGCGACTTTGTTAGAAATCTATTAATATTTTTTTGTTACAAATATAAGTTCTACTTTTTCGGTACACAATTATGACACGAAAAAATGTTTTTTTCTTCAAGTAATCTAATGGTTAGAATTCACTTGTGAAGATAAATAAGTAGAAAGTCCGATGCACTGTCTTTGTTGGCAACCAAGTTATGTTCATGGAGATAAAAAAAAATTTATTTATAAAAATAAAGATAATTTAAGTATCTCAAATAATTTGTAGGGAGATAGGCAAAATTTGAGGGGTATGTGAATTTTTTTTCTCAATGTAGATATATTTACAATATGTACAATCAGTTATTGAACTAAAGGTATGTTTGGATTGTTTATTTGGGTGTAAGTTTGGTCTGACATAAGTTTTGTTAAGCTGTTTAGGAGAGCTTATGAAAATAACTTATAACAATTTTCATAAGTTTTTTTCAACTTATTTTCATAAGTTCTCCAATATAGCTTAAAAAAACAACTTATAGCGTATACAAAAATAGTTTAACATTATTTTATCTTTTCCTTCCTTCAAAAAAAATTATTTTATCTTTTCCTAAAAAATAGCTTATGCACACTTATTTACAAGTGCTTACAATGATGAGTGTTTGTGTTATAAGGTGCAAATAAGATGTTTTAAAATAGACCTTAAATGGTTTACGAGGAAAGATAGGCCCATACACATTGTAGACTAGGTCGAAACTGAAAAGGCCATTAAAGAATCGATATAAATATGAGTACTGCTTTTCTCCCATCTGTTTTTGTTCATTCCCATCAAAATAGTCGAGCGTAAGTTAACTCATGCTAGTGTATTCTCGGCGTGAGTTAACTCATGTAGGTGTACTTCTCAGCGGAAATGAGCAAAAACAGATAGGAGAAGAGCAATTCTCTATAAATATCCCCGTAACCAAAACATTGCTCTTGAGGTTTCTAAAATTGTTCTCAAGCACCTAGAAATTATCTATTTACCCTCAACGGCAGTTCGCTACCGTTCCATCGACAATTAAATGTTGTAAAACCTTTATTTCTCATTCTTGGAGTATATAAAGAAATTAACATATAAAGACAAATTTTAAACGAATAATTATAGGTGCATACCTCAACATTTTCTGTGTAACATCCACCCTATAACATAAATCTTAGCAAGTGAATAAAAAGAAAGGAAAACTCACAATGCAGATGAAGAAAACATGAAAAATCATATTAAATTAAGAAGAGATACATGTTACTACATGGGAAATAGTTCATGAGAAGCCATCAAGGCCTTTGAAATCTCATATATGAGCTTAACCTCCAACGCATCACTGGCATAATCCTTAGAAACTTGAGGAGCCTTTGGAATCTGTTTCCCACCAAAGATGTTATCAGTGTTCAAAGATTTTAACATAAAGTTCATATAACCATTCTTAAAATTTGTCAACATTTTCAATGGTGATTTAATCACCCATCTAAGTCTTGGGATTGTTTTGATCCTCCAAAACTTTCGTGGGCTTCTTTTTAACCTTATGATCTTCATCTTTTTCCCACTCCCTTCTAGGTGCTTGTGCTGCCTTCTCCTCAAGTATTGCTTAATGCCACCATTGTTAGTTTGCTTAGGCAGTAGTGATTCCATTTCCATGTTGTGGAGGAAGATGTGAATTATGCTTTCTTATTTGTGTAAGAGGTGAAGTGTGATGTCTGGTTATATAGTGTACTATATATATGTTAGGGCTTAATTATGAGGTGAAGTATAATTTGGCTGGAAAGGTATTCAGTTGTCATTGAGAAAGAAAAGAAAGTTAGGAAACGACTTTTTGACTAGGGGTTGGACGCCCTGTAAATGAACAAACTTTAGTTACTCTATTTTGTTTGTTCCCTCAAAGTAAGGTTTCTAGGTCCCATTTGTTTTATTAGTTTTTATTAATAGAATTAATTTATTTTGATTTAATTAATCAAGAAGTTGTTTCAACACGAGTCTCTTACATGAAAAGAACCTGAATTTAATTTTTGGAGTCGCACATTTGAGAGTTAGTCCAACTCTACTTAAAAAATCAAACGGCTTAATGCTTACTTAAAGATTGGTCTCATAATGGTCTTAAATGACTAAGCTAGGAGGATACTATATGATCAGTTAGGAAAAAAAATTATTTGGTATAAAATAATTTCAAATGAATTGTTTTTGTTGATATAAAAAAACAGATTTGATTGAACCCTCAACAAATGTTTTTTTTCCCTTAAAATTACAATTCAAAAAGTTATTTGTATCTATACTTCTATTCTGTAATAAAAAAAAAGGTGTGGTAATGGTAACGGAAAAAAAAAAAATACTACTATACCATAAGAATGGAATACATGGTTCAGATAAAATAATATAATAGTATTTGGCAGCATTTTAAACAATTCTCTTATTTGGCCGGTTTGCCTAGAGCCACTCATTTTTTCCTGAAAGTAATCTGGTTCGCTTCTGTTTGGGCTATTTGGAAGGAAAGAAATAATCGTGTGTTCCAAGAAACGGTTTGTGATTCTTCTTCCTTAGCTGAAAAAGTGAAGATGAACTCTTTTATGTGGCTGAAATCTTCGCAGACATCTTTTATTTATTCTTATTATGACTGGTGGAAACACCCAATCCCTTGCATGGGTGTTATTGTGTAATTGACTGTAACTTTTTTGTGGTGCTCTTCTTCAATAGCACCCTACTGTTGTATCTCGGTTGGTTGGCTTACCTTTTGCACGTCTTGTGCACGGTAAATCACCATTGTTCATAATATATATCTCATTTTAGCTTGTTCAAAAAAAATATAATAGTATATGATTAAATAATGAATAAATATTCGATCAAACTTTTTTTAATTAAAATAAACAATATTCATTCATTTAAATTGAAAGAGTATATTGATACAATACAAATTCAAAGTCGTTAAAAACAAAAGGAATGAATCTGCAAACAAACTCACATCAGCCATGTTAATAGCATAAAACGTCATAGTACATATGCATACAAATATGATTCCATTCAAGCCACCGAAATACTCATGTTTTCGAATCTTCAACGTTGACAACGCAAAAGTCATTGATTGAATTTGTACTTGATCAAAGTTAATCTTTCAAAATCAAATAAACACCCCACTAAAACGGGAAATAAAAAACACACCGTACAAAGACATGAACTCAAATTAACAAAATCGTGTTAGACGTCGAAATCACGGAAACAAACGAAAGAAAACTATGTGATAATCACTTATTTAATTAAAAGAGGAGGAAAAAATTGAAAAGATGATTTTCCATCAAAATTAACCTTAAATCATCCATCTTAGTAGATCAGAAAAATTGTGAATGTGAGGGTTTAAGAAAGAGAAAAGAGAGAGCTCATGGTGCAAATTGTTCCCCTAATATTAATCCAAAAAAATAGTAACCGGTCTTTTTATTTTTATTTTTACAGAATCGGACTTTTTAAAAGCGACAGATTGTATAAATTTTATATGAAAAAGTTATCCTACCTGCAAATACCAACATTTGAGATAATTTGAGATTATCATTCTGTCGGTTAGGCACAGACCCAGTTCCTCATATCCGGACAAAGTAGTATATTTTGTTTCCCATGAATAGGTACACTATAGAAATATTCCATCCGTCTTACAATAATTGGCTATTTACCTATTTTTCTTTTTCTCAAAATAATTGTCACTTTAGAATACCAATGCAGTATTTATTGTTTTTTTCCATTATTATACCCTTATTAAATTTCATCCAACTTAACTACTCCACTAACTACAATTAATAAGGGTGTTTTAGTAAATGATACTAATTTTACCATCAAAATCAACATAATTAATCATTTTCTTAATAATCGTGCATAAACCTTAAACGACTATTATTTAGAGACGGAGGGAGTATTTGTTTTTATTTTAAAGGGAGCACGCACATTAATATATTTGGACGGTTAGTATAATACTCCCTCCGTCCCAAATTATAAGCAAAAAAAAAAAAATCACATTTATTAAGAAAACTAAAACATAAGAATTTGGAGTATAGTTTTTTGTGTTTTCTTTGGAAAAAGTTTTATAGGAAGATGTAAAAACAATTTTCATTGGCTATTGACTATGGAAAAAATGAAAGAGAGAGAAAATTAAATGTAATTTGCATTTAATTTTATGAGAATAAACAAAAGTTTTTCTTGAAAAAGAGATTTTTTAAAAAAACAAGATTAAATAGGATAAAAATTTGTCTTTTTTGCTTATATTTTGGGACAAAGAAAATGAGTTTTTTTTACATATATTATGGGACGGAGGAAGTATGTATGATAGGGATTTTGTAATGTATGGGTTGGTTGGAACCATGTATTCTCAACTTATTTATTTTAAAGATTGTCAAAAAAAAACTTATTTATTTTAAAAATAATAATACGATAGGAAAAGAGATAGAGATACAATACGGCAATGAATGTATGAAAAAGACATGGTGTTCAAATATCATGCTCCAAATAAATATTTCATTCCAAGCATAATTTACTCAAGCATTGCACAATTTAAGCTCTAGGGAAACGAATTTGCTCCAAATAAACTAGAGCTTAAATTGTGCAATGCTTAAACGAATTTTAGTGCTTGAATGTATGAAAAAATCAAGCTACAATCAAGAAACATTGTAGTTTATTTGAATGCAAATTCGTTTCTTGAATCATTGTAGCTTGATTGTATCTTGTTTGTTGATGGTATTATTAAGGAGAGAAAATCGTTATTTTAGTGCTCAATTGATAGCTCTAAGGACAATAATATAAAGGGATCGGAGTTCGAATCCTCACTTCTTCATATTTAAAATGTGTGAGTTTTAACCACTAAACTACCGTTCCAAACGTTCCAAAGAGAGAACTTTCCATCGTGCAATTTCAAGAAAGGAAAAAAGGCGGCTGGACTTTTTTCAAGAATGCATATCTATTTTCTCGGGTCAAAGTGTTGTTTGTTGACTTTATTTTTCAAATGCAGTTTTTTCAATAATTTTGAATGCAGCCCTTTTTTTATGTATATATGCACCAGTACGCTATGCATCTGCTTGTTATGTTTTGCATGAGCAAATTAAACGTGGTATTATTTCTTTAATTATTCCCTTACATTATATATAGACCAATAAGCATAGCATAGTTAATTCAAGCAACAAACTTTATTCATTAGCATAAAGTGAGAAAACCATCATAAACGTTCTCCTCCAAGTTCAAGCAATTCAAAACATGGAAATAACAAGGTACTTAAGCAGACGGGGCTACCGTCGTCTCGACTACGGCACAACCACCACCGGCCGCCGGAAGAAGATGCAAATCATACGGATGAGAAGTCCACGTAGAGAGTGGAAGATAAGAACAAGCCCAAAGCTAAGATGGATGATAAGATCACCATTGAAATTGTTGACAAAAGTCAAGAATACGTATATGAACTTTATGTTGAAGTTGGCTGGTAACGTAGGAGGGGCTTTCAACACTGATAACAAGTTTGGTGTGAAAAGGATTCCAAAGGCTCGTCAAGTGTCTAAAGGTTATTCTGGTGATGCATTTGAGGCTAGGCTTATATTTGAGATTTCTAAGACCTTGGTTGCTTCACATGAACTATATTCCATGTAGTAATTGCCTGTTTCTGTTTTCTTTGAATTTTTGTAAGTGTTTCCACGTGATTCTCATTTCCCAATTAGGAGGTGTTATGTAATTGATTCAATTGTATCATATTTTCATTGTCTCATGATTGTGCTTTTCACACACACATTACGGTAACTTTTCATACACCTGAACACAAAACATAGTGTTGCAATTAGAATAGACACTTACATTTTATGGATCATGAGTCTTAATTGTTTATTGTATTTTTTGTTTATACCTCTCAATTCACATCCCAATACAAGTGTATGTTTTCTTCTAATTTAAATCATGATCTAATTTTGTCATAACAATAATAAACCTTAATTTCGTTGCTTCATCTTGAACTCATTTCAACATATCATCTCAAGTACTAATTTTTTCATGATCAAGAGACTTAACAAGTTCAACAGTTATAATGCACTTTGTCGTGTTGCGGCATGCGGATAATGTGATATTTGAAGATGATGATGTGATGATAGATTTTTTTTTTAAACATCATATTATTAAAAGCTACACTACACAAGAAGAACGGGAAAGCTAGAGAAAACCACAACACGGGCACATAAAAATGCAGCAATCGAGCCCCTAGAAAAAAAACACCCCAAAATAAAACACCATATGTGATAGTCGAAAACCTAGAGAATAATGAAAAAGTTAAAAAGGTTGTACGTGTAGTAAATTTGAAGATGATATCTTAAAGAGTTGATTCGGGTAGCATAGACCTCTCTCAAGATTGGTTGAAATGTATATTATTAGGGAATTAAACACATGATTTTTTAAATATAATTATTTATGTTTTTGTTAGTCAAATCTTGAAGTTTATGAATGTTTTGTTAAATCTTCGTGGGTATACAAATGGTAAAACAAACTTTTCTATATTTTTCCGAGGTCTGATGTTTTCGAATTATATAATTTGAAAATACAAAAACTCACGTAGGGTTATAATTGTATGGGTTTCACAAGTTACAACTTAGTTGACTAATCACCTAACCCAATATAACTTAAGTTGAGAGTTGAGTCTAATCAAAATAAATTGTATTGATCACTCAATTCAATCCAATTTTTTGGGTTGAATCGGGGCGACCCAACACATTAACACCTCTACCTGATTCTCTCATTTACTTACATTCATAGTCAAGTTTAATTTGTTTTTTTTAGGAAATCAAAATGAAATAAATTACTACTAGCCGGCTATCCTCCCAGCACAAGGTGTGCCAAAGAAAAAAGCCAAAAAATGCAACAAAGTATCAACAGAACGAACCAACAGTTAGCCAATACCCACACATACAAAAGGATTTTGGTACCATTTATGAAAAGTATAATGAAAAACAACAAATTTAGCTTTAAACCAACAAAAGGAAAGAAGCTTAATCTTCTCTAAAAGCTGAACGGGGAAATGGTCTTTACCTCTGAATAGCTTATCATTTCTTTCCTTCCAAATCACCCAATAACTTGCAAACCAGATCAAAATCATGAAAGAGCGCCTTGATGTTGCATAACCTGAAGAGGTGCCAAATTGAAGAAAATGATCCACGGTGGTATAAGGATCCGCTGAATGTACTCCAAATCAGTTGAGAACAAGTTGTCAAATCTGACCAAACAGACCACATGTCAAGAATAAATGGTTCTCGAATTTCTGCAAGCCAGACCCACTAACACAAAACTGAGACTCGTGAGTAATAATCATTCTTTGGAATAAATTCGCCTTAGTTGGCAATCTATTCTGAAAAAGACGTCAAGCAAACATCAAAACCTTCAGAGGGAACTCCCTCCTTCTCCTTCATAGTCAATTTTAAACTCAATCAAGTCATTATTTAAAAAGTTAAACTTAAAATATATAAACTCAAAGCATCTGGAAGAAAAGAATGCAAATTCATTTGTTGTATCTCATTGGTTGATAGTACAGTACGGTTGGTCTTGGTCATATTTGTTCACTCACACATTTAGGGTCAAAGTGTTGTTTATTGACTTTATTTTTGAAATGCAGCCCTTTATATTTTTATATGTGCACAATTACGTCATGCATTCGCTTGCTATGTTTCGAGCAAATTGAACGTGGTATTATTTATTTAATCTTTCTCTTATATATAATCCAATAAGCATATGCATAGTTAATCCAAACAGCTCTACTCATTCCCATAAAGTGAGAAAACCATCATAGACTTCATCTTCATTCACCAGTCACCACCACCACCTCCATCAAGTTCAAGTTATTCAAAACATGGAGATAAAGAAGTACTTAACCAGACAAGGATACCGGCGTCTCGACTATGGCATGAGCACCACTGGCAGACGAAAGAAGATGCAGGTAATTCGGATGAGAAGTCCACGTAGGGATTGGAAGATCAGAACAAGTCCAAAGCTAAGATGGATGATAAGATCACCGTTGAAGTTGGTGACAAAGATTAAGAATACGTATATGAACTTTATGTTGAAGTTGGCTGCTGGTAACGTAGGAGGGGCTTTGAACACTGATAATAAGTTTGGTATGAAACGGATTCCAAAGGCTCGTCAAGTGTCTAAAGGTTATTCTGGTGATGCATTTGAGGCTAGGCTTATTTTTGAGATTTCTAAGACCTTAGTTGCTTCACATGAACTATATTCCATGTAGTAATGGCTTGTTTCATTTGTTTTCTTTGATTTTTTTTTTTTTGTAAAAAATTTCACGTGATTCCCTAGTATGAAATGTTAAGGAATTAATTCAATTGTATCATATGGCTTCTCATTATTATTTTTTCCCTACACACATTTTATATACCATATGTCTTTGCGTTTCAACTGCTTATATTCTCTATATATGTATCACTCTTTTCCCATCCTAATACAAGTGTCTTTTTTTTCTTCTATTTGAACTGAGATTTGACTTTGTTATAATAATAAGAGAACCTACTTTGACTACATCATCTCAAACCCATTTCAATAGATCACCTCGTGCACTGATTTATTATTTATTTATTAAAGTTTTGTTTTCATGATCAAGAGCCTCAATTTTTTTTGAAGAGGATCAAGAGCCTCAATTGATTCAAAAGGTTTAGCAATTTCAGGTTTTAAATCAGTTGGAGGTTTTAAATCAATTCAATAACTTGGATCTTAATCTCCTTACATACCTCCATTCCATAAAAGGTTTGGGAAACATGGTTTGAAATGGTGATAAAACTCTTTGCATCGGCCAATCCGGGAAATTCACGTTTGGAAAAACCAATCCGGATTATACATGTAGATAGAAGAAGAAAAATTAAACGTGTAAAAACATCAAGAGAATGGATTTAGCTAGAGTCACATTACCTCAACTATCAATAGATAAGTGTGGCAATAGAGTGTATGAATGGTATGACAAGGTGTTGAGTAGAAATTTTGTATGATTGATTTGAGAGTAATTTTCAAAATATAAATTTGAAAGGTTACAATGATTAAATTTATTTAACGACATTTACTTGACACAAAGCATCACTTGGTTGGGTGTTTATGACATTGATAGTAGTGGCTTTATTCTGCTTGGAATCGAACACAATATCGCGTTCAATAGATCGTCTCATCTGTGGGGCAGGGAAACTGACCCCTTCGAAGACGGGTGTGAATTCTAACCATGATAAGGATATGTGTGGAGCGGGAAAATTGACCTCTTGGAAGATGGGTGTGTGAATTCTAACCATGATAGGGATATGATTTTTGCATGGAGTCAATGACATGGGTGAGGGAGACAAAATCCACCCCTTATCGGCTATGTTGCCACACCTACAACCCACAAGATTTAGGTCAGGTAGGTTGGGCACCAAATCAAACCTACAAAAGCAGAATATGCATGACATAAACAAAGAACCCCTTATCTTCTTATAAAGGTTCAAAAGTTTGCAACCTCGATGACTCTAACCAATGTAATTGGGTTGTGACTAATCAAAATGTAGAAAGTTTGCTCTTTTGGCCTCCTATAATTGTTCAAAAATTATGGAAAACAATGTTCAATAATTATCTACCAAAACATTTTTAAACATAAAAATCAACGTTCAGAATATACGAACCGAATGGTTGAGCAATTGTGAGGGGGCAAAAGAGCAAACTTCCAAAATATATTGTTTATGTTTTCGGTTAAGTCGGGCCACTCAACTAATAGAACACCCCCTTATTTAATTCTCTCAATTATACTCATAGTCTCGCAGTAAACTATAAACTCAATCTATCCATTATTCAAAAATTAAATATAAAAGATAGAAACTCAAAGCACCGAGAAGAAAAGAAGGCAAATTCATTTGTTGTATCTTGGTAGTGTTAATTAAAGCGAGAATACTTTCCCACATGATATTTCAAGGAAGGAATGAAGGTACGGTTGTTCTTGGTCGTCATATTTGTTCATTCACACATATTATATGTGTCAAAGTGTTGTTTGTTGACTTTATTTGTCAAATGCAACCATTTATATATCATTTTTTAATGCACAACTACGTAGTGTATCTGCTTCCTATGTTTTGAGTAAAGTAAACGTGGTATAAATTCACGAAAAAATAATTTTATTTTTTAAACGTGGTATAATTTATTTATTTATTTTTCTCTTATATATAATCCAATAAGCAGAGCATAGTCAATTCAAACAACAATCTCTATTCATTCCCATAAAGTAAGAAAACCATCCCAAACTTCATCCTCTTATTTATCACTACCCCTTCCAAGTTCAAGCAATTCAAAACATGGAATTGACAAGGTACTTAAGCAGACGTGGCTACCGGCGTCTCGACTACGGCACAACCACCACCGGCCGACGGAAGAAGATGCAGATCATACGGATGAGAAGTCCACGTAAGGATTGGAAGATCAGAACAAGTCCAAAGCTAAGATGGATGATAAGATCACCATTGAAATTGTTGACAAAAGTCAAGAATACTTATATGAACGTTATGTTGAAGTTGGCTGGTAATGTAGGAGGGGCATTGAACACTGATAACAAGTTTGGTGTGAAACGGATTCCAAAAGCTCGTCAAGTTTCTAACTCTAAAGTTTATTCTGGTGATGCATTTGAGGCTAGGCTTATATTTGAGATTTCTAAGACCTTGGTTGCTTCACATGAACTATATTCCACGTAATATTTTGTTTTCTAAAATTTATTGTAAAAATTCCACCTGATTCTTCATTGTGAAGTGTTGAGAATTGTTATTTATTCTTTAACTGAGGATCTGTTGAGGAATGGATTCAATTGTATCTTCTTTTTCTTTTAATGAACAAAATTAGTACTTTTTCTTATTTCTATTTATTTATTTAATAAGCTTTAATGCAACAAATCATGGTGTTTAAACATGGCTAAGAATCAGAATAACATTCTGCAATCCAAAAATATTAATCATGTCACAATTAGGGGTATTGGGCAGGACAAACTAATGAGAAGTGCATCCTGAATCTAAAGTGATTTCTTTACATGATAAAAGCTGGAAAGTTCCTTGTTTTAAGTCCCTTAAACTGAAGGAAAAAAATAATAAGAACAAGTAATGGTATCAAAGGTCAGGATCCAACTCAGTGCAAAGCAAATGTTTACGCACCAAGTTTTCCTGGTAGCAAATCGAATTTATATGCAAAAATAGTTCATCTCAAATATGAGAGCATCTAGGACAAAACGGAGGACCCACTTTCAAGATATATGAGAGCATCTCAAATATGGCATTGTGTTTTTTTTTTTTTTTGAGAGAAAATATGGCATTGTGGTTGATTAGTCTCTCTGAGCAGCAAATCTAAATGTAGAATAATATGATCTATACACGGAAAATCAATCGTGATAAAATTTCAATTCGTTCTGGATTCAGAAAGTCATTTCACAATAGTTAATAACTTAATAGGTCGCTGCCATACAAAAAAAACATGTGTTGAGATCAGACTGCATTATTTGGCTTTATCAATAGCAGTGGATCAAATGGTCATGTATTTACCATGTACATAATCTCTCTTCCCATCTCATTTGCCTTTCTTCCTCTGTGATACCCACTGCAGCATACTGCAAACGAAATGAAAAGCAAGCATAATTTACAGCTATAATACAAAAACATCAGTTAACAATTGCAAATTTAGAGGCAACCAATAATAATTTATCATAAGAACAAAAATAATCCACAGCAAACAAACTACAAAAGCATGAATTATCTCATATTCATACCTGCTATAACGTTTGGGCTTAGCATCAGAAAGTTGATAGGCTTCTACATCGCCAATGGTCTCGATTATGGCTTTTGTTGGAGTATCATCATATATAATTCTAGTTTTCTTAAGAAGTCACCAGTTCCATCATGTACCTCAAGGGTGCCCGGCAAGTTGGGATCACGATAAATAAGATAAAAAAGGAGAACACACATAGAAAAAGAAACAAAAAATGAAACTACTGCATGCCACCAGATGTATTTTCCATTTAAGATAGAGTTGCCGCGGGACTCTAGCTACATAGAGAGCCAGATCATTTTCACCATGTATCCATAACGAGAAAGCCTATACATGTAAACCTTCTTCATCAAGCATCCCTTGAACAATATACCATACATGGAGTTAACAAGACAGCAAAGTTCAAATGAATTTACACACCATCCTCTGAAAGAAAAGAAAATGTCCGCACAAAAGTAAAGCATCCCCAAATCTTGTGCTTTACATGTGGTAGTTCGCATTAGTACACAGATTTTATTCACTTCATAATTCATTCTCAGGAATTATGAACAAAAATCAGTTAGAAAACTTGGACTGAACAAGGATAGTTTTAGTAACAGTGATTTAACATTCAGTCCCAACACTAAGGCTTTAAATTTTGAAATAAAAAAATTAAATCAAATAACACAAAACATGTTAGTGACCAAATGCCCTAAAACAAATATAAGTTACCAAATTTGAACCCAAAGCTTCTTTCTTCGAATTCTCACATTCCTGCAAAGCATAAGCAGCAATCCCTGACACATTCTAAATCCAATATGGTTTATTTAGAATACAAGTTGTTTGATCTTCGTCGAACGGTCCAGACCCCTTGACTGCGTGATTGTGTGCTTTCTCTCTGACAGTAGAGAACCTGAGTCCTTATAACTCATTAAATACAGGCCAGAATTGACCATTAGAATGTCCAGTCTAACCTAACTATCAAGAATGATGAAATTCTTAAGATACAGAAAATAAAGTTACTGTAAAAATTAAGATGGACAAAATAACATCCAAATGGTGAAAACATCCTAACAAAATTGAGCTTATATTTGTTCAACGCCCATACTACATTCAGAAGAAGAGGCATGTATATGTATATATCTCGCTCCATATTTAAGCTCATTGGATAGATCACAAAGACCAAAAGGAAGGAGAATCTTCTAAACCAACTTCACCTTCAACCATGTTTTCCTGATATTTAAATCCAACTCGATCCTGGTACTTTCTTTACATTCCTTGTCTCCATTAGCTCTCTCAGACTCACCACGCCATCCCAATTGCTCGTTTCAGCCAACATGTTGGACAATAATACATAAGATGACGGGTCATTTTTGTCATGTTTTATGGCATGTTCTGCTGCAAGTTTCCCAGTCTCTACATCCCCGTGAATCTGACAAGCACTAAGCAATGTTTGCCAAACCCGCACACCAGGTTGAAATGGCATTCTTAAGATTAACTCCTTAGCTTCTTTGATAAGTCCACCCCGGCCTAGGATACTCACCATACAAATGTAGTGATCTTCTCCAGGAATGATTCCATAGTCTTTATCCATGGAGGAAAGATACTTCCTACCTTCATCAACAAACCCGCCTTGACTACATGCATAAAGAACACAAATGAAGGTGATGTAATTTGGTTCTACACTCGTTTCCCTCATTTCATCAAAAATTTGAAGAGCTTCTCTGGGTTGGCCATTCTGAGCACATGCCATTATCATTGTTGTCCATGAGACAACAGAACGAGAATTCATCGATCGAAAAACAGTCCATGCACTATCCATGCATCCACATTTTGCATACATGTCAAGAATAGCGTTATCAACACAAACATCAACGTCACTTCCAAGTTTGATCCTCAAGCCATGAAATTGTTTCCCTTCCTCCATTGAAGCCAAACAGGCACAAGCATTTAGAGCAGTTGCCAAGGTAAATTTATTCGGCTTGACACCCATTTTTTTCATTTTTGCAATGACTGCAAGTGCCATCCTTGGCTCCCCCCACTGTAAACACCCATCAGCCATTTGTGTCCAAGAGCATACATCTTTGTTAGGAATCTCATCAAAAGCTTTGAAACCCTCCTCCAACTTTTGATTTTTTAAATACATGTCAACTAAAGAATTCCCTACACAAATGTCATCCCCATAACCACTCCTAACAAGCTGTGAATGAACTTGCACTCCCATTTCAAGAGAGGAGATCGTAGCCAACCCCGTCAAAGCACTAGCAAAAGTGAACTCATCCGGTTTTACACCCTCACGATTCATGTATTGCCAAAATACTGGAATCTGTTCGGGCGAAAACTCCAAGTAACCCCCCATCATGGTATTCCATGTTACAGTATCCCTAATAAGACTTGTCTCAAATATTTGCAAAGCTTCTGTCAATTTACCATTCCTGACTAATGCAGTCAAAAACGCGTTAAGCAAGAAGACATTACACTCCAGTCCAGACCTCACCACTAACGAATAAATCTGATAAGCCTGCGTCACATTTTCCGTCAACGAACAAGCCTGAAGAGCACTAACAAATGTAAACTCATTCGGTTTCACAAATCCCTCGCGGTGCATACAGCTGAACAACGAAAGAGCTTCGGAAGCACAGCCATTATGGACGCAACCCATCATTACAGAAGACCACGACACGACATTTCTTTCAGGCATTTCATCGAACAGTTGGAGTGCAGAAGTAATATCTTTACATTTAATATACATGTTTAGTAAATGGTTTTGAAGAAAAAGTGTAAAAGGGGTATGCCCTTTGATGAGATATGCATGAATTGCTGTTCCCTTTAGAAAGTTTGAGTCTTGTGCATATGTTCGTAATAAATTTATGTATAACTCTTCACGTTTGGCCATCATTTCTTTGATGAAAGAAAACATTATTACAAAATGGGTGTGACACTGAAAGTGTAACAATCACGGTAATTGTTTCATTGACACTCTGTTTGGTTGGAGAGAAATAAGAAGGAGAGAGTTAAAGAAGAGAGAAATAGAAGAGAGACACTGAATTTCTTTTGTTTGGTGAGCAGAGAAAAAGAGAAGAGAGAAGACTGCAGCGTGGGCCCCACTCAAAATCTCTTTCTTCTCTCAACAGCGAAGAAAGTGGAGAGAAAACACTGCTCAATTTTTTTTATCCCCTTTTTGCCCTTTTCTTTTTGGTTTTCGGGGGAGAGTTGCCGCGCTTCCTCTCCTCCCACCTTTTTATTCCTTTGGGTCATTATTATCTTCCTCACTCATCCTCTAAAGTGTGGTGATGGACTGCAACTTCTCTTGATCTATCCTTCTTAGATCTCTACAGTACCACATCAAGACTAGATCTGGAAACTACAAATCATAGGTATGAATGTATTAAATCAATCTGTTTAATGTGTTTTTCTCTGTTCAATATAGATGAATTTGTCAATAAATGTTGTTGATCTTATATAAAAGGGCATGCAGTACCATGGATGTAGTGTGTTTGTCAAATTTTTGAAACTTTTTTTATGATGTTTTTCTTTGTGAATATAGTTCTATGTATCTGTCATTAATATGGCAGCAATTGTGTTTATAACTTTGTTTTCAATGGGTTGCACAAGTTTGGATAAACGTAATGTGTTAGTCATGGATTAATTTGTAATGCCTCTTATTTAAGTCAAGAAATTTCGCTGAGAATAATTAGTCATTTCTTTGTAGACAATCATTTTTGACTTTGAGCTTAACTTCTCAATTTCTAAGGTTGATGTGTATAGATTTCTCCAGGTAGAATTTGTATAGGTCACTTTCTGATATTGAATCATACTTTTATATTTTATTTTTTGCTATATATCATATCTACTTGTTTAGAATGACTTGTGTTTTATGTAATCTTGTATTCATAATTTCAGGGCATTATAAAAATTTGCTTGAAAATGAGTAAAAATGATGGTCTTCTAAGGGTCAATGTTCCTACAACAAAATTCTCTAAAACAAATATAAATGAAACCAAACTTGTTTTGTCTCTGTACTATTTTTGATTCCTTTTGCTATTTGATCATGTCTTGTGTTCATGAGGCCTTAATAAATCTATGCTGTTAAAAGAAAAAGGTTTTGGGATTTCTATATATTAATCTTAGTAATTGTTTCATAATTTGTATTGTATTTACAATAAAAACTTAAGAGTATATATATGTCATTTCCTTTTTATTTACTATGAATTGGAACATTTATTCAATTGCTCATTTGTGCTACATGTGGGAAGCCTTTGAGAGTGTCATATTGTTGTGGAGGTAATGTCAAATCTAGATAGTGTTGAAGACGTAAGCAATGATGAACGAATTGAAATAATAGATGAAGTGGACTTGGATGAAGATGAAATGGTTGATGTTGGAATGTCTATTCAAATGCTAGTTATAAATCATGCTAAAAAAGAGATGGAAAGGAGGCAACATATTGGTTCTGTTGTCTTATTGTGTCATGCTGTCCATGCATTGTATTTGAATCAAATCTTATCAACATGTATGCATAGTCGAGTCACCTATTCTCCACAAAGTGAGTGTAGACGTTGCGAGTTAATGAGTTATCTAGTGCACACAGATAAGTGTCGGGACATCATACGAATGGGGCCTGAAGCATTCATGCAGTTGTGTCTAAAACTAAGAGGTACGGGCATAGTAAATGATACTATAAAGTCTACTGTAGAAGAGCAAGTGGCAAAATTCTTGCATATTGTAGGACATAATGTTAAAAATCGTACTGTATCTTTCTTCTTTTATCGTTCGGGAGAGACTGTCAGTCGTCACTTTCACACTGTGTTGCATGCCATACTTGCGTTAGGGGAAGAATTTATAGTCCAACCATCAGGTGCCGATGTCCCACCACAAATACTAAACAATAGCAGATTTTATCCATTTTTTAAGGTACCATTATATTTTTTTAAGGCATCTTCATTTTTTTATTTAGTCATAATTATTTTCAACCTTTAAGTATATCCCTTATACAACTAACTAAATCATCTATGAAATAAGGATTGCATTGGAGCTATAGATGGCACACACATTCGAGTGAAGGTCCCAAGGGCAGAAGCCCCTCGTTTTCGTGGAAGAAAAGAGCACCCCACTCAAAATGTATTAGCTGCATGTAATTTCGACATGAAATTCACTTACGTGTTAGCCGGGTGGGAAGGAACAGCATCTGACTCAAGAATATTAAAAGATGCTTTAATTAAAGAAGACCCTTTAATAATTCCTGAAGGTTAGTGGAAAGGTTAATTTAATATACTTTTATTAAAAAAAATGCACATTGAACTTATTTCGACAACATTGAGTTATAATATATATTTTATAAAATTTTGTAGGAAAGTTTTATCTTGGGGATGCGGGATTTATGCTTAAACAAGGGTTACTAACTCCATATAGAGGAGTTCGTTATCACTTGAAAGAGTATTCCTCTCGTGGGCCACAAAATCCCCAAGAGTTATTCAACCTTCGACACTCTTCACTTCGGAACGTCATTGAGAGAACTTTTGGTGTGTTAAAAAAGAGATTTCCAATTATAGCTAGTGGCACTGAACCACATTATTCATTTGAAGTAATGATAGACATAGTATTTGCTTGTTGTATACTTCATAACTTTTTAATGGGAGTGGACATTGATGAAGCACTAATTGCTGAGGTTGATCATGAACTGCTTCAAAATGACATAGATAGATCCCAACCACAACAGCATGATGAAGACTACCGACTAGGATCGCTTCTTAGGGAAGCTATTACAACTGAAATGTGGAACCTGTATGGAGCTTAATGTAGTTGTGTCATGAGATAATGTAGTTTATTGGTTAATGTTAATGTAGATTATAATTATGTTTTTCTGTTAATTTAGTTCAAATGTTTTATTTGTTGTCATGTACTTGTTTCAATTGATAAATATTTGGATTATAATCTTGTTTCGTCTGTCATGTACTTGTTTATGTTAATTAATGTGATATGCATTGTGGTATCTTGTTTCTGTTGAAACTAAATGCATTTATAGGTTGAAAAATGGCAAAGGATAAAGGTCAAAGTGTAGAACCTAAACAAGCTTCTAAGGACGTCTTAAGGTGGACTGATGACATGGATCAAATATTATTGAATGCTTTGATGGAAGAAGTCCATAAAGGGAATAGGCATGATGGTTCATTTTCATCTGAAGCATACTTGAATGCCGTAGCTGTTTTACGGACTAACATTGATCCAACCATAACAAAACAACACATAAAAAATAGAATGAAAACTTTGAAAGATCGTTTCGGTGAAGCGTATGATCTATTTGATAGCTTAAGCGGATTTGGATGGAATTCAACAACTAGGAGGTTTACGGCTGAGGAACCAGTTTGGCAAGAACTTATAAAAGTGAGTTTTTTTTTGTTTCATTTATTAATTGTGGTGTCCTTCATTTTATTTCCTAGAAATACACAATGTATATTATGCTTGATTTGCTAACTTATAGTTTGTCTTTGATGATAGGTAAAACCACATGCTGCTAAGTGGCAAACCATGCAAGTTAAGCATTATGATGTTCTGAAGGTTCTTTTTGCTGAAGACCGAGCAGCGGGAAAAACATCTAAGACTAATAAAATGAGACACAATCAGTTGGAGAAGGAAAGGGAAAAGGAAAAAGAAAAAGAAAAGGAAAACGTTGATCTGAATGACCCAGCTGATGATACTTACATGACTGACCAGCGTGCTGATATATTAGATGAAGGGCAAGAAGAACCCATTGTTGACTCATACAGTCCAACATATGGGAAATCACATCATTCCATAGGAACATCTGGTTCTCGCGGAACAAAGCGTAAGGCTCCAATGAATGATTTTGTGGAGGCTTAATTGGATAGAATGACGAGTGGCATTAGACTCATGGCTGATGCTTTGAACAAAGGTAATTCAATTTCTGATCAATTGCATGATGTGGCTAAACAACAAATAGAAATATCTGCACGACAAGTTGCAGCTATTGAGAAACGCAACGAAATCTTGCAAAATTGTAGACCTCGAGTGTATACAGGAGCAGATGTATGGAATATGCTTGATGAGTTGGATCTGCTGCCACAATTTCGTTTTAAGTGCTATGAAGTTCTTTGCAATGATGACAAAAAGAAGGAGCTGATTTTTGGTGTGCCCACTGACATGCGCTTACAGGTTCTCTTACAAATGATGGATGCTAATTTCTACCACTGATGTTATCTTGTATCTTTTTGTGTCATGTATATGACTCTTTTGTGTATATGTAATGAGGACACATTTGGTGCCTATAATTATGCCTTGTAACATGGCAAGTATTTTGGCATGAAACATGCAGTAGGGAAAAAATAGGCAATATGTAGTTGCCCCTTTAGGCAATTGACGGTAGATGATATATATATATATATATATATATATATATATATATATATATATATATATATATATATATATATATATATATATATATATATATGGTATAATGATTTTGTGTTAGGCCAACTATGGCATTTCTTATGGTTTAAGTGACTTATGGAAATTCAATTATCATTTTGAGACAATTTCAACGTTTCGGGCTGTAGGGGGCACTGGCGCTGCTGCTGTCATGACAGTGCAGCACCTGTTTTCTGCTGTTTTTTTGGGTCTGTTACCTGTTTTGATGCTGCTGGTTTTGATCTGTTATGGCCGTTGCAGGTGCCTGGGGTTCCGGATTGTGGTGCTGCTGTTTTCGTAGGTTATGGCATAGTTATGGGTCTGAATTCCGTAGGTCATCTTTGGATTTCAGTGTCATATGATCAGTAACACTCTTACCAGCATCAAAATGCACTATAGTCTATAGAAAAGAGTGTGCATAAATATAACATGTTTGGTTAATTTAATACTTACACAGTAAACAGCAGCTAGTAGTCTCATGTTCCAACCTAACTTCCACTGCTCAAAATCTCTTTCAAAAGCTATAGCAATGACAAATGACTGGATTGCACTAGATAGCCTCTGAATGCTCATGAACCTTAATCTTGAAGGGTAACTTTTAAGTAACTGAGCCTGTTTTTATTTTAAATAATTTTTTTTGGATCAGTGTGAGTATTGTATGTGTGCATCATATAATAATAAACAAAAATATATATATATATCCAAAAGGCATAGAATTCATGATGTCACACCTAAATGTTTCATCATTCTAGATCTTAATTATATCAAAGCTTGGAATCAAATAAACCGTACCTGAAATACAATCCACAAACTCCACATGACTGTGGCTAGGAACAAGAGGAAAGAACCCAAAATCCATTTTTTGTCATGTGATTCACTATCTTTATGTTGTTGATAGTTGTGATGATATGATCCAGATAGGAGATGTCGCGCAATCCGTAACTGGGGTCCTTTGTAAAATGCCAGAATCGCTACGCCAGCCATACACAATAATACACTCACTATCTTTGATATTTCAGATATTGTCCTTATATTTACCTTTTCCAATCTACTCAGAGAAATGATAATCATATTCATTCTTGCCGGTCACTCTAATTAATTAAATACGTAACTCGTATCAATTATTAGATGTAAAAGTTAGTTACACTTAAACTATAGCTTAGTTGATGAAAATTAATGTTGATTTTCCATAATTTACCTGAGCAAAACAGCAAAGAAGAATGTACAAGCAGGAAGGCAATTAACAATTGCAGCAGCCAACGTAGCAGAAGTGTAAACAAGGGCAATACCATGCACATTCAAAGCTAAAGTAATTCTGAAAAACAACCAAGTAGGATTACAGAACAAATTAGTCCTAAAACTCTTTGTCAAAATACCATTTGTTGAGAAATCACATAAAGATCAAAGAAGAAGAAGAAGAATAATAATGTTCTTCTACCCAAATATGTATGGTTGAGATGGTTATGTTATTTATGTTCGGACGCAATTTGTTGTATAAATATTCATTTGTATGTAGTTTATGTTGTAAATTTTAATGTATCCAGTACTAATATTAACGCACGTGCTAGACTTTCTAGATACGCCTGGTATGAGTGTTACACTTACACTATTTAGCCTTATTTCCTATTATTATGTTGTTGAAATTCACTTTTTATTGTGTTTGTGTACTTATTCTACAAGATACAACGATAAAAAAAAGTTTTGGTTATTAAAAAAAATCACTAAATTTTCATTGTTTAAATTTTTTTATCGAAAGCAAGATCTCACCGAAAATTCAAATAATGAGCTTTTGTAGTATTTTGTAGCAATTCAAGTTTTGGTAATAAGAGTGTTAAATTGTTTTGTCAAAAAAAAAAAGTGTTAAATTGTTTCATTATAACAAGGTTATTTTTGTCAATGTCTAAAATATTGTCATTTCTCTCTTCTCACTTTCTACTCAACCAAACAAGAGAGAGAGGAGGTTTACACTTCTCTCTCTTCTATTTCTCTCATCTTTCTTTTATACCAAACAACCTCTTAAATCTACTCTATTTCTTACATATTTCTCTCTTCTCATTCTCTCTCTCACTTCTTTCTCTCTTCCTAATTTCTTCTCTTTGCCAAACACAGTGTGAAAGCGACACTGTGATGGAATTTTGATGGCTTTCACTATTGTTCTTCTTCTTGCAGTCTAGGTGTTTGTGGATTGTTTGTGGATTCTTAACTAAACCACCAATTTGGTCCTTTCTAAGTTATTCTCAAATTAACCATGACTCAATATGTTAAAATTGTCTTTGTCTTTGTCAAATACTTTTCAATGAAGTTCCTCGTCCTGTGACAAAAGCATAGACTATTTTGAAATATTGTAAAAAATTTATCAATTAGATTCATGTTTCTATGTTTTTATTTTCTTCATATGACGGGGGACTTAATTGAGAAACTTTTAACAAAGATATAGACTATTTTAAAATATTAATACAGTTAGGAACTAATTTGAGAATCATGTATAAAGACAAGACCCAATTTGATGGTTTAGTCATTCTTTAGGAGGCACTCACTAACTTCAAACCAGAAAAATAAAAATAAATATCTAATAATTAATGAAAAAATGCTAACCATAAGGGAAAAAAAAGTAAAAACTTCTTGAAAAAAAAGTAATGTTTTGTTGAAAATTAATACTAATATTTGAAAATTAGAGAGTGTAATTTATATTTGAGATCAAACAATGAAGTATAATATATTGAGTTTTTCTACATAAATTTAATAATTTTTTATTTTTATTTTAACAAGTTTAGTGACAAAACTTACGTATAGTATACTATACGAGAGAAGAGAGATATTGTAATCCAAAAAAAGAGAAGAGAGATATTACTGGTTCAAACTTACACTATCATATCAAATGATTCCTTAGTTATTATCATTTGCGACTTTCAAAATACTTTCATATTGGTATAATCATGCAACATTAAAAAAATCAAATTATAATGTTTTAGTAAACTCCATACAAGACCAAATTATTTGAAATAAATCGAAATTAATTTTTGAGTAGAGCAATCTTGATCAAAGTTACTTACCTGTCATCTGAACCTTAGATTATTCAAGCCCTTCTCCAATAAACTGAAGGGTTAATACAAAAATTAAGCAAAGTTACATAAAAAATTATTTTAAAATTGATTTAATTTGTATACATTTGTTGCATGTACATTTAATTAAACCATGTCATATAAATATTTTAAAAATCAACTTAACAAAATGACCAATTGTATGTTTAGATTGAAAACATGTATAAAAAAGTTTTATATGTAAATACATACAAATATCTTTAACATTTAGGTGAGAAAACCACCTTAACATTAAGATAGCCAATTAATACATTACCAACTCAAATTTTTACTATAATCCTTATCTGATTAAAAAAGAATAAGGAAGTCCTCAGATATTTTGAGCTAAATGAAACTCCACCTGACCACCTGTGACTTAGTTCTGCTATAAATATGACCTTTACCTTTCAACATTCTCACACCAATAGACAACAACCGATTCAAAGGTATGTCTGTTTTCTTTACTCTTTTTTCCTTTTTGATTTGGCTCCTTTCTTAGTTTTCCTTTCCATTTCATGTGCATGTCCCATTCCTTTTGGTCTTTTCTTTCTTTTCTTTTTTCTAGTTCCCTTCCTTAAGTTTACTGTTCAGTTTCTTTTCTTTTCCTATTTTTTTTTCTTGATCTATCTTTTCCTCCACCCTTTTTTTCCCACTTTTTTATTTTAGTTTACTATATTGATCCTCTCATAAAAAATAGAAATGCTCACTTTCTTTTTCCCTTGTCCAGTTTTTTTGGAAAAAAAATATATACCTTACGTTTTCCTTACCCATTAGTCTTTCTTGTTTTCTCTTTTCATTAATGTTAAACTAAATTAGTTAATTTCAACCGCTACTTTATTTTTATTTTTAATATTTTCTCCAAACCTTCACTATATATCAAAGATTGTTAATCCTTTGAAATAAAAGAAAATCAAAGATTGTTAATATTTGATCTGAAAGTAATGATTGAGGAGCAAAGAAAAGACATTTGAGGACTAAAATTATAAAGAAAAGACATATTTGAAGGACTAAGGATTGACTAACTAAAGAGACATTCATATGTTTGCAATTTTCATACAAGGACTATATTAACGACACCGTTTCACATATTAAGAGACCAAGATAGTTGTTTACTTAGCAACTTTATTTGTATTTAGATTCTTTGAAAATTTAAAACTTAAATCTCATCATTATACATGATACCATCTAAAAAAATCGATGAACAATATGTCTAGCTACTTGGATTTATATAAAGTAAACTAACCCACTGTAAGTTTTAGAAAATTATGAATATTGTTTCAGTGAGTATGAATTAAGATGAAGTTATTTTGATAAGTTTATAGTTGATATTGAAGCTGAGAAAAGTAATTTGTCAAAGTGAATTTGAAAAGCTTTGAGGTAAGAGAAGTTATTACTAATAATTAAATTTAGATAATGTTTAAGTTATGTGTTTGTTTGCTTTTATGCAAGTAAAAAAATCTATTTCTCAAAATTTCATATATATGTTTATTTGTGAATGAAGTGTATGTCAAAAGACAAACTTATACAATTGTGTGAATCTTGTGACTTGTTCTGATTAATAATTGATTATTATTTTCAAATAATTTGGTAAGTGAAAACCAAATGTTGCATTTATATATGTGTAATTTCTTTTGCATGATTTATGTATAAGATATTTTTGTCTCTCATTCTGAATAACGTGGAGAACTTGTGTACAAATAATGCACTCTTGTTTGAGTATTTTATTTTTCTTAGTATAATATGTTTGGATGTTTCCTACAGATGTTGCCAGAAGGTCCTATGAGCCACTGCAAGATAGAGTTTCTTGAGGATGATCAGTGTAAGGCAATTTGGGAGCTGAAAGGTGAGACTCTGGTTTACACCGGCCTTGTTCGCACTACAAATGAGGTCGATGGTTTGCTTGTGAGCACGAAGGTAGAGTACCTTAGTTTGGAGTTTGTGGGTCTACCAATGGAGAGGATTTGGGGAGCTTTACATCCAGATATGAGCAATGAAGCTTCTACCTCTCGAGTATCCAGGAATGGTGATTAACTCGTTTGTATGATGACTTAGAGTTTAAGAGTATTATTTTCAGTTGGACTGTATTTATTACACTCTTAAAACTCTTCTCTCTTTTAGTAGGCATGTTTGACTAAAGTAACTTTTGGATATCCTTAGATATTAACTTCTATGGATCACTGTAAAATATTTTAGTAGGCATGTTTGACTAAAGTAACTTTTGGATATCCTTAGATATTACTTCCTCCGGTCCTAAATATAAGCAAATTTAACTTTTTAAGTTCATTCAATTAATGATGTATGTGGTCCATATTATGAACCACATACATCATTAATTGAATGAACCTAAAAAGTCAAATTTGCTTATATTTAAGACCGGAGGGAGTAACTTCTATGGATCACTGTAAAATATTTAACTATGTTGATCACAGTGTTTGTAATAAGCCTACGAGTTTGACTACTATGTGACATGTATTAAGTTGATGCATATTATGTATTTTGAAGATTCTGAATTTAAAATGTTTAACTATGTTGATCAATGTTGTATTAGCCTACGGGTTTGGTATTTGACTATGTGACATATTACTTCACCTTCAATTTTTCTTTTAAATCAAAAAAACAAAAGTTACTATTTTTGAGAAGAAAAAAAATAGAGTACCTTGTTCAAATTTTTTCCAAAAGTTAACTAGCATATCCATATATGATATTTTTTTTTTTTGAGGGAATATCCATATATGATAATTAAATTTGACGTTGTGAAATTGATTTTAGAAATTTGTGACACTCATTTGTGAACATTGGAAAAGAGTGTTACAAGATATATGGGAGTTGGAGAGGATCCAACCCGAGTATTTTGCTTTTGAGGAAAGTGTTACAAGATACTTTTTTTTGCTAAAAAGTGTTCCAAGATACTTGATTACATACGAAACTTATGAGGTAAAATAATTTAAGGTTATGTATGTAATTCATAATTGCAAATATACGTCATTTGAATTTTCATCATTGAATTTACTAATCCTTCTAAACAATCATTGTTTGGGCTTTTTTTTTTAGATTTCTTCTGGGTTTGTGTTTAGGTTGGAGATGAAGGATTTCTAGGTTTGTGCTTTTTAAAGAAGGCTTGGGTAATTTTGTCATTTCGCTATTGTCAGGCTTCATAGGCTTCATTAAGGGTAAAATATTCCGTTCATGAATACTTAGCCTCCAGATCTGACTAAGACGGAAAATCAAAATAAACAGAGTCGTGCGAAGACGACAAAATGACTAAAGCAAACGAATAAAGACTAAAAATATGTGAAAATCAAGGGTTTATTAATGATTAATTAATACATAACGAGGGATATTACATTTACAGTGTTTGGTAGGCAAGAGATAGAGGGGAGAGAGAAAGAGACGAGAGAGAAAAAGAGAAGAAAGTCTTCATTTCTCTAGTTTGGCACATCAAAGAAATAAAGAAGAGAGAACAAATTTGGCTGGGCCCCACATGTTTCAACTTCTCCTCAAGGTTGCGAAGAAAGTGGAGAGAGTGGGCTGTACTCATTGATTTTCCCATCCTACCCCCGTCTTGGTTTTTGCAAAGAGAGTGGTTTTTTATTTTTCCAGAAATAACAACAAAATGCATACGGGATTCATTTTTTTTTTTAAATTTTAATTAACACTGCGTGCACATAAATGGGAAGTGGGAATGACCAAAAATAGGTGGTTGTGTGGTGCACACTGGCGTGAGTTAGTTAAGTAATAATTAAATCATAATTTAAATTATCTTAATTAATATTTAAATCAAAATGAAAATAATAGTATAATTATTTAAATTAACCTTTTTAATTAAACCAATTAAAAATAATAATTGAAGAAATTTACTAAATTAATATAAATAAATTCATATACAAGTTAAATCAAATTTAATAGATTAGGGGTATTATAGTACTTTTGTATATAATCAACACTTCTCTCTTCTATTTCTCTCATCTCTCTCTTATACCAAACAATACATCAAATCTGCTCTATTTCTCACATCTTTATCTCTCTCTCACTTATTTCTCTCTTCTCAACTTCTTCTCTAAACCAAACAGACCCTTAGAGTAGACGAAAGTGATAAATAAACAGCCAAAACACAAATTATAAACCCTATCCCTTGGCGGAGAGAACCGTTTTTTTTTCTTCCTTCAGTCTTGGCCATTCGTAACCATCCACGAAGACGAAGCAATGGAATCCAAATCCAAAACTGATTCATCATGGCCATGGAATCCCAACAACAACAAAAACAACCAACAAAACCAATTCTCAATAACCAAAATCCTCGGAACTAAACCCCAAAAACCTCAATCATCAGTGTTGGGTCCTGGCTTCGGAGCTGGCTTTGGATGCGGTGCTGGAATAGGTTTCGGTTTGCTTGGTGGGTTTGGATATGGAGGAGGAGGTGGGCCCTTCAATCATCTCAATCTTGTTTTTGGTCTTGGAATGGGTTGTGGATTGGGTATTGGATACGGGTTTGGACAAGGAATTGGTTACAGTTTTGATTACCAGACACGTAAGTCTGCAAAATCTAAGAAGAGTTTTTCTGATACCAACAAAACTATTGTTTTTCAGTTATAATGTATCTTGTTTTTGTAGTTTTTTCATTGTTTCACAAACATTGTCTTATTATGCTTTTGTTTTTGCTTTAGTTGTTGAATTGTGGAAATTTGATTTCCCAGCGGCACATTTGTACAATATGAGATTATATGGTTTATTTGATTTTGATGTAATCCATCAAATATTATGGTTTATTTGATTTGATTTAATCCATGAGCCTTGAACCTGATGCTGATATAAGAACAAGGGTACCACACAAAAAACTCGATAATTTTACACCCATGTAATAGCTTTTTTATTTTTTTTATTTTAGTAAACATTTGTTATAGTTTTATTTATAAATCTGCATGCTTCTCTTCTGATTTGAAGTGATCAAGAATGATCGGCTAGCTTGAACAACAATCTGTCGAGTTTGAAGTTAGGGAATACCTACGAACACTCTGATGTTCAAGTCAGTAATAGAGCAAGAGTGAGAGGTTATAAGTAGAGAGAATAATGTACGGTGGGTTGTAGTGAAGGGGGTATATTTATATGGTTGAGGAGATGGCCATTAGGGAGTCCAGTGAAAACGTTACGAATGGTGGTTTCCAATGGAGGAAACTAGTGACCGTTGGGAGACTATTGAGTGTCTATCTGTGTAGCCGTTGTGATGTGTGGGTTGAGTGCCTTCTCGAGACGGGGGAAGAGTCTCGAAAGGATTAGGCATTGACCTAGTGTGAAACATCTTCTAATAAACCATCTAATATAGGCGAAAATATCAATTCTTGTAATTCTGTGTAACTGAAAAATAAAAGCATAATGCGGTTATTTTATATGCCTGTACCTGTTTTTTTGAAAAGGCATGTGTATATACTTGTCATTTTACCAAAATCCAATTCACCTAAAAATATCAGCTTCAAAATTTTTGCTAACGTTATATTTTCATTTTATTATTTTTCATGACGAAATTGTGTTTGAATAAGCTTATGCTTGGCTAAGCTTTTGTACAATTCAAATCATGCACCGATGCAATTTTACCGTGATTTGACAAAAGCTACAAGTTGTAACTTCCACTTTGACGGGCGTTCGATATCTGATCCATCATGAAAACAAACAGCCTCTAAATCAGCTATCAAGTAGATCAACAGAGGAATCTTGTAACAAATCTTGTTCCAAATTTGTCTCTTACAGACAAATAAGTATGCTTCCAAGTTAGTAGTGACAACCGAGTAGAAAACATACTAGGATATGATTTACAAAGAGCAAAACCGTAACATATACAGAATTTATCTTCTCCCAGATTCAAGATCATCTTCTAATGTTGAAGTTGGATTCCCATTTCCTGTTAAAGTTAACCCCATGCACCCATGGTGACTTTGTCCCTCCTGGTTCTCAACTTGAGCTTCTGTTAATTGGGCCAATTGTGCTTGATTACCATTTTGAGCATTAGGAGCTTGTGTCATACCTCTAGTTTCTTCCAACATCCTGAAATAAGCATAAGGACCCCAACCTGCAGAGAATAACAATATATTATCTACAACATCAGATGGTTGTCAACTTGTCACCATAGTTCAGAACAGAATTAAATTCATCAACTTGGTAATTTTTTTACAGGAAATTGTTTTAAGTCGTGATTAGTCACTGTAACTTTCGATGAACTTGAACCATGAATTATGTCAAATATGAACCATATCTATAGTTCTTATTTCTCCCCATTATTATGTAATACATATATGCAAAATTCATTGAATTAATGTCTCCCGTATGTATCTAGGTATGCAATTGGTTTTGAAATAGTGTCAAGAGCCAAAACCTCTAGAAAAAAGGTGTATAATGAGGTGAAAGGTTCAAAGCAGATGTAAATGGAGCATAGTATTAATGCATATAGAAAGACTTAAAAACAAACATTTTCCAATACATTATGCAATATTATCTAAGAGAATCTGCAGAGGCATACCTTCATGATGATAAGGAGGAGGAAAAAACTGCAAATAGCAAAAAGTAGCTACTACAAGACCTGAAAGAAGAAATCTCACATAGTCAAGTACCAACAAACACTAAAAGTAGTTTTTCTATTTTTGGTTTGACTAAGTTAATTTGCAACTAATTGAGATGCGATAAATGGACTAACCTATAAGACCTCCAGCAAACACGTCCGTCCAGTGGTGCCAGTAGTCATCAACTCGAGAGATGCCAACAAGTGATGCAGCAAGTAGAGGTAGAAAAATAACGCAAAGTTTTGCAACGTGACCTTTGCGATCAAATGCTTTTAGTTTTCCAGCTAAGTACAATGATAAAAAACCTAGACCGGCAAATGACCCTGCATATATAAATTGGAATTGCTTAAACAAACAGTGAATAAAGTGAAATTCAAGTAAACATGCTTTGCATGAGTTTATTAATTCAACCATCCATTTCTCGTGAAACTTAATTACACTAAGTTATGAGCATGGCAAAACCAGTCATAAGTAGTAAATGCTACATACATGAAGTATGGCCGCTTGGGAAACTCTTATGTCCTTCCTTTATGACACTCTCGTCACCATGACAAATGACATCTCCCAATTTATCATAAACCTAAAAAGAAGTCATTAACAATTAAATATGCCTTTGACCAGAAAATCTATCAAACAAACATGAACTAAAAACCTAAAATTCGAGGAATACATACATCCTTTCCATCTGGAAAACATCGCCAGAAGAAGTCTGGTCGAGGTCGCCCTACTGCATCTTTTATTGCATCAGTTATCACTGCCGTTACTAAAATGGAGAACAGTAGACCTATACCAGAAAATAAATTCTTGTCATCCACTTTAACGGTTCCAGTTTAGCAAATAGAGTTTGTTTCTTAGAAATCAAACAAATAAATCGTTTTAAAAGTTAATACCCAATACAGCATGATGAAGATCATAGATGTCTCTCCTTCGGATATAAATAACAAGAAAGATCACGATAGGCAATACAACTGCAAGCATCTAACCATGATAGTAAAAGACAATGTTAGAGTAATTATTCAGGAAGAAAGATACATTTACATGTGTTATATCTTAATCAGCAAACTTACAGGAACAGCCCAGACAGGAACTGTATTACTCTTCAGTGGATATTTGAGATCAGACATCATATCCTTCCCAACAAAGCGATAGAATGGATAGATCAAGTATAACATGATTTCAATAAATACAAGGAGCAATAGAATGATCCAATCATGAATATGTGTTTTAGCAACTGCATATCCATGAGATCTCATAGTGTGTGCGCCAAGCTGGGCTTCCATCTGCCTGAATTCCTAGATCTCAGAAAAACCACAGTTGAGATCAGTCCTGGAAATAGTGAAATAAGTTTGGTGGAGAGTCTTTCTCTCTTTAATATAGAATGAATAAGAGTCCTACATTAATTACAGAGTTCATAACATAATTACAAGATATTAACAATAAAAGACTTTCTAAAAATATACTACCTACTTCCAAAATAAGTGTCACTTTAACAAAAACAAGCTGTCACAAAATAAGTGTCATTTTACTATTTTAATGCAATATTAATTAATTTATTTCAACTTTACCCCCTAACTAATATTTAACTAATATTGTGTACACTACTTTCTAGTTATCAAATCTCACTATGCATTTATGATAATTGATAAAAACCAAGCTAACGGGGGCATTTTTGTAAAAATGTTATATTTATTCATTCATTGTTGTTCTTAATCTATGTGAAACAATTTTAAAAGACACTTATTTTGGGACGGAGGGAGTAATAACTAAGGAAATGATATAAATGGTTATGGTATTCTGATTTTGCGACAGATTGGAGTCTGGGATGGAGGCAAACTGATAGGGGCATAAAAGAGAATGGCATTTTATGAGTGGAGAGAAGGAGATAGTCATTTCTATATATTCAAGAGGTGGGATTGATAGAGGAATGCAAGAATTGCGAGGCCTTTTTGGTTGGGAAAGTCTGAAAAAAAGGTGCAGGGTTCCTTTCTAGGAGGTCTATCATTGTTTTCTTCACCATTTTGTAAAGAGTTAGGATGCATTCCATTGTTAATTTCTATTCAGCACCATTAGCAGAGAAGATATCCTCTAGCTGTTTTAACTCGGATCATATTTCTAAATCTGTTCAGTTCCTTTTAAATTTCAATCTCCAATAAGCACCATGTTCATCATTTCAATATAACAAAGCAAATAATCAAATAAAAAAGATAAAATAAGAGCAATTTTCTAGCAAAATCTGAATTATTGGTATTATGCTGTATATACTATATTGTCATATACTGATACAACTATAATGCAATTAACAACCTTGTAGACATGTTTCATATACTGATAGAAGGATAATGCAATTAACAAACTTGTATACATATTCCGTCAAACTATGTGAATTAGAGCTATAATATTTAAAGATGAAAGTCCACTAGGAAACTGGTCTAGTTCCACAGAAAAGGCAATACGGTGGAGTTAGATGGGTAATTTCTTCACTAATAAAAGTAAAATAATTTTATAAGTTACGTAAGTCCTATCTTTCTAGCAAGGATCAATTACAAGCTGGAAATTTGCAACACATTTTAAACTGCTGACCAACAGAAAGCAGTATAGAGAAGAGATTGGCAAATGCTAGTTATTATACAGACATATGAGAACACGGTCTTATTCATAAACGAATATTGGACTCTATGTCAATACCTCTTCCACAACTACCTCTGAGAGAAAATACTAGAAACAGGTTATAGGGTTATACTCTATGAAGCACGGACAATCCTCGTATTAGGCATGTCCCGGTGTCGGACACGTGTCGTGTCCGACATCAACACGATACCGACACCTGTAATTACACTGAATTATTTGATTTTTTCAAATTATTAGCTGTGTCGGCGTGTCAGTGTCCGTGTCGTGTCCGGTGTCTGTGTCCGTATCCGTGCTTCATAGGTTATACTCATATACATCTTCTCTGAGATGATATAGAAAGTGTTAGTTAAATTGTATACCTCTTCATTTTTTGTGTCTATCAATGGAAAATTAACGGATGAAAATTGATCCCCAGTCATAGCAGAGATCCCCAGCCTCCGGCTCGATAAATCCTAGGTAACCTCAAAAAAAAGCACTTTCGTGAAAATACCCTGATTTGCTTTGCTTATCTTACAAGTTTTATCTTTTCTTGTTTTCAACGACACAAAGGGATACATATTAAAGTTGAACAAAGCGGAATAATATGCAAATAGAAACTGGCAAAATATTACTGAAATCTGAAATCTATTTATTCAGACGAGATTCCAGCATATTTGTCCATGTATGCAAGAGCATGTGTCCATCGCAAATATGTAAAGAGCAATGTCATCACCAATTAAATTTACGAGCATGAGCCAGGAAAATCATCAAAAATTGAGAAAAGTAATTGAATTTAATCTTCAAAGTTAAGCTAGGCAATCAATCAGATTAAGGTTAACACAGCCTGCTTATATCCATAGAAAATGATAATACGAAGTCACTATCCTAAAAAAAAAAGGTCAACCATGAATCACAATTCTCACAAAATGATGGATAAGCTCAGAAGAGTTATAAGTCCAAGGTAAGAATTCATTAATCAAATCAGCTGCTAGTGAATTAAATGAGCTACATGATGCATAAAACATCATGCCTGCATTAACTTAAATTTCTCCTATCCGGACCATAGCAGAACGAACTAAAGGCATGCAACATATCAATCATTTATCTATTTTACATTTTAAAAAACTAAATATTGCCAGAAAAAGGACAACTTTGTGCAGATTAATGTGTCAACTACAAAATCAGTAAGATATGATATCAAAAGTAACAATGCAATACACCAGCTCATTCTTCTGTAGCTACAGATAAGCTTATCAATCTCTAAAACATGGTTCAACACGGCAAACAAACGTTAATATAAACATGAATCATGGATATAACAATAACTAGAAGACATAAATAGTAAACTAAAGATGCACATCAAAATCTATGAATTATACAAAACCACAATCAATCATTCAAGCCTTTTTAAACTAGATATAGATATTGTCGGCTACATGGTTTATTTAACACCATAACGTTCGTAGTCAGTCTCTAAATCTTTCTTAATAATTTGACTCATAATTTTCCTCAATATTAAATTTTTGTTGAACCGGAGTTAATATGGTTGGGATAGTAGTCGGACACTAAATGCGAACAACTCTGTAAGGACTACTACTTCTGCTACCCTATTTTCCTTGGTACTGTTTACTAGTAATATACCCATAAATATACATAAATCTAGTTTTTTGAAAACTCAATATCCGACAACTAATCCTGAGGACCAATCCCACCGTCCACTTGCGGGGAGCATTTAAAAGCAGAGCAAAGCTCTATATGGACTAATCCACGGAAATTGACATCGAGAAGAAGTGAAGAAAGTATAGAAATGCATAGAGGTGAAGGGAAGTATTAGTAGAGTAGTGAGCTGACCTGAAAACGGGTGGTTATAGATTGAAAACGAAAGAAGGATGTTATAAAATTCCACCAAGCCATAGTTAGAAGTAGTTTGAAGCAGCAAAGAAAACCATTAAAAGAGATTGAAAATGATACCTGAAAAAGAATAGTTAAAATAAAAGGGATCTCAATTTCAATTTATTTATATACCAATAATATAGAGGAAGGGAGGCAGTGTCATAGGCTGTTGTGTTTACCTGGAATGGAATGGAATGGACACAGACAGTTCGGTTACATTATGATTGTGTTTCCTGTTTTTCGTATGATTCAATCAAAACAAAAGACGAAAGTAGTAAGAAAAGGAGCCTTTTTATACAACATCTTTGTTTTTTTTCTTCTTCTTTGGGGGTACTTAATTCATCTGATTGTAGTGATTAGGGGGAATCTCTTTCTACCAGATATCTAGCTATTTGCTCAAATCAAATCTCATTAGTTTTTTGTTTTTTTTTTTTAGGGATCTCATTAGTTTTTTTTGTTAATCCTCTTATTGTAAAATAAAATAAAATATCGTTCATTTCAATGAATTGAAACTCGAATTATTCTAAATAAATCATGTTAAAATTCATTAACAACTTGAGCTAAAGAATTTTTAAAAAAAATGTTAATCATTGGGGGAGAAATGGGTATGGTCAAGTGTTGTGCCATAATGTCACACCTTGAAATTGGGGGAGAAATGGGTATGGTCAAGTGTTGTGCCATAATGTCACACCTTGAATTTTTTTTTTTTTTTTTTGTGGTGGCCGGGGTGTGAACCCCAGACCTTGCATATTTTATGCATTGTCCTTACCAACTGAGCTAAGCTCACGAGGACGTCACACCTTGAAATTAGCATAACTTTGCAATATGAGTAAAAAAAGGAAAAAAGGAAAAAAAGACCTATCTTTGCAAATCAATACACTATCATTTTCAAGTTTGTTTATTTTTAAAAATAAATAAAAAATTTCAATTTTAAACAATTTTGATTTCTTTTTTTTTACTAATTTTTTTTCACTATCTTTTTGTCTCAATTTACCTATACGGTCTTATTTTCAGTTTAAGACTTTTAATCTTTCTAGTTTTAATGTCTCAATTTTAGATGATTGTCTGTTCATGTGTCTAAAAAGATATTAGTAAAATCTCTAATTTAAATAATGAGAAATGCTAACTTGTGTTATATATAGAAACTTTTTGTTGGAACTCGTGTATTGAATTTAATTTTTTAACTTTTAATTAATTGAATACACAAGTATTAAGGGAATATTTTTATTTTTGGGTTGCTTAACATGCGTCCTTAGAGTATAAGTTAGCATGTTCACCAAAAAAAAAAAAAAGAGTATAAGTTAGCATGACCGTTAAATAATTTAATTATATTTTTTTTTCAGAACTTCGTGCCATATGTGGTAACCAAAAAAAAAAGTGGTAATCAAGTTTATTTATGCCTATTAATTGAAAGGATATATGTTTGTTTGTCATTGCATTAGATCAACAATTTCCTTGATGAAGGAGCCTCATTGTCTCCACTTCCAGGAAATTTCTTATTTATAGAACAAATCAAACAACTTTTTTTGCTTTGAAACAAGTAATAAAGTCCTTATCTGCACATGGTACAAGTTTTTATGAGTGTTTCTCATTACCTCGTGCTAAGAGAGCCTTGCATTCTAAATGGCACCACACATACATCAATTATCAATCATTTCATATAGTTCAAAAGAATATACGGTGTATTTCTAGCAAAAATGTAACATCAATTCTGCAAGTATACAAGTGTAGTAAGCCAATTATTTTTTAAGTTCAAAGAAGATATGAAACTCTTATGGATGTAACAATGATGAAAAACACTAGAGCCAATAGAACATTTTACTATATAAAAATGGAAGAGAAAAGAGAAATAACATGAATTCTGTAGTGAGAGTTATATTTCAGTTACAAATAGATATGTTTGCCTCACTATTTTCCCCTGCTGTTAAAATTTAGCAATGATGAAGTTCTATTTGCCAAGACATGAAAATCCTTCACCTCGCATATTAGATATGAAGTTAGTTATATCAGTTAGTAGTGATATAACTAACTTTATATCTAATTGTGCATGCGATTGTAGACCGGAATTTAAAACAATGGCGTTGAATTTACTCTTTAGGCATAGTGTTTTTCTTGCTACTGAATAACTTTGCCAAATTCGGGATAACTTTCTTTCTCTTCTTAAGAGTGAAAGGACTAATGTGCCGAGGTGCGGGTGAAGCAGCAGACTTCTGAAACTTGATTCTTTTAGCAGGAGTCATACTTCCATTTGATTTAATACTCTTTCTAGAAATAGCTCTCTGCGACGAACCCTTCTCGCGTTTTCTTGTTCTATCAAACTCCTCACTACTAACTCTTCTTGCAGCCATCTTCTCTTTGATGTAAACCTCCCTCTCTTCCTTCAAAATGTTTTCTTTGAGTTCTCTTTGAACTATTTTTGTTTCCAGTAGTATTTCCTTCTCACTCGCCTTGAGCGCTTCAATCCATGCCTCAGCTGCCGCAACTTTTTTATCAGCAAGTTCTTCTGCTGCAGCTGCATGATTAGTTAGATACTCGTATTCAAATTTGGAGATAGTAATCGATGAACTATGTTTTGCTGTTAAAGCTCTTTCTTTCATGGTTGTCTCAGAAAGTGTTTTAAGCTTCTCCAAAGCTAAAGCTTCAGTTGTTTTTGCTTCTTCTAACTCTTTCATAACACCTTGCAATTTTTCCTCACTCGTATCAATCTCAAACTCAGTTTTTTCAATTTCCAACTTAGTTGTTATAATATCTTGAGATATGTGCTCTTTTTCCATTTTAGCTTCATCTGTTTCTTTCTTCAGAGTGTCAAGAGAATGAGATAGACTAACTACTAATGATCTCGCTTTTTCCTCTGCAGCAGATGCAGCTTCTAGCTTAGATTTTGTTCTTAGAACCTTTGAATTGAGATTTTGAACCGATGAATCGTTTTTCTTCAAGCGAGCTATTTCCTTAGTTACATGCTTCAGCTCATTTCTTATAACATCCATAGAAGCCATAAACTGAAAACCTTCATCTCTAATCAAAGCTAATTCTTTCGTTGCCGCCTCAAGTTCCTCCTTTACGGTTTGTAACTCGGTAGAGTCTCCTGATTCGTCGCCTTTTCTTAAACTTCCTTCCAATAGTTTCATACTTTCATCTCCTTGAACCCTTTTCTCCATTTCTTTGACAAAATTCAACTGAATCTGCAACAGATCAACATCTGAAACCGTCATAGCTAGTTTCATTTCAAGTTCCTTTGATTTGTCTATCTCTTCCGTGGCCTCCTTTAACTTTTTTCTTGTGTTTTCCAATTTTAATGAAAACTCATTTGCCTCTCTTTCTCTGTGAACTCTAATATCCTCCAACTCTTTCAAAGCCTCAATCCTGGCCAATTCAGCAAGTACTTGTTCTTCATTGGCTTCTTCAATCTCCTTCCTAAGTACTTCTTCTTTTCTTGAACAATCGATCACCTTCGAGCTTGATGCTTCAATTTCTTTCTCGGCCCGCGATTTCTCTTGCAAAACAGAAGCCACGTCAAGCTTTAGCTTAAACAATTCCTTTTTGAGATATTCCAATTCTCTCATCACATGTGCATACTCATAATTCTCATTCCTCCTTACAACCATAGCACCATGTTGACCTTTTCCCTTCTTCTCTAGTGTCTCTATGTCCTTCATTTTCGCCTTAGCCTTGTAACTTGATTCCTCAATCATAGAAGAGAGATTTTTCATTGTCTTTTTAGCATTTGAAAGCTCAGATTCAGCTTGAGATTTTGCAGATTCTGCTGTCCATCTACTCTCTTTGTACCTTCCAATGTCTCTTCTAGCTTGGTGTAGTTCTCTTGTTCTTGAAGTAGGGTTCTGAAGAATATGTGAGAAAACAAAGAAAAAGAAAAAAACTGAAAAAGTTAACAAAAGAATGCCACAATAATAATGCATATACAATATTAGATAAACAACTTAATTAAGCACTTATATCACAAGCACTTGCCATAACCTATTTCTATAACAAAAGATAGAACAAAGTCAAAATTTGATTTCACATGAGCTATAAGTTGTTTTTATAAACTATCTACTTACCGCTGAGAAATCCGCTGCGAAATCCATCTGAGTTTTCTTCAATGAAGAACTATCACTATCAGCAGCCCTATGATTCCTATCATCATATAGACTAATAACATCTTTAACTGATCTAACTCTTCTCATACCAACTTTAGTATCATCCATCTGTTGCCAAAACTGAAGGAATAAATTCAAATAACTATAATTAAATTATCACTTCTACTTTATCCTATAAACAATCACCTTGTATTAGCATATTCGACACTACAAAATTAACATAAAGCTAATCATTGTTGTCTATCTACTTTGAGATATTGTAACAGTGATAAATAATATAGAGGAAGCAAATACCATACCTGAGAGGTTGAGACTGTGATTGGAGAATAGTTACATGAAAAATAAAAATATGTGGTTGAGAATTCTAAGTTCAAATGTCCTAACAAGTAGGGATGTAACAAGAAGAGGGAGGGAGTATCAATGACCGGTTGTGACTGGTTTTGGACACATCACTACCTGTCACTATCTAATTTTCTGTATAGATTTTATCTTTATATATATTTAGGTCCCAATTTTCTCATCTTTCAATTTTTGCTTAGGACCACTTTTGGTTTTAAATTCACTTCTTTGTCTGCTTCAAGATAATAGTGTAACTTGTGACAAGGGATAATTAGTGTCTCTTTAATAAAATAAAATTTATAAAAGTTATTTGAACATCAACTTACATCTAAGAATTAAAATCCTTCACAAATAAGTGAAGGACCGATATCGCACAATCACAATATTAAAGGGGCAAGAAATAGAATTAATTCATTTATTTATGGTTTAAATATAAATTTAATCTTTGTAAATATACCATTTTTTTGTTTTTTTTTAAATAGAGATAACTTTCATTTGTACCAAAAAAAAAAAAGAGATAACTTTCATTAACCAACACAGTTATTACAAACTACATGGAATCATGAACCAACTAAACAAAGACACAAGAGTTAAGCTAAAACAAACAAACAAAAAAAAACATTAGCCTCGCACCCGATTCATCAGAGTTTGCACCTTCTTGAATTGCAATCCTCTAATGTAAGCATCAATTTTGATTTGGTTAAGGAGTTGTTGAACAGATCGGTAACAATTCTGAAATCTTTTATCATTCCTCTCCTTCCAGATCATATATAGGGTCACGCTCAACACCATTCTATGAGCTTGATGCATACCATTGTTCCCGTTACAATGAGACTGGACATATTGCAAAATAGATTGCCAGTTGCTAGCATTGACGCCCATTTTTTTGTTTTTAATCTCTATAAAGTTTTCTTTGTTTTTAATGCATGCAATATTTATCTTTTTGTTTAGGTAATTAATTAGTGTTAATTTTTTTTCAATCCTTTCAAAACTTATTTATATTGTAAATGATCCTTGAAATATTCATTTTAAGGGATTAAAATAAAATTATCTACATATTAAAATGACTAATTTTATTATGAATAGATTTTGCTAATTAAGGACTAAAACAAAAAGTACCATATTTACCGAGACAAGAAACGGACTAAAACAAAAAGTACCATATTTACCGAGACAAGAAACAAAAGAATATTTTCTTGAGAACTAAATCTATATTTAAATATTTATATATTGGATTAAATAATTTTTTAGTCTCAAAATATTTTTTATTTAGTCCCTCTAAAAAAATTCAAACAACGTCCTTCAAATGTTTTTCGTCAACATTTTTGTCTTTGCTCCTTTAAAAAAACAATATATCTCTACTTTTTAAGTCAACGTTTGTGTAACATTTTAAGTTTTTGTGGGGAAGATTGTTATATTATTCTAAAGATACTTGCAAAAACAATCAAAACTTCGAAATATACACCTGAGTTAACAACAAATCAAGGATAAAAAATGTTGAAGGATCATTGATTGAAGAAACAATTTATAAAGGACTAAAACAAAATAGGATATAATTATCAGGATTAAAATCTTATTTAACCTTAATTTATTTATAGATCGTTCGTTGGTTGTACACTTGTATGTAAAAATATAAGTGTCTTGCTTGACAAAAAAAAAAAAGTGTCTTGCTAAGGAATTTCTCGGACACTCTTTAAGCATTCTAGATTAAGTAATTACTCCCTCCGTCCCAAATTATAAGCAAAAAAACAAAAATCACACTTATTAAAAAAAACTAAAGCATAAGAATTTGTAGCATAGTTTTTTGTGTTTTCTTTGGAATAAGTTTTATGGGAAGATGTAAAAACAATTTTCATGGGCTATTGGTTATGGAAAAAATGGAAGAGAGAGAAAATTAAATGTAATTTTCACTTAATTTCATGAGAATAAACAAAAGTTTTTATTGGAAAAGATGATTTTTTAAAAAAACAAGATTAAATAGAATAAAAGTTTGTCTTTTTTGCTTATATTTTGGGACAAAGAAAATGAGTTTTTTTTGCTTATATTTCAGGATTGAGGGAGTATTATTTAAAAAAGTCAAACATTTCAATTCTAAATACATTAAATACACAAATTTTCACATAAATTTACCATTTATAATCCTTAAAGAGTGTCACACGGGCTCGGACATTCGTTAGCATTTTCCTGAAAATAATTGGTTTCTTGAATTGTACTGTATATTCAATGAATTTTCTTGTATTGTACTGTATATTCAATGAATTTTCTGCAGTGGCAAACGGAAAAGGTAGACTTTATCAGGTGGCGATGGTAACATGCAATGATAATGATTGCATCGCATTGAAGCTCAACAATGCGACAACGGTTGAAGAAGAATGTTATAACTTCTAGGCTATGGTTTCAATTAACCATGACATTTCCTAAGTTTTTTTTTTTTTGAGAGAGAGACATTTCCTTAGTTGTCACTAATATAAAGCAATTTCTTTGCCACACGAAATCTTTGGCCCAATTATCGACCACATCTCCAAATGCAAAACCATTTACTTCTGTACTATCGTATGTGTAACAACAAACACACCAGTGTGGTGTGGCCAAATATATGCTTTTGAAGGGGGACTTTTACAATCACTAGTGTATTAGGGTTGCCATTAGAGACCTTGTTTGATTTTTAGGTGGCACATTAGCAAACATATTTTTTTTTTTTTAAATCAAATGACACGGTAAGCACACTCGTGACCACTGGATCAAGATGGAGCGGTTTAGATTGAACAATATGAACCACAAATGTATTGATTGTGCCATTGAGTCAAAAGTTCATTGCAGGCAATTATGGTCCAGTTTTTTCATGCTGCAAATTTTACTGACAAATTTTTACAAGAAAAAAATTGATTACAAACTTTTTTATTCAGAATCATCATTCTATCATTAAGAAACTCTAGTACAGAAAACACTTTTACTAAGGTCGTTAACAATCAAGATTCAAATTGGCATAGGAGCAAATATTTCGACTTGATTGCAACTTCCGGATATATTAGGATATTAGATAGGTTCTTAACCAAGTGCACCCCTTGAAGAAATGTGACCTAAATGGACTTTCAACTATATTTTTTTTCTATAAATACTGGTACATAATAAGCGATGAAGTCGAGTCTTCGATTTAGAGATCATTAACGATGACAAGTCGCCAACAATAACAAAATCTTCAAAGTTTTGATTCCCAGAAGCAAGCATACTTCCTTACCAAAAAAGTTCTTCAATATAAGCTTCTACAATACAGTGACAAAAATTGTTAGAAAACCAATTGTCAACTGCATTAAACCCATCACTCATGAGTAAAGAATAGAGTGCTTTTGTCAAGATAGGCTAATCACTATAATACATTGATAGCTATCGAGTATTTTCATTGGTAGAAGAAGACTAGAGTATGTTTGGAATGAGGGTTTAGGAGGGGAAGAGAGGGGAGGGTTTACATTTCTTTTTTAAATTACGGACTATATGACATTTTTTTCTAAAATAAATTAAGTACGATTAAAGTATTATATGATCGTTTATCATGTTAATATGTTATCTTTTTAAAAAACATTTCATAGTGTACGTACTTTAAAAATGAAAAGTAAACTCTCCCCTCCTAAACCCTCCATCTAAGGCTGGAAATGAGTCGAGTCGAGTCGAGCTCGACTCGATAAGAATTGGTTCGGCTCGAAACTCGACTCGAGTTTGAAACGAACCTTTTTTTCAACTCGAGTTCGGCTCGTTTAAAGTTCACGAACAACTCGGTTCGGCTCGTTAGGTTCATTTCGTTTGCCCGAATTGCATATTTCAAAACTTTTTTTTTGGGAAAAAAAGTTTTTTTTGTCAAAAATATATGATTTTGACCTTTAAAAAAATAACAAAAATATAATTGAAATAAAAGTACCGTAGAAGGTAATAGCACTTTATATATTACTATTGTAGCGTATAGTAGTATAGTGCCACTATTGGTTTACGTGCCCGTTTGGTTCAGCTTTGAATATAATTGATTCTTAGAGAATTGATTCTGACAGAATTGATTCTGAGAGAATTGATTTATGTTTGGATACAATTATGTAGAATTGATTAAACAAAATGATTTATGTTTGGATGCAATTATGTAGAATTGTTTTTGAATGTATAATTACTAAAATAGACATAGCTAAAGGAGAATTGATAAAGAATGAGAATTGATAAAGGGCAATAAAGTAAAATAACGTGTTGTAATAATAAAATATACAAACCTATACACGTTGTTCAAGGAGAATTGATTCTAGAAAAGCTAGAAGCTAGGATTTGTAGCTTCATGGAGAATTGCTTTTGGAGGACAAAAACAATTCTGAAAAGCTGAACCAAACACGTTGTTTTTGGCTAGAATTGCTTTTGGCACTGTAGAGAATTGATTTTGGGCTATAATTGCTTCTCAGAAGCCAAACCAAACAGGCCACATTGTTTTCGTAATGCACTGCTCATATTTGTATATACTCCTCCACGCTACTCTTTTCAAAACTCCCCGATGTGGGACAATTTTTATGCACGTGTATATTTAAAAGCTTTGTGTGGGCACTGGGCATTAACTTTAATTTTTCCCTCTCTAGTATTACAATTATCGTTGATTTTTATTCAAATTAGCAATAAGTAATTATTCCTATGAAAAAAGTGGATAATTATTAGATAAAGCTTGTAATAAATTCTATATTATATAAAAAGTGAGTGTATATATATATTAAGCTGGTTCATGAACCAAACGAGTCAAACCATACTTAGTTCAAGTTCAACTCATTTATTTAACGAGTTTAATTTTCAACTCAAGTTCGACTCATTTGGTTCATGAACCAAGTTCAACGAACCAATTATCGAATCGAGTATCGAACTATTTTCGAGTTGGTTCGGTTCATTGTCAGCCCTACCTCCATCCAAACACACCCTAAGTGAAAGAATGGAATGATGACAATGAAACTAGATATGGCAAAGGCATACGAGTGTATTACATTTTCTATAGAGAAAGGGTTCAATTCATGGGGTTCAATTCCACGTTGACTAAGTCAATTTTGGGATGCATTTCCACGATCAGTCTAGCAAAGATTTTACTATAGAGAAAGGGTTAAGAAAAATGACCTCATTTTTTCCTATATCTTCATCATTTGTGCAAATGTGTGGTCATTATTGCTCCATAAAGAGGAAAAGGAAACAAATATCCATGGGATACAAGTTGCAAGGAAGGCCCCAAAAAAATCACTCACATTTTGTTTGCAGACGACAATCTTCTCTTTGTCAAAGCCAACTTAAAATAAGTCGATACAACTTAATCAATTCTAAATACCTATGAAGCAGCCTCAAAGCAACTGATTAGTTTGAAAAAATTTAAGGTGTCATATTATCCAAATGTTCATATCATTGAGCAATAAATTATATGCCAAAAGATTAATGCAAAGAGCGCGCAACTCATTCTAGAGATCTTAAGTTTTTGGTGATCTTTGGGAAGTCCAAAAACAATATCTTCTCATTTGTCCAATATAGGGTTGAGAGGAAAATCAAAAGGTTGAAGGAACATTGCCTCTCTCAAGCAGAAAAAGAAACAATCATCAAGGCACTGACTCAAACAAATCGAAACTAGATCAAGGGCTAATAAACTCCAGGAAGGATGTTGTAATTCTATTGAAGGTGTTTTATCAAAATTTTTGGCGGTGTTCAAAGCAACAAACAGAAATGTGCATTGGAATAGTTAGAAGAGGTGGGAGCAACAAATGATAAAGGGTGATTCTAAATGACGAAAAATTGCTAATGGCGAGGATCTTTGAAAGCAAGTATTGTCCTAGGACATATGTTATAGTTGTCAAAATAGAATGCTAACCAATGCATGCAAGAGTCTATTGCGGTTAATAGGGGGCATTTTGTCCAGCTTCTTAATGTTGATTGGATCCATGATCATCCACATCCAAAGATTCATTGGCTTGTGGGGAACTTGTCATATGAAGCAACAATTGACGAGTTAATTGATGGTGATACACATAAATGAGATAAAAGACGAATCTTTAACTCTTTCAACCGTTTTATGTTGGAGAAAATTCTGAATATACCCTTTGGAACTTTGTACCTTCAAGTATTGAATTTTGCGACTAGCTAATGTAGTGGTTCTCTAGCTCAAAACCTCTTGGCCAACAACTCTTTGGCTTGTCTATGGAAAGTGGGACAGCGTAGAAACCAATATATCTTCAACAACACTATGTTTTGACTATGTTGTGTTATCTAAGTGATAGGAAGCGACACATCTCTGTTCGTTGAAGTTTGAAGAGTACACCATAGCAAACAAGAGCCAAGATACTCTAACGTTCAATGTTGCACGACACAATCTAGATTTCAATCGTCCGATTTAAATCAATAAGCGAGATCTTTATAAATAATTTACTGATTGTGTAACATGAATCAAACAATCTCAAATCAACTACCAAAATCGTTGATAGCATACAATTGCAATGCGATTTACTCGACCACCAGACTCTCACATGCGTAAACACATACAAAATTATAAGTTTCCAAATTAACACACTACCCCTAAATCAACGGTAAAAAGTTGATTGTGTAAAAGTGGATCAATTCACATGTAACTCCCTCTTGTAAAGTGTCCAAATCCCTAAACAAATCTTGTTTGTTTTCTCACCATTTCTTGCGGAGTCTTCATTCCGACGCAATTCATCAATCAAATTCCATAAAAACAAAAATAAATAAACTCAAAAAAACTAAACACGTGAAATGTCACCTAACTAACCAGCACATCAACAACAACAACGCACATTTTGAAATTGCAACTTCATCACTCTTCTTCAATTCAATGACCTCAGATCAGAAACTCCACTAGGGTTTTGATCTGAGGATTTCTAACAGAAAACATGAACGTAGATAGATCATCGCTTTGCAATTGCGTTGTCAACTTTCTGTTAGAAGAGAATTACGTACTCACAGCATTTGAACTTCTTCACGAGCTTCTCGATGATGGTCACGATGATCAAGCTATTCGTCTTAAACAGTATTTCTCCGATCAATCTCTCTTTCCCGCCGATCAAATCTCTCGCCTCAATTCTCTCCGAGGTAACGATTCACCATTCAATTTTTCATTGTTTCATTTTAGTATTAATTTAGTGTTTATTTGACTGATAAGATCTTTGAATTTGGATTGGATTGGATTATATGATATGATATTATGTGCGCATTTGTTAATTGAGGAGTTCGATTCGGAATGCAAAAACTAAAATGAAGTGATTTGTAAGGAGTGCTGTTAATTGTGGATCACAAAAATTAGTGAATTGTTCAAATTCTGCTACGCTACTATGATATAGTACTACTGCCATAGCTGCTATTTGATGTTAGAAGTTGAATTGAACATATAGTTATTGTTGAGAGAACTCTGGGAGCGCTTTGTGCTTGATCTTTGATTTGTGAGTTCTCAAATGATTACAATGTGCATCGATCCTATTTATAGATCTAACTACCTGTAACTAACTCCAAGAAGTTACTCCATCCGGTCACTGTTATAAGCAAAGATTCCTTTTTCAGATTCATATTCATTCAATAACTATGAACCTGAAAAGAGAATATTTGTTTATAATAGTGACTGGAGGGAGTATATGCAACTGTAACTAACTCTAGTTAGTTACATAGAAGTGTACCTACTCTAGGTGTAGTCTGCCACTTGGGTTGGTTTGGTGGTATTGGCTTGGTACCTGGGAGTGTGCTCCTCCTCTAGGTCTCATGTTCGATTCTCTCCAGTCTCAATTTGGGTGGGCTAATTTAGCTTCTTCAAAAAAAAAAAAAAACACTTTGTAATAAATAACATATCACAAAACAATAGTAATTTGTTATATAGAGCTGTTGTAGCTGCTATTTGCAAAACACATTGGACTAAATAGTGTCAGCGTACTGCAATACAATAGTGATTTGTTCAAACTCCACTACGCTATAGACTTACTATATCCGCAATTTGAGAGCACCGTTCTCAAGTACTTGTAATCTAACCTGACTGATAAGAACAGATATGATATTTAGGTGTAGATTGATACTCTTTTTTTAGATAATCGGCGTAGATTGATGTAATCTCATACCTGATATGATGATAATTTTTCTTCACCATTTTTTGTATTTTGAAATGCAGTGGCAGATCCTCAAAGTTTGTTTGAAGAGAAAGAAGCGGCAACAGAAAAGTTGGCAATTAGTGATTATGAATTGCGTTTGGCCCAAGAAGACATCTCAAAACTCAAGAGTGAATTGCAGAAGAAGACAGAAAACAGTAATGAACAAAGTGGTAATTATTATTTTTTAATTCTCAGGACATTTTGACCTTTGTATCTTTTATATCTTTTATATTTATGTGATATCTATTAGGCATTCAATGTCATACAGTTTTTACATAATTATACAGAATTATGCTGATGACGAATGATATGTTCGGCTTTTTTCCTTTCCCATTAGCTAGAAGAATAGATATTATTAGATAGGAAAGAGGTAACAGGATAGGTATTGTGTCATCCATCAAAACACAAACAGAGATGAAGAAAAACAAAAAGATAAAAACTCTACTAGGAAACAATCCAAGGATAAGACAGAAAAGGGAAACACGAAGACTTCCCCATGGATAATCTTATACTAAAAAAAACAGCAAATCCTTTTCCTTAAACAAAGTAGGCAACTTCCTTGCTTCAAACAACCTACTTAAAAATTCGAATTCCTGTTGGCCTTCCATAATTAAATATTGTTAACCTTAACATTTTGTTGTTGGAAAATCCCTTTCAATGCTTGTAAGTTAGCATCTAAGTCAAGAGTCTAGACACCCTACCTGAACATTTATAATATTTTCACTTAAAACTATCCAGAAGTTGGCCTCCGTTAATCCTAGGATAAAAATCCTTCGCTCATTGTAAAGCAATTTGGCTTTATGCTCTGCATTTTTCTCTTATGAAATTTTTTCTTGTGTATATAAAAAATAATGACTTAGAATACTTGGGATGTTCTCCAGTTGTCATTGCTTTATGGAATATTTCTTTTTGAATGCAGCTACACAGTTAAGTGGAGATGTTTCAGCGAACGATGGGCAACAAATTCAACAGCAAAAGAACCCTTCCTTCACCGATTTGGGTCCGTTAAAGGATACTGAACGTCAAGATCTGAATTGTGCTGTAAAGGAATATTTACTTTTAGCTGGCTACCGTCTTACTGCAATGACATTTTATGAAGAGGTTAGTATTCTGTATTGCCTATTTTTATGTGACTTTCTGATTTTATTTCTCTTCTGTATTTTTTTTTTTTTTGGGTGGGAGGGGGGTGTGTGGGGGCAGCGGTGGGGTAGACTTGTGATTTTTGAGAAAGTAACAGTTCATTTTTAAGATGTAATTTGCCATGTATCTCTTTTAGTCTGAATTATTTTGTCCATTACCTGTTTCAATAAGCAATTAGAAAACACTGACAGTGGCTGTACACTGTAGTACCTTCTTGTACTGTATTCGGATGGATTAGGAACCACTCAAAAATAAAGTCATGCTATGGAATGTAGGGATGATTTTATGCTATTTTACTTTTTAATTTTCTATTCTAGGAGGGATAATGGGGTTTTGGGTTGTCAGATGGTGTTGCATTGGCACTGTTGAGTTGAGATATGTAAGGTGCAGTAGGTTTTGGGCTAGTACCTTTGATTTTGAGGCACCTTAATGTCACCCATTCTCCTGCTTAGTCATTGAAGTATATGCAAATTTGTCTTGTTATTAGTCCCTGTTATTAAGATGCTAGAAGACTAATGTAATGAGTTTTCATGTACTTAAGGGACTGACATGATTGATTTTCATATACTCTAGGGATTACTTATTATTTTTATATAGTTTTATTAAGTGGGGAATAGAGACTCCCGTGACATCATATGTCAAAAGATGACCAAAAGGAGAAAGGGTTTGCACATGATTTACAAAAAGAGACCAAGAGAGTAAGACATAAGGGACTGAGTTGATGGTTTATCATTTAATAAGGAAATCATTGACAGTCGAGATACAATCTGACAGATCTGTTTTTTTTTTTCTTTTCGTGTGTAAAACAATCATAAATTATTTCAAAGTCAATATTTAACATTATTTTTTCCCTTCCGATTCGGTGCTTAATTTTAGTGATTTGTTATTATTCACTAAAACTATTCTTGTAGGTTACAGACCAGAACTTGGACATTTGGCACAACACACCTGCATCTGTACCTGATGCCTTGCGGCATTATTATTATCAATATCTTTCATCAACTTCGGAGGCGGCCGAGGTGATTTCTTCATTATATAAGCAAGTCGTTCATTGTGTACCACCTAGCATACTAGATTGTACCCCCAACAATTGTTCTGACAAATTGGCCTCTAATTTCTTTCCACCGCTCGACTTCTTCTGCTTACCATTTTGTGGGTTTTATGTCTTTCATTTAACATTCATATATTTCATAAGTACTTTTTCTTCTGGTACTGTTAATTTTTTTTTTTTTTTTTTAAGTTTTTTGTTTGAGTGTTTGCATGCATAGTAGTCCATGGGCTTATCTACTCAGGTTAGGAATAGTATGTTGGTTTGGCTTGCGTGTACAAGCCTTAATCTTATATAAATGTTAGAATTGGGAGACACAAGCTAAGTCATCCCATCCATCCTCTCTCATAATATGGTATCCTAATCCTAAAACCAATTTTCCAGATATCTCCCTAATATCCTTAATTGCTCGTCATATTTGACTCCTCATTCTTCTTCTGAGGCACCTATAGTTTGTCTATTCTCGATGTTGTCTACTATTATGCTTGATGAAATGTGAAAACCTATTGGAATTTGGACCCCCTTCATTTCAATCTGTGCTATTATGTTGTTTTTCCCCGAGCTTCTGTTGTAATTTTCAGTTTATATCTGCTTTCGAATTTTAAGGGTTTCTCGATTCTCATCCTCATCGTTATAATATAAGGAAATACCTTATAATTTTTTTGACATTAGATTGGAGCATCGTAGTTTATTTCCTATGATCAGTTTATAATCTAAGAGTATCTCAAAGGATTAATTTTTTTTTACTTGATTATTATGATTGTTTCATGATTTCTCTATTTATTTAGGATCGAACCTATGTATCTTAGTCTTTTGTATCAAGTTTGTATAAAGCTATTATCAAGTTATTATCAATAATATTCTAATGTTTATAATTCATCGCAATTTTTTATTTATAATCTATAACTTCAACACTCATATTTCAGATGTTCATTTTCTAATAAAACTATTTCTACATAAATTGAAGTAGCTGTACTTCTTCATATGCAATTAAGTTTTTTTAATAAGTGAAATTTTTTTATATATATATTTCAGATGCATTTTTTGTTTTGAACTCACTGTTGATCGTTCTTCTAATTTTTTTGGATAAATTCAAGTTAATCATACAATCTTCTGTTCACGTTACTATTTCTACTGAAATTCGCATAAAAATGCAGGAAAAGTTTTCTTTACTTCAAGAGAATGAAAAATTGCTGAAATCGAATAAGAAGCTTATTCAAGAAAAGGAAACCTTATTGATGAACAAAGATTTGGCTGATGCTCAAATTGGAACCTTAACTAAATCTTTGGAGGCAATTCAGAAAGATATTAGAGACAAAGAGAACCAGGTAGTTTATTTTTAGTTTAAATGATTCTGTAAAACAGCATTTGAATTTACAAAATTGTGATATACCAGTTGTAACTTTCAGGTGCTAGTTTTAAAACAATCCTTGGAGCACCAAAGGAAAGAGCTCAATGATTGCAGAGCTGAGATCACTTCACTGAAAATGCATATTGAAGGTTCTTTCTCAGGAAATAATCTGGCTGGCAAAGAAGTTAATCATGTTCAGTCTCAATCTTTAGAGAAGTACGAGGAAGAAATTAAGAAATTGCAGGTGGAAATTGAATTGCTGAAGGAAAAGAATGCAAGAGCTCATGAACCTGGAAATTTTGTCAGTTCTGAAATGGAGAATTTACAGACAGATGATAAAGTTATTGAGATTCATGAAGACCAAGGTACAATCTCAAATCCTGGTGATGCGGTGGTTGGTGCTGTACTTAATGAAGATGCTCAATCATCAGCTGTTCAACCTCTGAATGAGAATGCAAATAACCATGAAGATACCTTGCTCAAATTAGTTAATCCTGCAAATACAAACAGTGCTTTCGAAAATATAAAAAATGACTCCGAACAAAGTGTTGGTCAACAAGAAGTGGACACTGGATTACATGAAAAATCAGACATTGTAAGTGGCAAATTAATTATACGAGAAAACAGCAAGTTAGTAGTACTCTTGGCTTCTGATATCTGTAGACATTATTACTTGTTGGTTTCATATGATATGATTTACTTTTTTGAAACTTTTGTTGAGACTGAACAATTGAGAGTTGTTTTGGTCAAGGCTTGATTTAGTGTTAGAAATGGTGAACTGGAAGTACTGTTCCTGGTTTTCATTACCTGTTATGTAGAACTTTCTGAAAAATATAGAGATGAAAAATCTCTACCCTTTTCATCTGAAAAAAAAATTTATGTACAGTTGAGATGGCTAAATGTTGTCTAAATTGGTTTGTCTTTGTCCATATAATTTAACTGTGATATTTTGTTCTTTTATATGTTCATATTTTGACAGGGATTAGGAACAGTTCAGATACTTGCAGATGCTTTGCCTAAAATCGTTCCTTATGTCTTGATCAATCATCGTGAGGTCTGCTTTTCTATAAATATGTTTCATTTGTTCTCTGTCCCATGAATGGTGCATAACTTTGTTTGTTTGCAGGAGCTCCTTCCTCTAATAATGTGTGCTATCGAGCGCCACCCAGACAGCAGCACTCGAGATTCTTTGACCCACACATTGTTTAATTTAATCAAACGTCCAGATGAGCAGCAGAGACGAATAATAATGGATGTATGTTGTGCTGTTTTCTTTATTTCTTCTTGTGAACGTTTGGATACAATTTAAATTTACCTGTCATCTTTTCAGGCATGTGTCAGCCTTGCAAAGAATGTCGGAGAGATGAGAACAGAAACAGAATTGCTTCCACAGTGCTGGGAACAGGTATATTTGTGCTTCACATTTCAACTTGCTTTTTACCTTTATAAAACTCGGACCAGGTTTTCAGTTTGTTGGTTTTGTGATTATTAGATCAGTCACATGTACGAGGAGCGTAGGTTGCTTGTGGCTCAGTCATGTGGAGAGCTTGCAGAATTCGTACGGCCTGAGATTCGCGATTCTCTTATTTTATCTATTGTACAACAACTAATAGAAGACTCTGCCAGTGTTGTTCGAGAGGGTGCAGCTCGAAATCTAGCTATGCTGCTTCCACTTTTCCCAAACGTGGATAAATATTTCAAGGTCAGCCTCACTATATTTGCTTCGAGGCAATCATGGAGAAGGTTTCTGACTTGAGACTTTGCTACAATGTAAGCTATAGAACAGGCTAACAAAACATGGTCTAGGGAATGGAACCTTTTACCTTACCATAATATGATAACTTTCAAATAAAAAAATAATGAAAATTAAGATTTGCTCCAATTATTTTTTCACCTCTTATTGCTAGGTGGAGGAGCTGATGTTCCAATTAGTATGTGACCCGACTGGAGTGGTGGTGGAAACTGCTCTCAATGAATTGGTTCCTGCAGTTATAGAGTGGGGAAACAATTTAGATCATGTTTTGAGAGTTTTACTTTCTCATATTTTAAACTCAGCTCTGGTATTTGTTTTTCTTTGTACTCTCCCTTTCGGACTTACAGTTTCATTATTTATTGAAATTATTTTTCTGACTGGGATTTTTTGCATCAATCCGCAGCGTTGTCCGCCTCTTTCTGGGGTTGAAGGGTCTATAGAGTCACATCTCCGTGTATTGGGTGAAAGAGAGCGCTGGAACGTAGATGTTTTGTTGAAAATGCTGATGAAATTGCTCCCTTTCGTGCACCAAAAAGCATTTGACACATGCCCCTTCTTGTCCACCACAGAAACTACACCAACTGTGTTATCTATCCCATTGCTTGAATTGTATGCTAGGTAAGCTTAGCAAGAACAGCTGATTTTGAATAATGCAATTGGGATATTTAGAAGAGTCAATGTTGTAATGCAACATCACATCCTTCCTCCTGAGTCTTGTTGATTCATGTTGTAATAATGTGTGTGCATTCATGCATTTTGCATTGACTAAAAGACAAACCATGCATGACCACTCCATCAAAGCTGCTCTTGATCTTTAATGGTTTTGATTTTACTAGGGGACAAGTTGAATGGGCTACATTTGAGTGGATGCATGTTGAGTGTTTTCCAAATTTGATACAGCTGGCCAGCTTGTTGCCACAGAAAGAAGATAATTTACGGAGCCGAGTTTCGAAGGTCGCTTATCTTCCCTTTACAGTTTTCAAATTTTTTGTATGCCTTCTAACCAAAGTTTTTTCTGAGTTTTTGCTGATATAACCTACGTAAATGCAGTTTCTGTTATCCGTTTCTGAATGTTTTGGGGAGTCCTACGTGACATGCATAATGCTACCAGTATTTTTAATTGCAGTAGGGGATGATGCAGATTTGACTTTTTTTCCTACTGCCATTCATTCAAGAATTAAAGGTAACATTTTTTTCCCTTGTGATTTTTTTACATAATTGCTTCATATCTGACCTTTCACTTGTAGGTTTGAGGCCAAGATCTGCCATTGCCGATAGGCTTTCTACAATGTGTGTCTTACCGCTTCTGTTGGCTGGTGTTTTGAGTGCTCCTGGAAAACATGAACAGTTAGCAGGATATTTAAGGAAGCTGCTACTAGAAGATAACTCCATGGAAAATCGATCAACCAAGCACACTCCTGAGATTATCAATGCTATCCGCTTCATTTGGTCAGATTATCACCACAAACTTTTTTTTAATTCAACGTATTTTTGTCCAATATTCATTATGAGCTTTCTTTATAATGCAGCACATATGAAGAAAACCATGGCATGGTATTTAATATATTATGGGAAATGGTGGTCAGCTCTAACATGAGCATGAAAATAACTGCCGCCCAGCTGCTGAAAGTTATTGTAAGAGTGCTGTTTTCTTAGTTTCTAGATGCATCTCATACAAATGCCTAAACTAAGACAGCTTGCTAATTATTAGGTTCCATATATTGATGCAAAGGCTGCTTCAACTCATGTTTTGCCTGCTCTAGTTACTCTTGGATCTGATCAAAACCTGAATGTAAAGTATGCCAGCATAGATGCATTTGGTGCAGTGGCTCAGCACTTCAAAAATGAGATGGTAACTGCTACTAGTATTTCTCCCTGGTTTTTGTTGAAGTTACGATGTTAATGCCGATTTTCATTTCAAATTCATGATCTTATCTTCCAGATTGTTGACAAGATACGTGTTCAAATGGATGCTTTTCTTGAAGATGGTTCTCATGAAGCTACTATTGCTGTTATTCGTGCGTTGGTGATTGCCGTACCACATACAATAGAAAGACTTAGAGATTATATCCTTAACCTTATTTCTGGAAAAAATGTTTGGAGAAGTAATTGATGTCCTGACATTTTTTTGTCCATTTTTTAGTCATTTGCATGTTATGTTGGCTTTCAAGGTCTCTGAAATAGTGTTTCTTTAACTTCACATACATCTTTTGTCCAAGATTTTCCAACTTACAGCAATGCCAAATGTGGCAAAAGATTTAATGCGTCGACGAGAGAGAGCTGATGCATTCTGTGAGGCAATCCGTGCTCTGGATGCTACAGGTTTGCTCATTTAAAATTTATATTAATCTGGTGTTTTCAAACTCTTTTGAGCTATTTCTATGGAGTCAAGGTTTGATTGATAGCATTAATGCTTTGAACTTGTAAATGATAACTGTCAACATCCTATGTCCTGTTGTCATAGGATTCAGATTTTTTATTGATGTAGCTATGTAATCTGCACATGGGGCTACCTGTTTGGTAGTTTTTCCATATCCCAATTGGTACCTGTAATGTATAGATCATTTTAGCGGAATGTGTTGTGTTGTGTTGTGTTTTATCTAATTAGTTGAATTACAAACCACGCTTTTTCATTTGTTGAAGTCACTTCCCTTCTTTTAATTGAAAATATTATTAGATAGGATGGTTATGTTACTAAGAAATCATAAGGCATCCTCCACAAATCCGCATATGTCCTCTTTTTCATTCTCATGATGACAAATCTTTTGTAATTTCAAATTTCAATTTTATTTTATGCACCACCAGTACTCTAGAGTCTACCATTGCAACATTGTAAAAGTATTTTTAATTTCATGGAGACTTTATGTTACTGATTCATGAAATTTCTTTCTTCCCTCAAGTATTTTTTTTTTTTCTTCATTGTAGATCTTCCTGCAAATAGTGTTCGGGACTTCTTCCTCCCTGCTATACAGAACCTCTTGAAAGACTTGGATGCACTGGATCCAGCTCACAAAGAAGCCCTTGAAATTATTATGAAGGAAAGATCGGGAGGAACTTTTGAGACTATTAGCAAGGTAATGGGTGCCCATCTTGGGCTTCCATCATCAGTTAGCAACTTCTTTGGTGAGGGTGGGTTGCTCGGAAAGAAAGAAGCCACTGAGCCACCAACAGAGGCAACTGTGTCCCCCAAGGCTGCCACTCCACCAGCAGAGGACACTAGATTCAGACGCATCATGCTGGGAAATTTCAGTGATATGCTTCGTGGTAAAGCAAAAGCCCAAGAGGATGGTCAGAACCAATAAAATGCATTTACCCATAACAATTTTGTGCTTAAGCTGTTTACCATATGTACAGCAAGCAAGAGGTGTGATACTAATTGGATTTCTTTTAGTGTTGTTTTTGAGATAGAAATAGAATATGAAAATAAAGATGAATAGGTCATTGCAGTTTTTGTTGTGTTTTTGGTGGTTGTGATCTAAATGGCCATGTGGTCGGGGACAGGAATGAGATTTGAGTCCAGAGTACATAGTATATGTGAATTGTTGATTAAACTATCATCTGCTCTATGCTTTGTGTTTTACTCACATTTTACAGTTTGAGATGTTTTAGAAATGACACCCTCGCAATAACTTTCCAGCAAGTTTTCTATTTGACTGAAACCCATCAACGAAATCAAAATTGGCAGATTTTACAAAGCTTGACATCCTAAAACAAGCATCCACCTCCATTTGTCGAAAAGGGCCAAGTTAAAGAGACGCAAATCCCTTACCCCAAAATCACCTCTATGTTTCAGCTTACACTCCTCAGATCACTTAACCATGGAGATTTTGGTCGCCTAAAAGAAGCGTCTGAAATATGTAAAGAAAGAAAAAAAAAAACCAACAATAACAGCAATTAAAAGAAAAACAAGTAGTGACTTTTAATAATGGACACTTTGTACCAATAAGAATTCATCTAAGAGAAAAAGTACTACTTATTTGACTCATAAGTTTACCAAATTATTTGACACTAAGCAACTAATTGCCTCTTACGAGGATTGCCACTCGGAGCAAGAAGAGAAGATGATATGATTAGTTTTGATACAAATCAATCAAGTTTGAGAAAATTGTTTCAATTCAAATATTTAAAAAGTAGGTGGCGGATCTGTATCGAATCAATCCGATTATGTGGTTGGAATAAATTGTAAAATAATTGATGCAGTAGTGTGCATTTTTTGTGTACAACCCTTTCTTAGCGGAAGACAAACTGAAATTCACGTAACAAGAATTTTTAAGTAAAACCGTGTAATGAGCTTGTTTTCTGGGTCATTCATATTTAACCGTTTTGATTTTAAGGAATTCTAAAAGTAAAACTAGTCACCACATTAGTGAAAAAAATTCTTGCTGATACACAAAACCTTTTTATTTTAACTGTTTTTGGTAATCTTGTAAGAAAAAGTGTTTCGGTAAAATCGGTAATAACCTTATTCTCGGTTCTTTCACGATATAACTTTTTTGGTTAAGGAATTAATACTAGTCACCGTCTTAGTAAAAATTAATACTAGTGTATTACAAATTCGAAAAGATTTTTTTTTTGACAAAGAAATTTGAAAAGAATTGTTACATTTAAACTTTTAAGTGATTGAAAAAAATAATCCACTAAATATGTTACGTGTATTCTTAAAAAATATCCATATTATACACATTCTTTTTACGTGTTAAGTCACTAAAATATTATTTAAGGACAGTCGTTAAATTTCGGTCAAAAAATTCACTTAAATATACTACTCCAAACTCAATTATAAAAAAATATATCTAAATTTGTTGGAGTCCAATATAAACAAATCTCAAGTTTTGTTGGAGTCCAATATAAACAAATCTCAAATTTTTTTTTTTGAAGGAAAACAAATCTCAATTTTTATTCACATTTACTTATCATTCTAAAAATATTCTTATATTAAATGACCGTAACTTTACATTGGGAGGAAATGACCATTATGCTTTCCTTTGTCTCACAGAATGTGTACTTTAGCAAAAAAAAAAATCTTTTTTCATATTGACAGTTGATTTACTTAATTCAATGAATAATTAATTTCTTTTCCATCTTTCCCTATTTTTTTTAGAGGACTGTTGCATGTATTTTGGAGCTAGTCAGACTTAGCAGTGCACAGTCATATTAGAATGCCTCAGATTTATTTTCTTGAATTGACCTTGTAAAATTATGTCGAGTAATGACTGAAATTATTGTAATGTTTTAGTCATAAAAAGAATGAATCTCCTTAATTATAAAGAGTTGGGAAAAAAAATGAGACTTTGACATTATATAAAATCCTCGGAATCTTTTTATTTTTATTTTCAACCAAGTTTACACTTTTATTTAACAATAATTATTCTTCGTTAAAAAATATGTGAACTATGTCTAATAGATTCTCCCATCTTAACCGAATTTTCTTCGAATCAGGGATTGAAAGATCACTTTTCAATCTTGTGATACCGCTCAAATCTAGCACTCGTAAGGAAGAAATATTAACCTCTTAAATACTCTTTCTATTACTAATTATAAACATACACTGAGAGAAAATAATGACCCTTTAAAAGTTAAAAAAAAAGTTTCTTTTTTAATTTATAACTTCTTTTTTTGGTATCCTTAACCAGTGTTTGGGACACCGGTTAGCACGACCCCTTAAATATAAATCATCTTTCAAATTAATAGATGTATTTATTATTTTTTTTCTTAACATAACCCTACGTCAATCGTAAATACATCTATCTATACACAGAGGGTAATTTAGTAAAAGTAATACATAAAATATACTAATTTTATTTTTAAAAATTACTCCCTCCGTCTTAAATGAATGATGTACAATGAAGTTACTTAAGCTTTTACTATATTTTTTTTCCTAGCACAAAAAGACAAATAATAACATAAAATGTTGTGTGATTTTTCTCGATGAATTTTAAAATGTCAATTTTTTCAATAAATGTGTATTGACTGATGTCGACTAAATAATTCATTTTAGGACAGATGAAGTAGGAGTACCGTTCAAAATAGAAGTTTTGTTAATGCATCTCAACGCCCATTTCCTGGTGTAGGGACAATATCAATGACACATAACATACCACTCAAATTAAGGCGCAATTAATATTCATTGAGTTGAGCACCTAACCAAACCCACTAGGTACTCTCCACTTATATAAACAACCCACATAGCCATTATAACTTTCCATGCTTATAAATACATAGCCAATTAATCAAGTACACTTCACTCTAAAATTTGTCCAATTACTTGCTAATTAGAGTTCAAGTAGTGAGAATGATGAAGATGAAGGTTGTGTGTGCATTGATGCTTATGGTAGTGCTTATGGTTGAAGTGGCTACCATTGCTGAGGCTGTGAATTGTAGCCCACTTGAGTTGAGTCCTTGTCTTGGGGCAATTACTTCAAATTCACCACCTTCAACTAATTGTTGCTCCAAATTGAGGGAGCAAAGGCCATGCTTATGTGGATACATCAGAAACCCTAGTTTGAGGCAATATGTTAACTCTCCTGGTTCTAAAAGGGTTGCTAGTGCTTGTAATGTTGTCATCCCAAATTGTTAAGTTCAAATAAACTAAAACCATCATTTTCTATATATGACCATCCATGAGGTATTATTGTATTTCTTAAATACAAATTATGTCCTTTAAGTATGTAAGTTAGTATAATTATATATCTTTGGATAATTAAGTTAGTAAGATAAAAAAGCTTGATCACTATATATATTGTGTGTACAATATATATCTGATGTATTGTAGCTTTGAACTTGTGATTTGTACTTAACAATGATGAATAATAAGTGATGGTGTTATTATATTATCTATATTCACAGTGATATTAATTTGCTCGAACAAATTAACTCTGATAAATTTTATATGTGATTGAGTATAATATTATTAAGTTTGTGTTGAAGAATTTTAGAGCCACTATGCTACCGAATTTCTTTTACAATTTTGCTACCGATTATTTCATAGAAAAATCACATTTTTTTTTTGTGATTTTGTATGTGCTTATTTAAGCTTTTAAATTAATAAAACCTAAAAAAAAAGTTGATTAAAATGTGAAATTATTTTTAGAAGTTTCAAAACAAATTAAAATAGGTTTTAATGAGTGTGGTAAATAAGCGAAAATATTTATTGTAAAGTGGATTGTTTTTTGTTGAGTTATAAAGTGGTTTTTACTATGCTATAGGCTAACTGAAATTAACTTCTGATACACACAAAATTTGAAAAATAGATAATTTTGTGTGGAACACAAGCTATTTGTTTTCGTAAAAGGATTAATTAGTCAAAAAATTCTTAAACGGATTTTAGTTCTTTTGAATATTAATCTTCCTTGACAATTATATGCACACAACAATTGCATGTGAGATGCTCACATCTTGTACCGACAAAGTAGAGACGTAGGGGAGAGAAATTACGAAAACTTCTGAATATTTCTTAGATGTATTTGGTCTACTGGTCTCCCATTATGGGAGACAGGTAGACCAAATACATCTAAGAAACCTGTCATTTAAAACTATAGACTATAGTATTGACATTTCATTTCTTTTAGGAAATAAGAGAGACGTATCTCTACATTTAAAATTATCTCTATTTATTCAATTTGCAAAGAGAAAATATAAAAAGTTTGAAAAAAATTATAAAATAATTAATGATAGTTGTACTCATTAAATAGTAGAACACATCTCATCTACTTTTTGTATCTATAACATCATTCATTTATCACGATACATGATAAAAAATATCCTAAGGCGGACCCAGACATTTGATATTGGTGTGACAAAACTTTCAAAGCAACTATATATATTAACAAAGTAAAATATTGACACCTTAAACACTACAACAAAATGGTTTGGGTGAGAGCATTTTACCATGGTGTTGCAGACCCACCGGGAGTTGAACACAAACACAAATCATCCATAAAACATATACTGCTAGGCCAAGAAAGGAACCGTAATATTTAAACGACTTATATTATATTTAATTATTATTTAAGTCAAGTATATGAAAAAAAATTTAAAAATAATCAACCACACCATACCTTATGGTGGGTCCGCCCCTGATCCTAACTCGAATTAAAGTTAGCTTATGGAGTTTAGTCAACATGCCTTAAATCACAGTAAAATAAGTTGTGGAAATGCATGCAAATAAGCTGTTTTTATTGTATATATTTCTTGGAACATTTAAGCCCTGATGTAAGCTTAATCCTTTCCCTTTTCTCCTTTTTTGGTCGAGCCTCACTCTCATTTTATTCAATTGGGAAATTTTTGAGTAATTGAACTACAATGCTTTGCATGCTTCTTGTGGGTGCTGATTATGATCTATGTTGACGATTAGAAGCAAGAAAATGAAAGTTAGGTTAAGACAGAAGCTTGGGTCCTAGAGTTTGGTTTGGAAGCTTACAAAGTTGCCAGATTATTCTTAGACGAGTTCCTTAGCTAGAACCCACCATTGGGTAGTGTATGATTATGTGTATGTGAGAAAACTAACATGTACGTTAGGCTTAATAAGCATGAAACATGATATGTACTATGATAGTCCAGACTATGATCTTAGTTTTCCCCCATGATCACTATTACCCTAGGATAGGTGGAGCTCATTTAGACATTATGTCTCACCCCAATCTTTTTTTTTATTTTTATTTCAGATACACATGTGGCTTGTGCAAGGGTAAGGATGGAGTGTTTTTGCTAGTCATTAACTTTCATAATTAGGGAATAAATTTTCAATGAATTACCGAAAGAGTACCTAAAAAAGAAAAACTCATAAGAAGGGTAGTTATATTGCTTCGAATAGATTCATTGTAATATAAAAGCACAAGAACGTCATAAAACTTATTTTTATTAAATGTAAATTAAATAATGGCTCGTATTTTATAGATTAAAAAAATGTTTTTGGCATTCAATAATTTAGAGATTTTATGAAAAACATAATCAACTTTATGTTTGTTTATCCCTTTTTTTTTTTTTTGAAACAGCAAATATTATTCTCGACAAGTTTGTACAAGACACACAAAATCCGTGAATGAAGCCACTAACAAAACAACAAACAAGACGCCGTATATAGACGGATCACAAAACCCCACAATTAAAACCCTTATAAAAACTAGCAGCAAAAACCAACACAAAATAACGAGGCTGGGATATACATAAAGAATAAAGACAACCTGTGAGTTAAATTAAATAATCAAAACAAATAGCTGCTCCCTTAAAAACCAAGAGAGGCATACCCCTGCCTCACAATTCACAACGAAACCAATACCAACAACAAACCAGTACCTATAAACTCATTATTGACAGTGTAACCAAAAAAAAAACTCATTATCAAAACAACTGTCATAGCAATTAGCAACCAGCAGTTGGGCACGCACGTCTAATCCTTGGAGTAAGGACTAAAAAACAACCCCACATTCTCAACAAACAGCAACTGCACCTCCGGTCAAAATAACATTAGTTCATAACTAGGAACTGACCAAGGCCACTTCAACAAACTCCACAAAAACAGCAACCATTATCTCAAAACACACTCATCTGGATATCAATTCCATTCATAGTACTAGCAAGTAGGAATTTTCAGTCTATTTAAGACCCGCCTCCACGATAGTACCTTAATATCCTCCACAATAGACTCCACATCTTTGGGCTCGTCTTTAAAAATTATGTGATTCCTAGCTTGCCATATGCCCCAAATCGTTGCATGCCATATAAGCATAAGATGTAAGAAAATTATTCAATATTATATGAGATAGAACACACTTACTTGTCGGATTGGATGCCATAGCTGAGTCTTCCTTTGCCTTTCACGTGCTCCGGTTCTTAGGGTTGTCGATGGGGCAAACCACTAATGAGCGTATCATGAGAGTGATGGCAAAGGGGACCTAGCCTTTCTATTTATAACCGTGCAACCCTAGGCACCACCCATCATGGGCCTAGTGTTTGGGCCTACACTATATTTCTACACAAATCAGATTAAGTGCCTAAAAGCCCATTATTAATTGATCACTTTTATTAGGGCCTAAGCATCATCAAATGGATCACAACATCAGTCCGTTTTTTTATTAAAACCAAAACCAACAATTGATTGTAGCCCACAAAATATTAGAAGAAATTCTAACATTCTCCCACTTGGGCAAAATCAATTGTGTATTTTAAAAATTAAAATAAAATAAAAATTAAAAATTAATAATTTTTGAAAACGACTCTCGGACTGATAACAAACTTCCTAACGTGGCCACTACATGATCCCATGATGCAACACTTAATAAAGACTCCGTCCAACTACGAACTGAATGATATCGAATCATGGCGGTAGTTATATCCTTAATTGATACAACACCTTCCATGGTTACAAATATCACCAATTCCGTCGACTAGTCATCTGTGTAGAGTGTAGCAAGAAATGATATGTCAACGTGATCATCGACCATACTATCATTTTCATTGTCGGTCCTCAATTTCTCTCAATGCCTTAAAGCCAGAGAAATTTATTAAATTTCTCTCAAATGCCTTAAAGCCAAAGAAATTATGTGATTTCTCTCAAATGCATTAAAGCCAGAGAAATTATGTGGTCCACGGAAAACCACATCGCCTCAGCTCCAAAATAGTGTCGATCACCGGCGTAGTGATCCCAAATGACACTGAGCTATAATATTTCATATTTGATACATCCATACAATCATATAAATTTTATGGAAAAATTGACTTTATTGATAACAAGACAATTAAATGAAAGTTCTACATCAATAAAGTTCTACATCAATGTATCAAATAACAGTAATTCAACATTCGAACTACAAACAAAATTTAAACTCCCACTAACCAAGAACATTAAAAGAACTCACTACTCCCATATTTTCAACATGACTCTTGAAAACAATGGGCTTGAGCCCCTTGGTTAAGGGATCAACCAACATGGAATTTGTGTCAATGTGTTTCACCACTATATTTCCCTCTTTAACAAGATCTCTAACGGTTAGATACTTCAAATCCAAGTGCTTCGACCCACTAGAAGTTTTGTTATTCTTTGTGTGGAACACTGCAGCGCTGTTGTCACAAAAGATGGTTATTGGCTTGTCAATGGAGTCAACAACATGAAGTCCTGTCACTAGATTCTTTAACCAAACAGCATGAGTAGTGGCAGCATAACAAGCAATGAACTCTGCTTGCATAGTTGAAGAGGCAACAAGAGTTTGTTTCTTGCTCTTCTAGGATATTGCCCCTCCAGCTAACATAAAGATGTATCCAGAAGTTGATTTCCTATCATCAGGGCACCCACCAAGATCTGAATCTGTGTACCCTTCGATCTCCAGGTTGTCAACTCTCCTGTATGTCAACATGTACTCTTTAGTCCTCTGCAGGTACCTCATCACCTTCTTGGCAGCTACCCAGTGATCATTCCCAGGATTTGACTGGTATCTACCTAGGACGCCAACTATGAAAGCGATATCCGGTCTAGTGCAAACTTGAGCATACATGAGACTTCCCAAGATACTCGCATAAGGTCTATCATTCATTTCTGCTCGCTCAACCTCATTCTTCGAACATTGCTCCATACTTAATTTATCACCTTTGACAACAGGAACTTCACCAGGTTTACAGTTCTGCATATTAAATCTTTCTAAGATTCTATTAATGTAAGCCTTTTGAGATAATCCAAGCGTGTGACGCGATCTATCTCTATGAATCTCAATTCCTAAAACGAAAGAAGCCTCTCCAAGATCTTTCATGTCAAAAAATCTTGTCAGTGTCTGTTTTGTCTCACACAGTAAACCAAGATCATTTGAAGCCAACAATATGTCATCGACATACAACACAAGAAAAATAAATTTGCTCCCACTGACCTTAAGGTATATACACTTATCAACTTTATTTTCTTCAAAACCCAAAGATGTAACCACTTCATCAAACTTTAGGTACCATTGTCTAGAGGCTTGTTTTAGGCCGTAAATTGATCTTTTCAGCTTACAAACCAAATTGTCATTTCCACCAACATGAAAACCTCCAGGTTGATGCATATACACTTCCTCGCTTAGATCACCATTTAGGAAAGCTGTCTTCACATCCATTTGATGTAATTCCAAATCATAATGTGCTACAAGCGCCATAATGATTCTAAAGGAATCCTTTGTGGACACAGGAGAAAAAGTTTCATTGAAATCAATACCCTCCTTTTGTGTGAAACCTTTTGCCACTAATCTAGCCTTAAACCTTTCAATGTTGCCATTAGCATCTTTCTTTGTCTTGAAGACCCACTTGCAACCAATTGCCCTACAATTGTCAGGTAACTCAACAAGCTCCCATACTTTATTTACTGACATGGATTGCATTTCTTCATTCATAGCATGCTTCCACTTCTCAGATTGAGGGCACGTCACTGCTTCGTGATAACACTTTGGATCAACAATATCTCCTATATCAAAAACATCTTCACTGATATAAACTAAAAATTCATCTCCAATAGTGGGTTTCCTTTGTCTAGTAGATCTTCTCAAAGGGACAGCTTCATTTGGCTCAATTTGTTGTGGTATTTCATTCTCAATGGGAGCATCTACATCACCTTCATCATAATCATTCTGAGGAGCATCTTCATTACCAGCTTGAACATTTGTCTCTGTTGAAACAATTGGCAGAGACAAACTCACCAATGATGGTGGAGGAGTGTTGTTTTCACTTGATGGGACAATAGGATCAGCTACATCAAGCACTAAGAATTTTGCATTTATAGATTCCATAATTTTTGCACCACCTCCAGAACAGTAGAATCGATATCCCTTAGCACGTTCTGGATATCCAATGAAAAAACAACGACTTGTTTTAGGATCTAATTTCCTTTGAAAAGGATCATAAATCTTTACTTCTGCCGGACAACCCCACATTCTAAGATGGTTAAGACTTGGCTTTCTTCCTGTCCATAGTTCAAAAGGAGTTTTTGGGACAGATTTACTGGGAACTCGATTCAGAATGTAAAGGGCAGTTTTCAAGGCTTCACCCCACAAATATTCAGGCAAGTTACTTTTACTCATCATGCTTCTCACCATGTCTTTCAGTGTCCTATTACGCCTTTTAGCTACACCATTTTGTTCAGGAGTTCCAGGCATGGTGTATTGTGGAACAATTCCACAATCCTGCAAGTATGAGGCAAATGGTCCCATATGTTGTCCTGCAACACCATGTTTGCCATAATACTCTCCACCACGGTCAGACCTTACAATCTTGATTACTTTTCCCAATTGTTTCTCTACTTCAGTTTTAAAAATCTTAAATTTATCAAGAGCTTCAGATTTCTCTTTGATCAAATAAAGGTAACCATATCGGGAAAAATCATCAATGAAGGTAATAAACAACTTATTGTCACAAATTGTAGGAGTTAGGGGTCCACTAATGTCAGTGTGGATAATTTCTAAGAGTTCAGAACTTCTAGTTGCACCTTTTCTATTGGTTTTGGTGAACTTGCCTCTAATACAATCTACACAAGTACCTAGATCATCAAAATCTAAGGAAGGTAGAATATTCGCTTTGGTTAATCTCTCAACCCTTTCCCTAGAAATATGACCTAGACACTTATGCCACAAGGAGAAGGAATTTTCCTCAACCTTAGATCTTTTAGCAACATGATTTTCAACAACAAAAGATGAAGCAAGGTTATTTGAAGACAAAGACAATTTCTATAAACCATCAACTAAAATTCCAAAACCAATAACTTGGGAGTTTAATGTCATACTTATTTTTCTACTACCAAAAGTGAAACTGAAACCAAGTTCATCCAACAAAGAAATAGAAATAAGATTCCTTCTAAAAGAAGGTACATAAAAGGTGTTTTTCAAAACAAGTTCAAAACCAGAATCTAAAACTATGCTGACATCTCCCACTGACTCCACAGCTACTGCTAGATCATTTCCTACCCTCAGTGTTCTTTCCCTTAGACTGGGCTTTCTCAGGTTTCTGAACCCCTGCAAAGACACAGCAATATGGGTTGTTGAACCACTATCAAGCCACCAAGAATCTATAGGAACATCAACAAGGTTAGACTCAAAATAGACAAGGGCAAAGTTATTACCTTCAGATTTTTGCTTATTTTCTAGGTAAGCTTTCAACTTTGCACAATCATGTTTCTTGTGACCCCTCTCCTTACAAAAGAAGCACCAACCTGATTTCTTAAACGAATTTGGATTAGGACCTCCTACAAAGTTGTTATGACATGTGCCTGGTTTCTTAACATCCTGACCTTTGTGAGAAGCATGAGATGAGTTTTTGTTTTTCCAGTAATTCTTGCCAAAACGGGGTTTGGAATGGACAGACAGCAAGGCTAATGCATTCTTTTCATTCTTAAGTTTCTCCTCCTCAGCAACACATTTGGCAATAAGATCATTCACAGTCCAGTCTACCCCTATGGTGTTATAGGCAGTCTTGATTTGGGTGAAATCAGCAGGAAGGCAATTCAGGGCATGTCCTACGATGAACTTATCGTTCAAGTCAATCTTGTGGTTTTTCAGTTTGCCTTGAATGTGAACAATTTTCAGAATAAAATCTCTAACACCACCCTCATCATTATCATATTTTGCATCCATTAACTTTTCAACAGACGGCCAGATTCAGCATTGTCAGATACTGTATACCTCTCCTTTAAAGCATCAAGGAATTCCTTAGCAGTGCACTCCTCAGGCAAACCACCAAGAAGATGCTCGGAGATCGCCCTTTTGATAGCAATCAGGCTTAACCTGTCAGCTCTCACCCACTTAGCAAGACGTTCTCTTTGTTCAGCAGTGCTCTCAGCATTGACCACAGGCTTATCCTCGCGCAATGCTATGTCTAAGTCAGCAATCCCCAAGGAAAAATCTACATCTTGCTTCCATTTCTTATAATTCGACCCATTCAACATTTCGATGGAAGCAGAACAATTGTTCACAGAAAAATTCACTGTAGAGACAAAACATGAATGCATTATAAATAAATAAATCATATGACAAGATATAGCTCAAAATTAACAAGCTATCACAATGAGGCCAATACAATAGTACAATCACCTTTGGGCAGAATGTACAAACTAAGGTTAAAACCCCAGTCAAAACCTCAGGTAAGTTAATCAATGAGCATGTATTGAATTCATAAATTTGTCACCTTTGGGCAGACAAATTCCTTAGTTCAAAACATTCTCCAATAACTTATCCCAAATAAATTTTTAATTGTAAAATGCAATAACCACCTTTGGGCAGGAAACTACATGTTACAGTTAAAAACATTCCTCAAACTACAAAAAGAAATTTCATCAATCAATCAATAGAGGCGGTCCCACTTTGGTGGTAACGGCCTATATCAACGCAAGAAATTCTTTTGCATAGGAATCAACAACTCTTGTCAAAATACGACACAGAAAAAATATGCATTATTTAAATGCATCTAGACTGGTCAGTATCATTTCAATTCACATTCATCATAATTTTGTTTACTACAGGATTGCTGAACAATTCAATAATAGTGTATAGGGAACAAAAAATTAACTCATAATCATGAGTCATTAATTAGGGAGAGTGAACAGTTCTGTTAAACTCCGAATGTTAAATTCTAATTTTCCAATATACTTTTCTATTATGTAAATATTATAAAACTGTTTAAATAAACATATTAATGTCAATTAATTTACAGAAAATATTTACGCAGTGGAAAAAATTGTGAAAAGTATATAGAAAAATCAGAAATTTAATTTCGAGATCAACGCAACAAACGGAATCGAATTCGGACCTACAGGGAGGTTACACGCGCCTGCACTCTCTCTGGGTGAGAGTGGGCTTCGCATGCAGGTGAAGAAAGTTCATCTTCAACCTCTGGCGGTTCAACCCGCGAGCCTGAACCAGGTCGGACACGGGTCTGAGTTGTAAAAATGGGTTTTCGCTCAAAACTTAACGGTTTTATGCGATTTTTGATGGGTTTTGACCGGAATTCAATTTCCAATTCACCACACACAAGAATCGCAAGGAAAAAGCAACATAATCATGTTATTGAATACAAAAGAGAACCGGACATATTTCATGAAAATACAACATGAATTCATGAATCGATTTTCAAAAGAAAAATATGGTTTTCAATGATAATCGAATTTCTAATCGTTTGGTAACAAAAGCCCCAATTAATTTGAATCGAAATCATGAATTCATATTTCACATAAACCCTAAAAGTTTTAATTGATTTTATTCGAAATTCTCTCTCTACAGACAACGAAAATTAACGATTTTGATCTCATTGAATTCGTATGATCATAATCTACAAAAAATCTTTGAGTTGCATAAGCCAATTTTCAACGAATCATGAGATATTAATTTTAGGGATCATAATTTCGAACAAAATCAATTACCAATTCAAAACAAGTGATTATTAGGGTTCTAAATCACATAATACTGGCTATGATACCACATGTAAGAAAATTATTCAATATTATATGAGATATAACACACTTACTTGTCGGATTGGATGCCATAGCTGAGTCTTCCTTTGCCTTTCACGTGCTCCGGTTCTTAGGGTTGTCGATGGGGCAAACCACTAATGAGCGTATCATCAGAGTGATGGCAAAGGGACCTAGCCTTTCTATTTATAACCGTGCAACCCTAGGCACCACCCATCATGGGCCTAGTGTTTGGGCCTACACTATATTTCTACACAAATCAGATTAAGTGCCCAAAAGCCCATTATTAATTGATCACTTTTATTAGGGCCTAAGCATCATCAAATGGATCACAACATCAGTCCGTTTTTTTATTAAAACCAAAACCAACAATTAATTGTAGCCCACAAAATATTAGAAGAAATTCTAACATAAGACCCCTCCGAATCCTCTTACGCCTACCACTCCACTTCCAACATTCTCAATGGACAAACAAATTTGGTGGAGTAATGAATAAAAGGTGCCTAGAGGTACAACTATATAAAATGAAATTTTTATAATAACAATCACTTCTTGAAAAAAAAGATAATTTAGATACAACTATATAAAATAAAATTTTTGTTATAAAATTACCTTTACCTTTTGATACTTATTTTATTCCCCCTCTAAAAAAAAATCTAGTTTTAAAAAAATAATATTCTTAATATCTTCTTTTTTTAAGTTGTTATTGATTTTTTGCACATCTTGGTTATGTTTTTAAAAAATAAACTATAACGAATTGATACAATGCTTTTTAAAGTGTTTTTTTAAGGGTCTTTTCATTTTCTCATGGAATGTCTTTGATTCATGAGTCTGCCTCTTGATTCTCATAAAATTAATGGTTTCTATTATGTCCTTTATTGTTTAATACACCCTCCGTTCCTTTTTAAGTGTCTTTTTAGAAAATTAATGTAACAGCCCGTTTTTCGCTAGATTTATTTTATTATTTATTTATGTGTGTTCTATGTGCTCTTATGTGATTAATTGTCTCTGTGTGTATTTTTGGTTGGGATTCGTAGAGTTCGGTGTTAGAAGGGTATTTTAGTCATTTTGGGCTTAGGGGCATTTTGGTCATTTTGAGGGCAGTGGCAATTTTGTAATTTTGTAGAAAATTATTTTTAGTGCTTAGTGAGGGTTTTATTTTACTAAGTGCTAGAGGGTGTAGTAATTATTTTATTTACCGTTAAGTGACCGTTAGTGTTATATTTTACCGGTAAGTGAGTAGTGACATTTTGAGTGTTAGAATAGAAATGGGTTAGGCCCATTAAGGTTTAAGAAATAAGCCCACTTGAATAGAGCTAGTATATAAACTCTAGTGTTGGTGAGAATTAGGTTTACAAACATTTTTATTTCATTTCATTTGAGAAGAGAAGAGATAGAGGCTAGAGGGAAGAACAAGGGTTAGAGCTTGAAGAGGGGATTCATCATCTAGGAGCTAAATTGAAGCTTTGGTTAGAGATTCTTGGTGTTAGAGGTAAGAGGGTTAGGTTTCAACCATAATTCATCTCTTTTCCTTTTTACCCATTTTATGAAATTGATGAATTAAACCTAATTGATTGTAAATTCGTGTTCATGTTTTGATGCAATGTTTGGGTATGTAAATTAAATGTTAATTGAGTTGTTGATGATGAAATTACATGCTTAAGTTGTGGTTATATGTATACTTTGCATTTTTGCCCAAAAATGGTGATATGAGATGTTGTTGTGATGAATTGTTGGTGAATTCATGATGTTTAGCTGCTGTTGTTGTTGATAGATGTTGTTGTTGATGATTAAAACATTGGGTAATCATAATTGGAGAGTTTGATATGACCTTGTGTTGTTTTTGAATATTTGATGAAAAATGGGTCAAATGATGATTTTTGTTTAGAGAATGTTTTGGGGCAAATTTTATATGGAATTGAGTGTCTTTTCATGTTTAGAAATGTTTAGACAAACTTTTGGATCAAATTTGAGCTTTGGGAAGTCAAAATTGGGGTTTTGGGGTGAAAAAGTGAGTTTTTCTCGTAACAGGACTGTCCCAACTCGCCACAGCGAGTGGGAGGCGAGTTGGAGGCGAGCAGGAGGTGCTTTCGGTGATGCTTACTCGCCTCGCGAGTAGATTTACTCGCCACGGCGAGCTGCACAGTGGCAGCATCCCCTGTTTCGCGTTCTTGCGTCTTTTTCCCTTGTTTCTGTTTTGAATTGGCTTTCGGTGTAAACATGAAAGTTGTAGATAATTTTGTTAGCTTTCCAATGGCTTTGGTTTGACTTGAAAATGATTCTTGGTTTTTGAGTTATGAGGGAAATACTCCAAGGTGTTCTTGGTGAAATTTTACGAAAAATCCGCATAACTATTTCTAAATCGACCCAAACCCTTTGGATTGTTTCCAAACTTCAAACTTATTTTTATGAGTTCAATTAAGGTGTTTAGTAGTATTTAAACTATGATGTGAGGGATTTAACTTGTTTTGCTTAGAAAATGGAAAAATTCTTGAAAAGTGTTTCGGTGAGACGAACTTTGTGATTTTTATGAATTCTTCGTATTTGGCCGAAGAAATGCTTATGTATCCTCTACTGCACCATAAGTGACTTGTGAGAATACATGGCATAGGCAATTGAGCTTGTTTACTTGGTTTTGACTCAAAGTGTTCAATTAACTTAATGTTGTGATTTTGAGAGACGAACTTAACTAAAGATGACTTTTGAGAATCAATTGACTTGTAAATCCTTATGGATATTTGATATCACATATATGGAGATGATTGGTGGTGTATATTTGTGTGACAACTATATGTTGCTTGTGTTGTGGATGTTGTCGGCAATTGTATATATGTTATGTGGTGGTGAATTGTTGTTAATTGCATATATACAAGTTTTGGTGATGGTGAGGTGATTATTGTTTGTGTGAACATATGCATTTGTAGTTGGGTCATATGTTCATGCATACATGACTGATGGTGGTGGATTTTATATCCAATTGAGGTGATTACGATGTTTTTGTTGCATCGAAGGTGACGACCTTGAGGTGTTTGGTACCACATGCATCTAGATGAGTCTAGAGACATTGCATAAACTGTTGGTGGATTGAATTGCATTAAGATGTGTTTTGAATGGTTGATTATTGCTAATTGTACTTGCGGATTGAATTGTTAATTGTTGATTGACAAGGTGAGGTTGTGATATGTGTATGATACACTTGTGGATATGAACTTGATATAATGATATTGAATGATCTTGGATTGCTTATATGTTGTGAATATTGAGGAACTATGTATGAATTGTCATTCTTTATCCTTGATTATATCTTTCATCTTCAAAGTTCTTGTTAATCTTATATGGATTATGATGATGTAATGCTAACCCTCAGTGGTTTACCACCTACCTTTCCGTATGGACGGGTAGATGGAGTGCAGGATGCTTAGTTGTTGCGTATTGATGCCGAGGAGTGGATTTCCTCTTTTTCATGCAAGTGTCTAGATTAGGGCTCTGATCTAGGATAGTCATTGCATGTTGTTTATTTGACTTTGTATTTTGGAGTTGTTGAGATATTCTGTTGTTTGAGATTTGGAGGATACAGTTGTATTTAGTTTGAAGATCCAGATATGTTTATGAATTATATGTTGTTCCGCTGCTATGTTGTGTAACATGATCTTTATGCATGTATGATTTGTGGTTTATTCGAAGACGTAGCATCTATTTCTAGAATATGTTAGTATATTCGCGCGTTTTACCGCTTATTAGAAATAGGGTGTTACAATTAACACAGAAATAGCGATGTGTATTTTTGCACATTTTCTTCATATTATACCCTCATTTTAATCCACCAATAAATTCCTATTTCACACACTTTATCTTTTCAATGAATTTAATATGTTATGTTTCTCCCGTAACAAACAATTATTATCTTTTTCTCCAAAAAATTCCTATTTTTTTGCGCACTCTCTCTCTCTCATAACAAACAATTTTCAATTTTTTAAATATTGTGCACACCTTTTTAATTATTGTAAGTCAATATTAAAATTATTTCAACTTCACATTTATCAAAAGTTAAGAAAAATTAACTTTCTTCCAACTTCTTTAATCAAAGTTAAGGCTTCAACTAATGCTAGAGTCACACTTGAAATTTTTAACAATAGTTACTCATCTTGTTTATAGAATTTTAACTCTTCTTGAAACCATTGTTTGGAACAAAATTTTGTTTAAATTTGAAGATAACAAGAAACAAATTTTGTTTAAAAAAAAAAACAAACATTAATTTTCCAAATAGATAGCAATAATTAGTTTTACTGAAAAAGATAAAAGTAATTGACAAAGGGTATAATTGACAAATCATACCCTTAAAATACCAAAAAGACAGTTAAATAGGAACGAATAATCCACCCTAAAAAGACACTTAAAAAGGAACGGAGGGAGTACAATACAATGATCTTTAAACTGTTTTTTTAAGTTATAATAAACAACCTCATATGAAATCTTTGTTATGAATTAAAATAAAAATAATTTGGAATCATTCAGAGATTTATAAAAAATCAGAATCTATTTTGTGTTTGTTTATCGTAATAAAATCATTTTTGGTAAATAAATTTTGTTTGTTTAGATACAACTATATAAAAGTAATATTTTGTTACAGAATAATCTCAATCTTTTGGTTGTTATTTTCCTTCTCTTCTAAATATGATTTTTGTTATAAAAGGGTTAAAATATGTTGAGGTGTGTCAAATAATTAGGACAAAATTGTGGTTTTGTTAGTCATTAAACCATTTTTGTAATAGGAACCATTTTTGTAAAAAAAAGGCAAAATACAGGGACCAAAAGTACCATTAAACCAAAAATAAAAACCACCAATTACAATTAAAAGGAAAGAAGAGATGGACTCTTTGTACCAATAAAAGATGATTTAAGAGTCGTCCATGAAAATTTTAAAGTGTGTTAATTATTTGACTCATAAGTTTACGAGAAATGATATTTGTACAACCATTTTGTGACAACTTTTGGACAACTTTCTCTCTCATACTCACATTATGTTCTTTTTCTCACTCTTCCTTTTTCTCTCTCCATTGTTTTTGACCAATAAGAGGAGAGAAAATCAAGGTTGTCATCAAAGTTGTCTTCAAATGGATGTACATATATCACTACTCTAAGTTTACCAAATTATCCGACTCCAAGCAACTAATTGCGTCTCCCACACTTTTCAGCCGCATGTTAGAACTTTCATTTCCATCGTTCGTCGATGTGGCAGAGCAGGAGGCGCATGACTGTGTCTATTCTGTGTCAGAGAGGCTAGGACTCCTACGTAGGAGATCCACCCGGACGTGATGAAGATGGTGGTAAGGGATGGTGAATTAACTTATTTCAACTGAATTTTCTTTATACACAAAAGTCAGAGATCGAACCTGTTATCATAAATTTTGAAGGTTGTGATTAAAATAATATGTTTATTGACCTTTTCAATAATTTTATTATATTAAATATGTATAAATAGTTGAATTTAAAAACTTATTTAATGATAAATTTTTGACTAATTATACTACCTAATATCAAAATAAACTATTATACCAGTTAAATCTTCTAAAATGTGTTTGTTACAATTAAAAAACAAAATCTAAAAACATCTTCAAATTATAAGTTGTCAAGAGTAGCTTTTAAAAAATTGTTTTTTTAGAGGAGAGAGAAAATAAGTTTGAAAAGATTAAACTTATTTTGTAACAATTTTTTTTTATATAGTTGTATCCAAACAATTTAAATTATATATTTTTTAAAAAAATGATTTTTATTACGATAAACAAACATAAAACAAACTCTGATTTTTTGTAAAAAAAAAATCTCTAAAATATAAGCTTTAAATTATTCAATTTTAAAAATAACTTTTATTTTAATTCATAGCAAACATGTCGTTAATCTCGTACCTATTAGATAGACCCTCGTAAGGGTATGGTTGATTCGAGATTTTTGGAGGAAATGGGATGAAATATTTTAAACTTTTTGTGTTTGGTTCAACTTTTAAAAGGAGATGGAAAGGGAGGGGGGCAAAATCCCTCATAAACTCATTTATCGCTACGGAAAAAAAAAAGCAATAAATGAAGCTTTGCAAAGGAGGAAAAAAAAAGAAGCTGTGATTAGGGTTAGACAAAAGCTTAACCTAATAAGCTTTTATAATAAGAAGATTTTTTATGATCCTTTTGTTTTTATAAAATAATTAGTTTTTTAAAGCCAAAATGATACTATATTAGCCAACAACGATAATTCCTCCCAGCACAAGGCGTGTCAAAAAAAAACTGAACAAAAGTACAAGCAATTACAACGATAAACAAAATCAAGAGAGCGAAAAAAAATAGGAAAAACAAACTAAGGGGATGTTTACTTGCGTTGTTTTCTGTTTTCATTTTCACTTAAAACACAAAATGAGAGAGAAAATATGTTTATTTCACTTTTTGGAAAACATTTCTACATGAAACGTTTCCCAAAAACGCTAGAAAATTGAATAATAGGGTTTTCAATTATGGCACAATTGTAAATCTATTAATTAAAACAACAAGCCAAAAAGAAGAAAAACCTCTAGGAAAATTCCACCTCATTAACGAGGCTACTTAGTAGTTGTACATAGGCTATGTTAATAAAGTCAAAAAGCTAAAATGAGGTTAAATTCACCACAAAAAAATGTGTTTTCTTTTATACGGAATGTGTTTTGATTGTTTTTAAGAAAAGACATTTTATTTTAAAATAATATGTATTCTTTTCTTATAAAATAATACTAATATACATTTGTGAAAAATCATTTTTTATGTAAAGATAGAACCCATATTACATGTCATTAACAAACATAAAAAAACACGAATGAATAATTTGTTATAGATAAATATAAAAATTTATTATGATTAAGTATATATATTTTAATACTTTTATTTTTTAATTCATTTGTATTTTTTTCTAACTCTAAATAGTTTTTTTTTATAGGTCCACAAAATTGACACTGATAAAATTTATGAATTATAATATAGTTTTTTTTTAAGAAGCTAAACAAAATATTATAAAACTAACACAAACTCTTGTAGCACAAGGTGTACTAAAGGAAGCTAAAGTTTTCAAAAATTACAATAAGACGATCCACATGCTACCACAAAGTACTCAAGAAGAATAAAATTATGTCACAACCTAAAAACATAATAAAAGATTTAACCTCCAAACCGAATACTCAAAAACAACATAACGAGATTTAAACCACCAAAATGCTTGAAGTTTAATATTTTCCAATAAAGATAGCAGTTGTTCTGATTTATTGTGAAAATGCATCATATTGCGGTCCTTCCATATAGTAAAAAGAGTTGAAATCCAAATAATAGTAAAAGTCAAACGAGACTTGTTGGAAAAAACCCCCAAAACCTCCAAACTGAAGAAAATGCTGATATAAGGAACCATGAATTATTATATAGTTAATACCGCATGGATATGATTTTTATTGAACAACTCTTTGCTTGTTACTCCTTTAAAAAAAAAAAAAACTCTTTACTTGTTACAGCAACAAGAATATATACTTTATAAATACAACTGTTAATTAATGTTATTTTTTATACTTCATCCGTCTTAAAATAATTGTCTCTTTAACATTTTTTTCTTAGTCTCAAAATAATTGCCACCTTAAAATATCAATATAGCATTTATATTTTTCCCACAATTATACTCTTATTTATTGAAATTCATCAAATTTAACTACTGTACTAACTACTATTAATAAAGATATTTAATAAAACTAATTTTACCATTAAAATCAACACAACTAATTATTTTTTAAAGATCTTATAAAAATTTTAAACGACTATTATTTTAAGACGAAAATAGTATTTTATTAACACATAAAAGTTAGATACATCTGTCTCGCAAGTTGCATATAAAATCAATGCACCACATTTAGAAACAGAGAAAATTTAAAGCTATAACTAACAATACCATATATTTTATAATAATTAATTAATCACATACACCCTCCGGTCACTAATATAAACAAAAGTTTGATTTTTAAATTCATTTATTAAATGACGTATGTAATCTTTATTATAGACTACGTACGTCATTTAATGAATGAATCTAAAAATGAAATTTTTGTTCATATTAATGACCGGAGACTGTATATGCTTAGCCGTGCGATTTACGGATTCTATACTCGTTTAAAGAGAATTCTTTTATTTTGCTCTGTATTTTCAAGAGCTATGCAAGTCAACTCAAACCAAACTCAAAGTACTGTGGGGCCAGATGACTCTCAAGTTATATACTCCCTCCGTTTCAAAATGAGTGTCGTTTTAGGCTTTGGCACACAGATTAAGAAATGGAATGAAATAATCATTGGATATAACACTTTTACTAAACTGTCCTTACTTTATTAGAAAAAGACAAACTTAAAGTTGCATTGAAAATTGTGTGAGAGAAAAGTTTGAGAGGGTAAAGTTGGAAGAAAAAAAATTAAAGTTGTATTGGAAATGTAAAGCGACATTCATTTTGAAACAAATTTTTTTGCCTAAAGTGACACTCATTTTGAAACGGATGGAGTATATTTTTCGGTCACGATTATAACAATAAATCAATAATTTAAATTTATTCGTTAAATGATATATGTGGTCAGATGACTCTCAATTTATATATATTTTCGGTCACTGTTATAACAATAAATCAACATTTTAGATTTATTCGTTAAATGATATATGTGATCTATAATAAAAATTATATATTTTTTAATTGAATGAATTTAAAATATTGATTTTTGTTTAAAATAATGACCTTATGGTGTAGCATATAGCTATATAGGAGTAGTAGCATATAGCTATAGGAGTGGTAATGGCTATTGACTAATACTGTAAATTTATGTACGATTAAGCGTAGCTACATTATAGCTATACTATTTTATACATTGTCAAACAAACGTGCTAAAAGTTAAAACCAACGTGATATAAAAAATTTGGTCAAATATGTGTTTGGCCTATACACCCTCCAGTCACTAGTATAAGCAAAAATTTGATTTTTAGATTCATTCATTAAATGACGTATGTAGACTTTATTATAGGCTACATACGTCATTTAATGAATGAATCTAAAAATCAAACTTTTGCTTATATTAGTGACCGGAGGGTGTATATATCAATATTTTTCTTTGACTTTTAATCCATATAAAATTTTGGGAAATGTTAACTTGTGTCCTTAAGGTCCAAGTTAATGATTTAAATATAGAAATTATTTATTGGAATGTGTGCATTGTATTTAATCTTTAACTTTTTAATGAATTGAATGCACAAAATTTTAAAGAATATTTCTTCTTTTGAGTTTCTTAACATGTGCCCTAAGGGCACAAGTTAACACTACCCTAAAAATTTTAATCACCACTTTTAGTCCCTATTTTTAAGTCAATTCATGTATAACATTTGTATTTTTTTTAACTAAATTGTGTAAAATACAATAAAAATCTCTAAAAAAAAAGAAAGAAATTTTCAATAAAACATGAATTAAATATGAATTTTTACCTACCAAAAGCATAAAAATTTATATTTAATTCATGTTTTGTTAAAAAAATCTATATTTTTCTTGGATAGATTCTTATAATATCATAATATTTTATTCAAAAATATGAATTCTACATATGAGTTTACTCTAACAGAGAGACCAAAAGTGAAGATGGAAAACTTTTGAGAGACTAAAAATCAAAGAAATTTATTAAAAGGACTAAAACATAAAGTTGATATATTTTACAGGGACCAAAACATATTTAACCTTAAAAAATATATTGATATAATTTTTTTTATAAAGTAATCTAGTGATTAGAAATTCATTTTTAAAATGAATAAATGAAATGTCCAGGGTTCGAATGTCGACCCCTATTAATATTGTATAATGTCCATACCAACTAAGTTAAATATTATAATTATTTAAAAACATATATATGATAGTTAAACAAGATTGTACTGTTGGGTCTTGGAAAAAATATTTATAATTATTTTTAAAAGTATTTATTTATTTTTGACAAGCATTTATAGTTAGGCAATAAGTAAAATAAAATTATCTAGATGAAAATATTTATAATTATAATAAATTTATTTTTTTTAAGTAAAAATGATATCAACTTTTATTTATGATAATTTTTTTTAAATTATTTATAATCTCAGCTTAGAGAAGTATCTATATTCAGTGTTTGATATAACTCGAATACGATTAACTCTAGTGAAAACTAAAAAAATGTTCAACTAATTTTTTTTATTAAAAATATAATCACTAGGTCATTAATTCAAAAGGAAAAATTATTATACATTCCATATAATTTAAATACAAGTATGCATGTTTTTAACTTCTCATTTTGAATCGATGACCTAATTCGCGTGATCAAGAGATGATCACTGGTTCATGCAATATATATATATATATATATATATATATATATATATATATATATATATATATATATATATATATATATGTGACTTTTTAATCTCAACCAATTATTTTTGATCTAATGGTTGATGATCATTCTCATCATTCTCATATAAGATTGTCATTCTCATAATATACATCCTCTATATATATATATATATATATATATATATATATATATATATATATATATATATATATATATATATATATATATATATATATATATATAGAGGGTGTTTCAAATGAGAGCACTCTTATAATGAGAGGATGAGAGGGTTAAATCATGACCCTTAGATCAATCTTAACGGTTCAAATTTTTATGTGGTCTCTCCTTTCTCTCTACCTGGGATTATTTTTTTCTCCTTCTTCTCTCCATTCCAGTTCCGACTTTTCTCCTTCTTCTCCCCATCTACCAATTACAGAGATCAATAGAAAGAATGGAATAACTCAGATTCAAAAAAGAAAATAGATCGGGAAAGGCATATAAGAAAGAGAAAAAGATGTAGAAAAGGGGTGACAAATTGAGTGGTTGTGCCATAGAGGTCTGCGAATCGCCACCACAGCTCTTTCCAAATTTTATTTTCACGAGATGCTTGGAAGCGCAATAGGACACAGACAAAAATCCCCTATATATATATGGGATTTGCTAGAACACACCAACTAGTTTTTATGTGGGAGTGTTTTAGCAAGCTACACCTTAAGGTGTATTTAACTACTTTTTAGTTATAACTTGCTAAAACACACCTTCTAAAAAATAAGTGGGTGTATCCTAGCAAATGCCTATAGGAGTTGCTAACATACACCCACTTATTTTTTAGAAGGTGTGTTTTAACAACATTCACCTTAAGGTGTATTTAACAACTTTTTAGTTATATCTTTGCTAAAACACACCTTAATAAAAACTAGTGGGTGTATCCTAGCAAACCCCTATATATATATATATATATATATATATATATATATATATATATATAAAAGTAAAGATTAATATCTTAAAGCTATAGTTTTTCTGAATCGCCAACTTGGTTGATACAAATCTAGCGTCCGCAAGGAAGAAAGATTAACCTTTTCATACTCTTTCCGTTATTAATTATAAACAGAGAGAGATTACCCTTAAATATAAGTTGTTTTGAAGCTACTAGATGTATTTTTTTTCAAACATAACTCATCAATAGTAGTACTTTGTTTTCAAATATAAAAAGTCAATTGTAAATACATCTATCTATACATAAAGGTTAATTTAGTAAAAGTAATAACATGTGCAAACAGTAACTACACTACCAATCTTAATCTTAATAATATACAAGCCTCCTCCTTTTTTTAGACCACCAATCCAATGTGTCATCTTCTAAACCCCCTAATGCCAAATCATCAAAATTGTAAAGTACATTTTATCATCTCTTTTAGTAATTTGGATCAAAAAACCATAAGCTACCTCATATGTTCACAATTTAAAGCATAGAAATTTGAATACATTGTTTTCCCTCTTAGAAACCTCACTTTCGGGCCATTTTTGCAGAAAGAAACAAAAGTCCAACGTGAAAGTAAGCCCAAATTAATCTAGGCCCACATGACAATATGACATTTTTTCCAGAAGCAATAAATGGCTTAGAAGGAAATGGAAAAAAAATGTCCCTTTCTCACAGAAACAGTACACACGTACTCTTTCTTCTTTCTTCTTCAAATTCAAATTTCTGAATCCCTCTCCCCTTTTCATCCTCATTTTTATCCTTCCTTTAATTTGAATTTTGAATCTCTCAAATTTCCCTCCTTACTCTCTATTCTCTTCTTTATCCATTATTCAGAATCACATATCTCTATCCCCCCTTATTTTCTCTCTCTGCAAAAAACTCACCACAAATCTTCATCCATCTCTCTTCCCTCCTTCTCCTTCTCCTTCTCCTTCTTCTTCTTCTTCTTCTTCTTCTTCTTCTTCCTCTTCTCTTCAACAATTTCTTATCATATATCAATCACAAGCCAAAACCGATTCTGAATTAGAAATCGATCGGAATTGGAACAAAGTTGATTTTACGAAAAAAGCGCACAAAGGAGGCGGAGGTAAGAATTCTAAATCCATTTTTGTTTTTGAATTCATGTTCATGTACAAACTATCAAATTGTTCTCTTACTCTCTCTACCTCTCTTCCTCTGGTTTGTTGTTGTTGTTATAGATCGGAAACGACGACTCCGATCAATAGCTTGAACTATGGCTTCATGTAATTGGATTATAAGGTACTGCATACACTCCTCAATTTTCCTTTGGATTTTTATTTGTGATTTTATCATTTTAGATTATTGTGTTTTGATTATTGATTTTTTTATTATGGACATTTGAGTTTTAGTTTTGATTTTTCATTATCCATTGTTGTGTTTTGAGTACAATTTTTATCTTCTGGAACAAATTATTCATAGGTAAACCTGACATTATGTTAGATTATTGTGTCTGAAACATTTTTTTTTTTCCACAGGTTTGATTTATGCTTTCGTTGAGGTAAATGATCTCCTAATTTTTGCTTATTTTTACGCCTTTCCAAAGTCATGAAACAACATGCTTCTCAATATGTATTTACTTTGAGCTTAATTGGTTTTAGTACATTAATTTGATAGACCAATTGTTATTGTTATATTTAATGTGTTCAAATTGTTATATTTTGTTTTTTATGGATTGATTTGTGTTCTTGAAGATACTCATGTTTTCCATATATGGTTTTCTATTTTGACTTTATGTGCTTATGTTGCAGGAATGAGAAGAAAGGATTCCTTTGTCTGCCATGGAGTTGTTAGCAAGTAAGTTTTGTGGTTCTAGATTTGTTATGCTAATTTTTATGCACTCCTTTGGTTCTTAATTTTTAGTGATTCTTGGTTTATGCAATATCTTTTATGTGTATGTTGTTGCAGATTTATTATACTGTTTGTGCATAATTGGAAAATAACACAAGTAAAAAGGCAAAGACATGGTAGTTGGAAAGAGAAGTAAGAGGGTGCTCTGGATATCCATGGGTATAATCACTACTTTGAGGTATTATTTGGTGATTTAACTAAAAAGCACAATCTTTTAATACTAACATTTGGGATTGTTCTATTGAATGTGTAATTTGGTGATTTTTTACATTAGTCTTTTGTTAAATATGTCATTTGGTTTTTTTTTTTTTAGATTGGCCTTTTGCTGAATATGTACTTTTATTGCTCTATTTTCTCATCACTTGCATGAAATCTTTCAGATAAGAAATATTTTACGACATGAATTGAAACAAAAAGTGAGACATATTATCTTAGCTAGCTAGGAGTAGGACCTTGAGGTGGAAACTTTAATTTTAAGTTATGATTTTAACTAACTAGGAAATTAGCTTCATTGTAGCATTGGAATACTTATGTGAACTTTTTTCTACTCCTCCCTGTTTTTGTTTCAAATGATAGAATTTGATGTACGAGGTCCTGCAAATGATTTAATTACAAGGTTCTCAAAGGATTAAAATAGTTAGTTTAATTTCTATTACTGATGAAAACCAATCTATCACTTTAATTCCTTTGATATTTCATTTCTTTTTTTCTCTATTAAAACCCAGAATAGTGGCATAGCCTCTAACAAATTTATATCACTTTCAATTCAAGGTTGAGCTCTATCTTTTGGATATTGAAGGTTGGCGAGCGAAAATGGGACTCAGTCCAAACAGTTTCGTAGGTAATTTGATTCTGCGCTAATCACTGTGTATCAAGTCCGTTAATTTTTTTTGTTCTTTGTTGGTTTCTTGGTTATTTTGACCCTTTTTGTTCACCAAATCCAGAACTGCAAGTCTGCGCAGTTGTCTTGAACACAATATTTGTGATTGATTTGTTAGTTTGATTGGTTTTCCCCCGGTTTTTCCGATAGTTTTAGTTGTTGATTTTTTTTTGTTCTGAAAAGTATATTGCTAAGAGAATTTAGAACTTATATTTGCCTATATGTTGCTTCTCAATTGTGAAACAATACTTCAATCAAACATATGGATTTAAATAATATTGTGATGTTGCTACTATAGTCATCAGTAGCTTAATAGCTTTATTTCTCACAGAAGACAACAATTCATAAATTAGGAGTTAACAATTTTCTAGAAACTAATGTAAATTAGATTGTAGATGAGACACTTATCAGTTTTCTTTAACTTATTAATCAATCCTTATCTAAAGTTGGCTGTCATGACTAAAGTTTCCTTTAACTTATTTCATAATCCATGCTTCAATTTTTATCTTTTGACCCTTTCCAGTGAATTTTTTAGTGCACAGTCATGTTCAAAGTCGTGAAACAAATGCATGCTTCTCAATATGTATTTACTTTGAGCTTAATTGTTTTTAGTATATTAATTTGAGAGACCAATTGTTATCAATATGTATTAACAATTAAACTTGACTTCACAAATAGTAGTCATTTTATGAATGATATTTTCCTATTTGAAGTGAATTTATGTGTAGAGTGTTTCTCCTATTTTTTTGCCTTGATTAAATATAAGAAATATTCTTCTTTTACAAAATCAACCATCTGCATATCATGTGGCAAATCAGTGATGCAATCATGATCCTTACATAAATATTTATATTTGTAAACTTAACTTGAGATGTAAGATCCTTATAAATACAAATTTTTTACTCATTCATTATTAGTTTGAGTCCCTCCTCCAAAAACACGGGGCAGAAATGCAAGTACGCCATATCTGCATATATGCCCCGCTTTTTACATTAGTCTTTTGTTAAATATGTCATTTTGTTATTTATTAGATTAGCCTTTTGCTGAATATGGGCTCTTATTACTCTGTTTTCTGATCACTTGCTTGAAATCTTTTAGGTAAGCAATATTTTACGACATGGATTGAAAAAAAAAAAGTGAGACATATTATCTTTTTTGAAGATCAGTTGTTTACTCTTTATTTTCAAAAAGCTAGACCACATTTCTTTTCAGAAAGCTAGATTCACTCTTTGTTTCTTATTTGATTTATTCGTCGTTTTTAATAGGTTTAGTTTATCCAATTGTTGCTCATTGGTTTTGGTCTGCTGATGGTTGGAGTAGTCCGGTTCGGTCTGAAAATCTTTTGTTTGGTTCTGGTGTTATTGATTTTTCTGGTTGTGGTTTTGTTCATTTAGTTGGTGCTGTTGCTGGTTTTTGGGGTGCTTTTATTGAAGGACCAAGAATTGGTAGATTTGATCATGAGGGTAAAAGTGTTCCAATTAGAGGACATAGTGGTACTTTAGTTGTTATGGGAACTTTTTTACTTTGGTTTGGCTGGTATGGTTTTAACCGTGGTTCTTTTCTTAATATTGTGAAAGCTTATGGTGAAAGTGGTCATTACTATGGTCAATGGAGTGCTATTGGGAGGACAGCTGTCACAACTACATTGGCTGGATGTGCTGCAGCTCTCACTACTTTGTTTGGTAAACGTATGCAAACAGGTCATTGGAGTGTTAGTGATGTATGTAATGGTTTGCTTGGTGGTTTTGCTGCTATAATTGCAGGGTGTTCTGTTGTGGATCCATGGGCTGCAATTATTTGTGGATTTGTTGCTGCTTGGGTTTTAATTGGATGCAATTTGTTAGCTGAGAAATTTCACTATGATGATCATTTTAAAGCTGCTCAACTTCATGGTGGCTGTGGTACTTGGGGGATTATTTTCACTGCTTTGTTTGCTAAGAAACAATATGTTAATGAAGTTTATGCTGGTTCTCCTGATAGACCTTATGGATTGTTGTTGGGAGGTGGTGGAAGATTATTGGCTGCACATGTTTTTCAGATTTTGGCTATTGTTGCTTGGGTGAGTGTTACTATGGGAACAATGTTTCTTCTTCATAAATTGAATTTGCTTAGGTCTTCCCCTGATAAAGAGATGGAAGGTTTGGATTTAACTAGCCATGGTGGATTGGCTTATCTCATATCATGAAGAGGTTGAAGAACATGCCAAAAGACGTGCATTTGAAGTATGATGGAAACCATAGAAGACTCTCTAGATTTACACATTAATTATGGTAGCCATAAGTATTGAATATTCCTTAATTATGTTCATGTTTCTTTATTATTGAATAAATTTTCACATTAAGTAAAAAAAAAACTAGATTCACTCTTTATCCGCTTAACGTGGTGATCAGCTGTTTTTAGTTATTAGCGATTCTCCTTTTTCTTCGGGAGCCAAGTTTCATAGCACAGCATGGGAGATTTGTAGTATGATTGGGATGAAACCAACCAATAAGAAAACTTTGGTTTAATGGTTTTTATTATTGATGTTAGTTTTCTTGAAGTAACTACTACTTAATAGTCCAAATGTACACTTTTTATATTGATCATTATCAGCCTACTAATATAAGGTTCCTCCGTAGGGTAATTATTATCACTATTCTTATTGTTGAATGGTTATGGGTATCGAATTTCTTTGGTAACAAAATGCATGGACAACAACTACATCATATTTGACAAGCATCCTTATCAAATCATAGAATACACCTTTATTAGTAGAACTTTGTGTTTGCAAGGTGATGTAGCCGGAGAATGTAGTAAGGTGAATAAGAGAATACCATTTTGTATGGTATATTGGAACCAAAATTATAGAATGTAATTGGTGAGAAATAAAAAAGGATGATGGTTGTGTCAAGTATGAAGTATATAATATCTTTACAATATACTGAGTTATGTCTTTTCTGGTGCAGCAAAGGAAGCTAACATCGTTTTTCTTACAAATGAAAGATAATCTTACTACAACCATAGAATGAAGATGGTAGTGATCACATAAAAGATACTTCATCTTGAAAATGGAGATGTTAGTGAAAACAACTATTATGGAAACAAAATTAGAGTGGCCTCAATTTGAGTAAACATTTACTTCATTTGTTTTAATTTATCTTTGTAAACTTAGACAAAATTATTTTATTATAATTTATCTTTATAAACGTAGACCAAATCTTAAGACTCAATTTTTTGTTTAACCATTTGTTTGGATAGTTTCAAAAATATGTCCCCAAAGAACACGAGAGGCTTAAGGAATCATCTTCCTTAGAACTGTATAATTGATTGTGTTTCATATTCCTGTAAATCTATAAGTCTCTTCTTCAGTTATATGAAAGTTAACTAAATATTGAAGAAAATATGCAAAACCTTACTCTGGATAAATTCATGGCCCTGTATAAAAAAAAAAAATAGGATGCAAAATATTACATGGGAGACTTACAAAATCTTCCTCTGGATAGTGTATTTTCAGTTTTCCACTCTCTCAATAAGATACAAACACTCCCTATTTTGTCAGTCCATTAATCCAACAAGATAGTAGTTGTAAACATGACAAACTTCACCCACAGTTAAAACTCAAATTCAAATATCCACACTTTCAATCTCTCACTCTCTTCTTCTCTCTTTGCATACGACATAAATCACATATATATATTTCAATGCTAACCTCAAACAAATCAATATTTCTTATACATGGGGGGCTAAGTATTTGATGGTAGTTAAAATTTTTATATTCCCTAAACCAAGAAAGGCTATAAGTATTTGATTTAAGTCTAAATTTTCATATTCTTCAAATATGGGGATATAGGTATTTAGTTTATGATTTTTATTTTAATTATTTTCTCTCTCATCTTACCATGGGGGTATAGGTATTTAGTTTATGTCTTTAATTAGTTATTATGTTTTTTATTTCAATCATTTTCTCTCTCATCTTACCATGTTCATTGTCCACAAGGGCGTATTTTGATTGTTATCTTTGCTAATAAGCTATTTAATTGTTGAGACTTTTTTGTGGTCATTTCATGAGTAAAATACAACATTGTAGGACACAGGCTAAAAGTTGAGATGACTATGACAATTGTTTTATTTATTAGTTGTTGTAGAGTAACTATATAATTTAATTTATATGAACGACAATTTAGCTTATTTACTTCGTTGTTTTCTTAAGAACCCATAATTCAATTTACTACATTAACCGCTTTTTGCCCGTGCGTTGCACGGGGCAAATACTAGTTTTTTTAACATATGTGAAAAATGTCAAAGAATGTTTATAAAAAGGGACAAAGGGAGTACATCTCGGTTAACTCGAATGATTAACCTATGATATTATAAATGAAGAAGGAAAGTAAACTAATTTTATTCATAATAGCGAAAAGATGGGCACATGAGTGCCCGTCTTGCGTAAACGTTTGAAAATTAATTAAGGTGTTTTTTTATGAAATTTTGATTTTGATTTTGATTAAAAGTAAAAGTATAAATGTCTTTTGCTTTCAAATTGTAACAAATCATATTAACCATGATTATCTATTTCAATGACATCAACAATATAACAAAAAAAAATTATCTAAATTCTTATTTTTTTTAATGACACAAACAACAATCTTTATTATAGAAAAGTAGTTTAAGGGTATAATTGGGATAATAAAAAAGTAAGTATAGATATACTCATCTAATTTGTTACACTTTCAAGGATAAAGGAAAAAACTTGACATATATATACCACATCGTGTTTGTTACATTTTTATTTTAATATTTGAATTTATTCGTATCTATTTTTATGTGTTATTTATATTGAAAGTCGAGAGTAATTTTATAAAGAGAAAAAAAATCAGTCCAAAAGAGTCAAACCATACTACTTTCTTTATATAGTATAGATAAATTACATATTTTGGCTAAATTTTTCTACTAATATATAAATACAAATAATAACATATAAGATGCTGTGTAATTTTTTCCGATAAATATTTTCAAAATATCAGTTTTTTTTTAAAATTTTGTTAATAAATAATTAAAAATATTAAAAATAAAAACTGTGTACGTATTGACAGATGACGGCTAAATGTCCTCGTGAGCTTAACTTAGTTGGTATGGACAATGCATAAAATATGTAAGGTCCGAGGTTCGAACCCCGACCACCACCAAAAAAAAAGATGACGGCTAAATAATTCATTTAATCCGGAATTAACAAACCATATAGCCATTGTAATTTTCCCTGCCTATAAATACATAGCCATAATCAAGTATACTTCACTCTAAAATTTCTCCAATTACTTGCTAATTAGAAATCAAGTAGTGAAAATGATGAAGATGAAGGTTGTGTGTGCATTGATGCTTATGGTAGTGCTTATGGTTGAAGTGGCTACCATTGCTGAGGCTCAGAATTGTGACCCAAATGAATTGCTCCCATGTGCTGGGGCAATTCTTTTCAATTCTGCACCTTCAGCTGCTTGTTGCTCCAAATTGAGGGAGCAAACCCCATGCTTCTGTGAATACATCAGAAACCCAGATTACCGTCAATATGTTGATTCTCCTAGTGCTAGAAGCTGTAGAATTTAATCTGTAGAATTCACTCTTCTAGTAATTTTTAAGCTGTAGAATTTAATCCTGTTAGAAGAAAACTGTAAAATTTAATAATATTTTAATGAAAAAATACTTTTTCTTCTGACAGAATAAATTTCTCCCGGAAAATAGTGAAGTTTCACAAGGAGTGTGTAAAAGATTGAAAACCATGTTGTATTGTTGTGTGATAATTATCTAGTTTATTATAAAACTGTTATAATCAAGACCATAACATCAGTTGTCTGGGTGGTGTAGTTGGTTATCACGTTAGTCTCACACACTAAAGGTCCCCAGTTCGAACCTGGGCTCAGACATTTTTAATATTTTTATTAATATTTTTAATAATATTTGTTTATTATTATTCTGAAAAGACTCCCAGCAAAGAAATTGAACCATGCTTTTGTTTTTTTTTTTTTTGAAGATGAACCATTCTTTTGTTGTAAGGTTACTTGGTGGTTATTTTACAAGTTTTTGACATAAACTAATGTCTAGAAAAGTGTGGATATTTTTATTTTTTTGAGGGGTGGTATGGATATATTTGTTGTTGAGTCATCTTATCTTTAATATTAAGTGGCTTGGGTGAAAGAAGGGTGAGCCAATTTACTTTATGAAAATAAAGTTTGAACAATTTACTTTGATACATATATAAAAGTACTTAAAATTTGGGCACTACAAAATTCAAATATCTATGCAGAATCTACCGTCAAATGATAAACCACCGTCATATATGTCTCTGCCAAATAAAAAAAAAAAACTTGAATGATGTTGGAGGTCAAGGTGTGTGACCTAATTGAGGCGCAAGGCCATGGGTTTTGTAGTTTTGCAACAAAAACACAGATATTAGTGTCAATAAGTTTAGCTCTATAGGTTCCTAGGTTGCTTACTCTTGAAACAGGTCGATCGAGGAATAATTTTTAATGGAAAAAAATTATTCTTAAAACTTTATTTTAAGTACTTTTGATTGAAATGTATATTTCGTTATATTTGTACAATCGAAAGATACATTCTGATAAATTGAGGTGTTTTTGAGCAAATCTGAAAGATCTATAGAGCAATTTCTGTTAAAGCTATGTAATGAGTTAGTACTTTACTTGCCTTCATTTAAGCTTCTCCTATTCCTCATAGCAAAAAGAAAAAAAAATAAAATTTCAACTACTAAAAAAATAATTAGCAGAGTAATTAGTAAGTTTTTTTCTACAATAATTAAATTCTTCCTTAGTTCCTTTTTAGTTTTCCTTTTAGGAGTTTTTACACCTAACAAAACAACAAATGATTTTTGTTATTTTTGATATAGTTATTTATCTATTGTCTATACTATCATTAATTATTATGGAGAATGTGCTTAAGTTAAAATCATTGTTTTTAATTTTTTGGAGCATGTGATTCGAAATAGGTTCATGTGTGATTCGAATCATGTAGTAAAGATTGTATCATGTCACTTTCTGCTTACTTTTATTTGAATTATGGTTTATGGACTAGAAGTTTGATTAGAATCATGCCTATTATAACAATAGAGTTGCTGGAACACATTCTAACGGAGCCAGAAACGAGGGCTCTTGAACAATAGAGTTTTTGTGTCGTGAGCGTTTTGGCGTGGTTCAAGGGTTGGGAAACACATTTTGAACACCTTGTGTGGTTATGAATCGTTAGGGAAACGATTGAAACTTTCTATAGCGAGTTCCTGAGTGAAAGTCATCGAGGAACAGAGAGAGGAAAATGAAATAAATTAGGGATTACTTTTGGTCAGGGTCGTTCCTTGGCAAAAGCAAGGAGCTCTATGAAATTAGACCTCCAATTTATGGGGCCTCAAATATTTAGTAGGGATAAGAGTATGATTGTTAGGTTGTATGATAAAAAAAATAACACTTTTACTTGCGACAAAATCTGTCACAAAATGTCATTTTTTTCATAGCTAAATGTTTATTTGTGTGTAGATAAAAGCCATGTTTGAACCAATGCTAATATATTTAACCATAGCTAAATTATTTATCACTATAAGTGGTGTTGTATTTTTTATTTTATTTTTTTTAATGAAAATTGTCAAGATTACAACTATGCCTCTAAATCGTCAGGAACGGCCCTGCTTTTGGTGAACAATTGGGAATAACTCACTTTTGTATCTCTCTTGAGAGAAAGGGAAATGGTAGAAATCAAGTTTTGGTTAAACCTTTGTTGAGAACATCTTCTATGCAAAATAACAACGGATAATGGGGGTTTCCTTCCTCGCCCCCTCTTACAAGGAAGATATCCTCTTTGCTTGTTATAAATAAGCAGAATCGAGAACTGCATTTATCCAACGACAAAACTTGTTGTTGAAGCCAAATGAACTTAGCACCTTTAGAAGAAACTTCCGGTTAAGAGTGTCAAAAGCCTTTGATACATCAATCTCCATTGTCACATTACCTCTAAAGCTTTTATTATGAAGAAGATTGATTGCATCGGAAGCAAGTAAGATACAATCTCTAATGTTTTTTTCCATGAATGAAAGCTCTTTGTTCCTGAGATATTATTGAGGGAAGAATTTGAGATAACCTATCTGTCAAGATCTTGTTATGATTTTATGCTTGAAATCTGTTAGAGCAATATGCTTATACTAGTCAACAGAGTCTGCATTAGGTGTATTTTAAATTAAAACAATGGTGTTACTTAGCATTATAATTTGAAAGAATCCATCCACTGGTGAAAAATTGAAGAACTGCTTTGACCACAGTCTGCTTAATGATCTCCCAATAATGATATGTAGTTATTCTCGAGATCCATTTAATAGTTTTTTTGAGGTGTTGGACCAGAGATATTGAATGTTTGTTTAATATTAATTATAAAATAAATGATATGTACATGTGAGACTCGTTTAAACACATGGAACTAAACGATTGACTTATGACAAGAACTTTCCTTAACTAAGAGCATCTTTAGCGCATGTTCTTTCTCAGTTTTCTTAGCAAACAAGATCATATTTTTATGTTCTATGCATTGGAGATCAGTGAACTGGATGATACTGTGGAGAACTGTTCTCCCACTAGAACACGTTCTAGTTATGGCTACATAGAAAATGTAAAAAAAGGAGAGAGAGAAGAGGTATAATCGAAAATGAAAGAAGAAATATAAAGGGCCTACATAAAATAAAATAGAAAGTATGTTGAATTCTAGCATTGGAGAAAAAAACCCAGTGATTGTTAAATCCTATATGACATACTTGAAACCACAATTTAGTGGCTAAGAAAAAAAAATTTTGTTCCAACGCTATAGATGCTCTTAGTAATTGATATTTGAAGATTCAAGTTATTTCAAAGATTCACTTCATAAAACTCACTTAATTAAGATCAAAATTGATCTCACAATTATAAATAGGTTTAATAGCAGTTTTAGCCCCCTAACTATCCCAAAGTTGTGATTTTGGCCTTTTAAGAAAAAAACTACAAAATTGCCCCATAAGTTTTGCATCTGTGGTAGTTTTGGTCCTCAAGACCAATTTTGACTCAGTCTATGCTAACGTGGCACCCCAAGTGAGGTGCCACGTGTTATTTTTTTATTTTATTTCTATCAAAAATTGGTCTTGGGGGGCCAAAACTGCTACAGTTGCAAAACTTAGGGGGCCGTTTTGTAGTTTTTTTTCTTAGGGGGCCAAAATCGCAACTTTGGAATAGTTAGGGGGATAAAAGTGCTATTAAGCCTTATAAATAAGCTTACTAAAATGAAGATAAATTCTTTTTTGCCTTTACAATTTTTTTAATAAGTTCTTTAAAAAAAATATTTTGATAAGTTGCGGGATTGAGTAGATGAACTGAATTGAACTAAAAGATCAAATATTTTGAGGACTTAAAATGTAAAATGTCTAGGGATCAAATCCAACATGAAAAAAAAAAAAAATGCTAACAACAATTACTAACATTTGTGATAGAAATAGAAACCTTTAAAAAAATTTGTCATAAAAATATATTTTAATACGTATTAGTATATTGTCATTTCTTGACAAGTTTATTGTCATGAATTATACGTATCTTTAACTAGAAAATTCTTTATGAAATTAATCACTAACAGGATTAACTTAGTGCATAGGCAGTGACGAAGCAAGGCATATCCTTTATTCTGAATTGCATTAATTTGGAATAATTGAGCAACGTGTGTTTTATTATGGTTTTTTCAGTATTAAGTATGTACTGGTCAATGTAGTGTGGTTAATGTGTTTTTTTTTTTTTTTTTCCGGTTACAAGGCTAAAAAAGTGTGGTTAATGTGTTGATAAAGTATACTCCCTCCGTTTTAAAATATAAGCAAAATTTACTTTTTAGGTTCATTCATTTAATGATGTATCTGGTATATATTATGGTCCACATACATCATTAAATGAATGAACCTAAAAAGTAAATTTTGCTTATATTTTAAAACGGAGGGAGTACATTTTTTTTCTTCTGAAAGTTTGATAAATAAAATACAGGGAAATGTTAACTTGTGCCCTTAAGGCACAAGTTAAGGAATCAAATATAGAAATAATGTATTGAAATGTGTGCATTTCATTTAATCTTTGACTTTTTAATGAATTCAATGCACAAAATTTTATAGAATATTTCTTCTTTTGAAGTTCTTAACATGTGCCCTAAGGACACAAGTTAACACTACCCTAAAATATACTACTATTGTTGAAACGGAAATAAACAATGCAAAGACTTGATGGCATTTTGTTAGAACCAGCAGACAAAACGATAAGTGATACACCAAACAATTCGAACATGCCATTCTAATCCAAACTGTTGGAACGATCGTTCATGTCTTACAATTAAATCAAGGGTATTGTTAACCGGTGCTCCCGGGGCACTGGTTAAGAAATCCAAAAGTAGAAAAATTATTTTGAAAATATAAACTGTTATTTTTGACTAACTAATTATTACGTCACTTTTTAATAAAATTCTACCTCTTTTAACTGCTTAACCAGTGCCCTGTTAACATTCTCCTTAAATTAATGATGATCATTGTTTTTTGACCAAATTAATTATGATGATTACGACCAACCATGCGTCTTTCTTTGCAATTTGCATGTATCCATTTCATTTAAGTTGGTTGTTTAATTTAGCGTTTGGAAAAAATGTTATGTGAGGAATATGATGTTAGGTATTAGTGTTGAGAGAGGTTGTTGGAGCCGGAGAAGAAATTTGTTTGTTAGAGATTGAGATCGAGTTGGTGGAGAAGTGTAGAGTTTTATTGTCTAATATTTTCTTACATGATAAGTGGAGGATACATGGATTTGGGATCCTAATTTTGATGGTTTGTTTTCCGTTAAAGAAGTTTATGAATTAATATCTAATTTTGAAAAAATATCATATTCACATTTAATTTGTATAATATTAAATGGAACAATCTGATTTAACAAAGATATCATTGTTTACTTGGAGGTTACTAAATTGTATTTCAACCAAAGATAATTTAATTAGTAGAAGGATGGATAATTTAGCATTGCCTTTGCATGTGGCTAAACGTAATTTGAATGATTCAATTAATCATTTATTTATTTTATTGTCTTGCCTCTGGAAATTTATGGTTGGAAGTTTTTTCTTGGTTAGTGTAATGCCACATAATTGTTTTTGTCATGCGGTTTAGTTTGTAGGATCGGTTTCTCATTGCAAGAAAATGAATGAATGATTCATGTGATTTGGATGATATATTTGATCTACTTGAAACCAGCGTAATTATGTGTTGTTCGGTCAACAAGATCATTTAACATAGACACCTACTCCCTCCGGTCACTATTATAAGCAAAAATCAACTTTTTATTAAATAGTGTATTTGGTCTATATTATTGACTAAATACATCATTTAATGAATAAACCTAAAAAGTTGATTTTTGCTTATAATAATGACTGGAGGGAGTATGAACATAGCTAAATTTTTTGTATGATTATGAATTAAGTTCAAAACTAAATGATTTTCATATAATCTTTATCAGTGAAACACTCAACCTTTTAGATGTTTAGGAGCGGATCTATCTCTTATTTGATTTTTTTTTTCTTTTCAGTTTTTACTTTTTGGTTTGATGGTGTCTTGTTTTAGTGTCTTTTTTTATTCTATTACTTTGTAACTTTTAGATCATAGCACTTCTTGTTTTTTTTTTTATTATTATTTGTTCTAATATATCATTGGTTTCACCTTAAAAAAAGAAGTCAAAACTACTCATATTGTTGTCACATGTTAGGTAATTAATAAAATTGGAATCATTTTTGTTTTAAGGTGAAATCTTTTTTTACCTAACCCATAAGGCATAACACAATTTGTAGTACCAACATTGTTAAACTGAATATCTTTTGTGTTGATTTATGTTTGAATTTTGGTATTTTCCACATGTGTGAGAGTTTATGATACTGTTTATCAATTCGTAAGTAATACTAACATTGTTAGACTAAATATCTTTCGTGTTGTTCTAAGTTTGAATTTGGTATTTTCATTTGTATGTGAGAGTTTATAAGAATGTTTATCACTTCTATTAAAAAAAAACTTACTTTAACCTTCTAATGATAGGCGTTCTAGCTATTTTAAGATAAATGTTTCTTTCTCAATGATGGATGACAAAATTTCACTTCTCTATTCTCTTCAATTCTTCATCTTTGTAGGTAATATTTGTTAATTTTTTAGAATGAGAAAGGAAAATATTAGTAATGGAGATTAAAGCTAAATCTTTTACACATAACTTTTTTGGTGCCTTAATCAAACCACCAACTTACTAGTTCAAAAATAACATATGATCAATATCTTATTCCTTTAGATATTTCTCTCTTTATCTAAATCGAAGAAATATAGAAGATCTTGAGTCTGAGATATTCTAACCCTCTCATTAAGCCAAACCTAGTTTTTCTTTTGGTCAAGGTAAAGCTTTGCTCTTTTATTATACGATGACTTGTTGCTCCTTAATTATAGTAGTAGCTTGTTTCCATTTAGTGTTTCTTTGTTGTGCTTTGACTCACTATTTACCTAGAAAGACTTTTTGAAAGTGTTTACTTTTTTGGGTTTTTGACTAAAAATAGAATAAAATAAAACGTGAGAAAGTTGAAGCATGCATACGCGGCGCCACCACAATGTTACCTTGTTTTTCTGTTTCTTCTTCGCCTCCAACGTTGTTGTCTCCGTTAGACTTTGACCGTGCCTTGTGTCACGTTTAAATCAGTGTCCTTTTCTTTTTTTTTTGTTCTCAACAAACGAGTAAAATACAAATTTGTTTAAAATATAATTCACGTTATTAACGTTATTATTGCGTAAAAAAAGCAATGATAATTTTAAAAATTGCCAGTACACCATAAATCCATAATAAATACTCTCCCCATTCCTTTTCTTTTGATGTTTTAGAACTTCAACTATATTCCAAAACTTTTGATGTTTTAGTGAATTTATTATTGTTTTCTCAAGTTTACCCTTGTTGGAAAACACAATAAACTATTAAAGTAGTTATGACCTTTGGTTTATCACATGTGAATTTAATGATAAATAAGGACATTTAAGTAAAAAACACACAAATATTTATATATTTTAATTACTCCTTAAAACTTGTGTCAAGAGCTAAAACATCAAAAGAAAAGAAATGGAGGGAGTATATTTTTCATTAAATTCATAACCAGCTGTATGAAACTATAATGTACATTTTGATAACGTTTGATAATACTATCTCTCAAAAAAAAAAAACGTTTGATAATACTAACCGACTACAAAGAGATAGCAAAAAATATTCAAATGACGTGTAATTTCAATAACATCCATTCCCTATATTAATGTGAGCTCACAAAACAATGGATCTCATCTCTAACGAATCCCTAATCCTTATCCAAATTTTAATCCTATAAATATTATAGAGAAGATAGTTTCATTAGAATAACATACACAATACAATATCAAATTTTCTTCCACATTTTTATCACACGAACATTTCTTCATAACCTGGTTTTCTTCAACATCAAATTCAATCACGTACAATGGCTTCCGACCTATCCGGCATTCTCCCTCGTGTTCTAATAGTTTCTAGACGAACCCTTCGCAAGAACAAGTTCGTTGATTTTGTTGGTAAGTTTCATTTCTCATTTATTTGTTTAGCATCTTTTATCAATCATTCAATATGAATTCTAAGGAAATTTTATATCAATCTCTCAAACCTATTGTTTCTATGAGATGAATCTTCATCTATTTGATTATGTGGTTTTGTAACAACAATAAGCATGCATGTGTCACATACCTCTTTTTTTTTTTATCGATCTTGTTATTAACTATTACATGATTATTGTTTTTAGGTGAATATCACCTTGATCTTATAGTCGGCTATGGCGCGGTACCGGTCATAGTTCCACGTGTTTCCGGGGTCCATATGTTGTTAGATAGCTTTGAACCAATCCATGGTGTTCTTCTATGTGAAGGAGAAGACATTGATCCATCATGGTACGAAGAAGACACATCATGTCTTTCTCAAGAGGAATTAGAAGAAATAAGAAGACTACATGTGAGTGACACATCAATTGACAAAGAAAAAGATTCAATTGAATTAGCACTAGCTAAACTTTGTCTTGAAAGAAACATTCCTTACTTGGGAATTTGTAGAGGGTCACAACTTCTAAATGTGGCATGTGGAGGTACTTTATATCAAGATATAGGGAAAGAGCTTTCAAACAAGGGTTTAGAAGAGAGTGAAATTGTGATGCATATTAACTATGATGATTATGATGGTCATAGACATGAGGTAAAAGTTGTTGAAAACACACCTTTGCATCGTTGGTTTAAGGATTCTTTGGAAGATGATAAAATGGACATTATGGTTAATAGCTATCATCATCAAGGTGTTAAGAGACTTGCACAACGTTTTGTTCCAATGGCTTTTGCTCCTGATGGTTTGATTGAAGGGTTTTATGACCCTGATGCTTATAATCCAGAAGAGGGTAAGTTTATTATGGGATTGCAGTTTCATCCCGAGCGTATGAGGAAAGCTGATTCAGATGAATTTGATTATCCAGGATGCCCCTTTGCTTATCAGGTAATTCGAAACCAGAAAGAAACTATCAATTTAGTTTCTGAACTTACACTATATTAATTTTTCTTTGTCTCAATTGATTTTTAGTCTATAGTACTATTTCCATTTATTGGAGGGACAATGTAGGACAAATGGTTTAAATTTGAAAAGAAATTGATGATTTATTCTTCAAATTGTTTCTTTCAAAATATATTTTGATGCCAATACATTATTATTAACTAGTTAAGTAAATTAACATTTCAAAATTCATGAAAATTTGCAGGAATTTGTAAAGGCAGTTGTTGCTTATCAGAAGAGGCTGAATACCTCTGTACAAAAGCCTCTAAAACTTAATAAGGAAATGGAGAACAAAAGGAAAAGTATAGTGCGTAGTTTCTCACTTGCAAAAGACCTCTACAATCATGGCCTTGGTATGAACTCCACCAAAGAATCTGAGCTTCAAGAAGGGGCAGAGTTTCTAGAGGTGATTCACTACTACAATTTCTCATTTGTTTGTGTTATTTTTCATGCAGCACTGACCCTTCTGATAGAATGTGTCTAGTGTTCAAACGTGTCAATGTCAGTGTTGTGTTTCGTGTCAATGTCAGTGTTGTGTTTGGTGTCTGTGTCAGTATTTGTTGGAACACTAGTTAATTCTAGTGAAGAAAATTGGAAAGAAAAAACACTATGAAAAAAACTAGTGTGTGGGTGTGACTTAAAAATGTCCCACATTGAACGGTCACCCCAACTAGTAAGTGTTTATATATGGGAAAAGTGACCTCCAAGGGTGTGCCCTTGGGGTACCCAATTTTGTGAACGGGTGAACGCTTAAAAAAAATTAATATATATTTTTTTGTCACTTGAAAATGTTAAATTAATTAATTAATTAATTTAATCATTATCCGTAAGCGCTACGCGCAACAAATAAATTTGTTACGACCCGACCCGATCCAAAAGCATATCCAGAAACTTCCGGATATATCCAATTAAGAAACAAAACGCGTTTGCTTAAGGATTAAGCAGACTTAATCCCAAAGTCACTCGTTTTTTGTTACAAACTCTCCCTATAAAAGGAGAGCTCGCCCCATTTGATTCTTTACACCGAAAATTCACAGTCGATGCTTCCTGTGTTTTTTCCTCTCTTCTCCCTCCGACTTGTTTTTAACAAGTTTCTTCTGCTTCTACTCCTTTCTGTCCCTTCGGTATTAAGAGTGTTCTTAAGACCATAGTCCATTGGTCTTAAGTTCATAGCCCCTTCGATAATATATGATTCTTCGGAATATAGAGTACTATTAAGATCATATTAAAGAATGATCTTAACAGTATATATATATTATTTTAAAGAGAACTGGTGGTATCATCATATTTGAGTGGTCGTAGTGCCATATTCATGTTTTGGAGAAGTTAGAATGGTGGTAACACCATATTTGAGTGGTCTCAGCACCATAATTGAATGGTAATGATACCATATTAATTTGGACGGTTTCGAATAGAGCGGTTACGTACCGTATCGAGTGGCTTCGATCAAACGATTGAGCCATATTTTGAGGGTGTAATTCTCGAACGATTTTTCTACAGTGCAGTAGTTAATCGAACAGTTGTAGCTGGGCTTGTTTTATCCTGGAAGCGGCGTGGTTGATAGTCTACCTTGCACAACTTTGGGTAGTGCCACGAAACGTCTTAAAGAGAGCGACCTGGTCGTGACTCAACCTAGTAACAACTTCGGTAGATGATAGAATTTGGAAATTCAAATTTAACAGTTTGGAAATCCAAAAACAACAGTATTTTATAAGTTAATTCATGATGTGTTGCATCATAGGAATAGATAGTTTTTTGGCTTAATTACACGCTTAGTCTTTGTAGTTAGAGAGTTATGCAATTTTGGTCCCTCTAGAGTTTTCCGACCGATTTTAGTACCGCCATCAATTATATGTGATTTCACATAATGTATTGAAATATTTATGTGTATTCAATTTGCAGTCAAACACAGCCTTGAGTGTGCAGCAAGAGAAAAGGTTAAAGCAAATGGGTGCAACAGTTAGGAATGCAGGATCATACATAGAGAGAATGAAGCAGAATGAGGAAAGAGAAAAAATGGCAAGAAGTATGATGGGAAAAATGTCAATGGAACAGTTATCAGAACTCTTGTCTTTCTATCACACTATGGGACAGATTTGTTCTGAAGTTTTGGAGAAAAAGATACATGACATTGTCAATGACATTAGTTTATGATTTTGTGTCCTACCTCTTTGTCTTTTGTTGACCATGTGTAGTATTTGTACCAAATTTGATGTGCTACACATGGGACATGGTTCACTACGTCCTCGTACTTTTGTATTATTCCTTTCTTTATTTGGTAAGAGTGCTCATTTTGGTAACACTTTTGTATATATGTATGTTTTGTCACTTGCATTATATAAATGGCTCAAAGAGTGTGATGTGTGAACGAGACTTTTGTATTCTTTTAGTAATAGTCCTTGATCCTTATAGCACAATTCATTATGTTATGTTTTAAATTGACTACTTAAATCTTAATATTGTGCCCTCTTTCTTTTGTGACTTGCAACAAATACTATACTCTTATTGTACAATGCACATAATATTAGTCTAAATGAGCCTTTTTGAAAATATTTGATCCTTTATTTGAAACTTTTCAAGTTTGATTCTTCCAAATAACAATTTCAGTGAATCAATTTGGTTTATTCAAAAAATATTTGATCCTCTATGTTCGCCTTCATCCTACACCAACAACACTCTCTTTCAAAATATTTTGTTTTGGAATGATCCAAATAGATATTGTTCTTTTATAGAAAGAGATTAATTTGTACATACTCTGGGTGTATAATTTTTTAACAAATATAACCAATAAAAAAAGTGTGTTGAGAACTGCGTGTTAAAATGTGTATTGCTAGCATTTCTCTAGTATAAAATTACATAAGAGAAATGTTAACCAGTGCTCCCGGGACACTCGTTAAGACCTTTAAATAGTAAATTTACATGAGAATTATAGTATTTAATGCATTGTAAATTGAAACAATTGAATTTTTAGTGGATAATTTTTTGAATTAAAATGTTTAAAGAGTGCAAGACCCATTATTTTACTATGCATTTTTTATGGAGTAAATCACCAAATTGGTCATTGTCTTTGTTCCAAATTCTCAAATTGGTTTATGACTCCATTAATAACTCAAAATGGTCTCTGTCTTTGTCAAACGTTTCTCAAGTTGGTCCTCGACTCTATTAATTGTTTTGTATTTTAAGTCATTACCGTATCAAATAAGATGCAAAGTGCATTATGAAATGAACCACTAAATAATATATAAAAGGTATCGAGTCATTAACACTCAAAATACAATACAAAACAATTAATAGAGTGAGGGAACAATATGAGAAACGTTTAATAAAATCAGAGACATTTTGAGTTATTAATATAGTGAAGACCAATTTAAGAATTTGGTACAAACTCAGGGACCAAACCAATTTGATGTTTACTCATTTTCTATGTTCTCAATTCTTGCAATTCTAACTTTCTTTTGTAATTGATGCATCTTCAAGTGTAATGTCTTGTGTCTGTCTCAAATTTCACGCATGCATGATCTATGGGTCCCTTTAGAATGTCCACAACACTCTCATTCCTTGCAAGGAACGTAATCCCAACATTTCATCACAAAAATCAAATTTTCAAGCCATTCTCTTTCCACAAATTAGGACCCAAAAAAACAAATAAAGACTTAACCAACGCTCTAAGAATCCTTAAACTCGTTTCCCCCCAAAAAACTGTCACTGATATTGAAAATCATCGAAGTCATCTTAGGCTAGTTGAAGACATTTTAGAAAACACTGCAACAAATTCTATTGGCAGCAATTTGAAAACTGTTACTGAGACCATTATTGAATCCTCTGTTCTAGAAATGGAACAAGGATTGGGAATTGACGTGTGTTTTTTGTCTCATGCTTTGAGTTTATGTGGATCGAACCGTGATTTTTATGGCGGTATTCAGTATCATTGTTTGGCAATAAAAGTTGGGTTTATTGCTAATGTTTACGTTGGAAGCTCTTTGATTAGTTTGTATAGTAGATGTAGTTTGTTGAGTGATGCCTACCGTGTGTTTGATGAAATGTCGGTGAGAAATGTGGTTTCGTGGACTGCGATTATAGCTGGGTTTGCGCAGGAATGGCGTGTTGATACGTGTTTGGAGCTTTTTCGTCGGATGAGAGGTTTGGATTTGAAGCCGAATTATTTTACCTATACGAGTCTGCTTAGTGCTTGTATGGGAAGTGGAGCACTTGGACATGGGAGAGGTGTTCATTGTCAGATAATTCAAATGGGTTTTCATTGTTATCTTCATGTTGAAAATGCTCTTATTGCTATGTATTCCAAATGTGGGGTAATTGATGATGCCTTGTGCATATTTGAAAATATGGTGAGTAAGGATGTTGTGACGTGGAATTCTATGATTGTTGGGTATGCGCATCATGGGCTTGCAGAAGAGGCATTTAGTCTCTTTGATGAGATGATAAAGCAAGGTGTTAATCCAGATGCTGTGACTTTCCTTGGCATCTTATCCTCGTGTCGGCATGGAGGTCTTGTTAAAGAAGGTCAAGTTTACTTTAGTTCCATGGTTAATCATGGTTTGCAGCCAGAACTAGATCATTATTCTTGTATTGTGGATCTTCTTGGTCGGGCTGGTTTGCTTCTTGAGGCTCTTGATTTCATCCAAAATATGCCTATTTGTCCTAATGCTGTGATATGGGGTTCTTTACTTTCTTCCTCTAGGCTTCACGGAAGTGTTTGGATTGGCATCCGAGCAGCTGAGAGCAGGTTATCGTTGAAACCAGGGTGCTCATCGACACTTCTACAGCTGGCAAATCTCTATGCTAGTGTTGGTTGGTGGAATCAAGTCGCAAGAGTGCGAAAATTGATGAAAGACAGAGGTCTAAAACCAAATCCTGGTTGTAGTTGGATTGAAGTTAAAAACAAAGTCCATAGATTTGAATCACAAGAAAAGTCAAACAGCAGAATGAATGACATTCTTTCGATAATGGATAGTCTGGTAGACCACATGAGTGGTTTAAGCCTTCAATTTCAGATGTCTGAGGAGGAAAATATTTGGATTTCACAATGATTTCAATGTCAGCGCTTTCCAGCATATCCAGCATTGACTTGCATTTTTGGCAGGGGCAGAAACTGAGTAAAAATGCTTTCTGGCCAATGAAACATCTTTCGTGGATGACAGGAAATTCTAGAAGCAATGCAAGCAATATGTACCTTGCAAAATTTCTTGAAAGTGTGCTAATGCTCCTTGTCCTTGTTAAGACCATAATTACTGCAGAGTAATAGACATCTTTCTGTGGAGTGACGACTGGGAGAGAAACTTAAAAAAACATGATATGGATTCTGTTCCATTAACTAAGTAAAATCTCTCCCATTTGACTTCTATCTATTCATTCATTGTTAATACTCCCTCCGTCCCAAATTGTATGTCGCTTTAGGGAAAAAAAATTGTCCCAAATTATATGTCGCTTTACAATACCAATGCAACATTAATGTTACTTTTCCTATTCTAACCTTAACTATTTATTACTTTCTCTTCTTTCAATTCTTTCATTTATCTTTCCCATATTATTTATTAAGGACAATTTTGTAAAACAACTCATAATATCTCTTTTCCGTACAATATTAATTGCATTTCTTAATATGTGTGAAATGCCCAAAACGTCATACAATTTGGGACGGAGGGAGTAACTGACAATTATCTTATTGGCAAAAAACAAAAGGGAAAAGACATCGTCGATACACACTGACATCAACTAGCGTCGCCTTGAGGCTGGCATGAATGGGAATACATTGAATGCCATATACAGGATGAAATAATCCACCTGTAGACTAATTTCATGTTGTTTAAGAAGATTCCTGCTCGGTAAACATTGCTGGAGGTTTGTTTTACAATTACATCACTGATGGTATCTCAAGGTTTGGTTTAATATATATGTCAAAAGCCTTTCTTCACCGGGTATTGGTAGGTTAGCAGTACTATACAGTTAAATCATACTGAAATGAGATGTAATTGATTATAATAACTATGTTGCTTATATGGATTTCCCAATAATTTCTGGATTTGACATGTTAAATTTATCTTTTTTGTTATTTTGTTGCTAGTTATTATCCAGTACCTACCTTTACCCTTCAAGCATTTTTTGTTTGCTCTATTTTTAGAATATCTGAAAGCTTTGTCCTCTATTTATTTATTTCATTAGTGATTAATTTTTGAATAACAGTAACTACTCGACAAAGTGAAATTTGTTTTGCTGATTGACAAAAACAGGTATGCACGCAAGGAGAGAGTCTACCCCAAAAGATAGGTAGGTAAGCGATCTAAATTTGTACTCGAGGGAGCTACTTTATTTGCTTTATAGATCATTGTAAGTTAGTCTTATGTTAACGGTGTATTCGTTGGACTTGGAGCACAGTGGCAAGATTTTGGGAATGTATGATAAAAAATAACGAGGTGGTCATGAGAATAGAGAGGCAAGGTGATTAAAAGGCACCATCATGAAAATGAAGGCAGCAATAAAATTAAGCAAGTGCACTCATGGGATATTAAAAATACAAAGGAAGACTAGATTACTGGCACACAATTAACAATGTTTAATTAGCTATTTGGATGTAGTGATTTATTTTGTTTCAGATTAAATCAGTGGTAGGTAATAGAAAGTCTAGTTTTAGTTTTATTTAATTGGCCATGCAAACAAACTCAGCTTCTGTCTACTGACTTTTTCTTGTCCCAGCTAGGTCCAAGCCTAAAGTTGTGCACCAAGTTGTTGGAGTATGCTAATTATAAATTGGTAGTGGAGACATAAATATACTTTCAGTTTTTTAGGAGACTTTCAACTGCTTCATGCTTATGATCATTCATTCTTGAGTATGGACTTAATTCTCTATATTCTTAAACACCCTCTACTTCAATCATATTTTAGTTTGTGTTAGACCCTCTGGATTCTTTTGTTGATTAAGTTTTGTGCACAAATGAGAGATAAAAAACAACATATTTTGTTTTGGAGTGTGAAACACACATGGTGTTGACTGAGTGGAACACAAATTCAAGAGCGGAAGTGTCAATTTTTTCTAAAAAGAGTTGGTGATACCAATTGCTATACATTTTGTGTCACGTTCTTTAACTCTTGAATGCTGTGGTTTATTAGTAGATAATTGTTACAATTCTTGCTTTTGGTTGTCTTTGAATTTCAGGCTGCACAAATAAAGGTTATAGGCCTTAGGAATGCTTGAATGATTATTTTTTTAGAAAGCACAGACACATACATGACAGTGACACCAAATACAACACGAACACCATCAATTGGACAATGTTGATGTCCAAATATACTAATTAAAAAAATAAATAATTAAATATGAGAATCATGGATAAATATCTAAATTGTGAATCAAGATGACCAACAAGACTTAACGAAGACAAAGAACATAATAGATGAAATAGGAGATTGAAAAGGGAAACCAAGAAAGACAAAGATCTGTGTATGCTGGAAGAAGAGCATACATGTGAGAACTTATCAGATGTCCACTAATTAAAGTTCATAGTTGTGTTCAATGAGTGTCAGATGTGTGTCAAGATGAAGAATTGTTTTCAGACACTTGAGGTGTTTGACACGTGTCGTACAAGTGTCAGTATCTGACATGTATCACACACACAAACATGCTGAAACCGAGGAGTGTCAGTATAACGGGAAACTTTGATCATATTATTTTTCTTGAGTTTTTGATTATTTTCCAGAGCAATGATTATATTTTGCATGAGGACAAATAAAGTCTTAGGTTTTATGTGGCAATAATCCTTCAGACTATCAGTTTTCTATTATTTTTTGAGTGGATTTGATCCATTTAATCCCATATTTTAACATTGTTTTCCTCTGGAAAATCCTAGTTTTGTTTTCATGGTATAAACTGATTTCTTCCTTACAATTGCTAGGGTTTGGTAGTATTTAAATGGTTTTGTGTATCATTTATTTTATTTTTTGTTTCAGGGGAATGAAGAGAACAAATGGAATTCAAAAACTGAAAAGTGAAAGGACAAAATAAATTGGGAAAAGTTGTCTTGAGCATCGTTGTGGCCGCTAAAAGTCGGTTCACCGCTGGGCGGCCATGTTGAGGCCCATAGGTTGGCGGTCTAGCATCCGGGATATTACGAGTTATGCTTTTATTCCGTTTATCAAAGCTAGTCAAATATATTTCTAGACAGTTCCAAAATCTTGACAGAAGATCTTGATGAACAGCAAAGAGAGGATTAGCAGATGCTTGACTACCACCGACCGTGCATGAATAAGAAGCTTAGCCCTGGTGTTTTCACTTTTCTGTAACTTAATTGATTATCTGATTTGGTTTTGTTCTTAATTTTCTTTGGACAGGACTCCTCTAAAGTGAGCAATTTACTTTAGAGAGTAAAGTGGGTAATCTTAATCATTGAGTATATGCACATGCATAACAAATCATTAGTGATTACAATATGAAACATTGATTTTCTCACTTTACTAAACACTCACTTTAGAGGAGCCAAATCCATTTTTTCTTTCATATAAACGAACATTGTATTCCTTTTGTTCTTAATTTTTATTTTACATATGAGTTCACTACTTAGTTGATTTTGCAAATTGGTACTTGACTCTTGATCACTGAAAACTATATTAGGTATTTACCATTTTATTGTTTATTATGATCTGATACACTTGTTGTGGTCCCATCATATATTTAGATTCACACACATATTGCACTTCCTCAATTATCGGTAAACCTCAACAAGATACCACAACATATTATCGGTAAACCTCAACAAGATACCACAACATGCATGTTGAGACTCCTGAGATAATTTTAAATGTCATATCCCCTAAATAGACCTCTAGCATCTTCCCTATTTGCTTTTGAGAGATTTTAGCCATTTTTACAGTAGCCTTCCTTCACAATTATAAAGGCATAACCTTGTAACAATTGAGTTTGAGTGGTGTTTCCTTACTTGTAGTGTGCCCAAAAGGACAATGGGACGTCTAACGGATCTTCAGGCCCACGAGTCATAAGTTGATCCGGAACAAAACAACCTCAGATGTAAAGAACTGCACACATCAGAGAGATTGACATTGATCAGATGGCTATTTTTCTAACCTCACATTTCTAAAAACCATACATGATTCTGAAAGTGTACTTTCAGACAACATAAGTTGTTCATAAGCGCATACTTCTAAATGGTATAAAATTTTCATTTTTTTTATAGATAAGTACATCCGAAGTCATTATAGAGTGGAGAAAGTTTCTCCCTATTGATCCTTGTCCTTTCTACACTCTTTAGATTAAATATTAGTTTTGGTAATTTAGTTGTCATTAATAGCTTGGAAAGAAAGGGTTGCTTTCCTCACATAAAGGGGCAAATCCCACACTAAAAAAAATTAATTATCTGCATAAGTCAACCACATCACCGAATTTTTTCTACAGGTCACAATCACCGTGAATTTTCTTAAATGCATGTTGTTTACATTTTGTATTACATCCTTCATTGAGTCTTATACTTACATATTCAACGTTGTTGTTGCAGGAATTTTAGTTCTATGTTCTCTCAGAATGCCTTCCTTGTTTATTATCCTCCATATTCTTCAATTCATAATCCTCTTGAAACTGATTCAGATACCTTTATATTTAAGCACAAATGAAGGTTGTGAGAATCTGTTTAATTGTGGAACTATAAAACAAATTGGTTTTCCTTTCTGGGGAGGGGATCGACCAAAAGAGTGTGGCCACCCTTTGCTGAATCTCACTTGTATAAACAACATCAGCTATATAACACTCAATGAGGTCAAATATCATGTTTTAGAAGCCAACCCTGATGAACATACTTTGAGAATCACCAAAGAGGACTATTTGCAAGGACTATGTCCAACAGAACTTGTCAACACAACATTAAACACTGACCTCTTTGTTTATGGTCCTGACTACAATAATCTTGCACTCTTCTATGGTTGTCCACCTTCAATTACTTCCCCTTTGAACAGGCGCTTTCCATGTCATTCAAATGGATATTCTGATGAATATGTTTATACTTGGTTTGGGTCAAATTTTGATCCTCAAGCTTTTTCATGCCGTGAAAGTATGGTTGTTCCAGTCTTGAATTCGTTGATTGCTGTTCGTGATTTGACTAGAATACAAAGTGCAATCGGAGGTGGATTTGTGGTGAAATGGGTAGCTGGTATTGATGATTGTGTGAAGTGTCAAAAATTAGGTGGAATTTGTGGCTATAACTGGATTTCAAGGCAAACAACCTGTTCCTGCGGAGGCCAACGTTGTTCTAATGAACCCCCACAGTCTCAAGAATCTCCATCTTCAGGTATGTCTAAAGATTTTTGCTAAATGCTATTTGCATTTTCTGTTCTCTATAAAATGATTATCTATATGAACAATTAATTAACTTGCATTACATTATAGTTTACTCAGGGATTTGGATTTTCCGCCGTTGGAAAATCCCATTTGCCACAGCCACGCATTGCGAAGCGTGTGATTAAAGATCGAATGGCTCATATTTCAACTGCATAATTAGAGTAAGAAAAGATGATTGAAATTTGTGCCGTTTGATCTTGATCGGATGCTCTGCAATGTGTGACGGTATGCGAGATTTCCCAACGGATGGGAATCCCGATCCTTTTATTTAGTCCTTAATCGTAAACAGTAACTGTTATTTAGTGCCAAATCCACTTGTTTTGTTTATTGAGATTGACTTAATGCCAACATAAAGTTGTTTATCAGTTGGCTAATTCAAAGTATAATTTAATGTTATCCCTTTAGATTTTGGCTTGTGTAGTTTTGAAACTAAAGACTTCTTGTTAAAATGACATCTCAATTCTCAAGGACTTTAATAGTTGAATTAGTCTAAAGATCTGAACACAGTTAGGCTATATATGTTTAGAATTTTTTAGAGAAAATGAAATTATACTGAGATAAAATTGCGAGGAAATTGATGGAATAGATTTTTTTTTTTTCACACTTGCCCTCCCACGTTGTGATGTCAAGGCATTCCACAATTGTCTTGTAGTACCTCATTTTTCTCTCAAACATGAGAAATGAATGGTAAACTTACCCGTTAATTACGTGGTTGAAAATTCTATTTCTTATGGGGTAACCTATTTCCTCAAAATTTTGAAAGTGTCATTGATGTTAAAGTGAGAAAATGCGTACATCATTTATGAAAAAAGTCATCTTGACTAATTATAATGCTTGCGAAGTCTTAAATTGTATGAAAGAAACCTAATTAGTTAGCTTCTTAGTCTTCTTTTTTTAATAATATATTCAATTTTCATCCATTTCTAATGAACCCATACTCTATGTATTACTACATGACTTTTGGTCCTTTCTGGATATTATTCATTTTTAATTTATGGATGTGTGAGTGATTGTGCATCAATACTTAAGTTGGACATTAGAAGTAGAAATTCACGGTCCTTTTTTGTTGTAACGTACGAGATAATAACATGATCATGTCAATCTGAGAAAAATAAGAGAAAATAAATATAGGTGTTTCACAACTCAAATCATACACTTCGTCCTTGTTTTCTTTTGTTTTTGTCAAACCAACATCAATCAAGTCATTATGTCAGTCGTGAGAAGTTGTGAGAATGAAAAGGGTCGTGAGTTTCTACTGCACTGTCATCCATCTATGTTGATGTTTTGAATAATTTTTAAATACCAGTCCTATCTACCAAGGTGGGACCATGGAATAGAACTTGGATGCACGAATAATTTTTCTGGTCAAATGCTATATACATGGTCACTCTATATAAAAGATGTCATTCTCTAGATGCTAGACATGAATGTACTCTGCCCTCCTTTCACGGCATGAATATTACTTACATGGTTCATTAATTACTGCTAGATTTTTTTGTTGCGGTCAATAAAATTGAAAATTTGTGTTTTGTTGTTTTTCCCGAAAATATATTTCCTTTTCTTGGTTAAAGAAAGTATGTAGTCAATAAGATTAATTTGCTTGCATATCTATTTTGGATTAAATATATTTGTGTGGTTTTCCTTCTTTTATTTAACTATTTAACTATCAAATGGGGTCCCATATTATGATCTCATCAAATGTGAATTGGTCGGATACTGCTATTTTGGTTGAAGTAGTCCTAGCTCTTGTTGTCTTGTCTTGTAATTAAGTGGAAGATTTTATTTTCATATACTCCTTAGTGGCCATCCTCGCAATTTACATTTTGGGAGAAAATTAGCCCTTCCCGTCAATAGAAAAATAGAAAATACTTGTACCAACAAAGAAAAATAGAAAATAGGTCATGTTGTCTTTTTAATTTCTTTTCTCCATATTTAGTTAATGAAAAATAAAAAGTGGTGATTTTTTGTTTGTTTTAGTAAATTGAAGTTTAGAATCAATCACATTTGTCTAAGTTGAGTTTTAGGGTAGACCACCTAAGTGGACCACATTTCAAAATGAGAAACATATTTGGCTTAATGACGTGTTTAGTCCTTGCAATTAGGCGTCATTTAAAAATTAGTCCCTGTAATTGCTAATCCTGGCAATTTACCCTTGCATTTGTTAATCATTTAAAATTTCGTCCCTTAACCCACTTAATGACTACCACGTCATCAAATTCGTCCTCAATCAGCAAAAGTTGGTGTGAAAGGACCAAAATACCCTCGAGACTTTTAGACAAATGCAAAATTACAAAAATACCCTCGAGGCTTTCATCATTCTTCATCTCTTCAACTTAATGCTTCATATCAATATTCATATCTTCATCTATTCATTTCATGATTAATTAAACCTTCATTTCTTCATATTAATTTTTGTTTTTAATGGTAAATTTATTAATACTACACCAACAGTGAGTAAATATATCAAGCTTGTAAAAGGAAAAGGTTGTAAACAACTACACCAAGCTCTTCCTTTCTTGTCTTAATTTTCTTCAGCTCTTTTTCCTTCAATCTTCCACTGCCTTTATTATTGCTATTCATGGCAGTACAAAATTGTCTCTTATTTGCTTAGGAGACTCCTAACAATCTACCATCTTTTGATAAGTTTATTAGGAGAGAGAACCCATTGATTTATAAGTTTGCTTTTTATGTGAAGTTTCTAAAGTGAAACTCCTGAGCATCTCCAATGGGGGGTCCTTACTTAACAAGGACCACTCCCCGTTAAGGACCCTCCATTGGAGGAAGAAAAATTGAGTCCCCGTTAAGGAACGGACAACTATATAAGGACTCTCTCTCTCCTGAGTAACTAACGGGTCCCACGTTTAAAAAAGTAATAAAATGTGTACTACTTGGTCCCACTTGCATAAAGAAGTAATAAAATGTGTACTACTTGGTCCCACTTGCATAAAGAAGTAATAAAATGTGTACTACTTGGTCCCACTTGTAAAAATGAGTAATAGATAAATTATTTTTGTTTAATATGTAAAGATAGTGGGACATATTTAAATACTTTTCATTGGAGTCCTTATTAGTGTATTGCCATTGGAGTCATTGAGTCCTTAATAGGTACTTTTATTAAAAAATTATAAATAAGTGATGTGTCACGTGGGGTCCATTTAAGGAGTCCTTGTTAGGGAACTACCATTGTGGATGCTCATCTACCATCTTTTGAGAGTCAGCATCCTCGTCGACTTTCACTTCGTAACAATGTACCGCCGTCCTCATTTGCTTTCACTTCACCACGTCGGACCACCGTGATTTTGGATAAAACTACACTAAAGAACTTAAACAAAATCACAATGTCACACCGCTCATCCAAATATACACGTATAGTGTGATTGGATGCACATTTTATACATTTTTGCTTTCAAATGCTTTTCTACTATGGAATTTGCAAGGCAACAAATTAGATAGTTCATCTAACATGCGTCAATACCATGGAAAGATTTGTTTCCAAACAAATGCTTAGTAGCACATTACTCAACTTTATCTCATTAGGATCTTACATCGATCAGAATCTTTTGGAGATGAAAGTCCCAATGCTAGAGCATATGACTAAAGAGAGAGTCCAATATATGAAAATCGTTAAACTTATAAACATCAATCTTTTTAGAGGAGATTCTTCGATGTAGAACTCCTAACATATTTTTCGCTCTTGCTCTCGTGCATGTGGGTGATTTTCTTTTACTACTCGTTTGTTTCTTTTTTATAATTTTTTTAGATGAGTTTGATTTCAGAGGCTCACCAAAAACACTTAGTAGAGATGATACTTACAGATTACTCAAAAAACCTCATACTGGCTTATTTGCCGATGCCATCCTTGCACTTCAGTTCCTACATGAATAAGTTATTATTATTTCATTTCCATTGTACACATTTATTTTATGAAATGAAAACATATAATAGAGATATTTTTCCCATAAAACATGTGAAGTTTCGGAATTACATTTGTCTGCGCACCTTTTCACATTTGTCTCTTTTTTGACAATTGTGTTGTATTTGTTTTTTCTTTTTGTCTTGTATTTGATTTGATAACTAGGAATCTAGCAAAACTATATGTTGTTACATAAAATATGAAGCACTCAAATAAAATAAATCCACCGAAGTCTATACTTTGTTAGTTTAATCCTGTAAATATATAAAATATGTATTATATTATAATGATATATAAATATATATATATGAAGACTTGATAAGATATTTAAGGAAGTAAACACGTATTCCACGCCCTTAATATATTTCTGAAGTGATTAATATAAAGGTGGTCAACAAATGACTACTACTACCCTTCTGGAAGCATGTAACTTTGAAATATATATAATACTGGTCCAGTGGTGTGTAAACAACATTACATTATACGACTACGGTTAGCTGAGGTAATTAATTCTGCATTTGCCGTTACCCTCAAGCTTCCTAGAAACATCAAACAAAAAACTCTTGAATTTTAAAATTTCCACCCATTGAAAGTGAAACACGATTAAGTTATTATTGAATATAATCATCTACGCGTAGTTTGTTCATTTCAGTCTTTGATTTATATCTCCTTTCCCTCTTTCTCACTTAAACTAAACCTATTCTTTCTTCCTTTGGCTGCAAGAATGAAACCTCATTCATCTTCTTTTCACTTTTTCTCCTTCACACTTTTGATGATCTTGATCATCAATATTGGTACGTGTTTATGCCAAGATGATGACAAATACACGAATTGTAACACTGCTTTTAAATGCGGAAACAACATCCCAGACCTCAAGTATCCATTCTGGGGAGATAACAGAGAAGAATATTGTGGTGGTGTTAATGATCCTAATACGAAGCTCACATGCGACGACGGAAGTGTCTTAAAGATAACCATCAATGATGTTAACTACCGTATTCAAGACTGGGACGATACAACACAGAAACTCTCAGTTATTAGAGACGATTACTCAAGTGGTGATGTTTGTGCTTTGACGGATGATTCCAAGAACAGCACATTCGATAACACTCAATTTCAACAATATGGTGATGTTGCTAACGTGACACTGTTATACGGTTGCAGTGTTGCAACTGGGAATCTGCCAAATCTGTTTCGTAGCATTAACTGTGACAGAGGTGATATTCAATCTGTTGTATACACTGTGTCTTATTCTGTTTCGTACTCTGCCTTCTGTACTCCGACTCTTATTGTTGTGATTCCAATTTCGGGAGCCCATGCTGCACAACTTGGTTTTGGAAATGGAATAGTCAACGATTTGTTAAAAGATGGTTTTGATTTGAAATGGAACGGAAGCTATGGGGAATGTAAGGGATGCGTTGATTCTGGTGGAGCGTGTGGGAATGATGGAGGAAGTGAATTTAGATGTTTCTGCAAAAATGGAGCTCATACAACTTCATGCACTTCACCAATGGCCTCAAGTATGTCAACAATATCACTTTCTCTTAACTCTTATCTTATTTTCTTTGATAACTGTAGTGTTTAACCGTTTAAGTGAGTTGGGTTGCGACATATATTACTTACTAAGGATTTAACACATTATCTACAAACAATTATCACATCAGTAACGAGATAATTTATATCTTCGTAGAATGTGAGCTAAATCCTTAGACCTTAACAACTAAATTATGTTTTGTTGGATTTCTCCTACTCTAACGGGAGCCTTGGTGCACACACCGTAAAGTTCTTGTCACGTGACATGTTCAAATCCTTGAAACAACTCCTTGTGTAAAAAACAAGGGAAGGCTATTGCGTACAATTGTGATGGGACCCCTTTTAAGACTAAGTGTATGCGAAAATTTTAATACACCGAACTTTCTTTTTTGGTAAGGTTGTTGCGTACAATATACCAAAAATGGTGGTTGTGTATACGATAGCTTTAGTACACCGAACTTCTTTTTTTCCCTCCTACTCTAATACATCCTCCCGTCACAATTATAAGCAAAAATCAACATTTAAAATTCATTCATTAAATGATGTATATAATCATCGGTTTGTTTCTACAACCAGTAAGATCACAATTTTGCCTCTTATCTTTTTTTTTTTTTTTAGACACAATAGTTTATATGATATAAATTTAGAAACACAACCCAAGTAATTTATAGCTATATTTTATATAATTGATGTTTCCCATAAAACAAAATATGAACAAATCTGTAATTTTCATCAATTCAATTGTTACTAATTTTCCACCATCTAGCAATTACCTCCATTTCTTATGCTAGTTCCTCTAACCTCTATGATCCTCCTTTATCTATTGAGTAACTATTGATTAATGAAATGAACTAGTATGTCTTTCCCTAGAACTAGACTGCGTCAAGGATTGCTTGCAAGTTGCTATTGAAAGGAGTTGTTTGACCTTTTAGGATACGTACAAGTTCTCCTCTTTGACCATTTCCTTCAGTTTTTACCAAACCTTTTTACAGCGCCTAGAGTTTTACTCGGTCCAATTCCAAGCTTTAGTAATTGTTTTATTTGGATTATTAGGTAAGCCTGATTTTGGCACCATCTGTATCAAATAAACTCCGTTGCTACTTTTATTTATTTTTGGTTGAAAGTTGAAACATGTCAATGTCCCACCACCACCACTTTTGACTTTTGATTAATTCAAGAACCATAAGTATTGATTAGGCTTGAGTAGTTTAGAGTAGTTAGCCATCTATTTGGTAATTTCTAAACTAAACTATTTCACACCAACCTTTCAACTCTTAAAATTTCTCTCATTTCTACTAGTGTTAGGTAAAGTAGTGTACTAATTTCCTACAAAAAAAAAAAAAAATTAAAATATAGATATTAATATAGGTGACCTAAATTTTCATTTGCATCAACTTTACTAGGGGACTTTAAAACTCATCAACTTCACATCAACTTGGCAAAATCCTATTTCAGTGTCAAAATACTCTCTGAATCTTTTCTTCCTAAAGATGCAACTTCTTCATCAAAGCATCTTTTTCTCATTCTTGATCACAACCATAATCCAAATTCAACTCCCAACATCATCTTGTGCTGATAATTTGCAGCAGTACAAAAAATGCAGTTCTTTATTTGATTGTGCAAATCTTAAAAACTTGAGGTATCCTTTCTGGGGATCAACTAGACCACAATATTGTGGCCACCCTTCTTTTGAGCTACAATGCAAAGATGAATTTGCAAGCATAACCATTATGTCTGAGAGTTATAGAATTCTCGAAGTCAGTGATTCTAATCATAGACTCAAAGTTGTTAGAATTGATTATTGGAACAATGTTTGTCCCACCAATCTTAAGAACACAACTTTAGATTGCACTTTCTTCGATTATGGTTCGGATTCTCATAACTTGACACTCTACTATGGTTGTCCTTACACTCCATTTCCTATACCAGATGGTTTTTCACCTCAGTTTAATTGTAGTATGAATGGAACTCAAATGGTTAACTATTTTATGTTGGAGAGCATTGTTGATAATGCCGAGAGTTCGGATTCGTTTAGTGAAACGTTAGGGACGTGCAAATCTAGAGTGGTTATTCCAATTTTGGAGTCAGAAGCTGAAAGGGTCGCGACAAATTCAAGTGTGGAAAATTTAAAGTATGTTATTAATAATGGTTTTGGGGTGGAGTGGAATGCAAATAATAGTTTGTGTCATGAGTGTCAAAACTCTGGTGGACACTGTGGTTATGAGTCAAGTTCAAGGGAATTCACTTGCTTTTGCAAGGATGGATCCTTTCCACATTCATGTACATCAGGTAATTTGACATTTCTGCTAAAAATGAAAAATGGGAAGTACCCCTTCTAGCAGTTGTTCGGATTTTGATCTCTCTTTTAAGATATAGGAAACCAAAAAACTTTGGGATTTAAATGGAAGAGATTTGATACATAAACTGACATAATTTTAAGACGTGTGAATGAGATAATTAGAAGGTTAAATTTTTTTATTATTGCTAGACATTGGTTGGAGGTGGATAGAAAGGAAACTCTAATGCAGTATTTGAGTTCCATGGCATTTCTGTTTTAGTTTCTTCTATACCTGTGTATCATATCCTAGATACATAAACCCATGTCAATTAGTTTAGTACATAGTTATTGTTTTTTTAAGAAAAAACTCACAAATTGGGGTGGTAAAGAAATCAACTATTCTAATCAAAACTCTTAGAATTTGGGTAGGAACTTATCAGTTCTACAAAACCAGCTGATAGGGTGAGAGATGCTTCCAACCATAAACACATTTTAGGTTATATCTCATTTAATGCAGGACTTTTAACACACCTCTCATGTCTAAGATTGGATAACTGCAGCATGATCCGAGCGGCTCAATAACATTAACGGATGATCCAAAAATCTTTTTTTGAAGCGGATGATCCAAAAATCTTAAATAGACTTTTATACCATCTTAACATTTAGGTTGGACCGACCTAACTCAATCCAGATGATAATTTGGAACATACAAATGGAATGGATTTGGGAAAGTTAATCATAATGATTATAGTTAATTCCATTTGTGCTCTTCCTCTTCCTTTTTCTGATAATGAAACTTTACAATTGATGACATATATTAAAATCTCCAAATATTCAATCTCTAAAACTAAACTCAATTGCCACAGTCATTGAACATGTTCCACTATTCCTGTCAAATGATGTCACTACATGTATTTGTTCAATTTAACAAATATAACCAAGTCCAACTAACCCATCTTCCCTTTCTCTCCAGAAAAATACAAATAAAAAATCAAGCAGACACTTTCACCACCTGAACCTGCCAAAACTTCCAAACCATGTGTTCCATATTGACCAATACCTTTCAACCATATAGTTCTAGATTTTGAACAGCCTCCATTCAAACAAATTAGAAACTGTTACTTGATCATAAAATACTATACCTTTCAATTTCACATACTATATCACCATCCAATTGTTTTAAAACAATACAAACAGGACAAAAAGATGAATAGAAAAAGGCTCATTTGGCTGCTAAATAATGCTTAAAAAATCTCAGTTTATAGATTATATATTGTTCACATGACATCAAAGTCCAAGTCAACAAAACTCATCTTCATGTTTTCTATTCTTTATTTTTTTTTCTTTAGTCCAAACTATTAGATAATTATTATCTCATTATAATACTAACCCAACAAGTAATAAAACAACTCTTCTATGCTTGCAAATTTCAACAAAACCAAATTAAGGAAGCAAAACTATGTTGTCCTTGTCCCTCTCTTCTCCCATCACCACCTTCATCATCTTCTTCATCTTCTATCTCCACCATACGACTTCTTTACCCTCTCATGCATCACTCTCTAGCTGCAACAACACCACCTTCAACTGTGGCACCATAACGAACCTTTCCTACCCTTTCACCGGTGGTGACCGTCCTTCCTACTGTGGGCCACCACAGTTTCACCTAAACTGCCAAAACGGTTTTCCAGAGTTGAAAATTTCCCCAGTGAGTTATCGAGTTCTTCATATCAATTCATTGTCTCATTCTCTCACCTTAGCAAGATTAGACCTTTGGAATGAAACGTGCACCCATCATTATGTTAACTCAACTTTCGATGGAACTAGCTTTAGCTACGGTTCAGGAAACCGTAACCTTACTTTATTTTATGGGTGCAAACCCACTTCAGAATTCACCAAAGCACCACAAAATTTGTTTTACTGTGAGAGTAATGGTTATAAGAACAATTCATATACTTTGATTGGTCCATTTCCTTATGACCCAGTTCTTAGACTGGCTCAATGTGATGAAGGTGTTGGGGTGCCAATTCTTGAAGAGCAAGCTACTAGGTTTGTAGGAAATCGTTCTTTGCTTAGAGAGGTTTTGATGAAAGGGTTTAACGTGAATTATAACAACCCTTTTGAGAATGATTGTTTTGAGTGTATTAGTTCTGGTGGCCAACAATGTGGGTTTGATTCTGATGAAAATGAACATATTTGTATTTGTGGTAATGGGTTGTGTCCTTCAGGTATTTTAGCTTTTCTTTTGGTTAACTCTTGCATTTGGTGTTTGTTGATGATTCTTATTTCATGTAGAACTAATGACTTTAAGCATGATTTAAATTGTGGTTGTAGCTGTGATTGCATAGCGATTTTTATATGGCAAAAATTGCAGATAAATATATCTTAAGCAACCACTCGTGATGTCGGTGCTGAGACCTCTAAAATCTTTATCTTGAAGTAGTATACTGCAATTTAAAACCACAGTGTTAACGATGATTAGTTGGAATAACAAAAACTTAAGATGTTTTATTGTTATTGGAACAACGGAAGATGAGACTTGCCCGCTAATTTTTTTCCACCCCTTTTCTATCCATGTCGTATTCTTTGTTCTGACATCATTTTTTTATGTTGCAGGTAGTAGCTCTACCAATGGCGCTCTAATAGGTAATTTACATTTTCCTAATAGATGGATTGAATTTGGTTTGGACCTTAGAAGTAAAATTTTACTAATGTCTAGCATTATCTTCAGGCGGCGTAGTTGGAGGAGTTGCAGCTGTTTGCCTCCTTGGCTTTGTTGCATGCTTTTTGGTGCGGCGAAGGAGGAAAAATGCCAAGAAATCAATAAGCAATGACCAATTCATGCCTCCTTCAAGCACTACCTCAGGCACAAACACCGGCACTCTAACCTCCACTACTAATTCGTCTCAGAGTATTCCTTCTTACCCCTCTTCTAAGTCCACTACAATGCCGAAGAGTTTCTACTTTGGTGTCCAGGTATTTACCTATGAAGAACTAGAAGAAGCTACCAACAATTTCCACACTTCTAAAGAACTTGGAGAAGGAGGTTTCGGCACTGTTTACAAAGGTAATTAACAATAAAATTTCCACTTTCCAATATACATTTCTCACAGAATTGCTTTCCCTTAGTTTTCTTATAAACTATATATCCTCTGATTGTTGATCAGGTGATCTCAAAGATGGACGCGTGGTTGCAGTGAAACGCCATTACGAAAGCAATTTTAAACGTGTGGCGCAATTCATGAATGAAGTTGAGATTCTAGCACGCTTAAGGCATAAGAACCTGGTGACACTCTATGGATGTACCTCCAAACATAGCAGAGAGCTTCTCCTTGTTTATGAATACATATCAAATGGAACAGTAGCTGATCATCTTCATGGGGACCGATCAAGCTCCTGTTTGCTTCCTTGGTCTGTAAGATTGGACATTGCATTAGAAACAGCTGAGGCACTAGCCTATCTCCATGCATCGGATGTCATGCACCGTGATGTTAAATCCAATAACATTCTCCTAGACGAAAAATTCCATGTTAAGGTTGCTGATTTCGGTCTTTCAAGGTTGTTTCCTAACGATGTCACGCATGTATCAACTGCACCACAAGGAACACCTGGTTATGTTGATCCTGAGTATTATCAGTGTTACCAACTCACTGACAAAAGTGATGTTTATAGCTTTGGCGTAGTCTTGGTCGAGCTTATATCATCATTACAAGCCGTGGATATTACCAGGCATCGCAATGATGTGAACTTGGCTAACATGGCCATCAATAAAATTCAGAGCCAAGAATTGTATGATTTGGTTGATCCTAATCTTGGATATGAAAAAGACAATTCTGTGAAGAGGATGACAACAGCAGTGGCTGAATTGGCATTTAGGTGTTTGCAGCAACAAAGAGACTTGAGACCTTCAATGGATGAGATTGTGGAGATATTGCGAGCAATCAAGAGTGACGAACCCGAATCACAGGAATCGAAAGTATTGGATGTTGTTGTTAGAACAGATGAGCTTGTACTTCTGAAGAAGGGTCCTTACCCAACTTCACCAGATTCTGTGGCCGACAAATGGGTTAGCGGCTCTTCTACATCTACTTCTTCATAGGTTTTAAGATTTCATTTTTCTTTTGGTGAGGACTTAGATTTTTAGATGGTAAAAAGTAAAACTACTCTACTGGTTTCAATGAGCTAGTTCAGAAGTCATTTTGGCCTTCAAATATCTTTTCTTCTAAAAGCTTATGTGTTTTTACAGTATTATTTTTTGCATGTATGCTAATAGTATTACTATTAGTAGCTGTCTCAGAGTTAGAAATAATATAAACTTTCAGTGTAAATATTCCAATATTTTAGTTGGTTTGATGTATTTGAAATATATATACATAGTAATTTAATTGTTACTCTAAACTTTTTGTTATAACATATACACATGTTAGGATTTAAATGAAAGGACTATAGGAAAATAATAAACTGAGTACATACAACAGCTGAATTTTCATTATCTTATTGCAGACGAGGGGGATGCTAAGATGACGAGGTTAACCACACATGTGAATGGCCAGAGTTGTAGGTCAGGATTCAGATATACTTTTGCAGGTGAATTTTGTAAGATACTGTAAATGATACATATCCACATACATCAAGTGGTGAATATTTAGGTCATGTTATTCAGCAGTTGTACTAATTATTACTAAACAACACAGAGGCTCCTTGCTGATCATAATTAGTTGAAATAGTTGTTAATATGATTATATAATTTTGTTAGTAGGAAAAATGATTATATAAGTTTGTTAGTTGAAATAGCTGTTAATATGATTATTCCGCTCATGTTTGAGGAATGTTATCGACACTTGCTTTTGAACACTCTCTTATTGGTTTAAATTATTGCGGGTCTATACTTTAGAAATAGAATCCAAACAAAGTGGTGGAATATACTCCCTCCGTTTCAAAATGAGTGTCGCTTTAGGCTTTGGCACACAGATTAAGAAATAGAATGAAATAATCATTGGATATAACGCTTTTACTAAACTGCCCTTACTTTATAAGAAAAAGACAAAATTAAAGTTGCATTGAAAATTGTGTGAGAGAAAAGTTGGAGAGGGTAAAGTTGGAAGAAAAAAATTAAAGTTGTATTGGAAATGTAAAGCGACACTCATTTTGAAACAAATTTTTTTGGCTAAAGCGACACTCATTTTGAAACGGAGGGAGTACATTGATTTCATCCAATAAAAGAATGAGTGTTAAATTAAAATTATAGGCAAGTTGTCACGTTATACTTCTTCAATAGTTTAAAATTTGAATCCCCAACTTTCAATGTAGAAATGAAACTCTTAATCCATACACCATATAATATAACCTCAAAACAAGATGCAAACTCATTATTCGTTGTGGAGTTAGAAATCAAATGTTTGCTTTGCGTTTCTCCAAGAAACAATCGATGTGATTGGCATGAAAATGCAACTCGGTGTTTATTTTTTTGAATCAACAAAACCAACAAATTTTGATCCATAGTATACAATGAACACCATATTCATGTTTATCTTCCAGTCGCATCAATCAAAGACTTACTTGAGCGTTTGAGTGCGAAAACCCATACATTTGTCATCATTCGGTGCACTTCCACCATTCCAACTTTCATTCTAGATCAAACTTAGATAAAATAGTAGCAATTTTTCTGCAAGTTACACAAACTTGACCGTTTTCAGATATCAGAACCTGAAATTTGTTGGGTTATTGAGGGAAGCTCGGAGGACCGTCCACTTAGAGGTTAGAACAACCACACAAGTGCATTTGTTTTTGTCTTATCTCTTAAAAATCAGCATATTCCTTATCCTTTCCCGTACCGACAATCATTGGTGATTCATCAAACTTCATCTCTAAGGTTCACCATTGATGAACCCACATTGTTGCAATTGTACCACACGTACCGGCAGTCCTACAACGATGCATCTCCTGCCTCTAATGATGCATCTTTGTCCAGCTTCGCATCAAACACGTAACTTGTCCATACAACCAACCATAAGCATCAATTGTTCCAAATAACTAATTAACAACTAAATTAAAACAAATTCATAAAATCCTAAGTAGACACAAAATTCATAAAATCCTAAGTAGACACAAATTATAAGATTTAGGATTTAGGTCATGCAACCACTCAAGAGATCATTTAAATTTTGGGGATAATTCAAATGTAATAACCAACATTTTTATGATTACCAGTAGTTGATAAGTTAACTTATAGCTAATATGTAACGTCCAATTTAGTAGTTTTAATCATCGAACGTTAGCAGAAAATATCAAGAATAATTGTGGAGAAATAGGTGAAAAATTAATTATAAACTGTTTGATAAACAAACTTCTGAAAATTTCATAAATAATTAAAATACTAAAATCCGTGCATTTAATAACTACTACCAAAATAAGAAAACTATATATATATAATATATATATATATATATGTGTGTGTGTGTGTGTCTATATATATATATATATATATATATATATATTGTCTACTAATTTCCAAACTATCAACCTAACCTAATGAAGTGATATGCTTCTAAAATATCAAACCCCACAACTTTCGACGTTATTAGTTGTCTTCGTCTTAGTCTCTAAATCTGAAAACAACACTTCTATAAGATACAAAATCTCAGTGAATAATACACACAAGTTTAAAAATGAGTTAGCTATTTTGAATTTGTAGTGTTTGATAAAATTAACGGTTGAACTAACTTATAAATATGAAAGAGCAAACAAATTATTTCATTAATATTTAATTTTTTCCAATTAAGATTGCAAGTGTAAAATAGAAATGAAATACGATAAGTTATAAACAACTTAAGTTATCTTATAAAAAAAATACTATAAGTCAATAAAAAAAATTATAAACTCGTAAGAATATGACGAATATCACACATATAATTTTTAATCAAATGCAATGAACTTATATGACATAAGTTATAAACTCAAAAAAAAAATTCTTGCCAAACATAGCTTAAACATAGTTCCTCCCATTATGTGATGTACTCCTAGTAGTATGTAGAAAGTAGTAGGACTAGAGTAGGAGATAGGGGCAAGAGAAGAAAAGACAGCTTTAATATTCCCCCGATAATACTCAATCCAATCATTCTATTCTCATTCTACTTTCTAATTCCAAACACAATCCTTCTCAGATCTAACCTTCATCTCTCTTCACAAATAAAACAAAAATCCCCAAATTCATTCAATTCTATCCCTAAATGCACAAATTCAAGCTCTTAGCTACACAATGCGCCATCGCCAACAGCCCCACACGCAGTCCAACCACCAGTCCCGTCATCCACCTCCGCCGCCGTAAAACCCTCCGCATGTTCCTCACTCGTCCTCACGACCGCCGCCGCTTTCATCCTCCTCCCATAGATCCACCTCCTCCTTCCTCCGATGAAGTCAAAGTCCGCCACAAGCTTAAAGACCTCTTCGTCTCCTCGCCTTCTCCGCCGTCTCCGCCGACAATTCTACAAGACGAGAAGAACATCTCCCAACAGCAGCAGCAGAATTACGATCAGAAAGATAGCTCCGCCGTCGATGTCCGATTCCGAACTGGATCTCCCTTCCGTCGATCTTCCGCCGTTGCGGCTCTTCGGCCGGTGTCATCGGCGTTTCGTTACAGGTTACTGAGAAGAGCGTGGCGGCCGGTATTGTTCACTATTCCTGAGTAACGGTTACAGTTTCCCTCTACTGTGATAACTGTACGGTTCAATTCAGATTATTTTTTTTTAATTTTTTTTTTTTGGAGAAATAGTAATAGTGAAAAATTATTAATAATCGCGTTTAGTTGTAACCAAATGAATAAATAACCATTAGGTTTTGCTGCTAACGTGCGCGGAAACGTTTCTGGTAAAAAGTTAACGAAACTAACGTTTGGCGGAAATGGAGGCGCTTTAATAATGTCCGACGTCGTTTAATGGGGTCAAAGTATTTGGTTAAATAGAAGAATTTATTAATGAATAGAAGAAATGTACTGATTGATAAAGTGATTGATAAAGTGAATAGTTGGTAGGATTAGAATAATGGTTTATGAGTTTTCTTGTTGGAATTGGATTGTGCTGTGTTGGAATCGATGATGCCTTACAAGATTGTCTCTATTATTCAAGTTATAGTTTTGTATTGACACACCGCTTATTAGACTTAAGATACTTGGAGTGTGTTTGGTTGTATGGTTGACATTTGACATAATTGGTTTTGATAAAAATGATTTTGGTAAAAGTGAATTGTGTTTGGATACATTTATATCAGTTGAATTATAAATTTGTGTGTGAAAATCAATTTTAGAATCAAAAGCTACAACTCATAGCTTTAAGAAGAATCAATTTTGGAGTCGGAATCAATTCTACTTGACACCAACCAAATATGTCAATATCTATTACACATCTCTGGAGTTAATTATGTTCCCCTATAATGGAAACCAAACATACACTTAGCAACACACACATGCTTATGTTTTCCTCTATTAATCAATTTTTTTATGTGGTTTTTTATTTGTGCCTATGTGCAATGTTTTCCCCTCATAGTTTAATCACTCGACTTAAAATAGAGTGATGGCACATTAAACTTGGATCTAGTGGCTGAACTAATTGCGCAGAGATTATGAAATGAAATTAATCTGTACTTAGGAATGTTTACACACTCTTCCGGTATGTTATAGAACCATGATTGGAACCAAAGAAAACAAAGCTTCAATCATTATTAGTTGAAAGGTAGCATTGCTTTTGTTGACAAGGTCAGAACCGTTGCTTAGGATAATGACAATCTACGTCAAGAGAGGGTTCACTGGTTCAGTATCCGTTTAAGACTTCAATAATCTAGTTGTATGTATGAAAATTGTTCGGTTGTTTTGTTTGCATTGTCTTGTACAAATCCTCTCATGAAGTGTAGATCACTGTGGTTCTAATTCCCTATTTATTTAAGGTGTTTTATGCAAGCCTACTATGTGCGTTATTGAATATAATTTCTCTCAAATATACTTTTTAGATTTTATTACACTTTATTCCTTCAAAAAAAAAAAAAGATTTTATTACACTTAAGGCTTAGGGTGATGTGAGATGATTTTAAATATCATAACTACGATCAAAGCCAAAATTGGAACAATGGTATACATTTCTTGTTATGACCAAAATAAGGGCAAAGGCTATGGTAGGAGACTTCCTTAGGTCTCCTACCGTAGGAGACTTGAACTTTTTTTTTGTTTGTTTACAAAATAGATGTGAGCCATTGGATATACTTAGAAGTATTTTAATGGTTGAGATTTGATTGTTTTGTCACCTCCAGGGATTCTAATTCTTAAACATATATATTGATTTCAAAAATACAAGGGGAAATAATCACTTTGGTCCTTGAACGAGTGACGAGTAGTCACAATAGTCCCTCAATATATCGAAATAGCAAAATAGTCCTTGTTGTGCACTTTGTTAGTCAAAATAGTCCTTGATATTAAAATATTTCGTTGATATTGTCATATTAGTCCTTCAATAGACTTACTTATTGTCATATTAGTCCTTATACGTACTTACTTATTATCATTTTAGTCCTTATATCAAAAGAGTTATTGTGAGTATTAAGGGGTTATTTAAGCTTTAGGGACTATTTTGACTAATAAAGTGGACAATCAGGGACTATTTTAAAATTTTGATACATTGAAGGACTATTGTGACTACTTGCTACACATTCAGGGACCAAAGTGACTATTACCCTAAAATACAATTTGATTTTTAAATCACAATTAACAAAGGGTATTTTTGGCATTGTTGGAAAAATTATTTGTAAATCCCAGAACCAATCTTGAATAACGTCTCGTGATTCTCGAAGATCAGGACCGGTTTGTTTGTGTTTTTGGCTGAGGAAGGAAGTAGAGGGTCTTTAGGATCGGGAGTTTCGGGAAGCAGCGGGAGAATCACCACCGCCGGTGGAGGGACAGTTTTTCTCCGACGGTTACTCCGTTTGTTGACGGAGTTATATTTGAGTGGTTTTTTCTGGATCCGTCGGGTTTTGAAAAAGCGTCGACGTCGGAGACGGTGCATATGGTTTAGGGGCGATAGGACGAAACCTTAACATGATTCTGTCCGCTTTGGACATTTCGAAAGCTAGCTTCCATGGTGATGTGTTTGAGTTTGTGTGTGAAGTGAAAAGATAAAAGAATTTACTAAAGATAGAGAAATTCAACGAAGACAAGTTAGAGAAAAAGAATAACTTAAAAGGAATGGTGGTGCAATGGAGATTATATCAATATGGTGTTCTTGGATCAAAACGGTGGAGCAAATGATGGTGTTCAAGGAAGATCAAGTGATGTTGCAACTGTAATCTAGATCTAAGTGGGAAAATAAAATTTTATTTAAGAGGAAATGTCAAGATTGCCCTGCATTTGTATGAATTACTTAAATGTAATTGACCTGCAACACTGTGTTATCAAAGTACAGTTACCTACAAACATAGGTCACTTTAGTTAGTAAAAAAAAAAATCAGTCTTTTATATAGTCTCCTACCGTAGGAGACCTATTCATGTCTCCTACCCTAAACGGCAAATAAGGGTATACTTTTCTTGTTGTACAGAACCCAAATCTTTCCCCCCGTTGTGAATCATAAATGGGCAGAGTTTTTGTACGAAACTATAACTATAATATAATAAGAGCATCTCCAATGGGGCTCCTTACTTAACAAGGACCAGTATCTGTTAAGGACCCTCCATTGGAGGAAGAAAAAATGAGTCCCTATTAAGCAACAAGTCACTATATATGGATTCTCTCTCCTGGACAACTAACGAGTCTCACATTTAAAAGAAGTAATAAAATATGTACTATTTGGTCCCATTTGCAAAAGAAGTAATAAATTATTTGTTTATTGATGTAAAGTTATGAGACCTATTTAAATTTTTCATTGCAATCCTTATTAGTGTATTGCCATTGGAGTCATTGAGTCCTTAATAGGTACTTTTATTAAAAAAAAAAAGGGAAATTACAATGACCTCCCCTGAGGTATGCTGAAATGTCACTCACACCCCCTCTATTTTGTAATATGACATAGACCTCCCTTGACTTTGATGCTGTTAACCCACTGTTACACAGAACTGATCAAAAAATGCTGAACTTTTAGCCTCTAACTAATTATTTGGAACGGTGAAAAAGAGTGAAAATCTAATCAATGCTTCCACAGTTTTCAGATTGTTATCCTCTCTTCCATTCCATACATGGTGATAGGAACTATTAAAAATTCAATTGCAGAGGAAAAAAATACGATTTTTTTATGATCGCAATACCTCAAATCTTCAAATTTCCTCTCTACGACTACAATTCTTAGATCCGCTCCGCCGTTTCAAGTTTTGTTTGGGATCCAAATTATTTTGTAGGATGACTTTTGATTGACCATCAATGATCATGCTTCTTGCTGCTATGCACATATAAGCGAATCTTAATATTTTTAATTGTCAGGTATTATGTTTTGGTTTTGTTGAAGTAATAGCCAAGATATCAATGAAGTTAGTGAAAGAAAAGAAAGAGGAATTTAAGAGATAGTAACTTCAGCAAAATATGAAAGAAAACTGGAAATTTCACATTTGTTAGTGTTAACAGATTATAGACACAATGAACATAAGAGGGAGGTATTCGTCACATGCAAGACTAAGTAGGGGAGGTTTATGTCATGTTTAAAAATAGAGGGGGTGTGAGTGACATTTCAACATTCCTTAGGGGAGGTCATTGTAATTTTCCCTTAAAAAAATTATAAATAAGTTATGTGCACATGTGGGGTCATATAAGGAGTCCTTATTAGTGGACTACCATTGTGGATGCTCTAGTTGGTCTTTTTCCTTTATGAAACAGTGCTCCATATAATTTTGACTACGTGGATTGTTCATTTTAAGAGCATCTTCAATCAGATTCTTACTTAACAAGGATCACTCATCGTTAAGTACTCTCCATTGAAAGAAGAAAAAATGAGTCCATATTAAGTAACAAACAACTATACAAGAACTTTCTCTCCTGGGCCACTAACGGGTCCCACATTTAATGACATATGTACTAGTTAGTCTCACTTGCAAAAGAAATAATGTTTTAATAAAATATGTAATCATTTTAAATAAGATGTAATTCATGCAAATTATTATTATTATTTTGTAACTAAGGAATGTAAAATTTGTAATGTTAATTTTTGTATTTTCAAATTATTAGAAAATGCAACAAATTTAAGTTCATACGAATAGATAAATATTTTATAATTTAATTTTTTTAAGGATTATAATTAAATATTATCAGGTAATTTATAATTTAATAAATAAATTATTTTTGTACAATGATGTAAAGTTGGTGAGACCTATTTAAGTATTTTTCATTGAAGTTCTTATTAGTGTATGATCATTGAAGTCATTGAGTACTTAATAAGTACTTTCATTAAAAAATTATAAATAAGTGATGCGTACACGTGAGATCCATTTAAGGAGTCTTTATTATTAGTGTACTATTATTGTGGATGCTCTAAGTTCTAATATTATTAGAAATGAGATGGTGTATGTTGAAATTCAATTGTGGGTATTTAATTTCACATAGGAATGAACCATAAATGAAAATACAAAGTGATGTGTGCGCCACGGGACACTTAACCTCATACCTATCACATGCTTAACTATCTTACCATATTAAGATTTGTAAGAAGACTAGATTGATTAATATTGTGCAAAATCTGATACTACTTTATAATAATGATAAAATAATAAGATTAGACACAAATGACGAAAGACAGAGATAATTTTCAATTACTACTCTTAATATTAATTTTTTTTGTTAATCTATGATTTATTTTAGAGGAAGTCAATGTAAGATATTGATACCTTATTTTATTTTTCTTAAAAAATATCTGGCCTATTTTATTTTATTTTTTATTTTTTTTACAATATATCTGACCTATTCTTGATTATACTATCATTTAGTTAGTACCATATTATTCTTGATTTTATAATTAAAATTTAGGAGTCTAGTCAAGTTTGGACCATTCTAACGTTCTACTATTTGCTAAAAAAGTCAAGTTTGGACTATTTTATGCTTCCCGACAATATAATTAAATCAAAGAAAAATATACCAAAAAAATAAAATCGGTTGCTCTAAACTTTTGGTCAAAGCAAGCAATTAAGTGTTTTTTTTTTCTTTGACAATGTATCTTTTGTAGTTCAATTTTCAAGTCTTAATCATAAATCAAGATTTCAACACGAGGCAAAAGAAAAATGAAAAGTAGAAGTCCTCGGTTGCCTATGACTACCTCATTCCTTAAATATAGAAGACTCTTTTAGCCAAATCAATCTTGAACTAAAATAAAGTTGGTAGTAGTATAAAATTTGTTTGTAATAATCGTTGTTTTTACAATTATATCTTTTAGGATAGAGAGTTAGATTATATTTTCAACATATTTAGTTTTGATTGATGAAAAAGTTGTAAAATAGATAAGGGTATATTGGTAAAGAAATAATTAATGTAGTTAAAAATAACAAAAATGTCTTATAAAAAGAGACAAATTTCTTTCTTATCTTTTGTAGTTCAATTTTCAAGTCTTAATCATAAATCAAGATTTCAACACGAGGCAAAAGAAAAATGAAAAGTAGAAGTCCTCGGTTGCCTATTACTACCTCATTCCTTAAATATAGAAGACTCTTTTAGCCAAATCAATCTTGAACTAAAATAAAGTTGGTAGTAGTATAAAATTTGTTTGTAATAATCGTTGTTTTTACAATTATATCTTTTAGGATAGAGAGTTAGATTATATTTTCAACATATTTAGTTTTGATTGATGAAAAAGTTGTAAAACAGATAAGGGTATATTGGTAAAGAAATAATTAATGTAGTTAAAAATAAGGCTTAATTGCATGTTTGGTCCCTTATGTTTATTTTAGTTTTCAAGTTGGTCCCTTACGTTTTGAAAGTTTCAAGTTGGTCCCTTACGTTTTAAAAGTTTTCAAGTTGGTCCCTTACGTTTTGAAAGTTTCAAGTTAGTCCCTTATGTTTATTTTAGTTTTCAAGTCGGTCCAAAACATAAGGGACCAACTTGAAAACTAAAATAAACATAAGAGACCAACTTGAAAACTAAAATAAACATAAGGGACTAACTTATTCCAACATGAGCAACGTTTTGGACCAACTTGAAACTTTTAAAACGTAGGGGACCAACTTGAAACTTTCAAAACGTAAGGGACCAACTTGAAAACTAAAATAAACATAAGGGACCAAACATGCAATTAAGCCTAAAAATAACAAAAATGTCGTATAAAAAGAGACAATTTTTTTTTCTTAAAAGTGTTTTTTTTAGGGAATTTTAAGGGTTTTATAATTAATTAAGGAATGAGATAATATTTCTTTTTAGGGAAAATCATTTGTTGTACGTTCTTAAAAGTTTATATGAAAGTTGGTTTTATAAGGAAGAATTTTGAAGAGTTACGTCTATATTAAAAAAACAATTGCAACAAAAATATAATAAAAATCATATGATATCTTAATCACGGTTAATTTATCTTTAAATACATTTTATAGTATCCTTAATTTAAAAATAAAAAGTAGGTATTTTTTCTCTTTTATCTGAAACCCTCAATTTTAAATGTAATATTAATTATTATTTTATAATTGTTTATTTTTGTTGATAATTTTTAAATGTAATATTAATTATTATTTTTATAATTGTTAATTTTGTTGATAATGTGGAGACTATTAGGCTAAACTACAAACAAACGTGTCGAGTAAAGTAAATGGAAACAACATTCTATCATAAAAGATTAACATAACCTGAGGTGTGAAGAAATGGATTACATGTGACCGAGAAATAACATAATCTCTGAACTAATGTATTATATATAATTAATAGGGTAAATAGTCACCGACTTTAAACCTCGCTGCTGTCACAATGGTCCTCGACTTAGGATAAAATACAAAATAGCCCTCCGGACGGGTGCAGTTCCTCTCCATTTGTTTAGGAAACTGTCATCTCAACTTCTTTTTATAAAAAGAAGACATGTGGATAAGTTGAAATCAATGGCTCTGATTCATTACAAAACAAAACATAGAAAGCTTTGTCCTCTCATCTCCTCTCTCTCTTCGGAGTTCAGCATTCCAAAGTGAAATTGTTTGTGAAATTGCTGTCGCTGCACGCCGACCACACCTTCTCATTCTGTTGTAACACCGCTGATCTTGTTTGTGAAATTGCCGTCGCTGCAAGCCGATTCGTCTTCGTGTTGTCATCGGTGCGAGGGGCGGAGCCAGCATACATCCAGGGGATGCAGCTGAACCCCCTCAACCTTTTAATCTACACCTACTATTCTATGTTTTATCTATGAGAAATGATATTTTGACAACCACTTTTTGACAACTTTTGGACAACTTTCTCTCTCATACTCACATGATGTTGTTATCCCCTCTCTTCCTTTTTCTCTCTCCATTGTTTTTGACCAATAAGAAATGAGAAAAACAATGTTGTCAACAAAGTTGTTATCAAATGGATGTCAAAATATCATTACTCTTTATCTATTTTGAATCCCCTCAAATATATAGCTTGCACCCTACATTGCACCACTAACCCAAGCTTGTCTCTCTCACCTTATATTATATTAGTTTTCAATGCTAGCATGCACCCTATACCCACTTATTAAAGTATGTGAATGCTATACAAATGTACGTATAGCTGTATGAATGTGTCAGGTTCGGACTTGGACCAACATGAGGATTGATGAGGAAGAAATATATAAATTCTGAACTATTAAAATAGAGAAAATAAAATAGAAAGAGGTAAAACTAAAACATCAGGCACATGAGGAATTTAAGAAAAATGGTTAAATATGTTTGTAGTTCTAACAAAATTATAAGTTTTTCACTTTAGTCTCAAAAAAAATATTCATTTTTAGGATCTATTTACATTTTATAGAGACTATTTTGAAGGATTAAAAGTATCAATTTTTTGTAAAAAACTTTCAAAATATGAACTTTTTTTTACAAACTACGATATTATGGAAAACTAAAATTACCATTCAAATTTTATAGGGACTAAACTTAAAAAATTTATGATTTTATAAGTATTTGAATATATATATATATATATATATATATATATATATATATATATATATATATTTGTGTGTGTTAATTATCAAGTAAAATTCAAAAGTTCGAACCCCCTGAGTCAGGGTCCTGACAACGCCACTGTCGATGCGCCATCCCGTCTTGGTGTCATTGTCGGAGGAGTCTTCTTCTTGAGTTGTATCAGATGGGTATCATCAATTATTCAGTTTTTTTTTCATCGGCGGTCAACCAATGCCAACTCAAATTGGTTAAATTGTCTATGAAAAACCCAAGTGGTGTTAAAGAAAGAATCTCACGTTAGATGGTAAAGGAAAAACCCATTCAATGTTAAAGAAAAGAAAACAAAGGGGGATTGAAAGATTATAACACTGAAATTTGAAGTTGTTTTACAAAAAAACACCGAAATTTGAAGTGTTAAACAGTGTCAAGAGGTGATATTAGGGATGGCAAAGCGGGTCGGCCCGTCCCGTCTAAGTCCGCTAAAAATGAGACGAGACGAGTCAAATTTTGTGACCGAGTCTAAAATCTCACCCCGCCCCGTTTAGTGGCGGACTTGCGAGTTGGCGGGCCGGCCCGCCAAACAAAAAACTTTTTTTTTATGTTTTTTTACAACTTAATTGTTAAAAAAAACTATGTTTGCTTTTATCATAAAAAAATATAAAAGAAAAGGTAGCAAGTAAATTTGTGAAAAACAAGATAATTATCAAATTGTCGAATTCAACATCATAACTAATAGCAAAATAAGGCAAATCCGCAACATAAAACAAATCATAAAATAAATCCAACAATCAAATTATAAAATAAGTCTCAAAATAAATAAACTTAACAACTATGATAAATCCAAAAGCATAAAATAAGTCTCAAAATAAATCTAACAACCAAAATAAATCCAAAAGCATAAAATAAGACTCAAAATAACAAATTGAAACACAAGTTAAGCGGGCCGCCCCGCCCCGTGCCTGTCCCGTTTCCAACGAGTTAAGCGGGCCGGCCCGGCCCGGCCCGTGCCTGCCCCATATTTTAACGAGCCGAGACAACTATAGAATGGGAGTTCAAAACTTCGACTCAGCCCGCCAAAAATAGCGGGCCAAACAGGCCGGCCTGGCGGGTCAGACCCGTTTTGCCACCCCTAGGTGATATTGGTAAGTGAAATTCACAGTGCCGACGACGAAGGTGTGGCTGTGGAACCTCAGGCAAGGTTATGTCACGAGATGAAGAAATAAGTTTTTATTTTTTTTAATTGATATGTGTAAGAAAAATATGTGAGCCATTGATATCTTAATTTGACGCGTGTCTTGTTTTTATGAAAAGAAATTGAGATGACAATTTCCTCAGCAAATGGAGAGGATTTGCACCCCCCCCCCCCCCCCCCCCCCCCCGGACGTGTACCTCTGTTAGTAGTTTAGTCGTTGACGTTAGAAATGGCCGTTAACCGATGAGGTGATCATTGTTTGAGGATGACAAAATGATGTGGCATATGGACGAAAGTGAAAGTAACACAAAAGAAATCAGAGACTGAAATAAAACTAAAACCCTAAATCCCTAAATCTCATTTAATTTTCTCTTTTGTTCAAAATCGAATCCATTGGTGCAAACTCCATTGAATACCAAAATGGAATCTTAATAACATTTTAAAATTGAATATGTTGCTTTAAATTCTAACATTTTATGTGTATTGATAATTTGAGACTTGTTGGATACTTGTGGATGTCGTGTATCTGAAACCTCCCATGACAGTAATTTTCAGGGTTGTCTTTCTGGATTTGGCATGGCACAAAATTAGTCTCTTCACTGGCATTTTTTAGGATGCTTATAAGTTGAAAGTTGATGAATGAACCTTTATATTTGCTACTTGAAGATGAAGCTAACTAATAGTAAATAATAAGTGTCTGTTTGAATACATCGAAGTAACGGTTGTTAAAAATCTATTAATGAATCAATTGTTACAGACCAACTGTTTTTTGAGTAGAATTGACTTTCATTTTATAACCGTTCTGCAATGTCATGCACAGGTATATCATGACGATCATGTGTATGCAGGGCCGTCCCTATGAAATAGGAGGCTCGGCTCTCTATTTAAAATAGGCCCCAATAAAATAAAAACGTAATTTTTTTTGTGTAGTTAAACTTTATTAAAAAATCAGAATCAGAAGGGATTCTAAACATGGAACGAAATACAAAAAAATTAAGCGAAAGAGAGGTAGAATTTACTAACGGCGTCGTTTGGATTTGTCACTTATCCGTTGTAGGAAAGGGAAAAACGAATGGTTTATATGAAAAAGAAATGATTGTTGTGATTCTTTCAATGAAATAGGTTTTCAAATTGACTGCTTAAGTGATTATACATATTGGGGGTGGTTTGCTAGTGACAGATTTATGTCCAGATAGGAGAACTAAAGTCTAGAAAAAACTCAAACGTGTAAAAAAGTAACACATATATTTTTTGACAGATTTATGGCCAGGCCTGTGTGTCTGCACGGATACATGCAATTAGCTGAATTGTAAGCTGATGTATGCATTGATATATTCACGGATAATGAGAATTGTAAGCCGAACAGTTTCTGCTGATAATTTTTGCTTAATCTGGAGAGCTTAGCTAATATTTAGGCATGCCACGTGTTCTTGGAATAGCAGCCAAACCTGAAAATTACTATCACGAGAGGTTTCAGATACACAACATCCACAAGTCTCAAATTATCAATACTACATATAAAATGTTAGAATTTAAAGCAACATATTCGATTTTAAAATGTTATGAAGATTCCATTTTGGTATTCAATGGAGTTTGCACCAACAGATTCGACTTTGAACAAAACAGAAAATTAAATGAGATTTAGGGATTTCACTTTGGTCCTTGTGCCACATTATTCATCATTGTCAACCCCAAACAATTGCCACTTCATCCGTTAACGGTCATTTATAACGTCAAAGACTAAACTGCTAACGGAGGCAGATATCTAGGGACTGTTTTGTATTTTATCCTGAGTCAGTGACCATTGTGACAACAATGTACAAAGTTAATAAGGACCAAAGTGACTATTTACCCGAATTAATATTAAGCATATAAGGTCAATATTTTTCACAGATTGTTCTGGTGATAATGATGAATAGTACCACCAATTTTTTATAAGCTTAACTTGTGGTTTTTTTTAGAAAGACTTGAGTTTAATTTGTTAAAAAGGGTTATTCTCAATTTCTTTTATTTTTGATTATTCTTAGTTTTGAAATAATTCAATGTAACACTCGCAAATGTGAGGAGAGTACATATTATCACCATCATTGACTTCAATACTACGACTAAACTAAGTTCTTCGTGTATTAAATTCTACATTTGCAGTAGCTTCGATCCAGTCTCGTAGAAACTTCAAGGAAAGTCGAAATTATCATGCATTGAATTAAACTTGAAGATGAAAGGGAAGTTGAATATTATAAATTTTAAGCTGACCAAATGAATTCTTTATCTTTATCTCTCACAAATCAATCCTATTATTCACACTTGTTCCACTATTGCATCTTTGGTCTAGTGGAAAAATGAAACCTCTGCTTCATCATCCTTCTTCTTCCATTATTATTTCATTTTTCTCCTTCACCCTTTTAAGATTTCCACCATTGAAAGTGAAACACGACTAAGTTATTATTGAATATAATCAACTACGCGTAGTTTGTTTATTTCAGTCTTTGATTTATATACCTTCTTTGGTGTGCCTCTTTTCAACCAAACCTTTTTTTTTCTTCCTTTCGCTGCAAGAATGAAACCTCTTTTTCATCCATCTTTTTTTCTCTTTTTCTCCTTGATACTTTTGAAGATCTTCATCATCAATATTCCAACGTGTCTATGCCAAGATGATAGACAATACACGAGCTGCAACAACGCTTTTAGCTGCGGAAACATTGCAGACCTCAAGTATCCTTTCTGGGAAGACAACAGAGAACATTGTGGTGGTGCTAATGATCCTAATACAAAGCTCACATGCGAAGAAAGTGTTCCAAAGATAACCATTAATGACGTCAAATATCGTATTCTTGATTGGGTCAATACAACACAGAAACTCACAGTTGCTAGAGATGATTATTCGAGTGGTGATGTTTGTGATGTCAATGACGATTCCAAGAACAGCACATTTGATAACACTCAGTTTGAACTTTATGGTGATGTTGCTAATGTGACGCTGTTATACGGTTGCATTGTTGCAACTGGGAATCTGCCGAATGTGTTTCGTAGCATTAACTGTGACAGAGGTGATATTCAATCTGTTGTATACACTGTTTCTTATTCTGTTTCGTACTCTGCCTTCTGTACTCCGACTCTTACTGTTGTGATTCCAATTTCGGGAGCCCAAGCTGCACAACTTGGTTCTGGAGTTGGAATGGTCAATGATTCGTTAAAAGATGGTTTTGATTTGAAATGGAACGGAAACTATGGGGAATGTGAGGGATGCGTTGTTTCTGGTGGAGCGTGTGGGAATGATGGAGGAAGTGAATTTAGATGTTTCTGCAAAAATGGAGCTCATACAACTTCATGCACTTCACCAATGGTCTCAAGTATGTCAATAGCATCACTTTTTTAAACACATATATTTGTTTCTGCATCTTAGTTCTAATGTTGCAACTTACCTCCTAAATTGATGGGCATAATATGAGTAGAGTTGAGTAGTTAGGCATATGTTTTGGTCATTATAAGTACACTGACTCATATGTTTGCTATAGGTTTTGCGTTTTCCCAAATTAGGCTGCTGTTAATTGTAATAGCAAGTAAGATTAGCCAGTTGCTTGTGCAGCAAGTTAGCCAACTAACGTCTAATATCTAACTCATACTTTAGTTAGTTGTGATTCCAATTAGAGTTAGTTGCAGTTGTTTAGTTTATAGAAGCTGTAAATAAGTGTTGTAACACAATGTAAAAAAAATTAGATTTGTGATTTTATCAATACAATTGTTTTAGCTTCATCATCTCTAAAAGCTTTCTTCTTCCATTAACGGAGTTCAAATTTTCACTTTAACAGATGTAGTCTTTCTTATAATTTTCCCCACAAAATCAACGTGAAAGTATTGTGCAACATTGTTTTTATCACAACAAAACTGAAATTGTTAATAATCAAAGCCTAACAATAGCATTATGCAGAAAATTTTCGGAGGCCATTTCTCTTCATTGCTCCTATAAAATACAAAGCAATGAAAAAAATAAATGGCCATTTCTCTTAGAGACAATGCATAAACATAATTATTAATTATAATAAGCTGTATCTAATTTTATTTTTTAATTGTAGATACAAAACGGAACTGGAAATAAATGACTATTTCTCTTCCAGATAGTGCATGAGCGTGAATATTATAAGTTCTATCTAATTTGGTTTTTGAATTGTAGGTTCAAAAAAACGGAATTGGGGGCCAGTGATAGGTAAGAATGATAAACAATATCAATTTCTAAGATCAGTGTTTGTCATTCCATATTATTATGACGACATAAATTATTTTTTTCTAAATAAAAGTTATGAAAATTATTTATTTGTTCTTTGCATAAATTCAGGTGCTTCCGTTGCTGGATTTGGAGTAACCATGTTCATTATTATCATGATTAGTCTTCGCCTTAAAAGAGTTAGAGGTAGACAACAAATTATTATTTTCAGACAACAACAACAATCAAGTCTTATCCCACAAACTATCTTGAGAGAAAGAAGAGAACTTGTTGACAACAATGTGGAGGTTTTCATGCGCAGTCATAATTTATCCATGCCAAGAAGATATAGTTATGCAGAAGTGAAAATGATCACAAACTCATTTCGAGAAAAGTTAGGCCAAGGAGGGTACGGTGTTGTGTACAAAGCAAATTTATATAATAGTCTTCAAGTGGCAGTGAAAGTAATAAGCGAGACAAAGGGAAATGGAGAAGAATTCATTAATGAAGTTGCTAGCATTAGTAGGACATCACATATGAACATTGTGTCGCTTTTAGGATATTGTTACGAAGAGAACAAAAGAGCACTAATATATGAATTCATGTCCAACGGATCATTGGATAAGTTCATTTATAAAAGTGAATTTCCTAATGCCATTTGTGATTTTGATTGGAACACTTTGTTCCAAATCGCAATTGGCATTGCTAAAGGTCTAGAGTACTTGCATCAAGGATGTAGTTCAAGGATTCTACATCTTGATATAAAACCTCAAAACATTCTTTTGGATGAAGATTTTTGTCCAAAAATCTCAGATTTTGGACTAGCTAAAATATGCCAAAGGAAGGACAGTATTGTGTCAATATCAGGGACAAGAGGAACTATAGGATACATGGCACCAGAAGTATTTAATAGAGCGTTTGGTGGAGTTTCGTACAGATCTGATGTATATAGTTATGGCATGTTGATTCTTGAAATGATCGGAGGAAGGAAGAACTACGACACTGGAGGGTCATGCACTTCTGAAATGTACTTTCCAGATTGGATTTATAAGGATCTTGAACAAGGTAATACTCTTTTAAATTGTTCGACAATCTCAGAGGAAGAAAATGATATGGTCAGAAAGATTACTTTGGTGAGTCTATGGTGCATTCAAACTAAACCATCAGACAGACCACCGATGAATAAAGTAATAGAAATGCTACAAGGACCACTTCATTCAATACCATATCCTCCAAAGCCCGTCTTATGTTCACCCGAAAGGCCACAAGTACAACTACAAGTGTCAGATATGTCTTCATCCGATTTGTACGAGACAAATTCAGTTACAGTGTCAAAATAATTGTTATTTCTATAAATTAAATGGACTAATTAATTTGTGTAACTATTTCTGGCATACAAATATGGTATTAGTTTGTTGAACTTCAAAATCCATTTTGCATAAATTATAGTGATCGTAGTGGCAAATTCACTGGCACTAAACTGGCTAATTTATTTCTGTCGTGAATTCAAGTCATGCACCATAGTTGTCTAAACTTGTACTTGTCATGCTTTTCCCAGCTTCTAATTTATTTCACACAGAAGGAATCAATTGTAAATGTATCATTTGATTTACCGCTACCCAAACTCAAAGATAATCTGCATAAAAACTGTGAAACTCAGATTTTTGAAACAGTGGCAGCATGCGATGCAAACCTATTCCTAGTAGTGGTGTTTCTGTAACACCATAAACATAAAACACGAAATCATGTATCGGAAATATTTAAGCTCACAGTCTCTAAACACCAAACACAAATCTAAAAATAAATGGAGGTGAACCTGTGATGGTTACCAAGAGTGAAGAGCTCCACCACAACTTTTAATGTGGGGGTGTGGTTTTCACGTGCAGATGTAATAGGCCAAATTACAAACAAATACGGTGACTAAAGTGAATGCCGACAACAATCTTCATAAATTGTTAACAAAATTTGGAGATGGTGAAAAAATGGGCATTGGTTGGTAAAGAAATAACATAATTTACATACCAATATATTTTCCTTAAAATTATTATTATTTACATCACTTCAAAAATGAAATTTAATACTAATTGTTTTGTTACAGACTCCTATAGTAAAAGATATATGGAGTCTTAAGTATCATTATTTTTTACTACAACAGTAATTTAATGTATCGAATTCTGCATCATCCATCTTCTTCAACATCCATTTTCTTCCATTATTATTTCCTTTTTCTCCTTCACACTTTTGTTGATCTCAATCATCAATATTCCAACGTGTATGTGCGATGATGACGACCAATACACAAACTGTAACAACGCTTTTAACTGCAAAAGCAGCATCGCGAACATGAAGTATCCATTCTGGGGAGAAAATAGAGTAAAATATTGTGGTGGTGTTTCTTCTGATCCTAATATGGAGCTTACATGTGAAGGAAAAGTCCCAAATATTGCAATTAATAACGTCAAATACCGTATTCTTGATTGGAACAATACAATACAGGAACTCACAGTCGCCAGAGACGATTACTGGAGTGGTATTTGTGCTGTGAATACGAGTGACAGCACATCTCTTGAAACAATCCTATGCCATGTTGAAACAATCAACTATATTTTATCGAACATCGAAAGTCAGTTGGTCCAATGGATCTTACGTTGTTGTCCAGATATGGAAATATATGCTGGGGGATAGGTGGGTTTTATCAGAAGCATAAAAAGTATATGATCGATTAAGATGAAACATTTGATGAAAAACTATTGAAACCTAATCTCAGCACAACTTTCTCTATCTTGTTATATTTTACTTGTGATCACAATACCAAGATTAATTTTACAAACTTGGTTTAGAAATTCTATGGATTTAAGCGATGTCTGAACTAAGCGCGATCTCTGTGGTTTGATACATTTTATTTTTTTATAAAACCAACATAATACTTACAGTTGTACAAGGATAGATCACATACTCTTTATCGGTAGGCAAAACTCGAGACCGTTCACATCATAATAGATATTACTAGTTAATTTGTTGAGCTCTAGAAACATAATTTTTTAGATGGATTCTCTACTCGTGGTTAATGATTTTACCAAGAGAATTTACATTGTTGACAAATTTAATGCAAAAACTAATTTTCTTAAGGGTTGTGTTAACCAGTGCCCCTATGGCATTAGTTAAGAAAGTTAAAAATAGAATTTTTTTTATTAAAGACAACAACTTTTTGACTTTTCTAAAGTAGAACATTCAACTTTTCATCATTTTCTAATGCAAAGTTTTCATTGTTAACATTTCCCTTTTCTTAATTCTTGTGTTTTTAGCAAAAGAGTCTTATATATAAAAACGGATGTAGTTCATCTAAAATTTTATCGATGATATTATGTTTAAGGACAAACATATTTTTTTAATAGTTTTATAATTAGGGAGTTCAAGGTAGTATATCATTGTTGACTTCAAGGGAGTATTATTGTTGACTTCAAACTACGACTAAAACTAAGATCTTGATATTAAATTCTATTGTACCGTAGTTGTGTAGTATCGATCTAGTTTCGTAGAAACATCACAAAGTGTGGAAATTATGATGCATTAATGAATTAAGCTTGAAAGTGGGTGGGGAAGTTGAAAAAATCAACTCATATTATTAACTTTAAGTTGACTAAATAATATTTTATGTCACCAAAACCTATCCTATTTTATTCTGACTTGTTTCCACAATTTTTTTTTTGTTCTATAGCTCAAGAATGAAACCTCTGCTTCACCATTCATCTTCCATTATTATTTTCTTTTTCTTATTAGCAGTTTTGGTGATTTCAATCACCAACATTCCAAGATGTCTTTGTGAGAATAATAATATCCAGCACACTAACTGCAACAACGCGTTTAGCTGCGAAAGTAGCAACATAACAAACCTCAAGTATCCGTACTGGGGAGGAAACAGAGAAAAGTATTGTGGTGTTTCTAGTGATCCTAACATGGAGCTCGTATGCGAAGGAAGTGTCCCCAAGATAACATTTAATTTGGTCAAATACCGTATTCTTGAATGGGACAATACAACACAGAAACTCGGAGTTGCCAGAGACGATTACTGGAGTGGTATTTGTGCTGTGAATGTGCGTGACAATACTATGAATGTGGGTGACAATCCTAAGAACAGCACATTCGGTAACACTCTGTTTCAACGTGATGGTTCTTCTCAAGTAACGCTGTTATACGGTTGCGTTGAGAATCAACAGAGTATGGTTTATGGTATTACATGTGGTGATGATACTGATGTTGTGTACACTGTTGCGGATGCAGATTCAGCTTCACCATGTGTTCCGAGTTTTATTATTGTGATTCCGATTATAGGAACCCAAGCTGCGCAAGTTGTAAATAGTAATGGTCTTAACCAAGCATTAAAACACGGTTTTGAGTTGAGATGGACAGGCAATTATGGAGAGTGTCAGAGGTGCGTCGATTCTGGTGGTGTTTGTGGGAATAATGGAGGAACTCAATTCAGATGTTTCTGTAAGGATGGGTCGAATACAAATTCATGCAATTCAGAAAAGGCCACAACCTCAAGTATGTCAATAATATCACTTTCTTAAACCCTTACTCTTACTTATATTTGTTTCTACCACTTGAGTGTTGTGTCATGTGTGAAGTATAAATTTAGTGCCCTATTTTCTTTTAAAAATCACATGCGGGTGCTCGCACATACACACATTTGGATTTTATCATATTTAGATAGGTTTCAATAAAAAAAATGTAAAACAACGTGAGTAAAAGATGTGAACAAGTTCAACAATATCATTATAACAACATCAAATGCAATATTTTTTTAACTGAAGCGAACAAAAATTTCTGAACAAAACCTCAATAATAATAGGTTGATTAGCTTTGTGCATTGTCCAAAGACTGGGGTCTTTCATCTCTGTTAGGAATAAGTAGCTATATGTTTCTATAGGTTTATGCATTGTCCAAAGGCTGCAGTCTTTCTTTTCTGTTTTCTCTATCAAAATCAACATGAATGTGTTGTTCAACATTGCTTTTACCCCGAAAACATCCAAATTTTGCTCTTCATCAAAGCCTACAATAATAGTGGCATATAGAAAATTCTTGGAGGCTATTTCTATTCTTTGCTGCTACAAAATGCAAAGCAATGAGAGAATAAATGAACATTTCTCTACTAAACAATGCATGTATAAGTTCTATCTAATTTGATTTTTGAACTGTAGGGTCAAAACGGAACAGGAGGTTTATTGTGATTGGTAAGAATAATAAACAATACCACTTTCTATAATTTGTATTTCTCATCCCATTTTCAGGCGGCGTTAATTGTTTTATAAAAGAACTGATAAAAATTATTTATCTGTTCTTTGCATAAATTCAGGCGCGTCAGTTGCTGGATTTGGAGTAACAATGTTCTTTTTTATTATGATTAGTTGTTACTTTAAAAAGGGTATAGGCAGACAGCAAATGGCAATTTTCAGGAAAAGAAGGAAACACGTTGACAACAATGTGGAGGTTTTCATGCAAAGTTACAATTTATCGATTGCGAGAAGATACAATTATACAGAAGTAAAAAGGATCACAAATTCATTTCGAGATAAATTAGGTCACGGAGGATATGGTGTTGTGTACAAAGCATGTTTAACGGATGGTCGTCAAGTGGCAGTGAAAGTAATAAACGAGTCAAAAGGAAATGGGGAAGAGTTCATAAATGAAGTTGCTAGCATTAGCAGAACATCACACATGAACATCGTGTCACTTTTAGGTTATTGTTATGAGGTGAATAAAAGAGCGCTAATATATGAATACATGCCCAAAGGATCCCTGGATAAGTTCATCTATAAGAGTGGATTTCCTGACGCTGTTTGTGATTTTGATTGGAACACTTTGTTCCAAATTTCAATTGGAATTGCTAGAGGACTAGAGTACTTGCATCAAGGATGTAGTTCAAGGATTTTGCATCTTGATATCAAACCTCAAAACATTCTTTTGGATGAAGACTTTTGTCCAAAAATATCTGATTTTGGACTTGCTAAAATATGTCAAAGGAAGGACAGTACTGTGTCAATATTGGGGACACGAGGAACTATAGGATATATGGCGCCAGAAGTATTTAGTAGAGCATTTGGTGCAGTTTCTTACAAATCTGATGTATATAGTTATGGCATGTTGATTCTTGAAATGATCGGAGGAAGGAAGAACTATGACACTGGAGGGTCATGTACTTCTGAAATGTACTTTCCAGATTGGATTTATAAGGATCTCGAACAAGGTAGCCATACTGTTTTAAATTGTTTGACAATCTCTATGGAAGAAAATGATATGGTTAGAAAGATTACTATGGTGAGTCTATGGTGCATTCAAACGAATCCATCAGATAGACCTCCAATGAATAAAGTAATAGAAATGCTGCAAGGACCACTCTCATCTGTGTCATATCCTCCAAAGCCTGTCTTATTTTCTCCAGAAAGGCCTCCACAACAATTGTCATATATGTCTTCATCTGATTTTTATGAGACAAATTCAATTACACTGTCAAAATAATTGTTCTATCTATAAATCAAATGGATTATGAGACACATTCAGTTACACTGTCAAAATAATTGATTTATCTATAAATCAAATGGATTAATTAATTTGTTGAACTTCAAAATCCATTTTGTACACATTATAGTGATTTAGTTGCTAAATTATTGCCACTTACTGTTTTTGTTTTTTATATATCAATCTTATTATTTCTGTTGTGAATTCAAGTCGTGCACCATACTTGTCTAAACTTGCACTAATGATAGCGTTTTATGAGCTTTGAAGCTTGCACTTATGATGCTTTTCCCAGCTTCTAATTTATTTCATACAGAAGTAATCAATTCATTTGATTTAACGCTTCCTGAACTCAAAGATAATCTGCATAAAAACTGTGAAACTCAGATTTTCGAAACAGTGGCAGCATGCGATGCAAACCTATTCCTGGTAGTGGTGTTTCTGTAACACCTTAAACATATAACACCAAATCATGTATCGAAAATATTTAATCTCACGGTCTCTAAACACCAAACACAAATCTAAAAATAAATAGAGGTGAACCTGTGATGGTTACCAAGAGTGAAGAGCTCCACCACAACTTTTAATGGGGCGGTGGTTTTTGATCTACCGTCACAGATTGACGGCCACCTGTTGCCGAATTTCTTTTAATACACTTTTTTTTTTCATGTGCAGATGAAATACGCCAAATTACAAACAAATACGGTGACTAAAGTGAATGCCGACAACAATCTGAATAAAATGTTAACACAATTTAGAGGTGGTGAAAAAATGGGCATTGGTTGGCAATGAAATAACATAATTTACATAACAATATATTTTCCTTAAAATTAATATTATTTACATCACTTCAAAAATGAAATTTAATACACATTGTTTTTGTTACAGACTCTAACTTAATGTATTGAATTCTACATGTACTTTCCTAGAAACTTCACAAAGTGTAGAAAATTATGATGCATTGAAACATGAAAGTGAATTTTCATAAAAAGAAAGAAACATGAAAGTGAAAGTAGAGTTGAATAGACTCTCATTATAATTATTAATTTTAAGCTGACTAAATAAAGATGTTAAGTTTACCTAACCCAAACCAATCTTATCTTATTAATTACAGTTGTTCCACTATTACTTCTTTGTTCTAGCGCAAGAATGAAACCTCTGCTTCATCATCCATCTTCTTCGATTATTATTTTCTTTTTCTCCTTCACACTTTTGATGATCTTCATCATCAATATTCCAACGTGTATGTGCGATGATGATGACCAATACGCAAACTGCAACGGCGCTTTTAATTGTGGAAGCAGCATCACGAACATCAAATATCCATTCTGGGGAGAAAATAGAGTAAAATATTGTGGTGGTGTTTCTTCTGATCCTTATATGGAGCTTACATGCGAAGAAAGTGTTCCAAAGATAACCATCAATGACGTCAAATACCGTATTATTGATTGGAACGATACAATACAGAAACTCACAGTCGCCAGAGACGATTACTGGAGTGGTATTTGTGCTGTGAGTGTGAGTGACAAGCATAATAACAGCACATTTGATAACACTCAGTTTCAACGCGATGGTGATGCTTCTTCTAAAATAAGTCTGTTATACAATTGTGATACAAGTACAATGAATATTTTTAGTACTACATGCGGTAATACTAAAGTTTCCTACACAATTGTGGATCTTGCTTCCGCCTCACTCACATGTACTCCAAGTGTTATTGTCGAGTTTCCAATTTTGGCAGTCCAAGCCGCACAAATTGCAACGCTCAATGATATAAACGAAACATTACAAGAAGGTTTTGATTTGAAATGGACGGGAAATTATGGAGAGTGTCAAAAGTGCGTTGATTCTGATGGTGTATGTGGCAGGAACGATGGAGGAAATGAGTTTAGATGTTTCTGCAAAGATGGATCTCATACAACTTCATGTGCTTCACAAAAGGTCTTAACCTCAAACAATAGTATGTATATTTTACTTACTCAAACTCCTATATATGTTTGTTTCTAACTAAGTTGTAAATTTAAACTTTCCTTCTAAATTAATGTGCATAATATGAGTAGAGTTCAGTAGTTATTAGACATCATGTTTTGGTCATTATAAATACGTTGAATCATATGTTTGCTATAGGTTGTGCATTTCTCCAAACGCTGCAGTCTTTTTTCTCTGTTTTCCCCCATCAAAATCAAAACCAGTATATTGTTCAAAATTGTTTTTCTCCCAGGAAGAAACCCAAAATTGTTATTCATCAAAGCCTAAATAGGAGTACACAGAAAATTTTCAAATCAGACCATTTTTCCTCATTGCTGCTACAAACTACACATGAGAAAATAAATGACCATTTCTCTTAGAGACAATGCTTGAGCATGATTATTAATTATAATAAGTTCTATCTAATTTGATTTTTGAATTGTAGGTACAAAACGGAACTGGAGTCGTACAATGATAGGTAAGAAGGATCAACAATATCACTTTCTATGATAAGTGTTTCTCATCCCACATTGAGAGGTGGTATTAATTTCTTTTATAGATACAACTTGATGATAACTATTTACATGTTCTTTGCATAAATTCAGGTGCTGTTGTTGCTGGATTTGGAGTAACAATTATTATTATGATCAGTTGTTACCTTAATAAGGGTATTGGGAGACCTAATATGAGTATTTTCAGGAAAAGAAGAAAAGTTGTTGACCACAATGTAGAAATTTTCATGCAAAGTTATAATTCATCTATGCCAAGAAGATATAGTTATACAGAAGTAAAAAGGATAACAAACTCTTTCCGAGATAAATTAGGCCAAGGAGGATACGGTGTTGTGTATAAAGCAAGTTTAATTGATGGTCGTCAAGTGGCGGTGAAAGTAATAAACCAGTCAAAGGGGAATGGAGAAGAATTCATAAATGAAGTTGCTAGCATTAGTCGAACATCACACATGAACATTGTGTCCCTTTTAGGCTTTTGTTATGAGGTGGACAAAAGAGCACTAATATATGAATTCATGCCCAATGGATCATTGGATAAGTTCATCTATAAAAGCGAATTTCCTAACGCTATTTGTGATTTTGATTGGAACACTTTGTTCCAAATAGCAATTGGCATTGCTAGAGGTCTAGAGTATTTGCATCAAGGATGTAGTTCAAGGATTCTGCATCTTGATATCAAACCTCAAAACATTCTTTTGGATGAAGATTTTTGCCCAAAAATCTCTGATTTTGGACTAGCGAAAATATGCCAAAAGAAGGATAGTATTGTGTCAATATTAGGGGTAAGAGGAACCATAGGATATATGGCACCAGAAGCATTTAGTAGATCGTTTGGTGGAGTTTCTTACAAATCTGATGTATATAGTTATGGCATGTTGATTCTTGAAATGATCGGAGGAAGGAAGAACTACGACACTGGAGGGTCATGTACTTCTGAAATGTACTTTCCAGATTGGATTTATAAGGATCTTGAGCAAGGGAATACTCTTTTAAATTGTTCCACAATATCGGAGGAAGAAAATGATATGGTCAGAAAGATTACTTTGGTGAGTCTATGGTGCATTCAAACTAAACCATCAGATAGACCACCGATGAATAAAGTAATAGAAATGTTGCAAGGACCACTTTCATCGGTGTCATATCCTCCAAAGCCCGTCTTATATTCACCTGAAAGGCCACAGTTACAAGTGTCAGATATGTCTTCATCCGATCTGTATGAGACAATATCAATAACAGAATCAAAATAATTGTTCTTTCTATAAATCAAATGGACTAACTAACTTGTGTAAATTCTGGCATAGAATTATGGTATTAATTTGTTGAACTTCAAAATCCATTTTGTACAAATTTTAGTGTTTATAGTGGTTAAATTACTTGTACTAAGCAGGCCACTTAGTGTATATCAATCTTTTTATTTCTGCTGTGAATTCAAGTCATGCACCATACTTGTCTAAACTTGCACTTGTGATAGTGTTTCATAAGCATTGAAACTTGCATTTATGATGCTTTTACCAGCTTCTAATTTATTTCACACAGAAGGAATTAATTGGAAATGTATCATTTGATTTAACTCTTCCTGAATTCAAAGATAAATCTACAAAAAAAATTGCAGCCTGCAATGCAAACATGTTCCTGATAAGGGTGTTTCTGTAACACAGTAAACTTAAAACACCAAATCATGCATGGAAAATATTTGAACCAACGGTCTCTAAACACTAAACACCAAACACTAAAATCTCAAAAAAATTGAAGATAATTTTTTATTGTTAATTTTTTGTAATACTCATTTTTATTTTTTTTTTAGTTTTTATGTGCAGATGTAATGACTAGAGTATTTATACTATACTATACTATATTTCTTCTTTATAAAACAGTGGTATCTACCTTTTACCTCGCTTTTTTTACATTCTAATATTGTTAGAAATGAGATGGCATAGGTCGGAATTCTAGTGCGAGTGATTAGTCTCACATCAATTAGGAATAATCTAAATGAAGAATATATAAAAGATGTGATCATATACTCAATACCTTAAAGTAAAATGAATCATTACATCAAAATTATTTACGGTTGGAGACAACGATGAATTTTTAAAAACCAAGATATTTGAACACTCCATTTAAAGGCGTCAATATATAGTAACTTAGTAAGGTTTTGAAAGGACGGTGTGGGTTATTGGTTGTATAATTCAAACTATGAGTCCAAAGGATCATATAGGTCCATAGAGTCAACACCCCTGTAGATCATTGTAGAGGATGCACCACAGTGGATACGATGGTTAATTAGTATAGTGTCCAGTCGTTATGATATCGTATACTATAGATTATCACAAGTTATTGGATATTAGTTAGTTGACAGTTACTGGGTAGTTGACATTAGTTAATCGGTTAGAGATTAACTTGATCATATGGTTTACTTGCTAGTCAAGTAACCATAGTTTTTTTTTTTGAAAGAAAGTAACCATAGTTAGTTAGCATAACAATGTCTATATGTATATGATTACTGAATTGCACAAAATATATACTCTACAATCTTCTATTTAATACTCTCTCAGTCTTCTTCTAAGTTGTTATTCACCTCTAATTAGTGTGTAGCTTTTCAATTCGATACGGGTTACTACTTGAATCAAATTTAGGGGTAACAAACGATCAACACAATTTGGTTTGGTCCATATAATTTTGAAAGTCTTCGCTAACATATTTATGAATTTGAGATAGCCAACATGACATATGTGCATATAGTGGTGATATGCGTGCCATGAGCCACTTAACATGACACCATCGACATGTCTAGCTATGTTATTTATTTATTTATTTTTGTTTTTGCAAAAGTCTAGCTATGTTAGGTGGTGACCAAGACTTTTTTCTTGAGAAGGACTGAATTGATTTTAATACTGTGCAAGAATTAGACACTAACTTGCCTAATATGCCTGGTTAAAAAAATAATACTTTACTTTATTAATGCTGTGTCTAGCATTCCTTAAAAAAATGTTGTGTCCTTTGGCATTTTTTTTTTACTTCAATTTAATTGTTATTGTCTAACATGCCTAATACGTCTGCTTAAAAAAATGCCTAATATGTTAAATAGGCATTAACAATTAATAATCGTATTCTCTTACAAAAAAATAAAAATATAATCGTATTGGTTTTTATGTTTTTTAGTATTTTCTTCTTATTTTTTTAAATAAAATAATAATAAATATTTTTATAGGGAAATAATAATAACTAGATTTTTTTGAGGGAATAATAACTAGATTTGTAACTGGCCTATTAATTTTTTTGACAATGTATTATTTTATTGATACTTTTTTTTTTTTGAAAAAAATATCTGACCTATTCTTGATTCTGTCATTTAACAATATATTATTTCTTTATTTTATAATTTAAATTAGGAGTCTAGTCAAGTTTGGACTATTCTGTGCTTCTATTTGCCAAAAGTGAGGCTGGAAATCGTTATATCGCTTGCCTTCAACCTCAAGTACTTTTTGACACGTTAGGTGGAATATTTCTCCTTTCCCCACTATACAAACAAAAGAAAAGACAACAGAAAATAAAACACAATTATGATTGCTCTAAACTTTTGACTAAAGAAAGAAAGGTGTTTCACTCGCAAGGTACTCCCTCTGTCCTAAAATATAAGTAAAAATTGGTCAATAAAAGTTAATGTATTTGGTTAAAAATTTATACCAAATAAATTAAATTTTGTTGACCAATTTTTGCTTATATTTTGGGACAGAGGGAGTATTTTGGAGTTTCAACGTGTTTAGAGACAAGAGTTTGGGAGAATTAAGTATATATTTTGATATTTAAAAAAAAATTAATATCTCAATTACGCGTAATTCATTTTTAAATGCATGCATTTTAGAATATATTTAAGATTTAAATGCACTTTTGGTTCCTTAAGTTTCATAATTGTCTAAATTTGGCCCAATAAGTGTGATTTCTAATCCCTTAATTTGACATTTGATCGATTTCAGCATTTCAAATTTCAATCGCTCTTCCAAAGTTTATCCATTTGCTTCCCACTGTTAACATTTTGACTTAAAAACGCTCATGGGACATTTTAAATTAAAAAATTGTTTTGAAAAAAAAAATGACCAACATGTGACCACTTACCATATGTCTGACGGTTGGAACTTTCTCTTCTCTATCTCCATTAAAACGCGTTTATTCATTTTTTTTTTTCCTTATTCCTTTCTTTCATCATACTCTCTACGAGTGCCATTGTTCGTCCTTCCTTCGGTATGAATGACCACCATTCTCAATCTTTGTCTTCTTTCTTCCCATTTCCTTCTTTCCATCTTATGCTTTTCATGACTCAAAACCGCCGATTTATTACCTTAATTTCAAAATAACAAACAAATTAATATTAATTTTTATAAAAATACAAGTCATGTGACACTATTTAATGTTTATTTTAACTAAATGTTTGCATCAACCTGACTAATCAAAATTAAACACTTGTAAACGAAATGTCACCTTAGCATTTTCCGTTAAAATGTTACTAGATGACGATCATATGCAAATGGGATGAACTCGGGAGGCTAAAATCAAACAATAAAAACTTAGGTGATAAAATTAAACAATTGTAAAACTTGAGAGTAAAAATTACAATTAACCCCATATTTAATTTCTCAAAGAAAAGTAAGTTTTTCTCCTCTCCTATCCAAATCCCTTAATCAAAACATATCCTAATAATATGTCTTAATTTATGTGATGGAATATTAGAATGAAATGACAAATATTCTATTATATGGATATTTAAGAAACGACAACTGCTACATATCGCAACAATTTTGTCCCGATGGCATTATGATACTGTACATGTTCACTGTAGCAAGTCTTGTACTTACATCCATCCACTCATGTATTGTGTGACATGATTATCCAACGGTGACATTATGTTCGTGATTAGTTTGTGAAAGGGACGTTCGCTTTATATAGCAACGCTCTTAAGAAACTGATGTAAATGGGGTGATGTCATCCTTATAGACATAATGGAATATTATCTTTAATTAAATGAAACATTTGTTTCATTCCTCTTGATTTAAATAGACTGCAAATTTTGTGGAAAAAGGAGATTCTAAAAATATAGTAATAGAGAATTAATGGAGATGATTTGTTATTTTTTTATATGATTTGATAAATTCAAATATCATCAAATTTTGATTTGCTCCAATTTTGGCTACACATATTGAGAAGCTCATTGATATAGAGCTCAAATTTGTTTGCACCTGCAAAATATTAGTAAACCAATTCTATAAAGAAGTACCTACAAAATCACACCGAAGGAAAAGATGGTTAAGATACTCACAATGTTTGTCACACAAGAAACAACATGAAATCGTATTCAAACCTCTCTTCCTCAAATTCTCATCAGTAGCCAAACCAAAACATCATGGAAACCTCTCTTCTTTTAATATTTTTTTTATCACATTAATATTGTGCCAACTTTTAATAGTTAATTAACCTTCTACTAGCTAGGTAAGTCAAGTCTCAATCTCTTTGTAATTGGTCTGGATGTTATGCTGTATTTGTGACCCTTTGTATGCTTGCTTTGTGTAAGCACATGCCTCTGGTTGATCAAGTTTATCAAAATAAGATAATTTAAGCTTTTATCTTGCATTGCAGCGATGAGAGGCTCAAATATAGTTGATGATAATTGTAGTGGTTGGATTGGACTGCATAGGTTGCTTCCAATTGATGAGATTTGTTAAGTTGAGTTTATAACTGGTATTTTTTTTCAATAGACCAAACGAATTATCCAAGTCAACACACTGAGATGGAAGAGTGGATGATTATAAGCTAATTTTATCTTGATGGAGTAAAGTTTAGAATTTAGTAAAAATCATATGATTTAGGAAAAATCTTGATGGAGTACTACTAACTTTTAAGATTGTTATGACTTTAAATATTTTTCAATACATTATGGTGCTCACAATTATTAGCAAATTTTCATTATTAAAAAAATAAATAAAAAATTAATTAATTTATTTGAGTAAAAAAATATTGTACAAAAAAACAGTTCCCGACCTAAACCAACAGCAAAGTGTGGTTGTTAAAGGGACAGCAAGTTTTAAGATTTTACCAACAACCTAAAACGACTGTCGCTATAGGCTATAGCGAAAGTAAGTTTCCATGAATCTAAATCAATATCCATTCCGTTGGTATAGGTTTATGATCTATACCTACGGTTTTCGGACTTTATCCATGGAGTTTTGTCGTCACTCTAGTTAAGGGGGGTTGCTACACTAGAGTAAGCATCATTAGAATCAAGTTTTCTAGATTTGGATTTTGGAGTGATCTCAAACTCTAGTGTGTGGAATTGAACAAGTTGAAATAATCATGTTCTTGATGTCTTCATACGTGTGAGGATTTTTTTTCTACATAATAACAGAAAAATACCATTTTCCATCCGGCTACAATGGAATTGAGCCTGGAAACAGTAGAGCTACGAAGATCCAGACAGGACATTAGCTATACGATTTTGGAGTCATTTGTTTGACCACAAATTGACAGTTGTGTCGTACCAATTTTCCAATTACCTCTTGAATTTCCAACATCATATCTGTTAAACCAGCGAAATGCCCCATCACAACTTAATATCTGCTCTTTTTGTACCAAAAGAATTGTATTATTTACTCTCTATTTCATTAAGAAAAATGCTAAATATCCCGACAAAACCCATCCCGATATTTTCCCGAGCGTTGTTAATTTTTACACCTATAAACTACAAAATATAAAAGTTACCCAAAAATAAGCTTTTTTTTAGAAGAAGCCCTAAAATAAGTTTTATTTTATCCAGTTTACGGTGTAGTATAATTATATTTTTTACATTTGTTTTTTTTTTTTTTTTAATCTTTTATATAAGCAATTTTTTTTATTAATATTAAAGATAGTACCAAGGATACTATAACCCTTAGAATCTTAAGAAGTCCGGACTCAACTAGGCGGAAAAGAGTTAACCACTTTCTATGAAAGAATGCATACTTCCACCAGAACACAAGCTAAGACCAAAACAACACCAATCAAAACCACACAAATAAGCTAACGTGGAGACCTTAAGGCCTACAAATGTAACTAAAGGACCACATGGGTAAAGAAAGAGACAAATATATTCTAATTATTATTATTATTTGTATATTATTTTGAAGTCAATATTATCTACTTTAATTTGATGATAATGATGAATAACATCAATATTTGATAAGATACATTTGAGGTGTTAGCTTGTTTAGTCTTGTAACCTTAATAATATAGAGGTTAAATTTTCCCAAAGATTGTTGTAAAAGTATTAGCGCCATTTTATTTAATAAAAAAGTTCATTTCTCAATTATTTAATGGGTCATGCTAATCGGTGCCCCGGAGCACGAGTTAAGGATATCAAAAACGGAAGTAATTACTAAAACAATTTTTTTGACCTTTTACGGGTTAATTACAAAAATTTCAATACAATAACTACTATATAATTTCGTTTTTTTTATTATTCTTAACCAGTTCCTCGGAGGCACCGGTTATCATTTCCCTTACTTAATTTGGTAAAAAGAGTTATTCAATTTCTTCTATTTTTGTTTCTTCAATTAGATTGGAACAATCAAGTGTAACACTTCACAATGTGGAGAGAGTTACCATCATCATTGACTTCAATACTACATTGTAGTTTCTATTCGGTTTCGTAGAAAAATCACAGAAGAAAATGTGGAAAATATCATGCATTGAATTAAAGCTGAAAGTGAAAGGAGAGGAGTTGAATGAATCAACTCTATTATTAATTTTAAGTTGACTAAGTCAAGTCTATATTTTATCACATCGAAACCAATCTTATCACTCACACATGTTCCACCACATACTTCTTTGTTCTAGCCAAAGAATGAAACCTTTGCTTCATCATTCTTCTTCCATTGTTATTTTCTTTTACTCCATATTGATGATCTCAATCATCAATATTCCAAAGTGTATTTGTGATGATAATAACCAATACACCAACTGTAGCAAAACTTTTAACTGTGAAAGCAACATCACAAATCTAGAATATCCCTTCTGGGGAGAAAATAGAGGAAATTATTGTGGTGTTTCCGATCCTAATATGAAGCTTACATGCGAAGGAAAAGTCCCGAAGATAACAATAAATTTCGTGAAATACCGTATTCTTGAATGGAACAATGCAATACAGAGACTCAGAGTTGCAAGAGATGATTACTGGAGTAATATCTGTGCCTTGAGTGACAATCATAAGAACAGCACATTCAACAACACTCTTTTTCAACGTTACGGTAATACTTCTTCTAAAGTAACTTTGTTATATAATTACAATACAAGTTTACCGAGGAGTGTTGTTGAGATTCCGATTTTGGAAACTCAAGCTGCAAAAATTGCAACTGTTAATGATGTAAACCAAGCATTAGAAAAGGGTTTTGAGTTGAAATGGACGGGAAATTATAGTGAGTGTCAGAAGTGTGTTGCTTCCGGTGGAGTGTGTGGCAACGATGGAGGAATTGGATTCAAATGTTTCTGTAAGAATGGAACTTCTACCACTACATGCAGTTCACTATTGCCCTTATCCTCAAGTATGTAAATATTATCGCTTTCTCAAACTCCTATATATTTTTGTTTCTACAACTAAGCTGTAATAATGCAACTTATCCCCTAATGTGTTAGGAAATTGCTTAATGTATAGTGAAAGGTATCATCCTGAAAGTTTCTTTATTTTGTTCTTACATATTGTTGACACCCGTGTTTTCATGGCTTTCGCGAATCTTTTGTATCGCGAGATATAGCACTGCTCAATGGCTTATGTGTAGAGTTAAGTGGTAATTAGACATTACTTTTTGGTCCTTATGATCGGGAGCAACACTTGCTCGATCACAATATCAAAATAAAATTGAATTGGACACACATACATAAAATTGAGTCATACTCACTCTAGTTTTGATAATAAGCTCAAATAACTAACTCCTCACTTATTAAAATATATAGTTAAGTGAAATGAATTTTGCTAATCTCATAAAAAGTAACGGTATTTTCTAAAGTGTTCTTATGAGAGCTTGTTCTATATATAAATGAAAGAGTCATCGATAAATAAAACTCAGATTGATTGAGTGACATTTTAGAAATGACAATCTAACAGAGAATCAAAGTAGTTATATGTTTGTATAGGTTGTGCATTGTCCAAAAGCTGCAGTCTTTCTTTTGTTTTCCCTATCAAAATCAACATGAATGTGTTGTTCAACATTGCGTTTACCCCAAAAACATCCAAAATTTGCTCTTTCATCAAAGCCTACTATAGTGGCATGGCATGTATAAAATTTTTGGAGGCTATTTCTCTTCTTTGCTGCTACAAAATGCAAAGCTATGACAGAATAAATGTGCATTTCTCTACTAAACAATGGATGTATAAGTTCTATCTAATTTGATTTTTGAATTGTAGGGTCAAAACGGGACAGGAGGTTAATTGTGATTGGTAAGAATAATAAACAGTATCACTTTCTATAATCTGTGTTTCTCATCTCACTTTCAGGTGGCGTTAATTGTTTTATAAAAGGAACTGATAAAAATTATTTATATGTTCTTTGCATAAATTCAGGTGCTTCAGTTGCTGGATTTGGAGTAACAATGTTCTTTATTATTTTCATCAGTTGTTACTTTAAAAAGGGTATACGTAGACCGCAAATGACTATTTTCAGGAAAAGAAGAAAACATGTTGACAACAATGTAGAGGTTTTCATGCAAAGTTACAATTTATCGATTGCGAGAAGATACAGTTATGCAGAAGTAAAAAGGATCACAAACTCATTCCGTGATAAATTAGGCCATGGAGGATATGGTGTTGTGTACAAAGCAAGTTTAACAGATGGTCGTCAAGTGGCAGTGAAAGTAATAAGCGAGTCAAAAGGAAATGGGGAAGAGTTCATAAATGAAGTTGCTAGCATTAGTAGAACATCACACATGAACATTGTGTCACTTTTAGGTTACTGTTATGAGGTGAACAAAAGAGCACTAATATATGAATTCATGCCCAAAGGATCGCTAGATAAGTTTATCTATAAAAGTGGAGTTCCTGACGCAGTTTGTGATTTTGATTGGAATACTTTGTTCCAAATTGCTATTGGCATTGCTAGAGGTTTAGAGTACTTGCATCAAGGATGTAGTTCAAGGATACTGCATCTTGATATCAAACCTCAAAACATTCTTTTGGATGAAAATTTTTGCCCAAAAATCTCTGATTTTGGACTAGCAAAAATATGTCAAATGAATGATAGTATTGTGTCAATACCGGGGACAAGAGGAACAATAGGATATATGGCGCCAGAAGTATTTAGTAGAGCATTTGGTGGTGTTTCTTACAAATCTGATGTATACAGTTATGGCATGTTGATTCTTGAAATGATTGGAGGAAGAAAGAACTATCAAACTGGAGGGTCGTGTACTTCTGAAATGTACTTTCCAGATTGGATTTATAAAGATCTTGAGCAAGGTAATGATCTTTTAAATTCTTTGACAATTTCAGAGGAAGAAAATGATATGGTTATAAAGATTACTATGGTGAGCCTATGGTGCATTCAAACAAATCCATTAGACAGACCGCCAATGAATAAAGTAATTGAAATGCTCCAAGGACCGCTTTCATCAGTCGCATTTCCTCCAAAGCCTGTCTTATTTTCTCCTAAAAGGCCACCACTACAACTGTCAAATATGTCTTCATCAGATTGGCAAGAGACGAATTCAATTACAGCAGAAATGGAACTAGAAGAGGGACCAACAGAGACCACGGTCCTTCCAAACTCTTAATTTTTTTTATTTATTTCTACTGGGATACTATTATATTTTTTGCTCTCTATATTTTTGTGTGAATGAGCAATATATGAATTTGTATAATGAACATTTTTAAATTACTATATTAGGCCTTAGACACTAAATTTCTACTTTTAAAGCCGTTAAACACTTAATGGGAGTCAATGAAAAACTTCATCATATTTTGCATAAAAAAATCTTGATATTTTCAATGCTACATGTTTAGTTTCTAGCACAAAAGTACTAACTCAAAAATTCAGAGACTTTGGTTTGGGTTCCCTTTTAGACTTAATTGGAGTATGAATTGCAACACTTTGAGAATTTGATGTACAATATTCATACGTTGTGCACAATTTGATGAACTATGTCAAAAACTAGTCGAGATCAGTAAATCAAATTATCATCCATTGATTAGCAAAGTGCAATGAATTGTGTTGACTGTCAACAACAACAACCAGAAAATGTGCATTTTCTGCAATGAAATCGTAAAAACAGGGCTACAAAATAAGATGAAACATGATTTTGTTAGATATTACATGATTGTCTTATTGAAGATGGAATTGCTGAAATATTTACCTCGGATATGAAAATTGATGATATTAACTCAATGAAATAATGACGAAGACAACTTCATTAGTATCTTTTTATACTTATTTGGTAATATTAACTTTGGAAACCCACTTCTTGAAAACCTACACATCTCTATATAATACAAAAGGATACATCTATGAGCCATAGTACACTTGGCATCATATTTTTCATCTAGCATTTAATGTTATTCATCTAGCATTTTTCATCTCTCTCATCAAAGAATATTCCTTCTTATTTTTATGTGATTAAAACGTAAATGTTGACTAAAAAATGGATGATTTAATGGCGTGTAAATGCTATTAACTTTCATTACATTTTTTTAATTTGTTTCATAGTCAAACCTGAAAAAATGAACATATTTTTTTATCCTTCTTCTTTTCCATACGTTTCTTCCAAGCTTTAACACCATTTTTTTTCCTCTTCCGGTTGTTAGGTAGCATATTTTCAATCACGATCATATTTTCAATCACGAAGATATGATATAGTAAAAATCAATTAGATGAAAATCATAGTCTCGAGTGTAACAAGGTAAGTGGATTCAAATATTTTATTTTCTTAGATTATTGACGATGTCGACATGTTAGTGCTGGTTTGATGCCTGTATTTGTCTAATGTTCATAGATGTGTGCTAATCGTTCTTCCATTAGTATTTGTGTACAAAAAGTTCAAACATACTTTTAACCACTATTTAATAGGTATTTGTTTATAATTTCAACATTTTTTCTCGGATCTCACCATGCTTTGAATTTTTCCTTATAAATATTACTTCAACCATCACCATTCCTCACATCATTTTAACATTCAGTTATAGAATTTAAAATTATTTCAAAATCATGTTTGTTCATTTATAGTTTGTATCCATTTTTTATTAAAAAAAATTGTATTATTTTTCTTCATAGTGCCCATAAATAGTGTTTCATCCTTATTCTCTAAATATTACATATTTGTTTTTGGTTCTTGACTACTTTGGGTTTGCAATTTATTTAAATCTATTATTTTATATTTTAATCCTCTTTCTATCTCTCTATATTTTTATAGTTTTTTTTACCTAATTTTTTGTTCAACTTTTCTTCTTTAGCTCTTCGACCAATTGTTCTTTGGTTTTAACGGGATTTTATTGATTTGTTCTATTTTTCCAGTTATGTGGATACAATTAAAGATGAAGCGCAAGGATGCAATAATTGAAGTTTGACTACATTTTGTAGAGTTCCTCTCAACAAAAGAAAGAATTTGGAGAGAGTAGAATATTTTAATCAAGCTTTATATTTTAAGAGTTGTATATATTACAAATTTGATTAAAGTGTCTGATGTTAAATGAATTTTAAGTAGTTTTATTTGCATTGAGAATGTAAAAATGCTAGCAGTAATATTGATATTGTTGCAAGTGTCTAACTAATCACACTAATGACGAGTTATGAGTGTTCGGATATAAACCGATTCAAAAGAAAATCATAAATTGGTACAAAAACTGAAATCACAAAATCTAATATCGTTGCATATGTTTGAATGTCCTTTGCGAAAACCTTTCGCATTAGATCATACTTTGATTTGATTATTCGATTTTTTTTACCTCAAATTGATCGAAACCGCACGGCAAACCCTAGAATGACGAGCCACTATTTTTTTTTCTTTTTCTTTTCTTGTATGACATGATCCTTTGGTTTTCGTCTTCCTCTTATAATAGTAAATGAAGGGAGTATATTTTATGATGTTGAATAACCCAATGATTTGTGTTCTGTTAGTTCTCTCATTATTTGTAACATTGTTCCATGTTTCTTCAATGACTTTCTGCATCTGTGTCAAAATAAAGTTATGGATATTTAGTGCAACAAAGGTTTTAAAAAATATATTTGTGGATATTTTTCAAATTAAGTATCGTCAAGCACATAACTGAGAGATGATATCTCTAGAAAAAAATTGTTAGCTTAACGTAAAACTTCGCACAAGCGTACACACCCTTGGTCAAAAAGAAATGCATTAAACTTTTGGAAATACCGACGCTAAATTAACGGTTTTTAACTTCATAGGGAATTAATCCTATAAAAATCATGGGATTGACTTTCTATTATGTTTGATATATCAATCTTTGCTCTTCTACTCACGTTTCTTTCATGATTTTTTTAAAGTTGCAATTTTGGGTTGACTTTATCCAATAAGATGTCGAAACATGACCTAATTTCATTGTTGTTCTTTTTAGCAAAACTTGCAACAAAGCATCCCAACCAAAAATTTTAGAATAGAATCAATCAAAGTATGGACTTCATCTTTATAGAAAATTTGGGAATTAAAGGTAATTTTCACTTTTTTATGTTATGTGGTTACTAATTTAAAATTGAACAAAAAATAAATAAAATTTATGGTGAACCTCCAATTATAAGTGGAAATTAATGACAAGCTGATCGTCGTGAAAATTTCTTTTTTCTAAAGAATCGTTGTGGGAATTTCTATTATAATTATAAATGATTATTACATACTTTTATTTACTAGAATTTCCATTTTTGGTGTATTATCTTTTTAAGAAATGATTATTATATATTTTATTTGTATGAGATTCTATTTTTGGTATTTTTATCATGGATTATTTTATTAAGGAAATCATCTAAAAAAATTAATCGATTTTTATAATCATCATGTGCATTAAATCAAAATTAAAGAAGATGTTTTATCAAAATAAAAATGAATGACAATTAGATATTTAAATGTTTGAATTTTAATAAGAAAAATGATATATAATTAGAGACTACAATAAGTACTCCAACCCTTATTATACCAATTCATCCATTTTTTAAATAAAAAATTATATAACCGTTTTTTTATCCTTCATCAAATCAAACCATGCCCATAAGATTATTTTAACATTATTAACCACCTCCATTTATTTTGGTGAAGCCAAATTGTTCATATAATGGATAATTAATCTGATCAAATGATGAGTCTTTTTATTCTTAGAGACAATCAAATTGAATCACAATTCAATAAATTACAGCATTACTTTTAACATTATTAAATTCATTTTCAGTAAATTTTAAGTATTTTTTAAGGAAAATTTTAAGTATTTTAAAACAGGTTTTTTAAAAAAAATCCAATTACAATAAAAACAACATATATATTTCATGAAAGCCTAAAATATACCCCAATAAAATCAAACTAATTAATATAATAAATATTTTGAAAAATAAAAAACTTAAAGGCAAATAATTTTAAGTCTATAACGAAAATTATATTAAATTTATTTTTATTGTGTCTGATAATTGATTGTGTGATTGGATGTTAGTGTAAAACAAACATTGATAGTGTATATCATTTAATCTCATAATTTCCAAAAAAAACATTTCATTCACTAATAAAAAATAAACAAATAAATAATAATTAAAAAGAAGAAAATTCTCACGTGCTTGACATAAGAACATCTTTTAATAGTATAATAATAATGATCATAAATATCTTTTAACACAAAAAACTTCATAATGATCAATGGACCATAATGATTCTTGGGTATGACATTTAATGCCATTATTAAAAAAAATAAAAGTCATAGTGAATTTTTTGTTGGTAATTTTTTTTATGGTGAATGAATGTTAATTTTGTATAAGGTAGAAAAAATCTTAGAGATAAAAGAGCACTCACTAAGTTATTTAGTATTTACATTTGCATACCTCCAAAGATACTAGAAGGGCTCAAAACCTGTAACCTTTAAATTTAAAGTATGTCTTTACACTGCTAGACTAAACCCTCTTTGATGGTCGGTATAGGATAGAGATATGATAGAATATGAAATTCGCTAGAGACATGATATGATATAGACATGATAACAAAAATCTTATCATGTGTTTGATGCGTACATGATAACAAAATATCATTATAATTATATAAAAAAAAATTAATCTCACAATTAATTAAATATTGTAAAACTGACATGTATATAATTATAGTAACGAATATATATATTTTCAAACATTACTATCATTATAAGAATGTATTTTGTCAAGTTAGAATAACACATCTGCATTTCAACCAAAGACCAAATATGTAGGATTTTGAAATGACAAAGGTTGAATAAAAAATCGGCTTAATTGCAGTTTTAACTCCCTAACTTTCACAAAGTTACGATTTTGGCCCCGTAAAAAGAAAAAAACTACAAAACGGCCCCCTAAGTTTTGCATTTGTGGCAGTTTTAGCCCCCAATGTCAACTTTGACTCGGTCTACGCTGACGTGGCACCCTAAGTGAGGTGCCCCGTGTTATTTTTTTTTATTTTTTTTTGTCTTGGGGGGAAAAAACTGCTACAGATGCAGAACTTAGGGGGTTGTTTTGTAGTTTTTTTTTATTAGGGGGCCAAAATTGCAATTTTATAAAAGTTAGGGGGTTAAACTGCAATTAAGCCTAAAAAATATTATGAAAGCGAATAAAATCAAAAAACTAAATTTTAAGATATTTTTTTTTTTAAAAATGACATCCAAATACTTTCAAAATAGTTAATCATAATGTTGATACTCCAAGGAGGAGTCTATACTGGATTTAATCATTAAATTAGTATAAGAGCAACCACACAATTAAGGTTGATAACACATCTTTACTTAGAATGGATAATAAGCATGTATTTTGTTAACTTCACATAACACATCTATGTTTTGCTATTGTCAGATCTCATCAAAGACCATAAGTGAAGGAAATGGAAATAATGAAGGTTGGATTAAAAAAATAGAATTAAAGCAAATGATATAAAAAAAAACTAAATTTTAAAATAAAAGAATCAAGAAAATGACAAAAAAAAAAAGATCATTATAATGTTGGGACTTATGTATGGGCCTAAACAGGATAGGATAATCACATTATGCTAAGAGCAACCACAAAAGTAAGATTGACACCACATCCAAATTCTCAAGGTATTAAGTATTACTTATATGTTCATCACCTTATGCTCTTCAATCTAATGTGCAACTTTAACTTAGATATGACATATTAATATCTATCATTTAACCAACTTGGATAAGTCTGGTGGTATTGACTTGGGACCCAATGCTAAATTGGCTGGGCTAATTTAGCTTATTTAAAAAATAATAATTATCCCTTAAGTTTGAGACTCTCTGCATATGATCTGGTAGCACAGCTAAATAAGACTAGAGAAGGTGTAACATGGTAAAAAAAAAGTGGGTTGGTGGTGATTTAATGAAGGAAGATTTTTGTTCCTTTCCTGAAAATGAAGAAAAGAAGAGAAAAAATAAACTAGAAAAATTGAGAAGACATAAAAGGAATTTGAAATGAAAGAAATAATAAGAAAAAAGGTGTTTATGCGTTGTCAGTGAATATAGAGAATAAAGTAGTTGTTGGACGTGTTTGTTGAAGGAGTTGTATATTTTTGGACAAATTTTTTAACAAAAAATTAAAATAAAAAAATTACATTATTTTAAAAACTCTAACAAGCGTGTATTTTGTCAACTCAGCAGAACAGTATCCAATTTTTCTTTGTAATCTCACCAAAGACCAAAAGTGAAGGATTTTAAAATAATAGAAGTGGAATAAAAAATATAACCTGAAAGCGAATGACTTCCAATAAATAAAATTTGAGATAAAAAAAATCAAGCAAATGACATCCAAAAACTAACAAAAATGTTTATCATAATGTTGGGATAATATTGAGATTCCTGGTAAGCCTACCTACACTGATATGAATATTTATATTAGGCCAATATCAACCATACAAGTGAGATTGATACCGCATTTTAACACAAAACCATAAGGCATTAGGTACATGGAGCATCTCACTTATATGTTGTTGAAAATTTACTCTTTCATCCAATGTAGAATGTACAAACACACTTGACATATTAACATATCTTAATCAAGTGTGCGACCATCCGTGCATGTAATTATGTGACATAGTCAATTAATGTCAAACAGAGACACAACATGTTCAAAAACGTGGGCTGGAAGTGGTTTCTTGAAGGAGTTGAAGGTTTTTGGGTAAAAAATTAGCATTTTAAAATGAGTTTAGTAAACATGTATTTTGTCAAATCACAATCGTTATAAAGATTCTTCTATTTTCAAATCATTCAAAAGACCAGGCGTGAATGAGTTTGAAATGATAGAGGTTGAATAAAAATAGCATGAAAGCGAATGACATCTAAATACTAATTTTTTAGATAAAATAATTAATAAATGACGTTCAAACACTAGCAAAGTAATTCATCTTAATGTTAGAATGATAGATGGAGCCTAAATTAGGTTGGATCACTGTATTAGACTAAGAGCAACCACACAGGTGATATTGACACCGCATGTTCACTCAAATTGTCTAATAAGTATGTATTTTGTCGACTCAACATAATGCTTCTACAATTGTTTATACTGTGACCCACCGAAGACCAAAATGAAAGAATTTAAAATAATTAAAGTTAGACAAAGACATTGCATTAAGGTGAATGACATCAAAAAACTTAAATTTAATATAATAAAATTAAGCAAATGACATCCCAAAACAAAAAAATATCATTATAGTGTTTGGATTTCAGATAAATCCTACAATGGATTGGATTGTCACATTTGAATATGAGAAACCTCATATGTAAGATGAAAACCACATCTCCATCCGAAACCTAAAGACATTAGGTATATTGGTCATCCCACATATATGTTGTTCAATATCAAAATTAGAAGTTTCACTCACACATGACACATTAACATCTCTCTCAACATCTACTCTTACATAAAATGTGAAACTTTAACTCGAATTTGACACATTAACATCTCTCTATTAAGTGTCAGACTCTATGTGCCCGTGATCGATCACCGAAATAAGTGAGAATGATACCACTCCCCCAAAATAAGTGAGAATGATACCACTACTACTCCACCAAAATGTTGAAATAGGATATAATGCAACTGTTGTGCATTTTGAGCGAGCCAACACTGATGTGGATCCACACGTTTTAAAAAATAGAAATCAGATAAGTGAGAATGATACATCTTCATTCGAAAGGCTTACGTATGATTTTTTTTTTACTTATTTGTTGTTCAACCTGAACTCTTTTATCCAATGTTAGACTTTAACTGACATTTTCTTCATCTTAATATCAATCTCCATTAAATATGACGATATTCTAGCCCGTGCTTGGCACGGGTGTCCATACTAGTTCACATTACTTTCAATAGGAGTAAAAACAAAATGTAGATTCTAGATTCCTTACAATGGTAGAGTATCAATTTTCTAATCAACTATTTCCTTAAAAAAATAAAAAAAAATTTCTAATCAACTATTGAAACGATGTATGATAATGAAAAAACATAAAAGGTGTCCTGTGAGAACTGGTTAATAGTTGATTTGGACGTCAATAGAATGTTGCTAAGTGACAATTCTCGAGTCAGATTTGCTTGGAATTTCCAAAATCATTCCAGAGTTCGAGGTATGTAAAATCTCATCAAGAATTATTTCATGTAAGAATCGAACTCAGTTTCTCTTGAACAATTCATCATTGATAAAATTCATTAACTACTTGAACTCAATTGCTTGATTATTGTTGTTGTTGTTGTTGTTGTTGTTGTTGTTATATTCAAAATTGCCTACGACTTTTGACATTTGAATCAATCTATTCTTTTTATTTTGTAATCATTATATATTTTTCTGCAAGTGTTTTAATTTTGCACCGCATTAATCAATGTAGGCCTCCGGTAAGTCTTCGTCATTTTAATACTTAAAAACAAGGATCATGCTAACAAGTGCTTTTAGAGTACTCTAAGATTTTCCAATTAAAAAATTATTCTTTGAAAATGTTTACCACTTCAATTTCTGATACATTGAATGCATAATTTTTCATAAAAATACTACTTAAAGTCCTTAAAAAATGCTCTTAAGATACTTATTAGCATTTCTCTAAAAACAATTACTATAATAATCTTGCATAATATTAGTCCTTTGTAAGTCTTTTTTTGTTTTTTTAAGTCAATTTAATTCATTGAAATTGATATTAAGAAAAATCAAACTTAAAATCTTGAAAAGACACCAAAGTCTCAAGCCAATATTATCAAACCAACTTAAATGCGAGTTAAGCCATGATCCTTTAATTTTCAGAGAGGAAAAGTCTTGGTCATTTAGCATAGCCAGCGTGTCAATTGTGTCATGTTAATTGTCTCGTGGCACACATATCACTATATAGACAGTTGTCATGTTTGTTGGCTATCTCAAAGTCACACTCACAAATGTGTTAGCGACGACTTTCAAAATCATATGGAGCGAATTGTGGTAATTGCTTGTTGAGCGGTGTTCCGATAACTTTTCTTTTGTTTGTTACCCCTAAATTGAAGCAAGTAATTACTCATAAAAATTGATCTTACATCCATGGTTTGCACTCAAACATCTTAAACCGATGAAAATATCATCGATAGTTAACTATCGTTCGCTGGTAACAGTAAATAGTTAATGTCATTCCAAACCTATTATATATACAACCTAAAACACATTTGTGGTTAACGCTATTTCTTTTGCAAAAGGTGGGTCATCTACCGGGTGGACGTTGGTTCAAAATATTAGAAGACTTTTGGAGTTGGATTGGGAGGTTAAAATTTGTCATTCATATAGAGAGGCAAATTTTTGTGCGGATGCTTTGGCGAATTTGGCATGTGATGGTGGTTTTACTATGATTTTATATGAGCAATGTCCTGCTCAAGTTAGTTCCATTTATTTAGCTGATGTTGTTGGAGTTTATACTCCACGCTTAGTTAATCGTTAGTTTCTCTCTTTTTGGGCTTCGGCCCTCTTGTATTCCAAAAAAAAAAAAAACACATTTGTGTAATTAATTATTTTATGAACCATATTTAAGTGCCGTTGAATGATGTAAATGGACTACAATTTGTTGGATGTAAATAAATAAAGGGAGGATAAGAGTGGATGCTCGATGAAGCCAATGTGTTGTAATAAGAATGTGTTGGTATATTAAGTATGAGTAATATTTTTTATGCTGAGTTAAAGTGTTGTGTTTTTCTCACTTGTATGATTGCTCAAAGTTGTTTAAGGGCCGATGTGATGATCCCTAACCCCTTCATGATCCAAACATTATGTAAGTAATAATAGGAGTTAATTCATTTAAAGACAATGACTGCTTTGATTCAATGGATAGTAATTTCCACACTGGGTGTGAGATAAAAAAAATAAAAATAATTCCACACTGGGTGACATTTCTACTTCAAAATTTAAATTCATTTTTAAGCTTACTAAATTTTATTTTGTTAAAAAATAAATAAATAAATCAAGTCTTTATCATCTCACCAGAACCAATCCTACTATTCACACTTCTTCTACCATTTCATATCTGTTCTAGGCTCTAGTGCAAGAATGAAACCTCTTCTTAGTCATTCTTCTTCTGTCATTATTTCCCTTTTCTTCTTATCACTTTTGATGATCTCAATCATCAATATTCCAACCGACGTGTATCTGCGAAGATGATGATCAATACACGAACTGCAACAACGCTTTTTACTGTGAAAGCAATATCAAAAACCTGAAGTATCCATTCTGGGGAGAAAACAGAGAAAGTTACTGTGGCGCTGTTGCTAACTCTAATATGAATCTAACATGCGAAGAAAGGGTCCCAAAGATAACAATCAATAAGGTCAAATACCGTATTCTTGAATGGGACGATACAACATTGAGACTCAGAATCGCCAGAGACGATTTCTGGGATTTTTTTTTGTTATGTGAAAGACATCAATTATAAGAACAACACATTTGAAAACACCCAGTTTCAACATTATGGTGATGTTGCTAACGTAACGCTGATGAGTTTTTGCGATTTTATAGATAGAAAACATCTACCGAAATGGGCTGGAAATGGGCTGGAATAAATCAATAACATCTACCGAAATGCATTACAGACGGGTTTTGATTTGAAATGGGCTGGAAATTATGGAGAGTGCCAGAGGTGCCTTGATTCGGGTGGAGTGTGTGGCAACAACGGAAGAACTGAATTCAGATGTTTCTGTAAGAACGAAACTAATACTACAACATGCCATTCATCAATTGCCTTATCCTCAAGTAAGTTAATAATATTACTTTCTCAAACTCTTATCTTTTTCTGTTTCTACCATTAAGTTATTTATTACCGGTCACTAATTAGTTATGAGTCATGTTAACTTGTGCCCTTAGGGCACATGTTAAGGAACCCAAAAGTAGAATTGTTCTCTCAAATTTTGTGCATTCAATTTAATACAAACTTAAAAGTTAACTTTAATGCGCACATTCCAATAAAAAGTTACTATATTTGATTTATTAACTTGTGTCTTAAGGGCACAAGTTAACTTCTCCCATTAGTTATTTATTACTCTCTTAGATTTAAAATGAATGTCGTTTAAGATTTTTATGCACGTATTAATAAATACAATGATTAGAAGAAATAGAATAGTCATTTTACCAAACTATCTCTATCAACTATATTGGTGTTGTTTTTACTATCATAAATACAAAGTAAAAAATTACACTGTTTTAAGAGTAGTATATCTCTATCTCTATTATATATATTTGCACTATTTTTTTTTAAAAAGTACACTTGACATCCTATTAGTGAAAAGGTTCATTTAATGATTTTTCTCATGTACACACAAGGTATGATGAAGTTTATAATAGGAAAAAAACAAACAAAATTGGAATCCAAGTATGGTAACCGAAAATGTTGTGCAAAAAGTCAGAATTTTAAATTGTTGTTTAATTCACCAATGTTTTCTTTTATGTACACAATAAATATGAAAAAGTTTATAATAGAAACAACAATCATAATTTGATGAATTATCCTAAAATGTTATCTCTATTTTATAAGAGTATTTAATGCACATGATTTCAATCAAAAGTTATCTCTATTTGAAAAAAGAGGATTATTGTTATTTCCTTAACAGAATTTTATAGGAGTATGTTATGCATATAGTATCAATTTTTTCGTATTTCCTTAATTTTTTCCTATTACTGAAATAATGAAGGATTATTGTTATTTTAATTTGATGATGTTAATGGGCATGAATATTTCACTAGAACATTTCCCGTGCAAGAAGATTATGGAAGATTAAGGATTAAAATATTTTTGCCTTTTGTGTAGCTGTTTTTAAATCGATAGAACTGATATAATCCTTATTCTCTATACTATTTTATGCATATAGTGCTTTTTTCTCTAAAAAAAAAAAACTCTGTCACAAAATAGAATTATTAAAATTAATTCATTTCATTTGTAAATATTCGTCCAATATTACATTGACATGTGTCAATGTCATTCTTTTAAACCAATCATTGCAACTATTTGATCTTATTTTTTATTTTCACATTGCTTCCATTAATATTTTATTTGTGCAATTAGCCTATTTATACCAATGTTTTCTTCTGTTAAATCATTTGTCTACTTCTCTTCCCTCTCAACCTAGAAAAAAAGGTGTATTCAAATGGCTCCAAGATCAGATATAATATCTGAGATCAGTCCGGTGAAGGAATCCTGGACCATAGTTGTACGAATTGTCCGTGCTTGGTTTGTTCGTGATGTCAATCGGGATGCTCATCCGTTTTCTCTCGACATGGTTCTCATGGATGCATCTGTGAGCATATTACGTTGCTTTTTTTATTATTAATTATTAATGTTTTGTTTTGTGTTGTGTTATTGATTATATATTGATTGTTTTATTCCTTGCGTTTTCAGGGAAACAAGATTCACGCCACTGTACGAAGAACTCTGATCTACAAATTTGAGAAGGACCTGCAAGAGGGAAAGGTCTACTCTATGAGTGGTTTTGGTGTGGCTGCGAATCTTGGATCTTGATTATTCAATGATTTTTCTCTCTCTATATACCGACACTTTGTTTTTCATTATTTTCATGTGTCTCTTCCCCCCATATTTTTTTTTTGTAAAAACAAGTATTTTATGTGTTTTACAAGCATATTAGTTTAATCACTTGGTTGTAGACTATGAGGTTGATTTTATTTTTTATTTGTATCTAATTGTTTATTGCTAATGCTACTTTCTCAGGGTTCCATTGGAGAGCATGTGTACGTTCTACAACTTCAAGATGTTCAGCATCAACAATATAATTTTTAGTCAAGGCAATGTTTTGTATTTGATATAGAATCAAGATGTTAGAGTTTAGATACGTTAGGTTAATTTTTAATGAATTGTTATGTCGAAAAGCTAATCTCAATAAATTGATTTAGCCTTTATCTATATTTATTTTATGAATATTTGTCTTGCACAATGGGTATATTACACATGAAATCTTATTTGATGAATCTTAATTGATGCTTTTAAGCACATCTCCGGACATGTTAAACGTCACCGTAAAAGTTGCATACAATTGGTTCACATCATCTAAGTTGGACAAACCATTTCTAATAAGAAGACATCTTAACATCATCATGTTTTACAATGACTGTTTTTCACTTATCATAATTTCTTCAATATAATGAATGTATCAAAATCTTCAATCAGCCATTGAGCATTAATCATGGTTTCTATTTTATTTCTTTTGACCGGATAAAACACAATCCTTTAAGTGTCATTTTATCTTATTTATTTGACAATCAATATATGACTTTTTCTACTTTAATTTGTCAATGAGATAGTTACTATTAAATAAATATATACCGTTTATTATAAATAGCTTCCATTTGTAAGCAATTTCATGCACCATTTCAATCAAAAATTGTATTTTTTAAATCTTTTGTATCAATGTCATGTCTTTTTTTTTATCTTTCTAAATTTCACGTATTTGGTATTTTTAACAAGGCAAAATGAATTATGCTAACACGAAAGTTTCAAGTATTTGTATAATTAATATAATTCTCAAATATTAGTTTTTTTTTCTTTTTATTAAGGATAATAATGACAAAGAAACATAAAAGTAATTAATGTCATTTAAATTAAAATGATTTTATAAAGGTTAAAATGTGTCATGTAATTATTTAGAATGAAAAGTGTAACGCCCGTCTTAATTATTCGATTATTTAAAAATATATTTATATATATGATTTACGTGATTTTCATGACTGATATGTGTGAATTTTATGATTCATGAAGTTGAGTGGGTTATATGATTTATAACTGAATTATGAGGGATATTTTGTTGTGGTGAAGTTGTTATGTTGTTATGACTTATTTTATTATTAAATAAAATAAGATTTGTTAAATAAAATAAAAATATTAAAAAAATTGGGCTGTGTTGTGAGATGAGCAATTAGTAGTGATAAGAGTAATTAGGAGAGATAAATAGACAACAAAAGTTAGAAAACAGAATACGTACGTTTTTGGAGAAAAAGGGAGAAAAGTCAGAAAAGAGGAGAACCAGAGGGAGAGCTGCGATTTCATCATAACCAGGTAAGGGTGAGACTAATTTTCAATATTATTAAGGGTATAATTCTATAGGATGAATTTAGCATGATTAGGTTAAGTTTTGGTGAGAATTGAGAATTAGGTTTAGGATCAATTTTGATGAATGAATCAAGAACAGATGTTAGATTGATGCAAAATTAGTGTACAGACCTTAGATATGACTTAAGATGATAATTAGATGCTATTTGTATGAAGGAATCATGAATATAGGTGAAAAGTTGTGATTTTTAGGTTTCTGGCCGTACTGACATTCATCGCTCGCACCTGCGAGCAAGAACACTCGCAACTACGAGCTAGAACCCAGAACTCGCAACTGCGAGCAACACAACTCGCAACTGCGAGTGACCTGTGAGCTCGCAACTGCGAGCAGAATAACTCGCCACTGCGAGTAAATACGTAGGAACCCAGAATGCACACTTTGCTCGCCATTGCGAGTGAAGTTACTCGCCACTGCGAGTTAGGCTGTTAGTTGCCCAAAATTGTCCCGATGCGATCCTTTCGCACGTGTAGTCTTGAGATGACCTTAGAAGTAAGTTAGAGAGCTGTTTAGGATGCTTTCATAAGCTCCAGAAGTCTGTTATGGTGACTGAAATTAGAAGTGTTGCTGCATGAATGCTATAATGATGTTTTATGATATTTATATTGATGTAATTAATTCTTTATGTGAATGTTAACACATTCAAGCGTTGTTAATTGTTGTATGTTGCTGCTGTTTTTTGTTGTTGACTGTTAGTGTCTTGAAGTTGCATGAGTCGGTCTATGTTGTTGGAATTTAAGAAGTTGTCCATGATTATGAGTCGTATGAGTTGTACACGTCGTTGTCTAAGTTGTTGGAAGTTGAGTTCATTGCATACTCATTAAAGTTGGGGGCTTTAGGCCCGACAGCCTTTGTGCTCATTAAAGTTGGGGGCTTTAGGCCCGGCAACCTTTGTGCTCATTAAAGTTGGGGGCTTTAGGCCCGGCAGCCTTTGTGCTCACACGTTGAAGAGCCTATTATGCTCATTTGTTGTTGATTGGTACCACATGCATTTGCATATCAAGAAGTTTCATGATGTTTAAGTTGTCACGTTGTTGTCAAGTTGATAAAGTTGCATGGTCTAGATAAGTTGTATTGTCAAGTTGTTGTTGAGTTGATAGAGTTGCATGGTCAAAGATGAGTTGTGTCGTCAAGTTGAGTGTTAAGTTGATTATGAATTGTGATGAAAATTAGTAATGATATTTGATGATTGTATTTGTTATGACATGAAAAATATACTGATTGTTAATTGTTGACATGTTATTAATGTTTAAGTTGTTAAATGCATTTTATTGGATTATATGCTTAATGTATTGATTTTGAAATCTCACCCCTTCTGCGTATATGTTGCCTCGACCGTGGGTAATGTGCAGGTAATAAAGATTAGAGGCGTTCATGAGTGGACTCTCAGTTGGTGTCTAGGTGCTCTGATACGTAACGGGATGGGGGCTTGCATTTACTTCTATTCCTTACGTGTCTCTTTTATGAACTAATTTATGAGATTTTTCAATAAGGCCTGCGTGCCAAGACTTTTAAATGTTGAACTATTTTCCGCTGCAATAGTTTAAGATTTTTCATGATGTTGAATTTGAAGGATAATTGTTATTATCCATTTTATGATTTAAATGAAGTATGTGACATTCCGTTGTGATCAAAATACTCTGATTTATGATGAAATTTTTATGTTGGGAAAACGGGGTGTTACAATTGGTATCAGAGCAGGTCGGTCCGTCCGGCCAAGTAGTGAGTCGAGTTGTGTCTTTAGGAGTTGGAATACCACTATTATGATATTCTAAATGCTGTGTGTTGTGCAGAGAAGAGACCTGGAGGCTGCGAATCTTATTTGCTATAAGAGGACTAGAATGGCTGGAAGAAATGATGCTGCGATTGCTGCTGCTTTGGAAGCTGTAGCCCAAGCTGTGGGACAACATCCAAATGCTGGTGCTGGTGCGAATGCTGATGTGAGAATGTTGGAGACCTTTCTGAGAAATCATCCTCCTACCTTCAAAGGAAGGTATGACCCTGATGGAGCACAGACGTGGCTCAAGGAGGTTGAGAGAATTTTCAGAGTTATGCAAAGTACTGATGATCAGAAGGTGCGTTTTGGAACGCATATGCTGGCTGAAGAAGCTGATGACTGGTGGGTGAGCCTCCAACCTACCCTAGAGCAGGATGATGCAGTTATTACTTGGGCTGTGTTTAAGAGAGAATTCCTAAACAGATATTTTCCTGAGGATGTTCGCGGGAGAAAAGAGATCGAGTTCCTTGAGCTAAAGCAAGGAAACATGTCGGTGACAGAGTATGCAGCAAAGTTTGTGGAGCTGGCTCAGTTCTATCCACACTACACTGGGGACAATGCTGAGTTCTCTAAGTGTATCAAGTTCGAGAATGGTTTGCGTGCTGATATTAAGCGAGCCATTGGTTACCAACAGATCCGTGACTTTTCTGCTTTGGTGAGCAGATGCAGAATCTATGAAGATGACAGCAAAGCTCATTATAAGATTATGAGTGAGAAGAGGGGTAAGGGCCAACAAAGTCGCCCAAAGCCTTACAGTGCTCCTGCTGACAAAGGAAAAGGAAGAGCTAATGATGAGAGGAGGTCAAATAAGAAGGATGCTGGTGCTGAGGTTGTTTGTTACACTTGTGGCGAGAAAGGCCATAAGAGTAATGCTTGTACTAAGGATATTAAACGGTGTTTTCGTTGTGGCAGTAAAGGACATACACTTGCAGAGTGTAAGCATGCGGACATTGTGTGTTTTAACTGCAAAGAAGAGGGTCATATTGGGTCTTAGTGTACGAACCCGAAGAAGACTCAGACTAGAGGGAAAGTGTTTGCTTTGACTGGTACTCAGACTGAAAATGAGGATCGTTTGATCAGAGGTACTTGTTATATTAACAATACTCCTTTAGTTGCTATTATTGATACTGGTGCTACACATTGTTTTGTTGCTTTTAATTGTGCTTCTAAGTTGGGTCTTGCTGTGTCTGATATGAGTGGAGAAATGGTCGTCGAAACTCCAGCTAAGGGTTCGGTGACTACTTCTCTTGTTTGTTTACGATGTCCTTTGTCTATGTTTGATCGTGATTTTGAGATTGATTTAGTTTGTCTGCCTCTGAGTGGAATGGATGTAATTCTTGGTATGAACTGGTTAGAGTACTGTTTTATCTTGGTTTTCGGGGTGTCAAACATTGATTACGTTTGAACCTTTTTAACCGGTGATATCTTATTTTTTCTTGGGAAGGGAGAAAGTAAGCAAAACCCTTGAGAATCGAGGTCCGGGAGTTGTTTTCGCTACGGGAAGGTGTTAGGCACCCATAACGACTATAATATCCTATAGGAACCGTCTTTAATTTCTACGCGCGCGCGTTATTTTTAAATGCTATTTTGAAAGTGTTTATTAAACCTAAGAATATTCTAAGTGAAGAATTGGAGGGAGAAGAATGTGTTTGAATTTTTATTTTAGTTGAATTGGAGGAATTTTGATTCCTTGCCTACGTACCCGTTTAAGGGATCAAATCCACCGTAGTTCTCTTCCAAAAATGTTTTTGTTTTTGTTGGTTGATTTTAAGTTTGAAAATGGAGTTTTGAAGAATAAGAGAGAGGCCTCAAGGGCATGAGATTTAGAAATGGTGAGGTGGAATTAGTTATTTGCAAAATATGGTCTAAGTATGATTAAAAGTTCATTGAAATTTTGATTAAGAAAATAAAGGGAAAGTTCAATGGGGTTTTGGACCCCAAGGTTTATTGAGAAAATAGTTTGAGTGATATTGTTTCTATTTTTGGAAAATTGATTTTTCTAAGTATAAAGCCTAAACATTCATCTAAACATACAATCCTAAACATACATCTAAACATGCATATTCTAGCTATATATCTAAAGTGATGTGTGTGCATGTGTCGGTGCTTGTGTCGGTGTACATTATTAGAGTCCATTGTCCTTATTACATCATTGGCCTAGATACATTCTATGGTCTTGCAAGAATTTTAAAATTGCATAAAAGTAAAATACAAAGAATTCCTAAGTATTACATTCTAGTTTTTGCATGAATTAAAATGGCAAGAAATTAAAATGCAAGAAATAAGAGATGAAAGTAGGATGTGAAATGCTATGGAAATGAGACATGAAACAAGAAAGGTTAGTAGCATAAGTGAAATAGAAACTAGTATTAAAAAGCATAGTAAAGCTATTTGTAACTTGCAAGAAAAGTAAGCTAACAATTTTAGCAAAAAAAGTGACAAAGGACTTGAAATTCAATATAATCCTAAAGCAAGCTCAAGACCTAGATCCTCACAATATTAAGACATTTCAAGTGATTCATTTCAAGGGAACAAATATGAGAACCAAGGAAAATTAACATGCCAAAAGTTATAAGATTTTCAAGCTCTTTTATGCACTTTTATTTTGCAAGAGATTTTTCATTTTTCACAATGTAAAGAATCCACAAGGTTCACACAAACAAACAGCAAGTATATACCCAAAAATAAAGGACAAAATCATTCCAAAAAAATTACATGTTCAAGACTACAATTATGTGCCACAATCCTAGCTCAAGATCACATCACAATTTCTCAAAGAATATTAACAAAAAATAGGCTACAAGCAAGAAAAGGTTACACATGCTCTTATAGTGGACTTTGACACGAAATCACATCTTAAATGATAGGTTTCAAGTGCCAAGATCACTACAAAAAAATGCATCAACACTTAAAAGTTTTTAACACCAATTTAACAAGAATCAAAGCATTGAATCAACAAGGACACCAAAAATATTTTCCCTACACTTTTAATCAATATTCAACATGAGAACAGCATCACGATTCATCAAAAACACAAGAAAATTGATAGAAATTCAATTGGAGTTTTTAGCATTAAAATCACATGCGCGGGGTGTAAACAGCAAGAAAATAACCAAAACACACAGACAGGGGGGTGCGCATAGCACCTGGTGCCAACATGCAGACTGGGCTGAGCTTTGTTAACTGGAGCGGGTATGGGTTAATGGGGTAAACCCATGGGTCGAGCCTATGGGTTGAGGTATAAAAGGCTATGGCTGCACAACAAAACACTATCACAAAGTCTTTCTCCCTAAACCGAAGAATTGCTCACACTCCTTCTAAAGCCTATTCTGGAAAAACATAAAAAGAGGATGAAGATTCATCTTCTACCTCTCTCCGGCGCGGTGGCCGGCCACCCTAAGGTGGCGGCGCCGCCGCCGGAAAACCTCCAAACACCTCCGTTTTCAAAGATTTTTACATGAATCCAAAGCTCTTCTTACCCTCTATACGAATTCGGCATGAAAAATTCGAAATCCAGTTCAAATTAGCACAGATCGGAGATTAAACGCGGCAATCAAAAGAAGAAGAATTACCTCGTTTCAAATCGGAGAAGGTTGGATTTACTGCTTCGGATTCGGACTCTTCTTCTCGGATCTGCTCCTGTTCTTGCTCAATTCGTCGCTATGCCATTCCCGTTTTCTTCTCCTTTCCACGTTTTTCCTTTTCAGTTCTGGACTTTCACCGGTTGCTGTTTCGGAACTGCTTGCTTCGTGCGGCTCAACGTGCCTCTTCTCCGGTCCGGTTCGAATTCGATTCAATTTCTGGCGAATTGAGGAGGAAACAAAAACAGTGCTGCTCCTTGTGAATTGTATTCGAATCAGTGAATTCACGTTGATGATGAAATCGGATTTGCGCCTGATTCGAACTTGTAATTGGCTGATATGTGAAACGGATCGTGTGTATGGATCTTGTGGGGAATTTCGAAAAGTTTGTATGTGATTGCGGGGAGAAATATTCACGAGTGTTCTTGATAAAATTTGTGTTTGATTCTGAAAATTGAAAAAGGAAAGGGAGTTAGGGTGGTGGTTTAGGTTGGTTAGGGTGGTAGTTTAGATTGGTTAGGGTGGTTTGTTATGGTGGTTGAAGGTTGTTATGGAGGAAAGAGAAAATTGAGAGGTTGAAGATGAGTTAGTTAGTTAGAGGAGAGAGAAAGAGGGAAAAATAGAAAAAGATTTTATGACTTTTTTGTGAATTTTTTGTGGAAAATGATTGAATGATTAATTGACCACAAGTTTGACTTATATAGGTGATGAAAGGGATGCTTGGACCAATGAGGAAATGCCACATGGACTTGGACTTGTAACAAACTCTTAAGGACCAATAGCATTTGGACACATGGCACTTGGACTCTAACAAACTTAAAAAGGGATTAAAATGCAAATAACAAAAGTACGAGGACCGAAATGAAAATTAAAACTAAAATTGAATTGAAAAATTAAATTGAAAAATAAACGTAAAGCGAGACGATTAAAACAACAAAGCAGATTAATAATGAATCAGAAATATTATGTGAAATGACCAAAACGCCCCTAGGGACTAAAACGACCCGAAACGACTCAAATGCAATTTTAAAATGATTTTTTTAACAAGGGAATTGAAGCAAGAGTTTATACAAGCGAATTAAAAGACTCAGAGACCATTTTTAGAATTTAAACAGGGTTTTAACACATGAAAAGACTAAAACGCCCTTAGGGGCAAAATTGACTCGAAATGACTTTAAATGCAATTTTTGAAATGGATTCTGACGTAGAATTGAAATGAAGACTTATTCAAACCATTTGAAGGACTCAAACAAATTTTTAAAGATTGAAAGAAATTTTAACATAGGAAATGACTAAAATACCCCTAGGGGCTAAACCGACTAAAAAAAGACTCAACTGATATTTTTTGAAATGAATTTTGACATGAGATTGAAACAAGGACTTATACAAACCAATTTAAAAGACTCAAACAATTTTCAAGGATTAAAATGAGTTAAATGCAGGAAATGACTAAAATACCCTTTTATATGAATTTGCAAATAACATTGAAATAAAATGCAGAGAAAGATGCAATTGATCAGAGACAGTTCAAATGACTTATAATGCAAGAAAAGAAGAATTGAATAAGTATTTTTAGGTCCAAAATTAGGGTATAACAGCTGCCCCTATTTAAGTTTCTTTGTTCGGAGAGTCAAGAGACGGAGTCTTTGAGTTGACGGGACGAAGACACTTAAATATTAACATTTGCACTGTTTTTGGACATAAAAATACGCTTTCAGATTTTCAAAGATATGAATGCCATGCAACATTTTGGTTATGAATGCAAGACAAACGACTGGAGTCTAACAGAGCATGTCATATCGCTGGGGATTTAGGTAGACATTGACAGGGTAGACAAACCAGGGGACAAAAGATAGGTACAAGCTGTTCTTTGGATCGAACCTGCCACTTGACCGAGAGATACAAACAAGAGATGGGTACAAGCTGTTCTTTGGATCGAACCTGCCACTTGACCGAAGAAATACAAACAAAAGATAGGTACAAGCTGTTCTTTGGATCGAACCTGCCGCTTGACCGAAGAAATACAAACAAAAGATAGGTACAAGCTGTTCTTTGGATCGAACCTGCCACTTGACCAAGAAATACAAACAAGAAATGGATACAAGCTGTTCTTTGGATCGAACTTGCCACTTGATCGGAGATATAGACAAAGGGTAGACACAAGCTGTTCTTTGGATCGAACCTGCCACTTGATCAACACCATAACATGTAAGTAGGTGCAAACTGTTCTTTGGATCGAACTTGCCGTTTGACCGATAACAAAACATAAGCAAAGGGTGCAAACTGTTCTTTGGATCGAACTTGCCGTTTGACCGGAAACATAGACATATAAGCAGGTACAAGCTATTCTTTGGATCGAACTTGCCACTTGACCAGTAAGTTGACATTGATTTGATTTGAGAATAGACATGACCATTTTTGTTGGCCCAAAAGCAAATTGAGAGAGAATTGACATTGATTTGAATTGAATTGAAAGTTGACATTGAAAGAGAGATTGAGAATTGAGATTGAACAGGGACATAGACATTGAATTGAGAGTTGAAATTGAATTGAATTGGAAATTGACATTTGAAATTGAGATTGGATTGAAAATTGGAGATTGAGATTGAAATTGAAATTGAAATTGAGATTGCTTCGAATTTGACATTGAATTGAAATTGAGATTGCTTCGAATTTGACATTGAATTGAAATTGAGATTGCTTCGAATTTGACATTGAATTGAGATTGCTTCGAATTTGACATTGAATTGAAATTGAGATTGGAATTTGAGAGTTGAGATTGCATCGAATTTGACAGTTGAAATGATTTGAAATTGAGATTGGAGATTGCATCGAATTTGACAGTTGGATTTGAATTTGACAGTTGAAATTGATTGGAAATTGAAATTGAAATTGAGTTTGACAGTTGAAATTTGGATTGAATTTGACAGTTGAAGTTGAAATAGAGATTGGAGATTGAAATTGGAAGTGAGTTAGATTGAAAGTTGGAACTGGAAATGCAGCATGTATGTATGATATAATCAAGATTATTGAATGTATGGGCATATAAAATGCATGATTATGCATGTATGAATGCTTGAAATGCATGATTGGCTTGTGGCTTGACAAAGGAGTTTCACAGAGGCAGGCAAAACATTGAAAGATTGGGCACGTAGTGGCTCGTGCTGCAATATATTCACAGGGGGAAAACCTCTTTGGAGAGACCGTCGTTGAAAGACGTATCGAAACCATGGCTGAGGGCAATAAAACTTGTAAAGGAGGGACCCTTGGAAGTCCTTGAATACAGGTCGCCGTTGTTAGGCGTGTCAGTGCTGGGTAAACATTGGATGTTCGCATCTGTGGTCAATGCTTTTCAATATTTCATTCTTTCATTTTCAAATCCCATTTTTGCCTAAACCGCCCTTTCGGGTTTTCGATTCACCGGGGAATAGATTCTTTTCATTGCCCCATTTTTGCCTGAATTGCCTTCATAGGTTGTCAATCAGCGGGGTGCTCATTCTTGCCTAAGCCGCCCTTTCGGGTTTTCAACTTAGCGAGCTTTTCATTTTCATTTTTTCATTTTTTCATTTTTTATTCTGTTTTTCATTCTTGCCATTGACCACAGATCATCCTGGGGGGTAACCTGCTTATAACATGTATTGAAATAGACATTGACACTCATTTATTCATGCATGTTTCATTGAAATGTACCCTATTGCTCAGGTTTGCTTTCAAAATAGACAGAAAAAGATTTTTCAATTTTCAAAGATGTTTGTTTCAGATATTGACATTATCAAAATAGAAAGAAAATGTTTTGTATATAGCATTGAAAGTAGAAAGAAGAATAGAGTTTCAAACAATAACACAGGCTCAAATTGATGTAGAAGAGTGAAAGTCAGCCAAAGGCATGACTTCACGGATTTACAAAGCTTGGAAAATGGTAATTTTATTGGTTGGTGATACGTTGAACACGATGACCGCTACATTTCATAGAAATTTTGAATTCACAAGTACAGAAGCTTCTGATGAAGATGATCATTGACAGTTGCAAATGCCCCAAGGGGTGATGGTGATTTGCCGGATATAGTTACTTGTCTTTTATTGTCAACCTCATTTTTGCATGAACCGCCCTTTCGGGTTTTCGGCTCATCGAGGCGCTCATTCTTGCCTGAGTTGCGTACAATCTCAGCGAGCTTTTTCATATTCATTTTTTTTGTCCCTAACTTTTGCCTGGACCGCCCTTTCGGGTTTTCGATCCACCGGGAAGCGCATTTTTGCCTAGGTCGCCCTTTCGGGTTTTCGACCTACCACGCTGTTCTTTTCTTTCTAGACAAAGTATTTCTTGACTATATCGGCATTAACAGGATTTGGGAGCTCAACACCATCCATGTGTGTCAGAATCAAAGCACCACCAGAGAAAGCTTTCTTGACAACATAAGGACCTTCATAGTTAGGTGTCCACTTTCCCCTTGGGTCGGGTTGCTGACTTATTCTTCTTTTCAATACAAGTTCGCCTTCCTTGAATTCTCGAGGTCGGACTTTCTTGTCAAAAGCATTCTTCATTCGTACTTGATACAACTGTCCATGAGTCATAGCATCCATACGTTTCTCTTCAATCAGATTCAATTGATCGTACCGACTTTGACACCATTCAGCCTCAGTTAGTTTTGCTTCCATGATCACTCGAAGAGATGGAATCTCCACTTCCAGAGGGAGAACTGCTTCCATACCATATACCAAAGAGAAAGGAGTTGCCCCGGTTGAACTGCGCACTGTAGTACGGTAACCATGCAAGGCAAATGGTAGCATCTCATGCCAATCTTTGTAAGTAGTGACCATCTTCTTAACAATCTTCTTGATGTTCTTATTAGCGGCCTCAACTGCACCATTCATCTGAGGTCTATAAGGAGAAGAGTTGTGATGTTCAATTTTGAATTCTTCACATAAAGCTTGCATCATGCTATTGTTCAGATTGGAACCATTGTCAGTGATGATTTTATTGGGAACACTATATCGACAGATGATGTTATTCTTGATAAACTTGACAACCACTTGCTTGGTCACATTTGCATAGGAGGCAGCTTCAACCCACTTGGTGAAATAATCAATTGCCACTAGAATGAAACGATGTCCATTGGAAGCTTTTGGTTCAATTCTCCCGATCATGTCAATGCCCCACATAGAGAAAGGCCATGGGGAAGATATAACATTGAGAGCATGTGGAGGCACATGAATCTTGTCAGCATAAATTTGACACTTATGGCATCTTTTAGCATGTTTGTGGCAGTCACGCTCCATAGTTATCCAGTAATAGCCGGCTCTTAACAGTTTCCTTGACATGGTGTGACCCGAAGCATGGGTCCCAAAAGTACCGTCATGTACATCGTGCATCAATTTCTCCGCTTCTTGTTTATCAACACATCTTAACAAGACCATGTCATAGTTCCTCTTGTATAGGATTTCTCCGTCCAGAAGGAATCTGCTAGCCCATCGTCTCAAAGTCTTTTTATCCCTGTTGGAAGCACCAGGTGGATATTCGCGATTCTGCAAGAATTGTTTGATGTTGTAATACCAAGGCTTTTCATCATTCACATCTCTATCAGCTTGACCTGGCATATTTTCAATAGTAAACACATGAGCGGGTCTATCAAGACGCTGCACTTTGATCACGGGCACATTATTCCAGTGATTCACACGAAACATAGAAGACAGAGTAGCAAGAGCATCAGCCATCTGATTTTCATCCCGAGGGATATGGTGCAGCTCGACCTTGGTAAAGTATGTCAACAGACGTCTTGCATAGTCACGGTAAGGGATCAGCTTCTCATGATGAGTCTCCCATTCACCTTTTATCTGATTAATAACAAGTGCAGAATCTCCATATATGTCAAGGTGCTTAATTCTCAGATCAAGGGCTCCTTCAATGCCCAAGATGCATGCTTCATACTCGGCTATGTTGTTTGTGCATTCAAAAGTTATTCGAGCAGTGGAAGGAATGTGGTGCCCATGTGGAGTTACAATGATGGCTCCAATTCCTTTACCGTAAGCATTAACAGCACCATCAAACACCAATCCCCATTTGCTATTGGGATCTGGCCCTTCATTGATCAGTGGTTCTTCACAGTCTTTTGCTTTCAGATACATAATCTCTTCATCAGGGAAATCAAATTTAATTGGCTGGTAATCATCAAGAGGTTGACAAGCAAGATGCTCAGCAAGGACACTTCCTTTGATTGCTTTCTGAGCTTTGTACACAATATCATATTCAGACAATAACATTTGCCAACGCGCAATCTTTCCAGTAACAGCAGGCTTTTCAAAGATGTACTTGATTGGATCCATTCGGGATATCAACCAAGTTGTATGATTCACCATATAATGACGCAGGCGTTTGGCAGCCCAGGCTAAAGCACAACAAGTCTTTTCAAGCATTGTATACCGAGTCTCACAGTCGGTGAACTTCTTGCTCAGATAGTAGATAGCATGCTCTTTCTTACCAGTCTCGTCTTGTTGACCGAGAACACAACCCACTGAATCATCTAACACTGACAAATACGTAATCAAAGGCCTTCCTTCCACTGGCGGGACAAGGATAGGTGGTTCCAACAGGTATTCTTTAATGCTATCAAAAGCTTCCTGACATTCATCATTCCATACGACAGGCTGATTCTTTCTGAGCAATTTGAAAATTGGGCCACAGGTAGTAGTCATGTGAGATATGAATCTTGAAATATAATTCAGACGTCCGAGGAAACCTCTGACTTGCTTCTCAGTTTGAGGAGCTGGCATCTCTCTGATGGCTCGGACTTTGTCAGGATCAACTTCAATGCCTCTCTGGCTGACAATGAAGCCTAACAACTTTCCAGATCTTACACCAAATGTGCACTTGTTAGGATTCAACCGCAGCTTGTACTTTCTCAGTCTTTCAAACATCTTTTTCAAATACACAACATGCTGCTCTTCATCACTTGACTTCACAATCATATCATCAACATATACTTCAATCTCTTTGTGAATCATATCATGAAACAGAGTGGTCATACCCCTTTGATAGGTAGCACCAGCATTTATCAAGCCAAACGACATCACTTTATAACAGAACGTTCCCCATGGAGTGATGAAGGACGTCTTTTCTCTATCTTCAGGTGACATTCGTATCTGATTATAACCAGAGAAACCATCCATGAAAGAGAACACTTTGGACTGAGCAGTACTGTCAACAAGCACATCAATATGAGGCAATGGGAAGTTATCTTTTGGACTGGCTTTGTTCAAATCTCTGTAATCAACACACATCCGAACTTTCCCATCTTTCTTTGGTACCGGTACGATGTTGGCAATCCACTCAGGGTATTCAGCTGTCATGAGGAAACCCGCATCAATTTGTTTCTGCACTTCAGCCTTGATCTTAAGAGCCATGTCTGGACGAGACCTTCTCAATTTCTGTTTGACAGGAGGACATTCAGGTCTTGTCGGTATCCGATGTTCCACAATCTTGGGATCTAGACCTGTCATATCTTCATAGGACCATGCAAAGACATCTGGATAATCATGGAGAAGCTGAGTGATCTTCTTTTTCACTTCTGGCTCAAGTGCAGCACCAATCTTGATCTCTCGCTTGTTCTCTTCAGTACCCAGGTTGATAAGCTCAATCTCTTCCTGGTGAGGCTGAATGGCTCTTCTTTCTTGTTCAAGCAGTCGAGTGATCTCATACGGTATATCATCATCCTCATCTTCAGCTTCATATACAGGGAATTCAAAATTTGGAGGAACCATAGGGTCACTGTGTTCAACGGGTTTATTATGGTTCAATCTGCATAATATGATTGGGATGATTTTAGAAAAATGTTTTTTATGCAGATTTTTGAAATTAATAAGAAAAATACAGATGTTTTGGTTTTTTCTGGCATTACCATTATTTCCAAGAAAAAGGCACTAAAAAGTAAAAAACAAAGAGTCGTGAGAAAGACGACAACTTTTATTGATAACGGCAATGCCGAAACAAACACGCCCTTACAATGATATCACTTTCGCCTTGGGCAGAGCGAAAGGATTGTTATTTTGAAAACGAAGAAAACATGAGCAACAAGATACATTACATGGAAGCATGCATGACTAAAGGAACATCAATGGCTTCCCAATTTCTCACGGTGCTTCCTGGTATAACAAATGTAGGCACATGGCTTCTTTCAGCAGCATCTTCAGCAATAGCATTGATAAACCCAGCACTGTAGAAGGTTCCTGTTGAAACATCAGAGGTTGGGGAGAATCCAAGGCCCTCTTTGCGCTTGTTTTCCAAGATCTGAATCATTTTGCCCCAGCCTGCAGCTTGCCCTTCTTGAACAGCCTTCTGGGCATCCTTCAATGAAGCCATGCTAGTACCAGCCCTCCGGGGTTCTGCTCCTTCAACAGTCAAGCCTTGGAATGACGTCCCTTCAGCGGACCCTGCTTCAACACAAGAGAAAGATGACACTTGGCTAACCAGATAGGCTTCTTCACCATGCACAGTGACAATCTTACCGTTCCTCATGAACTTGAGCTTTTGATGCAAAGTAGAAGTGACCGCTCCAGCGTCATGAATCCACGGTCTTCCGAGGAGACAGCTGTAAGAAGCATTGATGTCCATGACTTGGAAAGTAATCTGAAATGTCTCAGGACCAATGGTGATTGGCAAGTCTACCTCCCCGAGAACATCCTTGCGGGATCCATCAAAAGCTTTAACCAGATAGCTGCTACCCCTCAGAGAAATTCCATGATGGCTCAATTGCCTTAGTGTGGATTCAGGCATTACATTCAGAGACGACCCAGTGTCCACCAACACATTGGATATCATGTCAGATCTGCAGTGCACCGAGATATGTAGAGCCAAATTGTGGTGTTTCCCTGCTTCGGGGAGTTCATCGTCACCAAACCCCAAGTTGTTGCAGGCAGTAATATTACTCGCTATCCCATCAAACTGATCCACAGAGACTTCGTGGTCAACATAAGCTTGCTCCAGTATCTTCATTAACACTTTCCTATGAGCTTCTGAGCTCAAGAGCAGAGACAAGATGGATATCTTTGACGGAGTTTGCAGCAACTGGTCTACAATCTTATATTCGCTCTTCTTGATGAGCCTCAAAATCTCGTCCAGATTAGACTCTTCAATGGGCTGGCCCGAGGGGCTGGCATTCTCTTCCTCAAGGTTAGCCATGTTTCTTCTCTTGTACAATCTTGTCTGATAAACTCTATCTGGTTGGTAAACCTTACGAGCACGAGCCACTTTTCAGACTGCGGCAGAGGAACCAGGAGACAATGAGCACGGGAAGCCATTTGTGACCGATGAATGATGCATATGATGCATGATATGCAAATGCAAAAAGACTCTCTTTTTTGTCAGAAGACTTGTCAAAGTGGTTGTGAACATCACGGAGAAACACAGTTTTATTTGAAAATCTTGAGCAAAACTAAAAGTTTAGTTGAGATGGTATCACTTGGCGTTCACATCCGTGATGTTCAAAAGATGACTTGTCTAAGTCCTCCGATAAATGCATGGGAAAAAGTTTATGCATGTATGCATGATCACATTCAAGTTCGGAGAAAACATGGTGGGTTGAAGTTCAAAGTCGAGGAGTCATGGGTGGACACGGTGTCCGGTGAATCTAGGGTTTTAGGAGATAGTAACCGGGTTCTAAAAAAGGTTCCCAAGTTGCAACCTCTCCGACGTATATCATGGTGTCACGAGACAACACTCGCTCCATGATTATCCGTAAGAAGGTCTAGCTTGAGTGTAGTATCGCGTGACGACTAAAGCTCGAGACAACACTCGGTTTAGCCTCCGCACTACATCCTAGAAAATGGCCATGGATGGGTTCGGTTATCTACGGTTCATAGCGTCATAGAACAATTAGAAGTAAAGTGCCTAAACGTGACAACACACGCCGACAACATCACCCCCAAAATGCCTCAGCTATGTGGGATTGATCGCATAATCCAATACACGAGGCAACCCCCGGAATGAATTGTCGATTATATCCCTCCTAAATCCTAAGTTCACTCAGCCCGGGTGCAGGACTTTTGATATTCTCACCCCACACGTTTGCAAGAATTTAAACAATTATTCACATAGGAAAGCAAGTAAAGGAAACAAGTAAAAAGAGCGCAAGCGTGGAAATAAAGACTAGGCGTAACTCTCGAATCTCCCCAGTGAAGTCGCGAGCTATTTTATCTTGGTTTTCGGGGTGTCAAACATTGATTACGTTTGAACCTTTTTAACCGGTGATATCTTATTTTTTCTTGGGAATGGAAAAAGTAAGCAAAACCCTTGAGAATCGAGGTCCGGGAGTTGTTTTCGCTACGGGAAGGTGTTAGGCACCCATAACGACTATAATATCCTATAGGAACCGTCTTTAATTTCTACGCGCGCGCGTTATTTTTAAATGCTATTTTGAAAGTGTTTATTAAACCTAAGAATATTCTAAGTGAAGAATTGGAGGGAGAAGAATGTGTTTGAATTTTTATTTTAGTTGAATTGAAGGAATTTTGATTCCTTGCCTACGTACCCGTTTAAGGGATCAAATCCACCGTAGTTCTCTTCCAAAAATGTTTTTGTTTTTGTTGGTTGATTTTAAGTTTGAAAATGGAGTTTTGAAGAATAAGAGAGAGGCCTCAAGGGCATGAGATTTAGAAATGGTGAGGTGGAATTAGTTATTTGCAAAATATGGTCTAAGTATGATTAAAAGTTCATTGAAATTTTGATTAAGAAAATAAAGGGAAAGTTCAATGGGGTTTTGGACCCCAAGGTTTATTGAGAAAATAGTTTGAGTGATATTGTTTCTATTTTTGGAAAATTGATTTTTCTAAGTATAAAGCCTAAACATTCATCTAAACATACAATCCTAAACATACATCTAAACATGCATATTCTAGCTATATATCTAAAGTGATGTGTGTGCATGTGTCGGTGCTTGTGTCGGTGTACATTATTAGAGTCCATTGCCCTTATTACATCATTGGCCTAGATACATTCTATGGTCTTGCAAGAATTTTAAAATTGCATAAAAGTAAAATACAAAGAATTCCTAAGTATTACATTCTAGTTTTTGCATGAATTAAAATGGCAAGAAATTAAAATGCAAGAAATAAGAGATGAAAGTAGGATGTGAAATGCTATGGAAATGAGACATGAAACAAGAAAGGTTAGTAGCATAAGTGAAATAGAAACTAGTATTAAAAAGCATAGTAAAGCTATTTGTAACTTGCAAGAAAAGTAAGCTAACAATTTTAGCAAAAAAAGTGACAAAGGACTTGAAATTCAATATAATCCTAAAGCAAGCTCAAGACCTAGATCCTCACAATATTAAGACATTTCAAGTGATTCATTTCAAGGGAACAAATATGAGAACCAAGGAAAATTAACATGCCAAAAGTTATAAGATTTTCAAGCTCTTTTATGCACTTTTATTTTGCAAGAGATTTTTCATTTTTCACAATGTAAAGAATCCACAAGGTTCACACAAACAAACAGCAAGTATATACCCAAAAATAAAGGACAAAATCATTCCAAAAAAATTACATGTTCAAGACTACAATTATGTGCCACAATCCTAGCTCAAGATCACATCACAATTTCTCAAAGAATATTAACAAAAAATAGGCTACAAGCAAGAAAAGGTTACACATGCTCTTATAGTGGACTTTGACACGAAATCACATCTTAAATGATAGGTTTCAAGTGCCAAGATCACTACAAAAAAATGCATCAACACTTAAAAGTTTTTAACACCAATTTAACAAGAATCAAAGCATTGAATCAACAAGGACACCAAAAATATTTTCCCTACACTTTTAATCAATATTCAACATGAGAACAGCATCACGATTCATCAAAAACACAAGAAAATTGATAGAAATTCAATTGGAGTTTTTAGCATTAAAATCACATGCGCGGGGTGTAAACAGCAAGAAAATAACCAAAACACACAGACAGGGGGGGTGCGCATAGCACCTGGTGCCAACATGCAGACTGGGCTGAGCTTTGTTAACTGGAGCGGGTATGGGTTAATGGGGTAAACCCATGGGTCGAGCCTATGGGTTGAGGTATAAAAGGCTATGGCTGCACAACAAAACACTATCACAAAGTCTTTCTCCCTAAACCGAAGAATTGCTCACACTCCTTCTAAAGCCTATTCTGGAAAAACATAAAAAGAGGATGAAGATTCATCTTCTACCTCTCTCCGGCGCGGTGGCCGGCCACCCTAAGGTGGCGGCGCCGCCGCCGGAAAACCTCCAAACACCTCCGTTTTCAAAGATTTTTACATGAATCCAAAGCTCTTCTTACCCTCTATACGAATTCGGCATGAAAAATTCGAAATCCAGTTCAAATTAGCACAGATCGGAGATTAAACGCGGCAATCAAAAGAAGAAGAATTACCTCGTTTCAAATCGGAGAAGGTTGGATTTACTGCTTCGGATTCAGACTCTTCTTCTCGGATCTGCTGCTGTTCTTGCTCAATTCGTCGCTATGCCATTCCCGTTTTCTTCTCCTTTCCACGTTTTTCCTTTTCAGTTTTGGACTTTCACCGGTTGCTGTTTCGGAACTGCTTGCTTTGTGCGGCTCAACGTGCCTCTTCTCCGGTCCGGTTCGAATTCGATTCAATTTTCGGCGAATTGAGGAGGAAACAAAAACAGTGCTGCTCCTTGTGAATTGTATTCGAATCAGTGAATTCACGTTGATGATGAAATCGGATTTGCGCCTGATTCGAACTTGTAATTGGCTGATATGTGAAACGGATCGTGTGTATGGATCTTGTGGGGAATTTCGAAAAGTTTGTATGTGATTGCGGGGAGAAATATTCACGAGTGTTCTTGATAAAATTTGTGTTTGATTCTGAAAATTGAAAAAGGAAAGGGAGTTAGGGTGGTGGTTTAGGTTGGTTAGGGTGGTAGTTTAGATTGGTTAGGGTGGTTTGTTATGGTGGTTGAAGGTTGTTATGGAGGAAAGAGAAAATTGAGAGGTTGAAGATGAGTTAGTTAGTTAGAGGAGAGAGAAAGAGGGAAAAATAGAAAAAGATTTTATGACTTTTTTGTGAATTTTTTGTGGAAAATGATTGAATGATTAATTGACCACAAGTTTGACTTATATAGGTGATGAAAGGGATGCTTGGACCAATGAGGAAATGCCACATGGACTTGGACTTGTAACAAACTCTTAAGGACCAATAGCATTTGGACACATGGCACTTGGACTCTAACAAACTTAAAAAGGGATTAAAATGCAAATAACAAAAGTACGAGGACCGAAATGAAAATTAAAACTAAAATTGAATTGAAAAATTAAATTGAAAAATAAACGTAAAGCGAGACGATTAAAACAACAAAGCAGATTAATAATGAATCAGAAATATTATGTGAAATGACCAAAACGCCCCTAGGGACTAAAACGACCCGAAACGACTCAAATGCAATTTTAAAATGATTTTTTTAACAAGGGAATTGAAGCAAGAGTTTATACAAGCGAATTAAAAGACTCAGAGACCATTTTTAGAATTTAAACAGGGTTTTAACACATGAAAAGACTAAAACGCCCTTAGGGGCAAAATTGACTCGAAATGACTTTAAATGCAATTTTTGAAATGGATTCTGACGTAGAATTGAAATGAAGACTTATTCAAACTATTTGAAGGACTCAAACAAATTTTTAAAGATTGAAAGAAATTTTAACATAGGAAATGACTAAAATACCCCTAGGGGCTAAACCGACTAAAAAAAGACTCAACTGATATTTTTTGAAATGAATTTTGACATAAGATTGAAACAAGGACTTATACAAACCAATTTAAAAGACTCAAACAATTTTCAAGGATTAAAATGAGTTAAATGCAGGAAATGACTAAAATACCCTTTTATATGAATTTGCAAATAACATTGAAATAAAATGCAGAGAAAGATGCAATTGATCAGAGACAGTTCAAATGACTTATAATGCAAGAAAAGAAGAATTGAATAAGTATTTTTAGGTCCAAAATTAGGGTATAACAAGTACAACCATGTTCTCATTAATTGTTTTAGTAAGTCGGTGCGTTTCTCTTCTGCTGAAGAGGAAAGTGGAGCAGAATTTTTGTCTACTAAGCAACTGAAGCAATTAGAACGCGATGGGATCTTGATGTTTTCCTTGATGGCATCCTTATCTTTGGAGAATCAAGCAGTGATTGATAAGTTGCAGGTGGTGTGTGATTTTCCTGAAGTTTTCCCTGATGAAATCCCTGATGTACCACCGGAAAGAGAAGTTGAATTTTCTATTGACCTTGTTCCGGGAACGAAGCCTGTGTCTATGACACCTTACCGTATGTCAGCTTCTGAGTTGGCTGAGTTGAAGAAACAGTTGGAGGATTTACTAGATAAGAAGTTCATTAGACCGAGTGTTTCACCTTGGGGAGCGCCGGTATTGTTGGTTAAGAAGAAAGATGGAAGTATGAGGTTGTGCATTGATTATCGACAACTGAATAAAGTGACTATAAAGAATAGATATCCACTTCCTAGAATTGATGATTTGATGGACCAGCTGGTGGGTGCACGTGTGTTCAGCAAGATTGATTTAAGGTCGGGTTATCATCAGATTAAAGTAAAAGATGAAGATATGCAGAAGACGGCCTTTAGGACGCGATATGGCCATTATGAATATAAGGTGATGCCTTTTGGTGTGAGTAACGCGCCTGGTGTGTTTATGGAGTATATGAATCGCATTTTCCATGCATTTTTGGATCGCTTTGTGGTTGTGTTCATCGATGATATTTTGATTTACTCTAAGACAGAAGAAGAACATGCAGAACATTTGAAAATCGTTTTGCAAGTGCTGAAGGAGAAGAAGCTGTATGCTAAATTGTCTAAGTGTGAATTCTGGTTGAACGAGGTAAGTTTTCTGGGCCATGTTATTTCTGGTAGTGGTATTGCAGTCGATCCATCTAAAGTTGAAACAGTATCACAATGGGAGACTCCTAAGTCAGTTACAGAGATTAGAAGCTTTTTGGGTTTGGCAGGATACTATCGAAGATTTATAGAAGGATTTTCTAAGTTGGCACTTCCGTTAACACAGTTGACGTGTAAAGGTAAAACCTTTGTGTGGGATGTTCATTGTGAGAACAGTTTTAATGAATTGAAGAAGCGTTTGACGACGGCTCCAGTTTTGATTTTGCCAAAACCTGATGAACCTTTTGCGGTGTATTGTGATGCGTCCAAACTGGGCTTAGGCAGTGTGCTTATGCAAGATGGTAAAGTTGTTGCTTATGCATCAAGACAGTTGAGAACTCATGAACGAAATTATCCTACTCATGACCTTGAATTAGCTGCAGTCGTATTTGTCCTTAAGATTTGGAGACATTACTTGTATGGTTCGAGATTTGAGGTGTTTAGTGATCACAAGAGCTTGAAGTATTTGTTTGATCAGAAGGAATTGAATATGCGACAGCGGCGGTGGCTCGAATTGTTGAAAGATTATGACTTTAGTTTGAATTACCATCCGGGTAAAGCTAATGTTGTTGCGGATGCCTTAAGTAGGAAGAGTTTACATATGTCTGCTATGATGGTGAAGGAATTTGAATTACTTGAACAATTTAGAGATATGAGCTTAGTTTGTGAAATGTCATCTCGGAGCGTTAAGTTAGGCATGTTGAAAATTGATAATGATTTCTTAAAAGATATTAGGGATGCGCAGAAAGCTGATGTTAAGTTTGTGGACTTGTTGGTTGCTAGTAATCAAACTGAAGATAGTGACTTTAAGGTCGATGATCAGGGTGTGTTGAGGTTTCGAGGTAGGATTTGTATTCCAGACAATGACGAGATAAGGAAGATGATTCTTGAAGAGAGTCATAGAAGTAGCTTAAGCATTCACCCCGGAGCTACAAAGATGTATCATGACTTAAAGAAGTTGTTTTGGTGGTCTGGGTTGAAACGTGATGTAGCACAATTTGTGTACTCTTGTCTGATTTGCCAGAAGTTGAAGGTAGAACATCAGAAACCTGCAGGATTGATGACACCGTTAGATGTACCAGAATGGAAATGGGATAGTATATCCATGGATTTTGTGACAAGTTTGCCGAATACTCCTAAGGGAAATGACGCTATTTGGGTGATTGTTGATAGATTGACGAAGTCGGCACATTTCCTCCCGATTAATATTAGTTTTCCTGTGGCTCAGTTGACAGAGATTTATATTCGAGACATAGTGAAATTGCATGGTGTTCCTTCAAGCATCGTGTCAGATAGAGATCCAAGATTTACTTCTAGATTTTGGAAGAGTTTGCAAGAGGCTTTAGGCTCTAAGTTGAGATTGAGTTCGGCTTGTTGAGAGTTGTTGAGAGTTTGTGTACTTGAGCAAGGTGGAACCTGGGATAGTCATCTTCCGTTGATAGAATTCACTTATAACAACAGCTATCATTCAAGTATTGGGATGGCACCTTTCGAGGCTTTGTATGGTCGGAGGTGTAGGACTCCGTTGTGTTGGTTTGAGACCGGTGAAAGTGTGGTTCTAGGACCAGAAATTGTTCAACAGACTACTGAGAAGGTGAAAATGATTCAAGAGAAGATGAAAGCGTCGCAGAGTCGACAGAAGAGCTACCATGATAAGCGTAAGAAAGACCTTGAGTTTCAAGAGGGAGACCATGTGTTCTTGAGAGTTACTCCAACGACCGGTGTTGGTCGTGCATTGAAGTCAAAGAAGTTGACTCCAAAGTTTATTGGTCCTTATCAGATATCCGAGAGAATTGGCACGGTGGCTTATAGAGTTGGCTTACCACCGCATTTATCGAATTTGCACGATGTGTTTCATGTGTCGCAGCTGAGGAAATATGTTCCAGACCCATCCCATGTGATTCAGAGTGATGATGTGCAAGTTAGAGACAACCTTACGGTAGAGACCTTACCTTTGAGGATTGATGATCGCAAGATGAAGGCGTTGAGAGGCAAGGAGATACCTCTAGTGAGAGTTGTTTGGAGTGGAACGACTGGTGAAAGCCTGACATGGGAGCTAGAGAGTAAGATGATGGAGTCTTATCCAGAGTTGTTTGCTTGAGGTAAATTTTCGAGGACGAAAATTCTATAAGTTGGGGAGAGTTGTAACGCCCGTCTTAATTATTCGATTATTTAAAAATATATTTATATATATGATTTACGTGATTTTCATGACTGATATGTGTGAATTTTATGATTCATGAAGTTGAGTGGGTTATATGATTTATAACTGAATTATGAGGGATATTTTGTTGTGGTGAAGTTGTTATGTTGTTATGACTTATTTTATTATTAAATAAAATAAGATTTGTTAAATAAAATAAAAATATTAAAAAAATTGGGCTGTGTTGTGAGATGAGCAATTAGTAGTGATAAGAGTAATTAGGAGAGATAAATAGACAACAAAAGTTAGAAAACAGAATACGTACGTTTTTGGAGAAAAAGGGAGAAAAGTCAGAAAAGAGGAGAACCAGAGGGAGAGCTGCGATTTCATCATAACCAGGTAAGGGTGAGACTAATTTTCAATATTATTAAGGGTATAATTCTATAGGATGAATTTAGCATGATTAGGTTAAGTTTTGGTGAGAATTGAGAATTAGGTTTAGGATCAATTTTGATGAATGAATCAAGAACAAATGTTAGATTGATGCAAAATTAGTGTACAGACCTTAGATATGACTTAAGATGATAATTAGATGCTATTTGGATGAAGGAATCATGAATATAGGTGAAAAGTTGTGATTTTTAGGTTTCTGGCCGTACTGACATTCATCACTCGCACCTGCGAGCAAGAACACTCGCAACTACGAGCTAGAACCCAGAACTCGCAACTGCGAGCAACACAACTCGCAACTGCGAGTGACCTGTGAGCTCGCAACTGCGAGCAGAATATCTCGCCACTGCGAGTAAATACGTAGGAACCCAGAATGCACACTTTGCTCGCCATTGCGAGTGAAGTTACTCGTCACTGCGAGTTAGGCTGTTAGTTGCCCAAAATTGTCCCGATGCGATCCTTTCGCACGTGTAGTCTTGAGATGACCTTAGAAGTAAGTTAGAGAGCTGTTTAGGATGCTTTCATAAGCTCCAGAAGTCTGTTATGGTGACTGAAATTAGAAGTGTTGCTGCATGAATGCTATAATGATGTTTTATGATATTTATATTGATGTAATTAATTCTTTATGTGAATGTTAACACATTCAAGCGTTGTTAATTGTTGTATGTTGCTGCTGTTTTCTGTTGTTGACTGTTAGTGTCTTGAAGTTGCATGAGTCGGTCTATGTTGTTGGAATTTAAGAAGTTGTCCATGATTATGAGTCGTATGAGTTGTACACGTCGTTGTCTAAGTTGTTGGAAGTTGAGTTCATTGCATACTCATTAAAGTTGGGGGCTTTAGGCCCGGCAGCCTTTGTGCTCATTAAAGTTGGGGGCTTTAGGCCCGGCAGCCTTTGTGCTCATTAAAGTTGGGGGCTTTAGGCCCGGCAGCCTTTGTGCTCACACGTTGAAGAGCCTATTATGCTCATTTGTTGTTGATTGGTACCACATGCATTTGCATATCAAGAAGTTTCATGATGTTTAAGTTGTCAAGTTGTTGTCAAGTTGATAAAGTTGCATGGTCTAGATGAGTTGTGTTGTCAAGTTGTTGTTGAGTTGATAGAGTTGCATGGTCAAAGATGAGTTGTGTCGTCAAGTTGAGTGTTAAGTTGATTATGAATTGTGATGAAAATTAGTAATGATATTTGATGATTGTATTTGTTATGACATGAAAAATATACTGATTGTTAATTGTTGACATGTTATTAATGTTTAAGTTGTTAAATGCATTTTATTGGATTATATGCTTAATGTATTGATTTTGAAATCTCACCCCTTCTGCGTATATGTTGCCTCGACCGTGGGTAATGTGCAGGTAATAAAGATTAGAGGCGTTCATGAGTGGACTCTCAGTTGGTGTCTAGGTGCTCTGATACGTAACGGGATGGGGGCTTGCATTTACTTTTATTCCTTACGTGTCTCTTTTATGAACTAATTTATGAGATTTTTCAATAAGGCCTGCGTGCCAAGACTTTTAAATGTTGAACTATTTTCCGCTGCAATAGTTTAAGATTTTTCATGATGTTGAATTTGAAGGATAATTGTTATTATCCATTTTATGATTTAAATGAAGTATGTGACATTCCGTTGTGATCAAAATACTCTGATTTATGATGAAATTTTTATGTTGGGAAAACGGGGTGTTACAAAAAGGCCTTGATCGATGGATCAGACGCATAAAGAAAAAAATGATAGTGTTAGTTTTAACCCCTAATTAAAGGAAACAACTAAACCAAAAAAATAAGGAAACAAACAAATATTGAAGTATATTATAACAAATAAATCAAAGACATTTAAAATTCCAATAGTTCATGTTTCTATCCGTATAAAAAAAAGTGAATTATTTGAATCTTTTAACCTTTTCTATTAATGTTTTATATTCAATTCTTTTAAGAGAATATTTAATTTACAAAAAAGTTTTTGACAAATTTTCCAAAAAATAAATTGTCATTAAATTTTGAAATTTTATATTTTTATAATTTAAAATAATTAAATTTTATGTGTCATTTCAATTGGGTTGATTCTATAAATATTAGACTTTGTTGTTTAATAGGTCAAAAAAATAATAAAACGTTCTTTAAATAAGATCCTTAATTGTAACCCTTAATTAAACGAAATAAAAAATATTAAATTATATTGCAAAAAAAAATGACGTGCTGTCGAAATTTAAATAATTGAGGTTACTTAGAAAAAACCTATTGAATATTTTATTTTTTTAATAAACTAAAAAAAAATTTAAGTTTTTTATTATTGTTTCACATCCATTCTTTAAAAAGGAATATTTCATGTACTTAAAAAAATTATCGCTAAATTTTCAAAAAAAAAAATTATTAAATTTCGAATACTTCAATTTGAATAATTTAATATTTTTCTTTTTTTTTTTGTGATTTTTTTCAGTTATTAAGTATAATCATGATAAAATAAATTAAGAGTCATTAATGTGACCATTTAAATTAAAATGACTCTATTAAATGTCTCATTTATTGGGTCAGATGAAAAAAATGTTATTTAAATGATACCATTATATTTTTTTTGGTGGTGGTCAGGGTTCGAACCCCAGACCTTACATATTTTATGCATTGTTCATACCAACTGAGCTAAGCTCACGAGGACAAATGATACCATTTTATGATATCATGTTTTGAATCACTAATTTTGCTATTAATACTAATAATAGCATTCCTAATCAAGGTTAACTCGGCTAATAACAAGTTGATTCAACCTCAAGGGCGTGGATTCAATCCCCACTATTAGCGTGAGGATCTCTTTGATCGGGAGTAACTTTGTAAGTGCTCATTGAGTCATGAGACATATCTTGATCTTGATGTATCCTCCAGAGCCTAACTCACCTAAATTTTTTATAATAAAATAACAATTTTTTTTTTAAATTGTAGATTATGATAGTAGTCTTTGAAATGCCTCAATTTACTTTATGAAAAATTAATGATGTGTTTGTTTCAAGGCAAAAAATTACATTCCTTGAAACGTCATTCCTACCCATTTGTTTGGTAAAAATTTAGATTTCCTTGAATATTTTATAAATTAATTAATTAAAAAAATAAAAATGGAAATAAATGTTAATGGTAGTGAGAATTTATGGCAAGTTGAGTTTTATTACCATGGGAATTTTATATTCACATCCTTTAAGCATGAGAATAACAATAGAAGAAAACATGTGTGTCAAAAAAAAAAAAACATGTAAATAACATTCCTCATAATATAATATTCAAGGGAACAAATTTTCAAAACTTGAAACAAACATGGGAATGTTGCATATTTCTAATCTCATGTTCCTAGGAATCATATTATAAACCTTGAAATAAACACACCCTAAGGCCTAAAGTCTCTTTGACATATTCTAAAGGAACTTTTTTATGAAAAGAAATGATAATAACAAATTTAATGATATCCAAAATTGAATGATATCCAAAATTAAATTTTAGCAACAACTCATTGATTTGTAAATTTCAATTTTACAAATTTTCAACAATTTATTTTATAAAATTTATTTTGGGGTCCCTCACAAGAGAGATAGGGTGCTTCTATAGCCACCCTTCTTTGCAAGCACCTTATTTATTTGCTTCAAAATGGGGGTGTTTATTTATTATGGTGCTAAATAGGTGAAACACTCGCCATTGTGGATAGTCTTAGAGACAAAAGAGCACTTATAAATATATTTATGTTTACTTTTCTCAAAGGATACAAGCTGAGTTCGAAACTCAAAATCTCGAAATTCAAAGTTTGTCCTTCTACTACTAGATTAAACTCTTAAGTTGGAAAATCGCATTGAACAAGAAAATGAATTTTTATTTCAAATTAATAATGACAAATGAAATATCCCTTATACCCAAACCATCTATCATCTTGATTTTTTACTAAAAGAGTTTGTTGGTTTAATTGTTCATGCTAATTGGGATTTCTCGGTCAAACATATTGTCCAAAAGTTGGTAATTTTATGGATTTTTTAAAGGAGTTGAAAAAATGACACCACAAAATGAACCAAAACCTTAAGTCATCAGGTATATTGGTCATCTAACTTATATGTAACATCTACTTTAGCATCCAATATAAAACTTTAACTCACACTTGACACGTTGACATCTCTCCTTTAAGTTTGAGACTCTTTGCGACTGGGATATAGAGACATAATAAAATAAAGTTAGACGGATGCACACCATGCTAAAATGGTGGGTTGATGGTGGCTTTATACAGAGATTTTATCCCTTTCTTTCATGATAAATATAATGAATTAAGAAAATGAAATCCAAAATAGAAGAAAACATTTCATCATAACGTTAGGACTTTCGCGGGAGCGTAAACTGGGTTGGATAAACACATTAGACTAAGAGCAACTACTCAAATGATATTAACATCACATCTTCATCCAAATCCTAAAGGCATTGGATTTATGGGTCATCTCACTTATATGTTTGTCACTATATTCTCTTGCATCCAATCTAAAACTTTAACTCATATAAGACATGTTAACATCTCTCTCAAGTGTGAGACTCTCCACATCTATGATTTGGTAACAAAGCCAAATATAATTAGATGAAGACATATCATGGTAAAAATGGTGAGTTGGTGGTGATTTAATGGAGGGAGTTTTATGTTCCTTTCTTTCATGAGAAGCTACGAAATAAATTAGAAAAGGAAAGAAAATAAAAAAATAATTTGAACATGAGAGAAATGATAAGGAAAAAAAGGAGCGTGTGCTTTTATGGGAGCGTATAAGGAATAGAGTGAATTGTCGATAATTTTACTGGTTCGATTAAGGAGTTGGAAATTTTTTAGTAAATATTTAACCAACACACATATTTAACCAACATTCAGGAGTTGGTTCTAATAAGTATTTATTTTTGTCAAATTAACAAAACACATATGCGTTTTCTTCAGTTGTCAAATTTTACCAAAGAATAAAAGTGAAGGAGTTTGAAGTAGTTGAGGTTGAATAACTAAAAAAAATATAGCATGAAAGAGAATGACATCCAATAACTAAAGTTTTAAATAAATAAACAATTGACAACTGAAAACTAGCAAAATAAATTATCAAAATGTTGGGATTTTTGGGTGAGTCTTCACCGGGTTGGATGATCGTATTGTACGTCAGTAACAACCATACAAGTGAGATTGACACCACATCTTTACATAAAACCTTAAGACATTATGTATTTCGGTCATCTCATTTATATATTGTTTAAAATCTACTCTCCCATCCAATGTATAACGTTAACTCAAATTTGACACAATAACATATCTTAATCAATAATGTAACTATCCGCGTCCATAATTATGTAATTTAGTCAAATAAGGTCAAAATTAGGTACAACATGTTCAAAAAGATTGATTGGTGGTGATTTCATGAAGGGATGTTTATATTCCTTTCATCCATGAGAATAGAGAAAGGAAACTAGATAGAAAAATAAAACAAATATGAAGAAGTAAAAAATTGAACATGGGAGAAACATTAAGGTGAAAAATATATAGTCTGTGTTTTGTTCATGAGATTATAAAAAATAGATTGAATTATCAGTAATTATGTGGTTTTGTTGAAAGAGTTGAAGATTTTTGGGTAATTATTACAAAAGAAAATAGACTTAATTAAAAAAACGTTGTACCATTTTAAAATTTCTAATAAACATGTATTTTGTAAATTCATCATGACACATGTACATTTTCCATTGTCACACCCCATCATAGATCATATGCAAATGAATTTGAAAAAATAGAGTTTGAATACAAAAATAGAATGAAAGTGAATGACATCCAAAAACAAAGTTTTACGGTAAAAATGATTAATTAAGTAAATGTTTCCCATAAATATTAAGATTTTTTTTTCAGTCCCTTGATTTTTTTTTTTTTGTATATCCGAATTTTTTGTTAAACATGAAGACCTTGGATATTTTCCAAGAGTGAGGGATACTTTCTCCCACACTGGACGTAGTTAAGCACGTAAACAAATTCATTCTTTCATTGGTTTCAGGAGACGAAAAGGAATATATCAGTTCTGATTCGGTTTGCAAATCAGATGAGAATAATGAGGTACAAAGCGTCAAGTTGTGGATTTGATAAAGAGAGCGACAAAGCTGCTATGTTCAAAATTAATAATATGGGATGAGGCACCGATAATACATCGTTATTGTTTTGAGGCATTTGACCAAACCATGCGCGATATAATGTCTTATGATGGTCGATATAACCATTTGGGGGTGTTTCTGTGGTTTTGGGCGGTGATTTCAAACAAATTTTGTCAGTGATAAGAAAAGGATGCAGACAAGATATACTTGCTTCATCCATCAACTCATCAAAGTTGTGGAGTCACTGTAAGGTTCTCAAACTTACAACAAATATGTGTTTAAGTGGTTCAACCGTTCGTGCCGAGCAAGATGAGATAAGAAAGTTTGTCGATTGGATGCTTTCAATTGGAAATGGAATAGGATCCACCAACGAGAGTGCAGAAATTAACGTACTCATTCCTGATGAGTTGTTGATAAAAGATTCCTCTAATCCGTTTCGTTCTCTGGTTGATTTTGTTTATCCGGATTTTTTGCAAAACATGAAGATCTCGGATTTTTTCCAAGAGTGGGGGATACTTGGTCCTACACTGGACGCAGTTGAACACGTAAAAAAATTCCTCCTATCATTGGTTCCAAGAGACGAAAAGGAATATATCAGTTTTGATTTGGTTTGCAAATCAGACGAGAATAATGAGGTACAAAGCGAATGGTTTACCACCGAATTCTTAAACAATATCAAGTTTTCCGATATTCCAAACCACAAGTTGAGATTTAAAGTTGGATGTCCAGTTATGTTGATGAGGAACATTGACCAAGCAACTGGGTTGTGCAATGGGACTAGGTTGATCGTAGACAATCTTTGGAAGAACTTTATCGGTGCAACTATTATTACCGGAAAAAATGCTGGTGAAAAAGTAATTATTCCAAGAATGAACTTAGTTCCGAGTGATCCTAAACTGCCTTTCAAATTTACTACGAGACAGATCCAGTTGGCTTTGTGTTTTGCAATGACAATAAATAAAAGTCAGGGTCAGTCGTTGTCTCATGTTGGAATCTATCTTTCCGAACCGGTTTTTACTCATGGACATTTGTACGTCGCTGTGTCGAGAGTCACTTCCAAAAAGGGATTGAAAATGCTTATACTGGATGAAGAAAATCACGTGTGTACTGAGACCACTAATGTTGTGTACCGTGATGTTTTTCGGAACGTTTAACCGGTCGTTCCTGATGACGCAGGTGGGTATGAGTTTTTTTTCTCTTTTGAACTTCGTTGTGTGTGTGTGTGTGTGTTATTTGGATATGAATTGGTTGTTGCTACTTGCAACCATTCTAATAGTTGCGTAAATAAAGATTAATGGATTGGTCATGTAGATAAACTACAATTCTGCAACTAACAATTAAGATCACACTTCTTATTTCATTGTATAAAATTCAATGACATTTATTGTTGTGCAAAGAACATGTTGAGTGATCGATTTGTTATAGGGACTAATACGTTATATGGAGTAATATTTTTGATCCTTTTTTGATAATATTTTTGGTCTCATGTATCTTCAGGTGTTGGTTTTGTGCTTCAGGTGACGTGATATCATTTAGATGTACACAGGCTCACGTTAATGGAATTTCTATGGCATTGAAATATCATTGACCAATTGCAATAGGTGCAATACCTTCTTTTCAACAACGAACTTAACACTGCCTGATACATTAATGTGTTTATCTACTGAGACTTCAGTTTTTCTATTATCTGATAGAGCAACTCCAATATTCTCATACTCAGTTTAATTTTATTTATAATGTCAGTATCCTTCTGATCTTTCTCATTTTTCCTAATGTAAGCCGTACTCTTCCAGTGACCATATTATCAGCTATATGTTCTGCTTCATTTTTTTATACAATCAGCTATATATCCGTCTTTTTTTTTTCTTTGTTCTTTGGAGTGTCTATGTTTATGTGCATGCACATGAGAATTTTGTAGTCCCTTTTTCAAGCATTTTTTGTTGTGTTTTTGTTGATGAGTTATTTTATAATATGCTTAGTTAAAAAAAGTGATAGATAGTTGGTGTCTTTGTCGTTGTTTGTTATACTTATTTATTACACGATTGAATAATTACAAATTCGTGTTGGATGTTAAGATGAATCAAGTGTATGCACGATATTAACATTGTATATATAAGGGTATCCGCTATAGAAATTATGGAATTTGAAAGAAACTGTATATAAGGGCATTTGGTAGAAACTGTATATGCAGTGGTAGGCCTCGAGACTCCAACACCCCCAGTTATATGCATAATAGCCAACAAAAAAAAAACAAGACTCATGATGTCTCCGTGATTACTTTTAGTCATCCGTGTAAAATATTCCGACATTAAATACTAATATTTCGACGTTACATCCATTAAATCATTCCTGTTTATCGATACGAAAATCCAAATAACTATATACGCATTGATATTTGTATATAATATGCAATCAAAAATACGATAACGATGCGTTTTATTAATATATTGTGTATAAAATAATGAATTTGTCATTTAATTAGATTTTATATAAAAAAATAGTCGTAATTCTAGCCCGTGCTTGGCACGGGTTTCCAAGCTAGTAAGGGTATAATTGAGTAGTTATTCGACATCAAAACCAATCGTTTTCATTTATTATGTTGGTGAGTCCCACGTTACCCATAATAAATTGGGGGTAATTTACTATTAATGACAAGTTGAATTTGATTATAGAACGAATGAGATGAATATCACATGTTAATTATATTTTTTCAATTATACCATTTAATTAATATGGACCGGAAACTATGGAGAGTGCCAGAGTTGCGTTGATTCTGGTGGAGTTTGTGGGAACGATGGAGGAGCTGAATTTAGATGTTTCTGCAAGGATGGATTTCATACAACAACATGCAATTCACCGATAGTCTCATCCTCAAGTAAGTTAATAATATATTAATATCACTTTCTCAAACTCCTATAAAGCAAATGAATGTTCTTCCAAACATACTGATAAAGGAAAATGAATGAAAAAATTAAAGAAATAAAAATGGAATGGAAGAGACAATCTCTTCAAGGTGCATTGCTCACTTTGTTCTCTCCATCAAAATTAACATGAGTGTGTATTGCTCAATATTGTCTCTACTCCAAAAAACAATCCAAAAATATTCTTCATCAAAGCTTGCTAGCATCATCATGCAAACAAACTTAAAGGCAATTTCTCTTCATTTCTACTGCAAAAATACAAAGCAATAAGAAAATAAATGACTATTTCTCTTCCAGATAATGCATGATCGTGATTAGAAAATTGCTGTTGACACATTCCATTTGGCTGGGACACACATGTAAAATACCCTTTTACCCCCTCGGCAGTTAACTGCCGAGGAATTTGAAATCCGGCTGCAGTTAACTGCCGAGGATTTCCTCGGTAGTTAACTGCCGAGGAAAGCTGTTTCATCAGATGAAACAGTCACCTGCTCCCCCTACACACTATTTTCTCATCACCTTCCATACAACTCCAATCCAACCCAAAATCCTAAATTTTTTTCATCAAATCTTGGTCCAAAATGATTCAAGCATCAAGCATAGGATGATTCAACACACTTTTGACGTAAAAAAACAGGTATTGTGCATTTTATTCGGTTTATTTTTTGGAAATGTTACACTGTCATGGTTGGTTTACAACGTCAGTCACGTAGCACTGGCATGGGGAATCTCGGCAGTTTACTGCCGAGGAAATCTTCGGTACCTTACTGCCGAGGAAAACCTCGGTAGTTAACTACCGAGGAACTCTTGGGAAAAAATTTGGGTGCGAAAAAATGGCAGCTACTGCCATTTTTTCCAAACTTTTTTTTCTTTGTTTTTTTTTTGTTTTTTTTGTTTTAGTTCATTATGGCATTGATGTTTATGCATTAGTTAGTTGTTAATTCATATTTATGTGTTGTTTAATTATAGTAATGACCGAGAACGCGGAAGATGTTTCGGAAGAGACAAAACATAATTTTGTCCAAATTTCCGGAGATGTCAAGCCGCCTAAGGTTGAAGTCAAACCAAACATTGAACAAGCTTCTAAATATGTTAGCCCCGGTGTCGTCCCACTTCAAGCCCATGAAGTGGACACGGCTAGGTTTTTTTCTGACGACATTAAGTTTCAAGATAGAGAAGAATTGCTTGGGTGGGTACGGTGTCAAGCAAATAAGGCGGGATTTACAATTGTTACACAAAGATCAAGCTTGATCCATCCAATATTGCGCCTAGTGTGTGAAAGGAGTGGAGCTCACAAAGTGCCTAAAAAAAAACCAAAGCATGCGACAACGGGCTCAAGAAAATGCGGGTGCTTGTTCATGATTAGTGGATATCAAAGTACGCAAACAAAGGAATGGGGATTGAACATTCTTAATGGAGTTCACAACCATGCGATGGAGCCGGCTTTAGAAGGACACATTCTTGCCGGTAGATTAAAGGAGGATGACAAGAAGATTGTACATGACTTGACCAAGAGCAAGATGCTTCCAAGAAATATTTTGATACACTTGAAGAACAAAAGACCACATTGCATGACAAATGTGAAGCAAGTGTACAATGAACGTCAAAAAATATGGAAGGCAAATAGAGGTGACAAGAAGCCGTTGCAATATCTAATCTCGAAGTTGGAGGAGCACAACTATACTTATTACTCAAGAACACATGGTGAAAGTAATACAATCGAAGATATCTTTTGGGCTCATCCAACATCCGTTAAGTTGTTTAACAATTTTCCAACGGTTTTGGTTATGGACTCCACCTACAAAACCAACTTGTATAAGATGCCAATGTTTGAGGTAGTTGGGGTAACTTCGACCGATTTGACATATTCGGTTGGGTTTGGATTCTTGATGCATGAGAAAGAGGAAAACTTTGTTTGGGTTTTAAAAATGTTGCGTAAACTTCTTACTTCAAAGATGAATATGCCTAAGGTGATTGTTACCGACAGAGATGGGTCTTTGATGAAAGCGGTTGGAATTGTTTTCCCGGAAAGTTATGGTATGAATTGTTACTTTCATGTGCAAGCAAATGTTAAACAAAGATGCGTCTTAGATTGTAAATATCCTATGGGAAAAAAGGATGGGAAAGAGGTGAGTAATCGCGATGTTGTCAAGAAGATCATGAGGGCATGGAAAGATATGGTTGAATCGTCCACTCAAGAGTTATATGCAAATGCATTAGTGGAGTTCCAAGATGCTTGTAGTGATTTCCCACCTTTCCTAGCCTATGCCATGACCACCTTAAATGAAGTGAAGGAGAAAATAGTGAGGGTATGGACAGACCGTGTGTTGCATCTTGGTTGTAGATCCACCAATAGGGTAGAATCGGCTCATGCTTTGGTGAAGAAATATTTAGACAATAGTGTGGGTGATTTGGGTACTTGTTGGGAGAAAATACATAACATGTTGTTGCTTCAACACACTGCGATACAAACAGCCTTTGGTCAGAGCGTTACCGTGTTGGAACATAGATTCAAAGATGTCACTTTGTACTCCGGCTTAGGTGGTCATGTGTCTAGATATGCTTTGGACAACATTGCTATGGAAGAGTCACGTTGTAGGGAAACGTTGTGCATGAACAAGGAAATTTGTGGTTGTGTTCAAAGGACATCTTACGGCTTACCATGTGCATGCGAAATTGCAACTAAACTCCTTGAAGAAAAGCCAATTTTATTGGATGAGATACACCACCATTGGCAAAGGTTACGCATGGGAGAAGAAAGTAATGAACTTGGTTTTTCGGTGGATGATGAGTTGAAGGGTATTGTAGAACGTCTCAAGAAACTCCCTTTCCAAATGAAGCTTGAAGTCAAGGAGGCTTTGCGGCAATTGGCATTTCCTGAAACCACCATGATGTCTCCACCACCACAAAAAGCAACAACCAAGGGAGCCAAGAAAAAAGTGGACATTGCAAGGTCTAAAGGAAGAATTACATCCACTAGCCGGATCCCTTCTTCTTGGGAGGTTGTTGATTCCCAAAATCCGGATAGTCAACCGTCACCATCACCAACAACATCATCATATAAAAGGAAAAAAGGTGCTCGTCTTGGTAAAGCACCAATTTCCCCACTTCCACCACCTTCTCGGTATCCAAAGCCTAAGGCTATCCCGGTTATGAGGCCTATTGATTATATGCCACGCTTCATGCTTCCATTTATTGAAAAAGTGGTGGATGTTATTGGCGATGGACATTGTGGATTCCGGGCTATAGCCGAGTTCATGGGCTTAACCGAACAAAATCATCTCATGATTCGTACACATCTTATTCAAGAATTGAAAGATCATAGAGATGATTATGTTGAAGTATTTGCGGGTGAGGATCGTTATAACTACATTTTAAATGGCTTACATCCTCCCGCAAATACAAAAAGTTGTGCACATCTTGTTGATAAGTGGTTGACTTTTCCGGACATGGGGCACATTGTTGCTAATTATTACAAAAGGTGTGTGGTTGTGTTGACAAATCTTGAAGTTGGTAACTCAGAATCTTTTTTCCCACTAAGAGGGCCACCACCGCCGGGCAAGCAAAAAACTCCCATCATGTGCCTTGGGGTAATTCCTAATCACTTTGTGCTTATTTACTTGAGGAATGGTTGTCCACTACCTCCATCATCTACGGAGTGGCACAATCACAAGAAACAAGATGCGGTGACTTGGGAAGATGAGTATTTGGATCAACATGAGTTGTTCCGAAAGCTCATGGCTATTGAAAGTGGAAACAAACCGCCAAAACCACAAAAGGAATCAAACAAAGCGGCGCCTATTTTGTTGGACACTCCCGAAAAACCAAAGCAACAATTTGAAGTTATTGCGGAAGATGAGGAAGATTTTATGTCACTTGATCTTCTCCAATCACTTGGCAATTAACAAGGGATTTTTTTGTCGGTGTTAGTCCTTTTTTTTGGTAGAAATTACACCGACGTATATTTTGGGGTCAAAATTGTAATGCCAATTTTTTGTGGCCAATATATAAGTAACATTATGTAATTTATATTGATATATATGATAACATGACTTTTATTGACTTGAAACTAGTGCAATACTTATTTATAGCTTATTAATGTTTGCGCATTTGATTTATTCGTTATTACATTCCATTTAATTTTGTTCTAATCTATGATTATTTTGTTAAAGCTTTTGTCAAGTGAAACATGTCAGAGGTTGCAAGAATTGAAGGGCGTGTTAGGTATTGCGCGTTTAAAAAGACGGTTAAGGTTATGATAACACCGACGGACTCTATTGATGATTTGAAGACACAACTTAACACTTATTTTGAGCATCTTGGTGAAAATCAATATACACGTCACTTGTCTGCTCTAATGCCAATGATAGACCTAGGAGAAGATAGAGATGAATTCACATGGAAAACGGCAAGCTATATGCCTTGGCTTATTAAAGACGATAGCGACGTCGGATTTATGTTTAGGAATATGGTGGAAAATAATGTATTATATATATATATATGTTCGTTCCATATGCAATTGTAATGAATGTAAGTAGGGATTTAATTTAATGATGTGTAATGATGTGTAATGACTTGTAATGTGTTGTTTGATTATGGACACTATGTTCCGTTTTGATGAATTTCAAACTTTTGTGTGGTTTGAACCAAATGTCGGTTTGATTTAATTATGGACATATGTAAAAGATATTGTATTTTTCTTGTTTATGACCGAGTTTCATTGTTGTATAATTTGAATTGCATATGGAAATGCTCTGGTAAAATTACAGGTAAAAACTGGCCGAAAAATGGCTTGGAAATGCTTAGCATTAATGCAGAACCTGCTGTCTGCATAAATGCTTTCCTCGGCAGTTAACTACCGAGGAATTCCTCGGCAGTTAACTGCAGCCGGATTTCAAATTCCTCGGCAGTTAACTGCCGAGGGGGTAAAAGGGTATTTTACATGTGTGTCCCAGCCAAATGGAATGTGTCAACAGCAATTTTCTCGTGATTATTATAAGTTCTACTTCCTCCGGTCACTATTATAAACAAAAGTTAACTTTTTGCTGAAAGTAAACATTTAACGACCATTATTTTATAAAGTGAACTTTTGTTTATAATAGTGACTGGATGGAGTATCTAATTTAATTTTTGAAATGTAGGTTCAAAACGGAACCGGGGGCTTGTAATAGGTAAGAATAATTAACAATATCAATTTCTAGGATCAGTGTTTCTCATCCCGCGTTATAGGGGCATATGAAAATTATTTATCTGTTCTTTGCATAAATTCATGTGCTTCAGTTGCTGGATTTGGAGTAACCGTGTTCATAGTCATTATGATTAGCTGTCTCTTTAAAAAGGGTAAAGGCGGACAACAAAGCCTTATTCCACTGAATATTTTCAGAAAAAGAAGAAAACTGGTTGACCACAATGTGGAGGTTTTCATGCAAAGTTATAAGTTATCAATGCCAAGAAGATATAGTTACACAGAAGTAAAAAGGATCACAAACTCATTTCGAGATAAATTAGGTCAAGGAGGATATGGTGTTGTGTACAAAGCATGTTTAGGTGATGGTCGACAAGTGGCGGTGAAAGTAATAGACGAGTCAAAGGGAAATGGAGAAGAATTCATAAATGAAGTTGCTAGCATTAGTAGAACATCACACATCAACATTGTGTCACTTTTAGGCTTTTGCTATGAGGTGAACAAAAGAGCATTGATATATGAATTCATGTCCAGAGGATCATTGGATAAGTTCATCTATAAGAGCCAATTTCCTAATGCTATTTGTGATTCAGTTTAGTTAGAATTGATATTAGGATATTAAACAATAACTGTTGTTCAGTTTCTGAAGTGCAACTTCTGAACATGAGCTTCTGAAGTGCAGCTTCTGAACAACAGCTTCTGAAGTGCAGCCTCTAAACATCAGCTAGCTTCTGAAGTGCAGCTTCTGATGTGTAGCTTTTGATGTCTTCAGAAGCTGAGTCTAGTAACAAACCTTGGTTAGCTTGTTAACCAAGGGAGTTAGTTTGCTAGAGGAGTTAGTTACAACGTCTAGTTGTATATATACTCAGTCATATGTTGTAAATAAAAGAGTAGTTCATTCAATCAATAAATTTCACAAGTTTAATCTCAACTCTCTCTCTCTCTCTCTCTCTCTCTCTCTAAGCAAGAAACCCTAGAAACCCTAACCCTATTTTTCTCTTCAAATCTGCGCATAGTTCTTGCTGTTTTATTCAATCTTTATGCGTTGTTCCATCAAATTGGTATAGCAGAGCCTGGTTCGTTCGTTGTTGTTAGAGAATTAGTGAAGAATGGCAACTCATAACGGCAACATTCCTGCGCATCTACCAATCTTTGAAGGCAAGAATTTTGATCAATGGAGCGTAAAGATGAAAGTGATTTTCAGGTATCAAGATGTTCTTGAAACTGTGAATGAAGGAGTTACACCACTTGCAGCGAATGCAACTGATGTACAACAAACAACTCACAGAGAATTGAAGAAGAAAGATGGGAAAGCTATGTTCTTGATGCATCGAAGTGTAAGTGATGAGATCTTTGAGAAGATCATGCACTATGGTAGCGCGAAGGAGACATGTGATGCACTAGAGAAACTGTATGCTGGTGATGGAAACAGTATGAAGTATTGACAATGGAAGAAGAAGAATCGGTGAGTCAATACTTTGATAAGGTGATTAATCTCACAAATCAGATGACAAGGAATGGTGAAACTTTCACTGATGTGATGAAGGTGGAAAAGGTTCTCAGAACCCTAACATCAAGATTTGATCACATTGTAGTGGCTCTAGAGGAATCTAAAGATCTAGATTCTATGAAGATAAAGGAACTACAGGCTAGTCTTGAAGCACATGAGTTGAGGCTGATTGATAGGAACAAAGAAAGAGGGAAGAGTGCATCATCTGATTAAGCTTTGCAAGCCCAGTATGAGAAGAAAGGAAAATCCAAGAAAGGGAAGAAATCCTAGAATAATCAATCTCATAAGGATGGTGAAGGTTCTAGCAAGAATCAAGAAAAGGATGATGCAAAGACTGATCAGAAGAAGAAGAAGAAGAAGAAGAAGAAGAAGAAAGATAAGAAAGAGATTCAATGTTATAATTGTCAGAAGTGGGGACATTATGCATCTGAATGAAGATCAAAGAGGGTTCCAAGAAACAAGGATGAAGCTCAGTTTGCTTAGAATGAGGATTCAGATTCTGATGAAGTACTCTTGATGGCAACAGTCAAAGAGGAAGAAGAAAGAAGTAATGAATGGTATCTGGACACTGGGTGTTCAAATCACATGACAGGCAGAAAATCTTGGTTCTCTGAATTAGATGATTCAGTTAACAGAAAGATAAGATTTGCAGACAATAATATAGTTTGTGCAGCTGGTATTGGGAAAGTACTGATTCGTAGAAAGGATGGCAAGAGAGCTTGCATCACTGATGTGTTTTATGTACCAAATATGAGAAGCAATCTCATTAGTATTGGTCAGTTACTGCAGAAAGGTTACTCTATGAAGATGGAGGCACAAACCATGAAGGTATTTGATAGCAGGAATATGTTGATTCTGAAAGCTCCTCTATCAAAGCAAAGGACTTTCAAAATTAACATTAGTGTTATTGAAGATAAGTGTCTGCTGTCAGAAATTAAGAGTGAAAATTGGCTATGGCATCAAAGGTATGGGCATATCAACTTCAGGGACTTGAATATGCTTAGTGAGAAGAAGTTGCTGCTAGGTTTGCCAAAGATAAAGCTGCCTGATGAAGTTTGTGAGAAATGTTGCACTGGAAAGCAAGCCAGAAGTTCTTACAATGCAGAAGTACCATTCAATGCGACCAGAAAACTTGAGGTAATTCATTCTGATGTATGTGGACCTTTTGAAGTGAATTCAGTAGGAGGAAATAGATACTTTGTGACATTCATAGATGAATTTACCAGAAAGTTATGGATTTACTTGTTGGTCAAGAAAAGTGATGTACTTAGTGTGTTTAAGAAGTTTAGACTGCTGGTACAAAATGAAAGTGGTGAAGTGATAAGCAGATTAAGAATAGATGGAGGAGGTGTGTATACTTCAACTGAGTTCAATGATTTTTACTCATCAAATGGCATAAATCATGAAGTTACTGCACCCTATACACCTCAACACAATGGAATCTCAGAGAGGAAGAATAAAACATTGGTAAACATGATAAGGAGTATGCTGAAGCAAAAGCAGATGCCTAATTATTTGTGGGGAGAAGCAGCTGCTACTGCAACATATCTCATCAACAGAAGCCCCGCAAAGAAGCTGCAAGACAAAACAACAGAAGAAGCCTGGTGTGGAGTAAAACCAAGTGTTCAACATCTGAGAGTCTTTGGTTCATTGTGTTTCAGACATGTACCTGATCAACTGAGAAAGAAACTTGATGATAAGTCTCAGGTAATGATTATGGTTGGATATCACTCAACTAGTGCCTACAAACTTTATGATCCAAATAGTAAGAAAGTAGTATTCAGCAAGGATGTGAAGTTTGATGAAACAAAGGGCTGGAACTAGAAAGACAAGGCATCAAATAACTTTGACAGTCACTTCCATCTATCTGATTCAGAAACAAAAGATGTTGGGACTGAAGAACCAGAAGAAATAGTTGGTGATACAGATGAAGGAGGTGCAGGTGTTGTTAATAGACCAACAAGGAATACTCAACCACCAGCCAGGTTGACAGATTATGAAAGGTTTCCAGATCAAGCAATCACAGATGAAGGTGATATGATACAGTCAACAATGCTTGCTGAATCTGAACCAGTATCATTTGAGGAAGCTCTTAAACAAAGTCATTGGAAGAAAGCAATGATTGAAGAACTAGACTCCATAGAAAAGAATGAAACTTGGAGATTAGTTCAACTACCTACTGATAAGAAGTGTATTGATGTTAAGTGGGTTTTCAAGACAAAACTGAAGCCAGATGGTCAGGTTGCAAAGTACAAGGCCAGGCTAGTTGCAAGAGGATTCCTACAGAAGTATGGTCAAGATTATTATGAAGTATATGCTCCAGTGGCAAGGATGGAAACAATCAGATTGATTGTTGCTATAGCAGTAAAGAACAACTGGTCAATGTACCAGTTGGATGTGAAATCTGCTTTTCTCAATGGTGAGTTTGAAGAAGAAGTATATGTGAACCAACCACCAGGATTTGAGATAAAGGGAAAGAAGGAGTATGTATATAAGCTTGACAAATCCCTGTATGGTTTGAAGCAAGCTCCAAGAGCTTGGAATAAGAAGATAGACAGTTTTCTTGTTCAACAAGGCTTCCTGAAATGTGTGACTGAACATGAAATTTACTGCAGGAACACCACTAATAAGCTCATTGTATGCTTATATGTGGATGATATGATTGCTACTGGAAACAATGAAGAAGAAATGAAGGGTTTTAAGAAGAATATGATGAAGGAATTTGAGATGCCTGATCTAGGCAATCTCACATATTTTCTAGGAATTGAGTTTGAAATGAATTCAAAGGGAATTCTGATACATCAAAGAAAATATGCACAAGATGTTTTGAAGAGGTTCAATATGCTGAATTGTAAACCAGTTTCAACTCCAGTTGACATAGGAGTGAAATTGTCTCTTGAAAATGATGAGAAAGAAGTGAATCCCACTTTGTTCAAGCAGATTGTTGGCTCATTGAGGTACTTGTGCCAAACAAGACCTAACATAGGATATGGTGTAGGTTTGATCAGAAGGTATATGGTGAAACCTACCACTTCACACTTAGTTGCAGCCAAGAGGATTATAAGATATGTGAAGGGCACTAGCAGTTATGGTATTCAGTACTCTAAGAATCAAAGTGGTGAACTAGTTAGCTATTCAGACTCTGATTGGAGTGGAGATAAAGATGATAGAAAGAGCACAGCTGCATATGTGTTCATGATTGGAAATGCAGCCTTTTCATGGAGTTCTAAGAAGGAACTAGTGGTTGCACTATCTTCTTGTGAAGCAGAGTACATTGCAGCCTCCATGACAGAATGTCAAGCTCAATGGATCAACATGCTACTGATGGAACTGCAACTGGTGAAAGATGAGAAGATGGAGCTCAGAATTGATAGCAAGTCTGCTATAGATTTGGCAAAACATCCAGTGGCACATGTCAGGAGCAAACATATTGAAACCAAATTCCATTTCCTAAGGGACCAGGTGAACAATGGAAAGCTGGAGGTGAAGTGATGACATGCTGTCATTACGTAATTTTTAGGACTTAATTTGACATTTTGATAGAGTTCTAAGCAATATAAAGTATCCTGGAGGTGTTAAAAGCAATAAAATTGGAAGAACTGGAAGCTGCCAATCGTACTGCGATTTTCACCATCGCAATACGATTTCTTGAAGTCAGAACACATGTTTTTGAAGACACCTAATCGCAGTACGATTCCATCCATCGTGATACGATTTCAAGAAGGATCTGGAAGGTTTTTTAGGGTTTAATGCCAAATCGTGATACGATTATTGGCATAGTGGTGCGATTTTGGGCTCATCCAGATGTGCCTATTTAAGCTGAAGACAGTTCCAAACACAAGGAGGATGATTTTGGAGAGCGAAAGTGCGATTTTAACACCCAGAAGGTTGCAGAAGAGGCGATTTCATCATCTCTAATCCAGTTTATGTATGTTTTAATTCTTTCATTGATTATGCTATTTGTAAACTCAATTATGAGTAGCTAAATCTCTCAGAGATTAGGTCAGAGATGAATCTATGTAACCCTAATTGATTTATGTTGCTGTGAAACTCTATTTGTTATGAATGACAATCTAGTATTTATTCAATTCAATTGTTGCTATTGCTTTTTATATCTTGATCACATATAAACCTAGCGAGATTGAACGACTACTGACCATAGCTTTCAACTTAGACCAAATTGAATTGTTCTAATAAACAGGGTTAGCCTAGGAATAAATAATCGTTTGTTAGTGATATTAGGTTAACGTGCTTAAACCTTCAAGGAGTATTAGACCACCTAAGGAATTAGGGGTTGTAGTTTAAGAAGAGGGTCCTAACTCAAGGGATTGATTAGGGCTAATTTGTTAACTATCGTGAAACTAGAGAATTATTCATAAGAATAGGTGCGGTATTCCAATTAGGGGAACCATAGAGGATTCGACAGACCTAATCTCATCTCTCTTCATATTTTCTTAATCAAATCTTTATTTCCTATTACTTGATTTCATAAAATCAAACCAAATCTACTGCCTAGTGGCAAAACAAAATAACTTTTATACATCCTATTTTAATAACGCGATTGAATTATTGAAATTAAAAACAGTCCTCATGGGATCGATATTTTTACTACTTCAATAGTTATTGGTACACTTGCCAATCATCTATCATGAAGCACTGCAGGACAGAAGAGCAGATTGCAGACCTGCTTACAAAGCCTCTGAAGCAAAGTAGCTTTGATTACTTGAAGAAAAAGCTAGGAATGGCTGAAGCATCTAACTAAAGGAATTAAGGAGGTGTATTGGTTTAGTAATTCAGTTTAGTTAGAATTGATATTAGGATATTAATCAATAACTGTTGTTCAGTTTCTGAAGTGCAGCTTCTGAACAGTAGCTTCTGAAGTGCAGCTTCTGTACAGCAGCTTCTGAAGTGCATCCTATGAACATCAGCTAGCTTCTGAAGTGTAGCTTCTGATGTGTAGCTTCTGATGTCTTCAGAAGTTGAGTCTAGTAACAAACCTTGGTTAGCTTGTTAACCAAGGGAGTTAGTTTGCTAGAGGAGTTAGTTACAACGTCTAGTTGTATATATACTCACTCATATGTTGTAAATAAAAGAGTAGTTCATTCAATCAATAAATTTCACAAGTTTAATCTCAACTCTCTCTCTCTCTCTCTCTCTCTCTCTCTCTCTCTCTCTCTCTCTCTCTCTCTCTCTCTCTCTCTCTCTCTTCAAGCAAGAAACCCTAACCCTATTTTTCTCTTCAAATCTGCGCATAGTTCTTGCTGTTTTATTCAATCTTTATGCGTTGTTCCATCATATGGTGCATTCAAACAAATCCATTAGACAGACCACCGATGAATAAAGTAATAGAAATGTTGCAAGGACCACTTTCATCAGTTCCATATCCTCCAAATTAAAGCCCGTCTTATTTTCTCCTGAAAGGCCACCACTACAAATGTCACATATATCTTCAACCGACTGGGATGAGACAAATTCAATTACTGTATCAAACTGATTGGTCTATCTATAAATCAAATTATTAGTTTGTGAAAAATTGACCTTGTTTCTTAAGATCACTCAACAAATGAGTGAAAAAAATTGACCTTGCAACGCAGAAGGCAGGGCAGAACCTCCAGTCTTCTAATCTTTCTTTGAAGAGATTTTAAGACATATCCAACGATCATCGACTACAACAATAAGTTAATGTATCAAATTCAACATTTCAGTTTTCTAGAAACTACACAAAGTATGGAAATTATGATGCATTGAAAGATGAAATTGATTTTTCATAATATAAACATGAAAGTGAAAGTAGAATTGAATCAACTCCCATTATAATTATTAATTTTAAGCTGACTAAATCAAGATTTTATGTTTATATCATGGACGCCAATCCTATAATTCACTCACACTTGTTCTACTTTGTTCTAGCGCAAGAAAGAAATATCTGCTTCGTCATTATTCTTCTATTATTATTTTCTTTTTCTCATCAGCACGACAGTTGTACTAACTTTTTCTTTCAATCCTTAAACAGTTTGAAATTCCATCACTTCTTTTTCTCAATAAATAAATCAGTTCCTTGTTTTTTTTGCTGGGACCATGTAAATTGTCTTAATCCATACTCTTATCAAGACGTGAAAAAAAGGTCCACTGTAGATTCTCAATTTTTGGTGGATTGACTTTTGTGACATTTTATTTTTGGATTTTTCCCCAGTTTGAATTTATTGGAGGTATGATGTGAAGGCCGTTTACCTCTCTATAGTTTTTTTTTTTAAAGGTCAAAACACTATTTACATAATTACCATCCCAGGATTTTAGGCGGCTGTCCTCACCCCTTTAATGAAATTATATTATATTTTAAATGGATTTTAGCTACAATAGTATCATCACATGGGCTTCTTCATTGATTGTGATGCAAGTAACCACCTAACCTGATATTGTCAAAGACTTTTTTTGTCAAATCCCATCAAGACCATTTGTAAGTAAAATGCTATAAATAGATGTTGCTCATCCCTCATTTCTCACGTTGTGCATTGCTCATTCATTTTCCATTTTCAAAGTTCTTCGTGCTCTACTTGATAAGTGAATCTGTAAGTGTTTATCCTTCTCCATTTCTATGCATTTCTTATGTTTATACATTTCAAATGCTTATTGATATATAGGTTCTTCATGCTCTAAAACTGTGTATGCATATGTAGGTATATTGGATGATAAAAACCAAAAGCTTTATCCATCCAATTTCTTCCATCTTCTTTGTCCACCCTAGAGGATTCAACAACCAAAGTAGGTGCTAGAAGAAACTACACAAGCAGCAACAACAGACTGGAGGATACAACACTAGCAACAATGAAGACCTACGAAAAGAGTTCCAAAGTCAGATTATGCAACAAATCAAAAAAGTTATGATTTTTAAGAAATTGAAAAATTATAATCAACATGTTTTATTGATGATCCATGCATTTTAATTTCAAGACACAAGACGGTTCTTACTTGATTTTGGTCCCTAGGTGATGCCAAGTAAATGCAGTAAGAGGAAGAAGCTTTGCTTTGAGCATTGACAGCTGCATTTGTGGTGAGTTTCTCCTTTCCATTCCAAATATGACAGATACCAATTTTTCATCTCTTCTCCATCCTTTTCTCTTTCTTCAAAGCAATATTTTTTATGCAATCTGTCCAATAAAGAAAGAAGAAAACTTATATTAATCAAGAATGATATTTTTATTTAAGCAGCCAACAGTCTGGTCACTACAACAACAACAACAATGACAGGTGCATATTTATGTACTTAAGCTATTTTGTTGATCCATTTTTATTTTAGATATTTTTATATTACAATAATCAAGCTGTTGTATTATTGATCCAGGCATTAAGTTCTAGCTATGTAGAAACATAATGAGTTGATGGCATCTCCATTGGAGGGTTAGCTGAGCCTAGAATGGAATATACTATAAGCATAGACCTAGAATATATCCAGAATTTTGGTTTTCAAAGCAAGGAAAAGGTTGCATATGTCTATTACCTTAGATTCATTATTGTATTGAAAATAGTATAAATCTTATGTATTTTTACACATATTCAAAAAAACTGACTTTTTTCTTTCTCCATGTTTATAGAAAGAGTTGGTTTTTCTTATCATACATCAGAAAAAGAAGTATTAGATAGAAAATGAAAACTTACATGCTTTTGTTTCATCATTTCTATTCTAAAATCCTCTGTTCCTTTCATTCTTCGCCACATTCTCAAAGCCCAGCATTTTCAAAAATAACATTGTGTTCATCAACAAGCTTTAAAATATAAACCTACAATGAATTCAGGCTGAAATTTAGCAAATGAAAATTGTTTCTTTTTAAATTTTATATGTGCAAGAGTTCAAAATTATTTAATTTTAATCACTATTTGTTGACAAAATTAGATTATGAAAATCTTTTCCCTGCCCCCTAATATTTCTTTTACTTTTTGAGGTAATCTTTTGTGTTAAGACATTGTTATTGATGAAAAGAATTTCAATGTTTTGTATGAATGTTTTTTGTGTAACACTACCAGAGAAGAAATTAAACCTCAGATCCAAGAATGTTAAAGTGTTCATGCCCAGAACAACTATTGAAATTGTTCATAAAGATAAGGAAGTTTGGTGATTTGAGATGTGATTGTGCCGATGAAATTGGAGGTATTTGCATGGATATAAGAGTAATATCAGGAAGTTTATTAATAAAACCATCAAGGGTAGGAGCATTTAGTTGGAAACTATTGAAATCAATTGAGGCTAAAGCAATAGCGAATTTGTTACCTGGTGGGTTTTCACAGTAGAATCCTTCATAGCTGCATAAATCATAACCCACCCATGATTTCGTATCACTGAATGGACCTGAAGTAATCAAGGTTTTGAAATTTTAATCACTAGACACTATAAGAAGTCTTTGGTCTTCAAATACCAAAGATTCTACTAAGGAAGCAATATTTTTGCTCAAATGTACAAAGTGCAAGTTAACAGACAAATGAATTAAAGAGAATAAAGAAAATTTGTGACTTTTTATGTTTTTTTATGCAATCTGAGCAAAAAGAATGATTTTTAAGCATAATATCATTTTATTTATTTTAAAAGTTGAGAATTATCAACTTTACAGGGTTTGGTAATGAGTTAGAGAAAAAAAATATTAAATCAACATTGATTATAAATAATGTTGTATCTCTTCATCACCTACTCAAATAAACAATGATTTTAAGCAATAATACATATGCACACTTTTTAACACAGCTGAATGCCATAAAAGAAACATACATGAATATATTTGTTAGTCTGTAGGTAGTTTATGGCAGTAGAAAAAAAACCTTGAAGTTGAATGCCCTTTCTATATCTTTTGGTTGGATTTGGAACTTCAGAGAGAGATACCAATTCGATGTGCCAATTACACCCTTTTGAAATTCCTACACAAATAATTTAGGTTGTTAACAAGTGTTTTAGCAAAAGCCTGAAGGTATTTTCACATTTCTGCTCATTTCAATGCAATAAAACTTGATTCATATATAATATAAAATAGAAAGGATTTCCTCAATAGTTGGTTACATTGAACCAAACATAATCATAATATCCTGTCACATATTAAGTATAAGGGTATACTTTAACTTTTAACTTTTTTTTTTTGGGACAGAATTATCAACTCTCTCTAAATTATTGTTTTCCATGGTAGCATCTCTCTACATCTAATTAATAGACAATCCTTCAGTTGTTTTAACAAAAGCATGAAGGTATTTTCACATTTATGCTCATTTAAATGCAATAAAACTTGATTCATATGTAATATAAAAGTGATGGAGGGTCAATCCTAAACCGTTTTGAATTGTGTTTATTTACCTTCCACAAGCATTCAAAAAGCGATGGAGGGGCTATCCCAAACCCTTTGCTTAGCCGTCCTAAATAGTATTCAACCAAAATTTTCAGTGCTCCTAATAATAGGTTCATAAATCCAGATGCTGATTCGTAAAAGCATGCAATCAATTAAATTAAATATGGTTAGTTAGATTTAAATCAGGTGCTCCTATTCAAATAAGTGTAGAGAGCTAGCTTAAAACTGTATATGCATACACAAAAAAGTATATGAAGATACAAGACTTAGTAATAAAACACTATTTTCAGTAAAAATATTTATAAGCTGATCAAAAGTATTTTGACTTGGTATCAAATAAACATTTTCTTTTAATGAGCCAAAGAAACTCAATGTGTTCTGATGCATATAATTAAGTAATGAGCAAGAAGCACAAAATTGGGATGTGTTTTGTTTAGTATTTTCTTTTTCGATTACTAATTCCCTTGACTAATTCCCTTATTAATAAATTAAACTTCATTTTTTTTTAAAAATAACAAAGTGGTGAGATTAGTGTATATTACAATCTAATCTAATATCTAAAAATCTAACAAGTAGTCAGTAATTTAGTCTCAATAGCCTTCATTTTGTCATTTTTGAGCTCAACCAAGAAAAAATCAGTTAGTAATCATATATCAGTTAGTAGAAAATTTAAAATTAATTCAATAACTTGAAATAAAAAAAGAATAATACAAGAATTTCATAAAAAATTCATACTCACGGAGGCGCCTTCGAGCAATCAATTCTGGCGCGGTGGTTGATGGGTACGTTGTCAGATCTCGAAATAATCCAACTTAATCGACGATTTTTCGTGATGAGTATCATAGATCCAGTGCTCAATGGACGATTGGAGGTTGTTAGGACTCGAAAATGGAGTATCGGAGGCAGAAATTGGAAAACAGCTATGTTTGGGAACAACGAATCAAGTAGAAATATAGATTAGAAGGAGAGGAGGAAGATTGTGCTTATTTCACAATCTAGAGCGACAAAGGGAGTCCGGCCGCTAGGATTTCTAGAAGGAAGCAGAGAGAGAGTTTGTGTTTTTTAGAGATGATGAAAGAATGGCGAGCAAGAAGCGGTAGAATAGCTGAATAGGTGTTTTTTTTTTTAAGCAAATGGTGATAATCTTTAAAAAAACTAATAGTACTAATTCTAAAACAGGTGGATTTTTATTTTTTATTGCTTTGTTGGATTTTTAAAATTTAAAATAGGTGAAAGAAAAGTGAGAGAGAGGACACTCACGTTGGAAGTCTCTAGAAACATATATATTGATTTTATTTTTTTACAGAGAATCATATGTATTGATTATTGCTTGGTTTAAATCATCAATATGATAATTTATAAAACAGTTAAATAAGTAAATGATCATCATATTCAAGTTTTTGGCGGTAGTCTCTTTAAAATATTCTTTAGGTTTTTGATCCATCTAAAAATTTTCATTTATGAAATTAGTCTCTGCTCCTACATTGAGTATACACTAGAGCATGGACTAATTTCATAAATGAAAAATATTAGAGAAACCAAAAGCTTAAAGAATATTTTAAGGGACTAAAATCAAATGTAGGTATATTTAGATGAACTATTGACTTATTTAACCCTTTATAAAAATAAGAATAAGGCTTTTGACAAAAAAATAATTAAGAATAGGGCTAATAAAAATCACAAACGGTAATAATGATGGTGTTGAAGGAGTGTTGGTTTAAAGGAGATAGAGTTTATGTTTTTCTTTTTTAGGAGAGATAAAATAATGCAACGAAAGGTGAGGAACGAATGTCATTTTGGTTAAAAAAAATAAAATAATTGTAAAATGGATGAATTTTTATTATAAAAAGGGTCACTCATGTTGGAAGCAGATTGCTTTGTATATGTCTTCATAAACATATCTCAGCTGGTATGGTGCAAGGTTCGAAGTTCAAACCTCGACCACCACAAAAAAAAATTGCTTTGTCACTATCATCACCAACAATATAATAATTTATAAAAATAAGATTTGATACTAATTAAAAAAAATATTCAACTTACTTTTAAATAAAAAACTATCATTTATTTTCAACAAAATTAGAACACCAAATATTTTTATAAAAACCCACTGTTTCACAATAAATTTGCAAAATCAAATTTACATTTACCTCACTTTCTTTCTAAATTGTTTTGCTTTATTCTACTTATTAATGTCAAGTATATCACAATATAAAAATATGTAAAAGTTATACATGTCATTGGTAAATGAAGTTTCTCATGTAGTATATTCTTTTTGAGTATATCACAATATAAAAATATGTAAAAGTTATACATGTCATTGGTAAATGAAGTTTCTCATGTAGTATATTCTTTTTGAGAGAGTTTATGTTTTTCTTATTGACAAATATGATTAAGATATACGACCATGAAGTTTTCACTCTTGTGGTATAACCACCTTAAAATCACAATGTGATTATCAGTATCTGTCAATAAACATATGGTATATTCTTCTACTTTACTTGGTTTCTATAATTAAAACTATGATTCCACTACTACTTAGTTTCTTATCAAGTATTTTAACATTTATTTCTCATGTAAGTCGTGTTTGATGTATTGTATACTTATTTTTAAAAAATTGAACAAGTAAAAATAAAATATATTAACAGAGACGGAGAGTCCTTATAAGCATAAGGTGTGCCAACAAGGACTTCAAAAGTTTATAAACAAACCAATTGAAACCAAAAATAGTTAGTTGATGCCCAAACAAGCAACGAACTTGACCACCACATATGAAAAATTAAGTCTATATTTGCATTATATGCCTTCACTCACCAAAAAGAATGTAGTTTAACTTTATCTAACAGCTGGTGAGCAGAGCTGGCCATATTCTTGAATAACCTATTTTGCGCTCAATCCATATAACCCAAACACAACAAGCAAAATAAGCTGCATAAAGGAGCGACGAGCTCGAAAACCACCTGACGAATGAACAAAATAAACAAAATGATCCTGTAAATGATCTGGATCAGCTAAACAAATTGTAATCTGTATTACTTTGAAACTTGCATTGATTTTTTAGGAGTATCATTTTGTTAAAAAATCTCTGGTGTCAATGTTGCCATCAACCGCCAAAGTTATGTTTATGAACTGTGATCTATATTCATCGATACCAACATCAGACATGACATGAACATCAGTGTGTCGACAAGTAAATTCATCGAGGTGGGTTTGTTGTTGAGATATGTGATATACGAACATTGAGATGCGATTGTCGTTAATTGTTTGGTGCAAATTAATCGTTTGGTATATTTTTTTTGTTAATCAAAGACAACGTCCACCCGTGCGTCCGCACGGGTTTCCATACTAGTTAACTACATTACCGAATTTTTTATACAAGTCACTATCACCGTGTATTTTCTTAAATGCATGCTACAAGAAATCAGCCTTTTAGAGACCGAATATTCAGTCACTACATCAGCAAAATCGGTCTCTGGTTGACTTAGTGACTGTAATAGCGACCAAAAATAAGAGTGGCTAAAACGCTGGTCGCTGATCCTTTGTGACTGGTCTAGCGACTGATATTTCGGGACTGATTTTGTGACCACTCATAGAGACTCATTTTGTCACTGAATTCTGAGTGGAATTAGAGACTAATATAGAGACGTTCTTGGCGACTGATCCAGAGACAAAATCTAGACACCGATTTAGACACTCTTTCCTTGGCTGAAATAAGCTAATTTAGTGACTTATTTTGTGTATGGGATTGACACTTAATTAGCCACCGAATTTAGAGATCGAATTTGTGACTAAAATTATTTTATCTTATTATTAATTCTGGTTGCTATTTCGGTCTCTATCTGGATTTTTTTTTAATTGTTTGTTAAACACTATACTGGTCACTGTTTTGTGACTGAAAGAATTACAATATTTTTTTAATATTGTAATTTTTTAACTCACATTTTTATCAAATTCCATACAAAAGATCAAAATGATTCAATGTAACCTGATGAAAGAAATAACATTAAACATTCAATGCTACATACATAAACTAGCCAAAATATATTACTAATGAACTGAGGAGATTTGTCAATTCACAAAAGCCTATACACTAGGTAGTCTTAACAAAATACATAATACTAACCAAAAGAAAGTTGCAAGTGGTAGGCTTAACAAAATACTAATCCAAAAATATTTGTGAATTAACAAAACACATCAAATTATCTATTCAGGAACATTTTGTGCTTCCAACTCTAACTCGTCATCAACCCCATCATCATCAACTTCATCATCAACCCCATCATCATCAACCTCATTATCATTAGCTTGGTCGTCATCATTGGCTTGGTCCATAGAATGGTGGGTGGGATGGAAGTTCATGGTTTCCATCATTTGTTTTATCAATTGAAACTGGTGTTCAACAATCTCATTTGTTTTTGCCAATTCTTTCCGAAGTTGGTCTCTTTCATTTCTCATTTCTTCAAGCTCATGCCTTTGCACCCACTCAGTTGAAGAAGAACCAGAGCCACGATAATGTGGACGTCCTGCTAGTACAGAAGATTCCAATCCAAGACCATATATTTGTCCTTTCTTTACTCCTGCAACATCAGTCCACACCTCTAGCTCATTTGGTGGAGGCATTCCTTGCAAAGATGCTTCTTGTTTCAAAGCATCCCACTTGTGTGTAAATTCTCTTTGTTAACCAAAAGATAAGATCAATTGATATGTCAAACTAACTAGAAACATAATAAAACCAACATAATAAACACTACAGAAACTAAGGTTGAGAGTTTACATCCACATGTTCAGATCTTTTATCAACTCACGTCTTATCTTTTGTCTACAGAAATATTATCTACGAAAAAAATATCAACTCATGTTCGAAACAATGCCACATTAGAAGGTGGGATGCCGCTATTTTTTGTCTACGGAAAAAATAATAGACATTAAAAGCATTAGCACTGCACTATGCAAAAACGAAATCATCTATTCTGTGAAAATAAACGATAACAGTCAAATACAACAACAATGGACATCAGCTACTGCATTAAAAAAGGACATTAAAACCAACAATAGATCCCCTCACACCATAATAGACCCCTGTTTTATCTTGGTTTTCGGGTGTCAAACATTGATTACGTTTGAACCTTTTAAACCGGTGATATCTTATTTTTTCTTGGGAAGGGAAAAAGTAAGCAAAACCCTTGAGAATCGAGGTCCGGGAGTTGTTTTCGCTACGGGAAGGTGTTAGGCACCCATAACGACTATAGTAACCTATAGGAACCGTCTTTAATTTCTACGCGCGCGCTTTATTTTTAAATGCTATTTGAAAATGTTATTTACACCTAAGAGTTACTAAATGAAGAATTGGAGGGAGAAGAATGTTTTTGGATTTTTATTTTAGTTGAATTGAAGGAATTTTGTTCCTTGCCTACGTACCCGATTAAAGGATCAAATCCACCGTAGTTCTCTCTCAAAAAATGTTTTTGTTGGTTGATTTTAAGTTTGAAAAATGGAGTTTGAAGAATAGAAAGAGGCCTCAAGGGCATGAGTTTAGGAAATAGTGAGGTTGGATTAGTGAATTGCAAAAGAGGTCAAAGTTTGATTATTTTCATTGAAATTTGATTAAGAAAATGGAAAAGAAAATACAATGGGATATTGGATCCCAAGGTTTATTTGGAAAGGGTTTGAGTGAAGTTGTTCACATTTGTTTGGAAAATTGGGTTTTTTCTAAGTATAAGTCCTAGGCATTCATCTAAACATACAATCCTAAACATACATCTAAACACGCATATTCTAGCTATAGTGGTGTGTGTGCATGTGTCGGTGTTTGTGTCGGTGTACATCATTAGAGTCCATTGTCCTTTACATCATACCCTAGATACATTCTATGGCCTCTTTGCCAAGAAAATTAAAGTGCATAAAGGAAAAATATTACAAGAATTCCTAAGTGTTTACATTCTAACTTTGGTACAAATTAAGTTGCAAGAAAGAAAAAGAGATGAATATAGGATGAAATGGAGATGCTCATGAAATGATGAAACATGAAATGAAAGGAGTTAGTAGGACATGACAATATCAAAGAAGTGAAATAAGAGAAATACTAGAATATAAAAGATAGAAAATAAGTGCAAACATGGCTAAAATTTGTTCATAAAATGCAAGAACCAAGTGACCTATAATTCTCACATTTCAATTGCATTTTAAAGGTTTAGAAACAAGTTTTGGAATGGGAATTAAGGCTACATGATTTACTTGACATTTTTAAAACAAATTTGGAGCATATTTACATTATTTAACTACCTAATGACTTGTAAGCTAAGTAACCTACCAAAATTCACAATTATGCAACAAAATTAAACACAAACAGTAGCTAAACCTTATGAAATCAAGTGGCATAGGTCACTAAAATTCAACAAGCAATTTGGATTGAAATCAAGCAAAATTTCACTTATTTTTAGCACAAAATATGACAAAACTAGCAAGAAAATTAACACCTCATTTTTTAACCAATTTTAACATGTGAAAATTATCACAAAATGCTACAAAAATATCAAGAAGCCTACATGAATTTTTTTGGAATTTTTTAAAGGTTTTTTGGACTAAAAAGTGCAAGAAAATTATTAATTCTAACAAAAATAAGAGAAAAAAATGCTTCAAATATTTTTCACAGGCTTTAGCACAAAAAATACCACAAAAATGTTAAAGAAAATATCAAGAACACATAGAAAAAAATTTAGGAATTTTTTAAAGGATTTTAGGCAAGGCAGTGGTGTAAAAATCAAAACACAGTGTAAAAATAGCAAAAAAAATGAAAGAATACGAAATCAACAGCAACAATGGGCCCAGGCCCAACGCTAATGCTGGATCTGGACCATCCAGATGCCTCAGGGGCCATTGGATTGATCCAGATCTAGCAAACCCTAGATCCAACGGTGAAAAACCACACAGCATGTGATAGGCTTAAACAAGCACAGATCTGGACCGTACACAAGATCAGGCAGCAAGATCAACGGTCATAAGGGCGAGGGAGTAGGGGAATACAACGCACGCGCGCGCGTAGGAGCAAACAGGGAGTATATAAGGGCAATCTCTTCTCAAACCTTCATTTGAGAGTTTCCTTTCTCTCTCTAAGCAAACTTACTCTCACTTCTCTCTAAAAAGGCTCGGACGGAGAAGAAGAAGACAGAAATTCCGACGCGGCGGCCGGCCGGTTTCCGGCGGCGGCGCCACCGCGTCGGAAGGCTTAACTTGCTCTTTTTCTTAAAATTTTTTATGGAATCTGCTTCTCTTCTCCTCCTCTTTTCAGTTTTGCACTCGGATCTTTGAAATCAACTATGTATTTGTCTAGATCTAAGCAAACATGTACGGAAATGGAATGATTAGTTACCTCTGGATTTGTTCGGATCTTTGAACCTCTGAGCTTTTCTGATGCGTGTTGTTCTTGTTAGGTTGCGAGTTCGTTGAACTTGCAATCTTGTTGCGTTGATTCTGCGATTCTGAGCCTTTGCTGGATTTAGTGTTGCAACTGGATTCGAATTCGATCTTTCTTCTTCTCCAGTTCACTCCAAGCTTCGAATTCCTCTTCTTCTCCTCTCAGCTTTACCTTTCTGTGATCGTGCAGGAATTCTGCGCTGGAATTGCAGAAAGATGCGATCCGATGATGAAGATTCGATTGAATCTGAGGATTTCGTAGATTTCGTTGCAATTTTCGTGATTGAATGTATCAGTTTGTGGTGGAATTGACGTGAATTTGACGATCTAATGATGAATTAGTGATGACTTGATGCAATTTGATGTGTTGGAACGGTTAGGGTTTGGAGGTTGAAGATGAATCTTCAACCTTGTTCTTGAGGCTTTTCTGCGTTTCTTTTGCGTTTGATCTGCGAGAAAGAGAGAGAGAAAATGGAAACTGTTTCTGCTGATTGTGCAGAGTAATGATTGGTGAGAGAAAAATGACTGCATTTGACTGTATTTATAGGCCTGTTGACTGAACCTTTGGACCAATTGGGACCTGACACGTGGCATAACTAATTCTTGAACCAATGAGGGACTGACACATATACTGGACTAATGACATGGAAAAAATGGACTAAAATGCAAATTTAGAAATTTAGGACTAAAAAATAAAATAAAATGAATTAAAATTGGTAACCGGAAAATAACGTAAAGTGAAACAATTAAAACTGACAAAACGGACTAAAACGAACCAATGGCCTAAATGAGGTACTTTAAAGTACCTCTCTGCCGAAATTTCGTGTGAAATGACCAAAATGCCCCTGGGGCTAAAAACGACTAAAAATGACTCAGATGCAAATTTAAAATGGATTTTTAACAGGAAAATGAAGCAAGAGCCTATACAAACAAAGTTAAAAGACTCAGAGACAAATTTTTTTGGATTTAAACAGTGACTTGACACTTGAAATGACCAAAATGCCCCTAGGGGCAAAACTGACTCAAAATAACTTCAAATGCAGTTTTTGAAATGGATTTTGACATAGAATGAAACAGAGGCTTATTCACACTACTTGAAAGGACTCAAACAAAATTTTGAAAGACTGAGAGAAATTTGACACAGGAAATGACTAAAATACCCTTGCATGTGAATTTTGCAAATAACATTGAAACAAAATGCAGAGAAAGATGCAATTGATCAGAGATAGTTCAAATGACTTATAATGCAAGAAAAGAGGAATTGAGTTAGTATTTTTAGGTCCAAAATTAGGGTATAACAGCTGCCCCTATTTAAGTTTCTTTGTCCGGGGAGTCAAGAGACGAAGTCTTAGAGTTGACGGGACGAAGATACTTAAATATTAACATTTGCACTGCTTTTGGACATAAAAATACGCTTTCAGAGTTTCAAAGACATGAATGTTATGCAATACTTTGATTATGAATGCAAGACAAACAACTGGAGTCTATGGAACCTATCATGTCACTGGGGATTCAGGTGGACATTGGCAGGGTAGACAAACCAGGGATAGAAAATAAGGTGCAAGCTGTTCTTTGGGTCGAACTAGTCACTTGACCAAGGAATACAAAACAAGAGATAGGTGCAAGCTGTTCTTGGGATTGAACTTGGCACTTGACCGGAAACATAGACACATAGGCAGATACGAGCTGTTCTTTGGATCGAACTTGACACTTGGTTGAAAATACAAACAGATAGGCAGACACAAACTGTTCTTTGGGTTGAACTGGCCGTTTGGCTGGAGACATAGACAAAAGGGTTGATACAAGCTGTTTCTTCGGATCGAACTTGCTTGTCGGATTATCACCACATCATGTGGGAAAGTGCAGACTGTTCTCTTAGATCGAACTTGTCGTTTGACCGATAACAAAGCATAAGCTGGGTACAAACTGTTCTTCAGATTGAACTTGCTGTCTGACTGATAACAGAGCATGAGCTGGATACAAACTGTTCTTCAAATCGAACTTGCCGTTTGTCCGGTAACAAAGCATAGGTATATAAGCAGGTACAAGTGGTTCTTTTTTGGATCGAACCTGGCACTTGACCAGTAACAAGATACCGATTGAGAGTCTGGTTTAACAAGATACTAATTGAGGGTAAATTGTCATTGACTTGATTTGAGAATAGACATGACCATTTTTGTTGGCCCAAGAGTAAATTGAGAGTGAATTGACATTGATTTGAATTGAAAATTGACATTGAAAGTTGAGATTGAAAGTTGAGATTGAACAGAGACATAGACATAGACATAGACATTGGATTGAGAGTTGCAATTGAAAGAGACATTGGAAATTGGAATTGGATTGAGACATAGACATTGACATTGACATTGGATATTTGACATTGACATTGGATATTGTCATTGGAATTGGAATTGACATTGACATTGACATTGGATATTGTCATTGGAATTGGAATTGATATTGACATTGACATTAGATATTGTCATTGACATTGGAGATTGAAATTGGAATTGAAATTGGAAATTGGAAATTTGGCATTGACATTGGAAATCGTTATTGAAATTGGAGATTGACATTGGAATTGTCATTGGATATTGGAATTGAAATTGGAGATTGGAAATTGCTTCGAATTTGACAGTTTGACATTGAATTTGGAAATTGCTTCGAATTTGACAGTTGACATGGTTTGAAATTGAGATTGGAAGGTTGAGATTGCATCGAATTTGACAGTTGAAATTGAATTGGATTTGACAGTTGGAATTGGAATTGAAATTGAGACTGAATTTGACAGTTGACAGTTGGATATGCAATATGTATGTATGGTATAGCCAGATTATTGGATGTATGAGCACATAAAATGCATAATTATGCATGTATGAATGCTTGAAATGCATGATTGACTTGTAATTTGACAGAGAAGTTTCACAAAGGTAGATGAGACATTGGAAAATTGGGCACATAGTGGCTCGTGTTGCAACATATTCACAGGGGAGAACCTCTTTGGAGAGACCGTCGTTGAGAGACGTATCAAAACCATGGCTGAGGGCAAAAAAACTTGTAGAGGAGGGAACCTTTGGAAGATCCTTGGGTACAGGTCGCCGCTGCTAGGCGTGTCAGTGCTGGGTAAACATTGGATGTTCGCATCTGTGGTCAATGCTTTTCAATATTCTTTTCATTTTTCATTTTCAAACCCCTATTTTTGCCTGAACCGCCCATTCGGGTTTTCGATTCACCGGGGAGTAAAGATTCTTTTCATTGCCCCATTTTTGCCTGAATTGCCTTCATAGGTTGTTAATCAGCGGGGTGCTCATTTTTGCCTAAGCCGCCCTTTCGGGTTTTCAACTTAGCGAGCTTTTCATTTGCATTTTTCACTTTTCATTTTCATTCTGTTTTTTCATTCTTGCCATTGACCACAGATCATCCTGGGGAGTAACCTGCTTGTAACGTGTATTGTAATAGACATTGATGCTCATTCATTCATGCATGTTTCATTGAAATGTACCCTATTGCTCAGGTTTGTTTTCAAAATAGACAGGGAAAGATTTTTCAGTTTTCAAAAGATGTTTGTTTCAGACATTGACATTATCAAATAGAAAGAAAATGTTTTGTGTAAAGCATTGAAAAATAGAAAGAAAATAGAATTTCAAACAATAGAAAGGCTCAAATTGATGTAGAAGAGTGAAAGTCGGCCAAAGGCGTGACTTCACGGATTTACAAAGCTTGGAAAATGGTAATTTTATTGGTTGGTGATACATTGAACACGATGACCGCTACATTTCATAGAAATTTTGAATCCACAAGTACAGAAGCCTCTGATGAAGAAGATCATTGACAGTTGCAGATGCCCCAAGGGGTGATGGTGATTTGCCAGATATAGTTACTCGTCTTTTATTGTCAACCTCATTTTTGCATGAACCGCCCTTTCGAGTTTTCGGCTCATCGAGGCGCTCATTCTTGCCTGAGTTGCGTACAATCTCAGCGAGCTCTTTCATATTCATTTTTTTGTCCCTAACTTTTGCCTGGATCGCCCTTTCGGGTTTTCGATCCACCGGGAAGCGCATTTTTGCCTAGGCCGCCCTTTCGGGTTTTCGACCTACCACGCTGTTCTTTTCTTTCTAGACAAAGTATTTCTTGACTATATCGGCATTAACAGGATTTGGAAGCTCAACACCATCCATGTGTGTAAGAATCAAAGCACCACCAGAGAAGGCCTTCTTGACAACATAAGGACCTTCGTAGTTAGGTGTCCACTTGCCCCTTGGGTCGGGTTGCTGACTTATCCTTCTTTTCAATACAAGTTCGCCTTCCTTGAATTCCCGAGGTCGGACTTTCTTGTCAAAAGCATTTTTCATTCGCACTTGATACAACTGTCCATAAGCCATAGCATCCATACGTTTCTCTTCAATCAGATTCAATTGATCGTACCGACTTTGACACCATTCAGCCTCAGTTAACTTTGCTTCCATGATCACCCGAAGAGATGGAATCTCCACTTCCAGGGGGAGAACTGCTTCCATACCATACACAAGAGAAAAAGGAGTTGCCCCGGTTGAGCTGCGCACTGTAGTACGGTAACCATGCAGGGCAAAGGGTAACATTTCATGCCAGTCTTTGTAAGTAGTGACCATCTTCTGAACAATCTTCTTGATGTTCTTGTTAGCGGCCTCAACTGCACCATTCATCTGAGGTCTATACGGAGAAGAGTTGTGATGTTCAATTTTGAATTCTTCACATAAAGCTTGCATCATGCTATTGTTCAGATTGGAACCATTGTCAGTGATGATCTTGTTGGGAACACCATATCGACAGATGATGTTGTTCTTGATAAACTTGACAACCACTTGCTTGGTCACATTGGCATAGGAAGCAGCTTCCACCCACTTGGTGAAATAGTCAATTGCCACTAGAATGAAACGATGTCCATTGGAAGCCTTCGGTTCAATTCTTCCGATCATGTCAATGCCCCATATGGAGAAAGGCCATGGGGAAGATATAACATTGAGAGCGTGCGGAGGCACATGAATCTTGTCAGCATAAATTTGACATTTGTGGCATCTTTTAGCATGTTTGTGGCAATCACGCTCCATGGTGATCCAGTAATAGCCGGCTCTTAACAATTTCCTTGACATGGTATGACCCGAAGCATGGGTCCCGAAAGTACCGTCATGTACATCATGCATCAATTTCTCAGCTTCTTGTTTGCCAACACATCTCAACAAGACCATGTCGTAGTTCCTCTTGTATAGGATTTCTCCGTCCAGAAGGAATCTACTAGCCCATCGTCTCAAAGTCTTTTTATCCCTGTTGGAAACATCAGGTGGATATTCACGATTCTGCAAGAATTGTTTGATGTTGTAATACCAAGGCTTCTTATCATTCACACCTTGATCAGCTTGATCTGGCATATTTTCAATAGTAAACACATGAGCGGGTCTATCGAGACGCTGTACTTTGATTACAGGCACATCATTCCAGTGATTGACTCGAAACATGGAAGACAAAGTAGCAAGAGCATCAGCCATCTGATTTTCATCCCGAGGGATATGGTGCAGCTCAACCTTTGTAAAGTACGTCAACAGGCGTCTTGCATAGTCACGGTATGGGATCAGCTTCTCATGATGAGTCTCCCATTCACCCTTTATCTGATTAATAACAAGTGCAGAATCTCCGTAGATGTCAAGGTGCTTGATTCTCAGATCAAGGGCTTCTTCAATGCCCAAGATGCATGCTTCATATTCAGCTATGTTGTTTGTGCATTCAAAGGTTATTCGAGCCGTGAAAGGAATGTGGTGCCCCTGTGGAGTTACAATGATGGCCCCAATTCCTTTACCATAAGCATTAACAGCACCATCAAACACCAATCCCCATTTGCTGTTGGGATCTGGCCCTTCATTGATCAGTGGCTCTTCACAGTCTTTTGCTTTCAGATACATAATCTCTTCATCAGGGAAATCAAACTTAATCGGCTGGTAGTCATCAAGAGGTTGACAAGCGAGATGCTCAGCAAGGACGCTTCCTTTGATTGCTTTCTGAGCTTTGTACACAATATCATATTCAGACAACAACATTTGCCAACGTGCGATCTTTCCAGTAACAGCAGGCTTTTCAAAGATGTACTTGATTGGATCCATTCGGGATATCAACCAAGTTGTGTGATTCACCATATAATGACGCAGGCGTTTGGCAGCCCAAGCTAAAGCACAACAGGTCTTTTCAAGCATTGTATACCGAGTCTCACAGTCGGTGAATTTCTTGCTCAGATAGTAGATAGCATGCTCTTTCTTACCAGTCTCATCTTGTTGACCGAGAACACAACCCACTGAATCACCTAGCACTGACAGATACATAATCAATGGCCTTCCTTCCACTGGCGGGACAAGGATAGGTGGTTCCAACAGGTATTCTTTGATGCTATCAAAAGCTTCCTGACATTCATCATTCCATACAACAGGCTGATTCTTCCTGAGCAATTTGAAGATTGGTCCACAGGTAGTAGTCATGTGAGATATGAATCTTGAAATGTAGTTCAGACGTCCGAGGAAACCTCTGACTTGCTTCTCAGTTTGAGGGGCCGACATTTCTCTGATGGCTCGGACTTTGTCAGGATCAACTTCAATGCCTCTCTGGCTGACAATGAAGCCTAGCAACTTTCCGGATCTTACACCAAATGTACACTTGTTAGGATTCAAACGCAGCTTGTATTTTCTCAGTCTTTCAAACATCTTTTTCAAATACACAACATGCTGCTCTTCATCACTTGACTTCACAATCATATCATCAACATATACTTCAATCTCTTTGTGAATCATATCATGAAACAGAGTGGTCATACCCCTTTGATAGGTAGCACCGGCATTTATCAAGCCAAACGGCATCACTTTATAACAGAACGTTCCCCATGGAGTGATGAAGGACGTCTTTTCTCGATCTTCAGGAGACATTCGTATCTGGTTATAGCCAGAGAAACCATCCATAAAGGAGAACACTTTAGACTGAGCAGTACTGTCAACAAGCACATCGATATGAGGCAATGGGAAGTTATCTTTTGGACTGGCTTTATTCAGATCTCTGTAATCAACACACATTCGAACTTTCCCATCTTTCTTTGGTACTGGTACGATGTTGGCAATCCACTCAGGGTATTCAGCTGTCATGAGGAAACCCGCATCAATTTGCTTCTGTACCTCAGCCTTGATCTTAAGAGCCATGTCTGGACGAGACCTTCTCAATTTTTGTTTGACAGGAGGATATTCAGGTCTTGTCGGTATCTGGTGTTCCACAATCTTGGGATCTAGACCCGGCATATCTTCATAGGACCATGCAAAGACATCTGGATAATCATGGAGAAGCTGAATAATCTTCTTTTTCACCTCTGGCTCAAGTGCCGCACCAATCTTGATCTCTCGCTTGTTCTCTTCAGTACCCAGGTTGATAAGCTCAATCTCTTCCTGGTGAGGCTGAATGGCTCTTCTTTCTTGCTCAAGCAGTCGAGTGATCTCATACGGTATCTCTTCATAATCATTATCCTCATCTTCAGCTTCATATACAGGGAATTCAAAATTTGGAGGAACCATAGGGTCACGGTGTTCAACGGGTTTATTATGGTTCAATCTGCATAATATGATTGGGATGATTTTTTAGAAAAATGTTTTCTATGCAGATTTTTGAAATTAATAAGAAAAATACAGATGTTTTGGTTTTTTCTGGCATTACCATTATTTCCAAGAAAAAGGCACTAAAAAGTAAAAAACAAAGAGTCGTGAGAAAAACGACAATCTTTTATTGAAAACGGCAATGCCGAAACAAACACGCCCTTACAATGATATCACTTTCGCCTTGGGCAGAGCGAAAGGATTGTTATTTTGAAAACAAAAAACATGAGCAACAAACACATTACATGGAAGCATGCATGACTAAAGGGACATCAATGGCTTCCCAATTTCGCACAGTGCCTCCTGGTATAACAAATGCAGGCACGTGACCACCCTCAGCAGCATCTTCAGTAATAGCATTGATGTACCCAGCACTGTAGAAAGTTCCCTTTGAAACAGCAGATGTCGGGGAGAATCCAAGGCCTTCTTTACGCTTGTTTTCCAGAATTTGAATCACTTTACCCCAGCCTGCAGCTTGCCCTGCTTGAACAGCCTTCTGGGCATCTTTCAGTGAAACCGTGCTAGTATCAGCCCTCCGGGGTTCTGTACCCTCAGCAGTCAAGCCAATCACGCATACATCACTGGTAATCAAGTGCTTGTCATCCATCAGGCTCTGGATATCATCTTGCACAACACAGCAGCCCATAGGATTCCGAAGACATTCTGAACAAGAATTATGATCATGTTTGAACAGAGAAGCCTGGCAAAGCTTGACATGTAATGGCACCAAGGGAGTAACAACATTGCGGACATCCAACACGGGATCCTCTTGAGGAACGGGAACCCCTTCAAAGGCCTCAATCATATTGACAGCAGCATGGTTTGGAAGCGGGTTGTCAAGGACATGGGGAACACTGTTCTCAAAAGTCAAACGTCCCTTTTCTATCAAATCTTTCACAATATATTTCAGAGCAAAACAACCTTCAACATCATGGCCTTGAGCACCCTGATGGAATTCACATGTTAGGTCTTGACGGAACCTGGGAGGCAATGGATTAGGCGGAGGCTTGCCTGGTCTAGTAACACAGTGTCCCTTAGCCAATAGAGTTGGGAGCAGCTCACCGTACCGCATTGGTATTGTTGGAAAAGAAGGTTTGGGTCGGGGACCCTGTTGTTGCTGCCGTTGCTGTTGAGCAGGAGGCTGTTGTTGTACTTGTTGAGGAATGGCATTGACGGGCATTGGTGGTTGACCCGGTGGCAGAGGATATTGCTGGTAGAATGGCGGGAAGAAAGGATGTTGAGAGTACTGCATGTATTGATAGGGCAAAGGTAGTTGCATGGCCGCTGCAGACGGGTTACCAGACACCATTCCTACGTCAGATTCTTTCCTCTTATGATGACCATTACCGTACTTCTTCGGTGCACTGTTTGAAGATTCACCCTTCTCAAGGACGATAATACCATCTCGGACGGCCTCCTCTAGGCGAGTTCCCATTGTAACCATATCAGAGAAGTTGTTTGGAGCAGAGACTATCATTCTCTCCTTATATTCCTTCTTCAGAGTCTTCAGGAATGTCTGCGTTAATTCTTCCTCATCAAGTCGAGGAGAAACACGGGCAGCTGCCCCTCTCCACCTTTGAGCGTATTCACGGAATGTTTCATCTGATTTCTGAGATAGGGCTTTAAGAGAGTCCCTGTTTGGCCTCAGACGGGTGTTGAACTCATATTGACCTTCGAAAGCAGCAGCGAGTTCCTCAAAGGTGTGGATGTTATCTTTGCTCAGACTAGTGTACCAATCTGCTGCATCATCTGTCAAACTACTCTGGAAGCAGTGGATCATTAGTGCATCATTGTCGGCATAGTTAGCCATCTTTCGGACATACCGGATAACATGGTTATGGGGGCAAGAAGTCCCATTGTACTTGTCAAATTCTGGCTCTTTGAATTTCTTCGGAACCTCAAATCGGGATACCAAGCATAGATCACGAGCTTTAGCAGGAGCACCATTGTTTCCTCGGCTAGCCTTGACCTCACGGAGTTCTCCAGCCGACTCCCTCAACTGTCTCTTCATAGCTTCCAGTGCGGGATCTTGTCCACGCGGAGTATCAACATCAATCACTTGTTGCACAATGTGTACAATAGGGTCGGTAACAACAGTGGTCACCTGAGGCATAGCAGTAGACACAGGAATCTGTCCTTGACCAGCAAAACCAGAGACACCAGCAGCAGTATTAGGAGAGTAGAAAGGTGGGAGTCCGTACGGACGGCCGTTGGGCATAACAAAACGAGCATCAGTAGCCACAGTAGATAGTGGGATAGAGGGAATCACCTCAGCAGTAACTGGAACAGAAGTGGCTGGCTGTTCTTGTGAGCGTCATGAGCCTTAGCCAAGTCTTCTTTCATAGCAGCCAATTCGGCACGGAGCTGAGCATTCTCTTCTTCAAAATTAGCCATCATCCTTCTCTTGTGAAATCTTGTTTGATGAATTCTACTTGGTTGGTAGACTTTGCGAACACGAGCCACTTTTCAGACTGCGGCGGACAAAACCAGGAGGCAATGATCACGAGAGAAGTTTTTTGTGACTGATGAGTGCATATGATGCATGAAATGTGTTAATGCATATGCAAAAAAGACTCTTTTTGTGTTATCAAAGGGTTTTAGACAAATTATAAACTCGTAAACATTACTAAACAACAATTAACATAATCGGGAAACAAACAACCAACATATAGTTTTACAAGACAATTTCAACATAAACAAATGGAAATAACAACAGAAAATGGCAACCCTCAAGCATAGGAAGTGGAAACGTCGTCCTCAGACTCAGACTCATAGTCGCAGTATCGTGCATAGAAGTCACGGGCACCCCTAGCTCTCTTGGAGTCCCTCATAAGCAATCTATCTTTCTCCTCAATCTCTCTCTTAGCCTTAGCTAGCTCTTTCTTCAGTGTCAAGACCTCATGAGTCTGCTGCTCACCCTTTCCATCCAAAGTCATGATCAAGTTCTCAGCCTCATAGTATCTAGCTCTCCACTGATGCTTCTCCCGACTCTCCATAGCTAGATGCTCCTGATACATCTCCTGGGTAGGTGGGAGTAGAGGCAAAGGCATGGTAGGAATAGATGCAGACACATATCTCATAGAGGGGTAAGGCATACCAATCCCCTCAGCTTGGTTTATCACCCACTGTGTATAGGCCTTATGAGCAATACCAGACCTTACACCCATATGTTTCACCTCTTTCTTCCGAAGCTTAGTCCAAGCTTGCATGAAATCTTCTCTGATTCCGGTGGGAGCATTGGAGTAGTGAAAGAAGTAAGGAGCTGTAGCAAGATTGATGGGCTTATCTCTCATCGGGAAACCAAATTGTCGCAAAGCAAGCTCCGGGTTATAGTTGATTCCACCCCGGGTACCAAGAAGAGGTACATTAAGAAACTTTCCACCACCAAAGATAATTTCCTTGACCCTAGAAGCGGGAGTGAGCCAAACCACCTCATTAGGAGTGAGAGCCATGATCCTCTGTGAAATAGACCAATTCCTCGGATTGTCGTGGAAAGACTGCGGAAGGTGCGAAATAAACCACCTATAGAGGAGAGGCACACAACAAAGAATGTATCCACGACCTTTGTCGGAACGATCGTGAATAGCATGGTATGTGTCAGCTAGCAAAGTAGGAACCGGATTCTTGGAGTGGAAGATCATAATAGCATTCATGTCCACGAAGCCATCAAGATTCGGAAAGAGAATAAGCCCATAGATGAGAAGTGCAAGAATAGCCTTGAGAGTGTCCTGACAAGTGGTATTGGCTTTCCCAAGAAGATATTCTGAAGTGAACCCTCGGATGCGTGCCTTAGTGACGAGATTCTTGGAGACATCGGAAGTTGTAAGATGGAGATCCTTAGCAATAACCAATGGAGGAGGAGGATCTTCAGGTCCTGAGAAAGGTATCCCCTTAGCAATAGATAAACCCATCAAGGAAGAATAAGCCTCTAGAGTAGGCACCAACTGAAAGTCTGGGAAAGTGAAGCACCGATACACCGGATCATAGAATTGCACTAGAGTGTGCACCAGCTTCTCATCCACATTAGTATGGAGAATAGGAAGTAAAGCCCCGTAACGACGTCGGAAACCAGTCGGATCCTCAATCTTGAGTGCCAAATCCCTCAAACTAGCCAAATCCACTTCCTTGAACTTGTAGGACTTAGTCATCTTCATGCCTACAATGTTTACAAATTCAACTTGTCTAAGCCCTTCGATAACAATGCATGACAAAAGTTTATGCATGTATGCATGTATGCATGAATGCATGATTATGTTCAAGTTCGGAGAAAACATGGTGGGTTGAAGTTCAAAAGTCGAGGAGTCATGGGTGGACACGGTGTCCGGTGAAACTAGGGCTTTAGGATAATAGTAACCGGGTTCTAAAAAGGTTCCCAAGTTGCAACCTCTCCGACGTATCTCATGGTGCCACGAGACAACACTCGCGCCATGATTATACGTGGAAGGTCTAACTTGAGTGTAGTATCGCGTGACGACTAAAACTCGAGACAACACTCGGTTTAGCCTCCGCACTACATCCTAGAAAATGGCCATGGATGGGTTTGGTTATCTACGGTTCATAGCGTCATAGAACAATTAGAAGTAAAGTGCCTAAGCGCGACGACACGCGCCGACAACATCACCTCCAAAATGCCTCAGCTATGTGGGATTGATCGCATAATCCAAAACACGAGGCAACCCCCGGAATGAATTGTCGATTATATCCCTCCTAAATCCTAAGTTCACTCAGCCCGGGTGCAGGACTTTTGATATTCTCACCCCACACGTTTGCAAGAAATTAAACATTTATTCACATAGGAAAGCAAGTGAAAGAAACAAGTAAGAAGAGCGCAAGCGTGGAAATAAAGACTAGGCGTAACTCTGGAATCTCCCCAGTGAAGTCGCCAGCTGTTTTATCTTGGTTTTCGGGTGTCAAACATTGATTACGTTTGAACCTTTTAAACCGGTGATATCTTATTTTTTCTTGGGAAGGGAAAAAGTAAGCAAAACCCTTGAGAATCGAGGTCCGGGAGTTGTTTTCGCTACGGGAAGGTGTTAGGCACCCATAACGACTATAGTAACCTATAGGAACCGTCTTTAATTTCTACGCGCGCGCTTTATTTTTAAATGCTATTTGAAAATGTTATTTACACCTAAGAGTTACTAAATGAAGAATTGGAGGGAGAAGAATGTTTTTGGATTTTTATTTTAGTTGAATTGAAGGAATTTTGTTCCTTGCCTACGTACCCGATTAAAGGATCAAATCCACCGTAGTTCTCTCTCAAAAAATGTTTTTGTTTTTGTTGGTTGATTTTAAGTTTGAAAAATGGAGTTTGAAGAATAGAAAGAGGCCTCAAGGGCATGAGTTTAGGAAATAGTGAGGTTGGATTAGTGAATTGCAAAAGAGGTCAAAGTTTGATTATTTTCATTGAAATTTGATTAAGAAAATGGAAAAGAAAATACAATGGGATATTGGATCCCAAGGTTTATTTGGAAAGGGTTTGAGTGAAGTTGTTCACATTTGTTTGGAAAATTGGGTTTTTTCTAAGTATAAGTCCTAGGCATTCATCTAAACATACAATCCTAAACATACATCTAAACACGCATATTCTAGCTATAGTGGTGTGTGTGCATGTGTCGGTGTTTGTGTCGGTGTACATCATTAGAGTCCATTGTCCTTTACATCATACCCTAGATACATTCTATGGCCTCTTTGCCAAGAAAATTAAAGTGCATAAAGGAAAAATATTACAAGAATTCCTAAGTGTTTACATTCTAACTTTGGTACAAATTAAGTTGCAAGAAAGAAAAAGAGATGAATATAGGATGAAATGGAGATGCTCATGAAATGATGAAACATGAAATGAAAGGAGTTAGTAGGACATGACAATATCAAAGAAGTGAAATAAGAGAAATACTAGAATATAAAAGATAGAAAATAAGTGCAAACATGGCTAAAATTTGTTCATAAAATGCAAGAACCAAGTGACCTATAATTCTCACATTCCAATTGCATTTTAAAGGTTTAGAAACAAGTTTTGGAATGGGAATTAAGGCTACATGATTTACTTGACATTTTTAAAACAAATTTGGAGCATATTTACATTATTTAACTACCTAATGACTTGTAAGCTAAGTAACCTACCAAAATTCACAATTATGCAACAAAATTAAACACAAACAGTAGCTAAACCTTATGAAATCAAGTGGCATAGGTCACTAAAATTCAACAAGCAATTTGGATTGAAATCAAGCAAAATTTCACTTATTTTTAGCACAAAATATGACAAAACTAGCAAGAAAATTAACACCTCATTTTTTAACCAATTTTAACATGTGAAAATTATCACAAAATGCTACAAAAATATCAAGAAGCCTACATGAATTTTTTTGGAATTTTTTAAAGGTTTTTTGGACTAAAAAGTGCAAGAAAATTATTAATTCTAACAAAAATAAGAGAAAAAAATGCTTCAAATATTTTTCACAGGCTTTAGCACAAAAAATACCACAAAAATGTTAAAGAAAATATCAAGAACACATAGAAAAAAATTTAGGAATTTTTTAAAGGATTTTAGGCAAGGCAGTGGTGTAAAAATCAAAACACAGTGTAAAAATAGCAAAAAAAAATGAAAGAATACGAAATCAACAGCAACAATGGGCCCAGGCCCAACGCTAATGCTGGATCTGGACCATCCAGATGCCTCAGGGGCCATTGGATTGATCCAGATCTAGCAAACCCTAGATCCAACGGTGAAAAACCACACAACATGTGATAGGCTTAAACAAGCACAGATCTGGACCGTACACAAGATCAGGCAGCAAGATCAACGGTCATAAGGGCGAGGGAGTAGGGGAATACAACGCACGCGCGCGCGTAGGAGCAAACAGGGAGTATATAAGGGCAATCTCTTCTCAAACCTTCATTTGAGAGTTTCCTTTCTCTCTCTAAGCAAACTTACTCTCACTTCTCTCTAAAAAGGCTCGGACGGAGAAGAAGAAGACAGAAATTCCGACGCGGCGGCCGGCCGGTTTCCGGCGGCGGCGCCACCGCGTCGGAAGGCTTAACTTGCTCTTTTTCTTAAAATTTTTTATGGAATCTGCTTCTCTTCTCCTCCTCTTTTCAGTTTTGCACTCGGATCTTTGAAATCAACTATGTATTTGTCTAGATCTAAGCAAACATGTACGGAAATGGAATGATTAGTTACCTCTGGATTTGTTCGGATCTTTGAACCTCTGAGCTTTTCTGATGCGTGTTGTTCTTGTTAGGTTGCGAGTTCGTTGAACTTGCAATCTTGTTGCGTTGATTCTGCGATTCTGAGCCTTTGCTGGATTTAGTGTTGCAACTGGATTCGAATTCGATCTTTCTTCTTCTCCAGTTCACTCCAAGCTTCGAATTCCTCTTCTTCTCCTCTCAGCTTTACCTTTCTGTGATCGTGCAGGAATTCTGCGCTGGAATTGCAGAAAGATGCGATCCGATGATGAAGATTCGATTGAATCTGAGGATTTCGCAGATTTCATTGCAATTTTCGTGATTGAATGTATCAGTTTGTGGTGGAATTGACGTGAATTTGACGATCTAATGATGAATTAGTGATGACTTGATGCAATTTGATGTGTTGGAACGGTTAGGGTTTGGAGGTTGAAGATGAATCTTCAACCTTGTTCTTGAGGCTTTTCTGCGTTTCTTTTGCGTTTGATCTGCGAGAAAGAGAGAGAGAAAATGGAAACTGTTTCTGCTGATTGTGCAGAGTAATGATTGGTGAGAGAAAAATGACTGCATTTGCCTGTATTTATAGGCCTGTTGACTGAACCTTTGGACCAATTGGGACCTGACACGTGGCATAACTAATTCTTGAACCAATGAGGGACTGACACATATACTGGACTAATGACATGGAAAAAATGGACTAAAATGCAAATTTAGAAATTTAGGACTAAAAAATAAAATAAAATGAATTAAAATTGGTAACCGGAAAATAACGTAAAGTGAAACAATTAAAACTGACAAAACGGACTAAAACGAACCAATGGCCTAAATGAGGTACTTTAAAGTACCTCTCTGCCGAAATTTCGTGTGAAATGACCAAAATGCCCCTGGGGCTAAAAACGACTAAAAATGACTCAGATGCAAATTTAAAATGGATTTTTAACAGGAAAATGAAGCAAGAGCCTATACAAACAAAGTTAAAAGACTCAGAGACAAATTTTTTTGGATTTAAACAGTGACTTGACACTTGAAATGACCAAAATGCCCCTAGGGGCAAAACTGACTCAAAATAACTTCAAATGCAGTTTTTGAAATGGATTTTGACATAGAATGGAACAGAGGCTTATTCACACTACTTGAAAGGACTCAAACAAAATTTTGAAAGACTGAGAGAAATTTGACACAGGAAATGACTAAAATACCCTTGCATGTGAATTTTGCAAATAACATTGAAACAAAATGCAGAGAAAGATGCAATTGATCAGAGATAGTTCAAATGACTTATAATGCAAGAAAAGAGGAATTGAGTTAGTATTTTTAGGTCCAAAATTAGGGTATAACAACCCCTCACACCATAACAATCAAATACAATAGTAAAGGACATTAAAACCAGTAATAGACCTCTAACAACATAAGAGTCATACACACACTCGTCACAACATAAAAATCATAATTAAACCCCTCACAATATTACGGTCAGACAAAACAATAAACGAGATCGGTACTCCATGAGAAAAGACCATAATGCAGTTATTGAAGTGTTATAATATAATATAATATTCATGTTGGAATAAAGTAAAAGAAAGGTTACTACCAGATTATCTTTGTGTTGAGAAACGGTGATAGAGCCGCAAGTGTGAAGGGACCCTCCCAACCCTCCACAATCGGATGCTCGATTGGTTTTGGCTTGTATCCTCTTTTTTATATATCCTTGACTTGCCCAATGATTACATAAGTTAGGCCAAATATCCTCATTAACCAACTCGGCCTATCCATTACCGTGCGATCCTTGTTTAAATTATTATTCATAACTGCTGCACCTCTCATTTCAAAGTTCTTTCTTGCCCATCTATCATCGGGTGGACAAATTGAAAACTTTTTCTGTACAAAAAAACATAAACAAAACTGAGTAGGGAGAAAATAGGTGTATGTGAGGTTTAAGCGGATAAAATCTGAATGGAAAAGGAATAAAACATACCTTAAATTCTCCAAACCACATGTCTCTTGTCGCACTAGGTACCTTTTTCCACGATAGTCATGGCCCATTAAAGTGACTCTTAAAAATTTCCCCAATACAATTAGCTGCCGGGTAAGAGGGCAAGAATCTACAAAGTGAACAATACAATATATAGTAAATAAAGAGAAACAAGTTATGTAAATATAATAAATAAATATAATATATAGGAAATATATACCCTTTTCCATTGAGAAACAAAGTTATCTTGCCAACATTGCTTTGTGTCTCTGATGCAGCTACATTTTCACTAGTTCCTGGGGAAGGTTCCTCTGAATGAGATGGTTGTGAAACTGATGGTGAATCTTGTAACAGCCCGGGGCCCACCCGGTCTTGTGAGTAATAGTGAGACCGGGTGGGCCCCGGGCTGTTACAAATCTACACCTCTTATGGAAGATGGAGGTGTTACATGAGATGAACTTGGAAGGGGTGCAACCTGAGATGTTCTAGGTGATGAAGTAGTAGCAGATGTTCTAGCCGTAGGTGAGACATGAGTTGTCCTAGCTGTAGGTGCAACATGACTTGTTCTAGTTCCAACAAGACTTCTCCTAGCTGTAGGTGCACCATGAAGTGTCTTTGAAGTAGGTGGAACAAGAGGTGTTCTTGAAGTAGGTAAGACATTAGGTATCCTTAAACTAGGTGCGACGTGCAGTGTTGTAGAAGGATCTGTAACGTCCGTCGTAATTATTTAATTATTTGATGAGTTTTGGCATATATATTATATGATTTATATGAGTGATCTATATGATTTATGAATTTGAGTGGTTTACATGATTTATAGATAAATTATGTGATTTTCGAGATTTATGTGAAGTATATGATTTTGTGAAGTTATGATGTTGGTGTGACTTATTTTATTATTAAATAAAATAAGATATGAAAAATAAAATAAAAATATTAGAAGTAGGGCTGTGAGGTAAAATGAGTAAGTTGAGAGGTGAGAAGAGTAATACAAAAAGATAAATAGGGCAAACATAAGTTAGAAACGTTTTTACGTGAAACGCTTTTGGAGAAAAAGGGAGAAAAGTCAGAGAAGAGGAGAACAAGAGGGAGAGCTGCGATTTCATCATAACCAGGTAAGGGTGAGACTAACTTTCAATATTATTAAGGGTATAATTCTGTAGAATGAATTTAACATGATTAGGTTGAGATTTTGTGAGAATTGGGAATTTAGGTTTATGATCGATTTTGATGATTGAACCATGAAAAGATGTTAGAATGATGCAAAACCTGTGTACAGACCTTAGATATTACCTAGGGTGATAATTAGAGGCTATTTGGATGGAAGAACCATGAGGATAGATGAAAAGTTGTGATTTTTAGGTTTCTAGCCGTACTGACATTCATCGCTCGCAACTGCGAGCAGTAACACTCGCAACTGCGAGCTACCCCAGACGCTCGCAACTGCGAGCAAGATCGCCCGCCATTGCGAGCTCAACCCAAACACTTGCCATTGCGAGTGAAATCACTCGCCATTGCGAGCTCTACCCAAACCCCTCGCCATTGCGAGCAAGATTACCCGCCGTTGCGAGTTAAGCTGTTAGTTGCCCAATTTGTTTCCCATGCGATCCTTTCGCACGTGTAGTCATGAGTTGATCCTAGAAGTGAGAATGAGGCATGTTTAGGATGCTTTCAAAAGTTCCAGAAGTCTGTTTAGGTGACTGAAATTATTAATGATGATGGATGAGTAATATTATGATGTTTTATGATGTATATGATGATGTAATTCATTCCTCCAATGATGTTAATACATTCAAGCACTGCTACATGTTGTAATCTTACTGTTATTCAATGTTGTTGGCAGTAATGTCTTGAAGTTGCATGAGTCGGTATAAGTTGTAAAGATTTAAGAAGTTGTCCATATTTATGGAATTGTAAAAGATGTTCACGTTGTTGTCTAAGTTGTAGGAAGATTGAGTCCATTGCATACTCATTAAAGACGGGGGCTTGAGGCCCGGCAGCTTAATGCTCAAACGACATTGGGGGCTTGAGGCCCGACAGCTTTATGCTCACATGTTGAGGAGCCTATTTATGCTCATTTATGTTGGGGGCTTGATGCCCCGAATGGTACCACATGCATTTGCATATCAAGAAGTTTACGATGTTATAAGTTGTTAAGAGTTGCATTTGTCAAGTTGTGTCGCATCGTCGAGTTAAGTGTCAAGTTGAACATGATGTCTGATGATGATTTAAAAGATGTTGTTGATTATGATTTACTGATGATATTTGATTATGAATTGATATTATGCTAAGTGATAAATGTTGATAATGATTTATGTTGTTAAATGCATTTTGATGAATTATATGTTTAATTTATTGACTGTGAAATCTCACCCCTTCTGCTTGAAAATGTTGCCCTTCGTATGGGTAACTTGCAGGTAATAAAGACTAGAGGCGTTCGTGAGTGGACTCCTCACATTGTGTCTAGGTGCTCTGATACGTAACGGGATGGGGGCTTGCTTTTACTACTATTCCTTACGTGTCTTTATGAACTTTTTATGAATAAATGTTGAACTGAAACTATGAGATTTTTGATGAGGCTTGCGTGCCAAGACTTTTATCATGTTGAACTATTTTCCGCTGCGAAGTTTCAGATTTTATGATGTTAAATTTTGAAGGATAATTCTTATTATCTATTTTATGATTTTCAAGAAATATGTGACATTCCGTTTATGATTTAAATACTCTGATTTTATATGAAATTTTCATGTTGGGAAAATGGGGTGTTACAAGTGTTACATGAGATGAACTTGGAAGGGGTGCAACCTGAGATGTTCTAGGTGATGAAGTAGTAGCAGATGTTCTAGCCGTAGGTGAGACATGAGTTGTCCTAGCTGTAGGTGCAACATGACTTGTTCTAGTTCCAACAAGACTTCTCCTAGTTGTAGATGCACCATGAAGTGCCTTTGAAGTAGGTGGGACAAGAGGTGTTCTTGAAGTAGGTAAGAAATTAGGTATCCTTGAACTAGGTGTGACATGCAGTGTTGTAGAAGGATCTGGGACATGAGATGTTGTAGAAGGAAGGGGAACTTGAGATTGTTCAGAAGTAAGAGTTATGTGACCTGGACGCTTATGAGGTTTTTTGGACTTAGGAGGACTCTTTGAAGATTTTCTTTTGTCTACCATCTGCAATGAATACAATATAAAATTCAAATTAACAACCAAAGTCCACTTGAGAACAACAAGCAAATTTTTTTTTTTGAAGAAAAGAACAATAAGCAAATTAAAGCACTGTGTATATAACATGTTCAAAAATAATAGATAAGAGATAAAAATAATTACCTTTAAGACAGAACTATATAAGACCATATATAAAATAAAGAGATGGCATGTAAACAACTACCTTTAATATTCTAGATAAGCAAAATATATATTAACAAGAGATAGAAAGATTACAAGCACTGCAACTAGCTAGCAGGTAAACTACTCAAGTCTATTGGCTAAAACCCCTGTAGTGGTAAAATATGCAACCGGACCAAAAAGACACAAAGCCCCGCAATAAAGAACAGTATATCATATCAAAACATCAGGAACATACATGATAAACATGTGGTGTCACAACAAAAACACAAAATGCATGCACAATAAAGAAGAAAAAAAACAACACAGTAGGCATGATTTAAAAATAGCTCATGGACTGAGACTTATAATTTACTAATCTTCATTTTCATCATCCTCCTCATCGAAATCCACATCTTCATATTCATTCACATCTTCATATTCATCCTCATCTTCATCCTCAATGCCTTCTGCAACATCAATGATTGTGTCTAATTCCTCATATTCCCCTTCATCTCCCAAATTGCAAAGTACGTCACCATTTGCTACAGAATCCACATTAGTGGTTCTTGATACGCAACCTCTAATGCATATCGATCATCAACTGTACCTCTTGGTTTGGTTTTAAAGACAACCCACCAATCAACCTTTTCTTTTCTTTTTTCTGGGTAAGGTACATAATACACTTGAATTGCATTTGTTGCAATTATGAAAGGATCATATTTTTGATATCTTCTACGATGATTAATCTCAACAATACCATATTGGGATGAACCTTCACACCACGGTTCACAGCAACATCAAACCATTCACAATTTAATAAAAATAATTGCTTGGTTGGTTCTCCCGGGTATTCAACTTGCATAATCTCTTTAATAATACCATAATAATAATTCTCATCGGCTCCTCCATCATCACCCTTAACACAAACTCCACAATTGATGGTTTTCTTTCCATAACTCCAGTCTTCAGTATGAAACTTAAAAGAGTTAACAAAATATATAGGCCAAAGTATGAACTTTTTTTTTAGGACCCCATGCTAAGTGATGCAAATGCTGATTTCGTACCAAGTTATTTTTATCATGTACCTGCCAATATCCAACAGTATTCATTATATTCCAACACTGCATGATTAAGATGTATTTTATTACTACAATCGTAAGAAACTTACATAAGTTTGGAACCAAATTGGGAATTCTGACGCAATCCTTCTATCAACTTCAGCTTGACATATATTTGGATCATCATCTTCCAAATATTGCACAAAGCGTCTAACATATTACATATTATATTGTTATAAATCTGTTTAGCATAGCATGAATAAATAAAATACAATTAAACTTACTTACTCAATATATGGTTGAACTTCTTCACAATTTAAAAGGATATGCAAGTGTGCAGCCCTTAATTCTCTATCAGTCAAATACCGACTCTTACAAGCTCCAGCTGAGCGACCATGATGATTGAAAATGGATAATATTATTTGACCTTCATCTTGACCTCCATCATCATTTCGACCTACTCTATTTCTCAACGATTGAACAAGAAGCTCAAAAAAATATGAGAGAAAATAAGAAGTCTCATTACAAATCTATGCCTCACAAATGGACCCTTCCACACGTGATTTATTTTTAACCATTCTTTTCAACTGATTCAAGTACCTAAAACAAAATATATATAAACTGTTAACTACTGATTGTAAAAAAAAAAACAAACAAAAAAATTGAACATTGGTGATGTCAATAACTACCTTTCAAATGGATACATCCAACGATATTGAACAGGACCCCCAACCCTTGCTTCATACTGAAGATGAATAGGTAAATGTTCCATGGAATTAAAGAATCCAGGTGGAAAGATTTGTTCAAATTTACATGTTGTAGTGACAGTATTTTGTTCCATCAACAACAAATCGTCCACTCGCAATATTGTTGAGCACAAATCTTTGAAGAATTTACTCAACTCAGCAATAGGATTTAACACTTGACGTGGAAGTGCACTAAAAGCAGTTGGTACTAATCGCTCCTTAAATACATGGGCATCATGGCTTTTCATTCCAACAAGCTTTCCCTCTTTTATTGACACATCTACGCAAATTAGAGGCATGTCCATCAGGCATTTTCAACTCAGTGACCCATTTATACACAGAATTTTGCTGGTCTTTGGACAAAACATATTTTGCTTTAGGCTTTATAACTTTTCCATTAGACTGCTCTTGTAGCTCTAGCTCCTTTCTTCGAGAATACACCTTCAAATCCATTCTAGCCTTCAAATTAGCTTTAGTCTTATCTTTGATGTCCATCACTGTATTGAAGACATTATCAAACACATTTTTCTCAATATGCACACTACATCATTTATCCTCTTTAGGAACAATTGGAAAACGTTGTCAGAACCGTAAAAAGCGTTGCCTAAAAAGCGTATCGCACTTTTGGGCACACTTTTTATAAACGTCTCCTAAAGTCCGCGAATAGGGGACACGCTTTTCTGAAGAAACTTTGGCTACGTTTTCTACTGTTGCCATATCAAACAACAGTTCATAAACGTTGCCTATTACTTAAAAAATTTTAAAAAAATTAATTAATTAATTAGTTTGATGCTTTTGAACCTTGATTGATTGGATGCCATTTATAAATAAAAATAGAGTCATTCTCATTTCTGTAGTTTATGTCTTCACCATATTTTCATAAAAATTCATATATTGCAAACTTTTATCGATACAAAAACTCATACAAATGGTTAATTTTTTTTTTAGCTTCAAATAACAGGGACCATTTCCTTACCCATAAAAAAAAACGGCAGTAAGTTCTGGAACAAATCAAACCCAAGAGTTCAAACCAAATTGTTTGGCTAGCCCCACTAAACTACGAGCTTCAACATTCTTTATACATTTTGATAAAAATTACCTTACGATTATACAAACTAGATAAAATTCCACAACAATCTAGCATAACATTACGAGTGGAAGCTACTTCAATTTTACCTTCGAGGCATTTGACACAGACCCTAGTTCCATTTCCACTAGAAAGTGACCATCTTGATTAGGTGTTCAGACACTAACGAAGGGCAAGTGCTTCATCCAAGGTGGGGTCAACTTTTAGTTGTTGCACGTGTCTATGAAGGAGAACAACCAACATCATGCGTCAATGCTTTGCCTTACTTTCTATGAAAAGCTTTGCCTTACTTTATATGATTCAAAACAACCAACATCGAACATTAACTATTGTCTAAACAATATTAAAAGTTTTGTCTTACTTTCTATGAATCAATTTCATGCGCCAATGCTCCTTTCCACATCTCATTTACTTACTTCCTACACAAAAATGAGAACAATTACACAATAAGGAAGTATACACATCTACATATTACAAAAAAGCAATTGTGTTTGAGCCAACACACAAGTAATGCAAAGAACCCAACAACAAAAATATGGAATTTAGGATTAAAACATAAACCATTAGAAATAGATTAAGTAAAACATCTCTGAGCTTTCAACAAAATCCAATGGCAGAACAAAATGAAGAGAATCTAGTAGAAGCATAACACAATCCTCAATAGTAGAACCCAACACATCCTTACTACCATTTTCTAAGGTGAAACCCATTTCTTCTTTAATTATTTTTTTTCCTGAAAAATACAATGAATGCAAGAAAGTAGCTACATGTCATTGAAGTGTATAATTTCAAAACCTACAACAATATACTACTAACAATAGGTACTTTTGAAGCCATCTAAATATACCAGCAACCTACAACCGTCCACTTCTAATATTGATATTTGTGAAAAACAATGAAAAGTATTATTGAATCTTTTAGTATTACAAAACCATATCTATCAGTTAAAGTTTCAATTAATACTCAATAACATTAACAAATAAATCAATCAACTAACAATAAGAGAAAAAAAAACCTCATTTGATCATTGTGCCATCGTATGGCCTGCACTCACGTCACCATTCTCTAGTTTCAGCGTTGCTTTGTAGCACCCAAGGCTTGGAGGTGCTGGCCGTAATGGATTTCGTACCATCTCTTGCTAATTGACATCCCTTGCAGAACTTCAAACCAACTCCAAAACCCAAACAACAGATAACACAAATTGGGTTTAAAATCACAATGATTTGATTTTTTTTTTTAAGATCAATAATTTGATATATTAAATAACATACAAATTTCGTCACCATTAATAATTTGATAAATTATTCAAATTGATCAATCATTGTTAAATAAAAATTAGGGAAAAACCTACCTGAATCATGAAACCTAGTTCCACTGATATACATATGAAATTGAATAAACATGAACGAGATCCATGAACGAAAATTACCTTAACAACTCGAAAATGACCCCAACACAGTATGTTGAAGGATTTAAAGCAACCATCGCATAGGATTTAGGTGGGAACGACAAAATCAAACTTGCAGTTGTTTCTCTGTCACCGCTGTAGAGGGTTTTGTTTCTCTCGCATTTCATAGCGTAAACTGTGAAAATCAAAATCACAATAGGGTTTGGAAGGAACAGCAAAATTAAGAGAATTTGGGAGTGAGAATCCAAAGTAGATAGAAGATGAGCATACGTAGAAATCGAAATCGTAAGGGGTTAGGGATTTGAAGAGAGAAATCGAAGGGATGAAGTGAGTGAGTGGCTGCAAGTGTACGTGTCTCTGTATCTGAAAGGGATAATGTTCTAAACTAAATGTGTAAATTGTGTAACTTCTAGTTATGTGTGTATTATTTTATTAATTTTTTTAAAATGTGTACTTTTTCTTTATGGATAAGTTCGGATTAGTTAAGTTGATTATTTATTTTTATTTTTTTTTAGGAGGATGAACTATGTTTATTAATATTTATTTATATAGTTTAATGAATATAACAAAAATGTATACACGGTGACTTGTATAAAAAAATTAGAAAGATGTACAATATTTTATTTTTTTCTTTTAATAATACTATGACCCATATTTTTTTAGGAAGTGACCCATAAAACTTAATATTATATTACTCTAGCGAAAAGACGGGCACGTTACGTGCTCGTCTTTATGCTCTTTTTACTGTGCTAACGTTTGAAAATTATGAGCAGTTTTTTTTAAGGAAATTTTGATTTTAATTAAAACTAAAAATACAAATGTTTATTGCTTTCAATTATAACAAACCAAATTAACTATGATTATCTATTTCAATGACACCAACAATATAACAAAAAAAATATAATCTTTTTTTAATGACATCAACAATGATCTTTATTATAAAAATGTTGTTTAAGAGTATAATTGGGATAATGAAAAAGTAAATATAAATATACTCATCTAGTTTGTTACACTTTTTAAATGATAAAGAAATAAAAAAACAGACATATATATATTTATATCGTATTTGTTACATTTTTTTTTATATTTAAATTTATTCTTATCTCTTTGTTACATGTGTTATTTGCATTTAAAATTGAGGGTATTCTTCCAAAGAGAAAAAAGTCAGCCCAAAATAGCTAAAAGAAGTTATTTTCTTTACATGTAGTAAAAAAATAAAAATTAGAAATGTGGTGTGTTGACCAGGCCAAAGTGGAGGGAAAAATTGTTTTTTGGTAAACAAGCTTGGAGGGAAGATTGCCACAGAAAATTTGATGTTGATGAAATTTTTATGCAACAATCCAAAATTGTCCCCAAAAGTATCTAAGGGGACAATTAATGGTTGTCACCAAAGAAATAATAGTGTAACGCTCCAAAATTGTCCCCTAAAGTATCTTAGGGGACAATTAATGGTTGTCACCAAAGAAATAATAGTGTGACGCTCCAAAATTGTCCCCAAAAGTATTTTAGGGGACGTTTATCAGGGGTTGCAAAAATATTTTTGGCATCAGTCATAAAACGTTGCCTCAGAGACTTTTAGGGGACAATTTTTACACGTCCCCTAAAAAAGTGTTGCCAGAGACAATAAATGGTGTAGTGGCATCACATCAAGATTATGTCTTATTAGGTTTGTCTTCCAGTAAGGCAACTGCCAAAAGATACTTTGTTTTTTCCAATTATGAGTCTCACCAAATCCATCACATTTATCTTCACAAGGACCAACCTCAATTATTTGAGGAAGATCAGAAACTTTTTCCCACACTTCAGCCCCAATCAACCGTTGTGGAGGTTGAGAATTTTCCTTTTTATTCTTGATAAATGCGTCCTTATTTTTTTGAAATGGATGATCCATATGTAAAAATTTACGAGTTTGATCAAACCAGGAACACTTGCCTCCATATTCCAAGGAAAAAGCCTTTGATTTACCCATGCAAGATGGACATGCTACTTTTCTTGCTGTACTCCAACCCGACAGCATACCATATGCTGGAAAATTGTTGATGGTCCACATTAATGCAGCTTTCATGTTAAAATTTTGTTGCTTGGAAATATCATATGTCAACAATCCTTCATTCCATAACAACTTTAGCTCATCTATCAAAGGCTGCAAAAACACATCTATATTGTCCTTAGGATTATGTGGCCCGGGGATAATTAAAGTGAGAAACATATAAGGAGTTGTCATGCAAAGTTTGGGAGGAAGATTGTAAGGGGTGACAATTACTAGCCAACAAGAATATGGTGTGGCTGATTGATTAAACGACGTAAAACCATTAGTGTATAGACCTAACCTTACATTCCTTGGTTCAGCTGCAAAGTTAAGATATGTTTGATTAAAGTGTTTCCAGGCTTCTCCATCCGAAGGATGACACAACACTTCAGGATGTCTCTTTTTATGATGCCACCTCATATGGGAAGCCGAACTCATCGAGGCATAAAATCTCTTTAACCTAGGAATTAGGGGTAAATAATGCATCCTCTTCCCATGTGCCTCTTTGAATCTCTCCTTACCAACCTTTTTTTTTTGTATAACGAGGTGCATTACAAAACTTACATTCTTTTAATTCCAAATTTTTTTCAGTGTAGAATAACATACAACCATTCACACAACAATCTATTTTTTGTGCTGTGAGACCTAGTTTTGAAACTATTTTCTTTGCCCTGTAATAATCTTCATGAACTAGATTATTTGGAGGATGCGACTCTTTCAACAAAGCCACCATTTCATTAAAATATTGCTGCGACGTATTTCCCTTCGACTTAATTGTCAACAATCTTACAGCAAAAGATAACTCGGTGTGATTAGTACATCCCGGCCACAATGGCTTTTGAGCTGCTTGTAATAAATCATAAAACTTTTGATCGTCACTATTTGGAGAGTCTACCATTTCTTGGTCATCGTTCATTCTACGCTCTGGACAAAGAGCATCATAAACCATACTCTCAAATCTACTATGTTCACCTTGTCGCTCTTGTGTACTAGTAGTGGTCCTATGATGAGTGTTGGATTTTACACACAAGTTTGGATCTGTTTCTCCATGGCAAGTCCAATACCAATAACCAGGTTTAAACCCCTTCTTGTGAAGATGAACTATAACTTCATCTGGATATAAGTGATCGAGATTTTTGCATTTAGAACAAGACACCTAATCTTTCCATTTGAAGTGCCTGGTTGTTGGTTTGCGTAAGATATAAATTCACCTAACCCTACCTCAAATTCACGAGTATAATCTTTCCGTCCAGGCATTAATCTATTATACATCCAACTACGACTTACACGAATATCCATATTCTGTCATATAATGAAGCAAACTTTATAGATTACAATAAACAATCAAGAACAATACATACAAGTTTATCAAATCCCAATAAATGGCTTCGAAAATTATGCTTGTCATAGTATTATTTTTATATATTACTGCTAGTATCATGTTTCTTTTGTTCTAGCAGCAACTGTGAATATGACTTATGCTTACCTCAAGGTTGACAACAACGGCTTGCATAAAAATAGCGATTTTTTCAAATTCTGCTATGCTTTAGAGCTATATTGTCGTTACAAATACTATTTAACAACATATTGTGTACTACAAAGAAGACAGGGATGTTGTTGACAACTTAACCCATAATATAAAGCAAAATAACCTGGCGTCTCATAAGTTAAAATCAGAACCATATAAAAGTTGAAGAACAAGAAACTCTCCTTTCACAAATAGAGTTTCCCTTTCCTTAGTTGTTCTTGAACACAAAAAAAGAAAACAAAATTTGTCAATGAAAAAATTGATGATATGGATAAAACCATGCGATCTATATTTTCTCAGTCATCTAAATTGTACTTCTACCTGCATTTTTTTTAAAACAAAATATTATACATGACAGACCAACTGCAAAAGAATTGCAGAACTGGTCAAGGAACAAAACCAACAATACAACCCAGTGCATACACATAGGCGCTCAACGAACAACACGAAAACATCAGAGGAACGAACAGAAAAACAGCACCAAAAAAAAAAGACCAAACAGCCTCTGCAGGTGCCTAAAAACACAGCACATGCATGCGTTAACAGATTGCTACAACAAAATAGTTGTTAAATTAATTTCATTTTAGTTGCTACACACCTAAAAAATGAAATTATATCTATACCTTATATGAATACCTTGTGGGACAATTAAATAGTTGTTAAATAACATTTCCCATTTTCTTTTGTTTCAAAAAAAAAAACATTTCCCATTTTCTTATAATAGAGATAAGAGGAAGTACTAATTTGTCATTCATTATGATATATTTAGTGGCCAACAAGATTGATATAATGTTGTTATATGATGTTTTGCATGCTTGTAATAGTATTGACTTCTTTTCTCATTTTTTTAAGAAGTCAAAATGAAATATATTTGAGTCAACAAGGAGCCATATCCAACACATGGAGTAAAGGATAGGATCCCAAACCAATGTACCTAATTCAGGGAGTGTGTTTAGGTGTATTTAGAAGAGATTTCTCAAGATAATGGTGAGTCTGAAACGTGAATTAGATAAAGAAGTAAAGGGTGAAGCCAAGAGATATAAATGGATAGTACATGAAGAATTGACAATCTAACAATAAGACGAAATATGGTAGCAGAACCGGTTTTGACATAAATTGATGATGTTTGAAGTGTGACTCTTTCCGCATCTTCCTAAACATACTGTAAGATAAATTTAATTACATCACAAAAGTAAGATGGAATTTAAATATTCTACCACAAATTTTATTATTTTTCAATAACAAAAATTCAGTTCTAGTTTTTTTTTAATGGCAAACATTAACTGATTTTAAATAGACAAAAACCCCAAGTACAATTGCAATTGTATTTTTGAATTTAATCAACAATTTCCGACAACAGCGGAAAAAACATGATGGATAATTTATCAAATGTAGTAAGTTGTCGTCAAGTAATAATATTTATAAAGACCGTATCCTCAGTGATTCTGAAATTTCTACTAAACATTGTCAATTGTAAATAGGATATTAAATTTGGGGATGCACACAACAAAAATTTGGTTTGCAAACAGAAATAAACTTATAAAATCAAGATAAAAATGTGAGTAGGTCGTTTTTGAGTCACTTATGTTTTGTTACTTTGTAATCAGGTCCTGTTACTACAATTTCTTCCTTAGAATCATGATGTTTTAACAAAATAGCTATAATTAATGTCTTTACTCATAACCCGTTTCATTGATCTCAACCCCCTAATATCTTATGTGAGTTTAGGGTCATTAAAGGTTTGATTGTATGTTAAAACTGTTATCCCAAAGGTAGTAATATGATATGCCTAAAGTTTTTACAGTTTAAATCTCTACAATCTAGTTCGTATTTCATAATATAAACAGAGGATATTTCAAAAAAAAATAAAATAAGAGGTACGAAAAATAGATAAGGTGAAAAAAATGGTTTAAAATTAATAGTCCATGTAACGAATGCTTCAAGTCTTCGAAGACCATAAGGAAAGTACTATATTAATGTTTCTACCCAATTTCCTCTTGTTTCTTTCTACATGAATAAAATAGCAGGTACAACCAAAATAAAAGTAAGACCGATAATTTGTACCAAAGAAAAGTCATATATTAATGTTTCTACCTAAATTCCTATTGTTTCTTTCTACATGAATAAAACAGAAGGCACAATCAAAAAAATTGTCATAAAATAGATGTATAAATATCATTTTCATATCCAAAATAATGATATATCTAAATTTCACTTGATAAAAAAATAAATATGAAAAGTGGGTATTATTAAGGCTTCTGCCTAATTTCCTCTTTGTTTTTTCTGCATGAACGTACAACAGAAATATCTATGACGTGGTCTGTGGTGTGGAGTCAATAATGAGCAGTAAGTGATGGTCGGTCGGTACATGTCCTAATCAGTGAAGTGGTCTTTAATTGGGTAATATTTTTACTCCATGTGATGTACGGTTCACCTCGTATACCATTAATAACATACCACATTGTATATATTTTTTACATAAATAAATAATATTTATTCAATCAACTTGATACAATATATAGATACAATACAAATTCAAAATCGCTAAAAACGAAAAAGATGAATCTGCGAAAAAACTCATAACAATTATGTTAATAACATAAAACGGTATAATATTTATTCCTAGAATTATGACTATATTCAAGTCTCCAAACAACGTATGTGTTGAAGCGAGGTGCAATATTTCGGACGATATGAATAGAAGGTATCGTTGAAAACTATCATTGCCCTGCTTTTAAATAGTGTATATACCTTTGTTAACAAAAAAACAAAAGTATCTCAACCTTATATATGTCCAATTAAAATAAGTAAATATTTTTAAATAGAAAGAAAAAATAATAAAAAATAAAATTATATCTATACGTTATAGAAATACATTGTTCGACAATTAAATAGTTGTTAAATAACATTTCTCATTTTCTTATAATAGAGATAAGAGGAAGTACTAATTAATTTGTCATTCATTACGATATATTTAGTGGCCAACAAGATTACTCTTGCTATATGATGTTTTGCATGCTCGTAATAGTATTGACTTCTTTTCTCACTTTTTTAAGAAGGTAAAATTAAATATATTTGAGTCAACAAGGAGTCATATCCAACACAAGGAGTAAAGGATATATTCCCAAACTAATGTATCTAATTGAGGGAGTGTGTTTAGGTGTATTTAGAAGAGATTTCTCAAGATAATGGTGAGTCTGAAACGTGAATTAGATAAATAAGTAAAAGGTGAAGCCAAGAGAGATATAAATGGATAGTACATAAAGAATTGACAATGACTAGAGTAATTTCTTAGGGTAATTAAAGAGTTTAATGTTTTAAGTTAATAAAGAGGGTATACACAAGAATAAATTAAGAATACGGTGATAATAGTTTACGATGATTGAAGGTATTAAAGGTGATTAAGAGTATTAAGATAGGGTCTTAAAATATAAAGAAGTCTTAGTTAAAGGTGATTAAGAGTATTAAGATAGGGTCTTAAAATATAAAGAAGTCTTAGTTATAGAAAACAGAAGATATTATATGTAGGGGTGTTCGTGGGTGGATTTGGGTTGGGTTTGCCCAAACCCAAAACCAAATCAAATAGGGTACTCCGGTTTGGGTGAGATAAAATAACCACCTGTTATACTATTGGTTGGGTTTGGTCAAACCCACTAATTTTTGGGTTGGGTTGGGTTGGATTGGGTAATGGGTTGCCCAACTTATTTTTCTATTTTTTTAATATTAAATGACTAAATGACAAGCCCTCATAATTTTGTTTTAAAATAGTACTCTACTTTTTAATACTCTTAAAAAAAAATGTTTAACTTATTTTACTATAATTTTATGCATCATAGAATATCAAATAATAAACTTCATCATAAAATACTTGCAACAAACTAAAGTTGCATGACATAAAATTGCATTAGTATCAAAATAACCAAAAAGTGCAACATGTTAATTTGTAACTCTAGTATGTTTTTATTTTCACTATATAGGGTACAATGTGTATGTTTTATGAAATATAACTTTTTATTGCTCTTGATCTAGTTATGAACGCTAATCTTATGTGTTCCGATCATAGTAACATAATTCGTCCACTTGGCGGAGAACCGCGAACCAATTCGCGAGTACGGAATTCGGGTAGTTTCGCGTATTGGTACACATCTAATTCACGTGGAATTCAAAACAAATGGCATATGAGCATACCAGAGAAAGGATAAGGCTAATTAGTTGGGAAAAATGGTTCGAACGACTATCAAATACACAATAAACAATAAATAAGCGGTGATATGTATTGGATGAGGACAATGCTATTTATCACTACACTGCTACGTGTCCTACAACAGCGTTGTGCACTTATGCTAGCTACTTGCTGCTGTCAACTTTGATGGGGCTCATTTTTTTCTTCCATGATGTGGGTCATTATTTTCTTTTAACACTGGTACTCCAATACGTAGCGAATTTGGGTACGCATTCAATTCACGTGGAATTCACATCAAATGGCGAAAGAAACGTACCAAAGAAAGGATAGGGCTAATTAGTTGGAAAAAAGGTTCGAACGACTATCAAATAGACAATAAACAATAAACAATAAATAAGCGGTGATATGTATTGGATGAGGACAATGCTATTTATCACTACACTGCTACATGTCCTACAACAGCGTTGTGCACTTATGCTAGCTAGTTGCTGCTGTCAACTTTGATGGGGCTCATTTTTTTTCTTCCACGATGTTGGTCATTATTTCCTTTTAACACTGGTACTCCAATACGTAGCGAATTTGGATACGCATCCAATTCACGTGGAATTCACAACAAATGACGAAAGAAACGTACCAAAGAAAGGATAGGGCTAATTAGTTGGAAAAAAGGTTCGAACGACTATCAAATAGACAATAAACAATAAACAATAAATAAGCGGTGATATGTATTGGATGAGGACAATGCTATTTATCACTACACTGCTACGTGTCCTACAACAGCGTTGTGCACTTATGCTAGCTACTTGCTGCTGTCAACTTTGATGGGGCTCATTTTTTTTCTTCCATGATGTGGGTCATTATTTTCTTTTAACACTGGTACTCCAATACGTAGCGAATTTGGGTACGCATCCAATTCACGTGGAATTCACAACAAATGGCGAAAGAAACGTACCAAAGAAAGGATAGGGCTAATTAGTTGGAAAAAAGGTTCGAACGACTATCAAATAGACAATAAACAATAAACAATAAATAAGCGGTGATATGTATTGGATGAGGACAATGCTATTTATCACTACACTGCTACGTGTCCTACAACAGTGTTGTGCACTTATGCTAGCTACTTGCTGCTGTCAACTTTGATGGGGCTCATTTTTTTTCTTCCATGATGTGGGTCATTATTTTCTTTTAACACTGGTACTCCAATACGTAGCGAATTTGGGTACGCATCCCATTCACGTGGAATTCACAACAAATGGCGAAAGAAACGTACCAAAGAAAGGATAGGGCTAATTAGTTGGAAAAAAAGGTTCGAGCGACTATCAAATAGACAATAAACAATAAACAATAAATAAGCGGTGATATGTATTGGATGAGGACAATGCTATTTATCACTACACTGCTACGTGTCCTACAACAGCGTTGTGCACTTATGCTAGCTACTTGCTGCTGTCAACTTTGATGGGGCTCATTTTTTTCTTTCCATGATGTGGGTCATTATTTCCTTTTAACATCGGTACTACGAACTGACGCATACTTAAGCTCTATACTTTCATACTTAGCGAATTATTTGACTATGATTCTGATTCCTGTTTCTTTTCTTAATTTTGATGTATGTTATATCCAGATTCATCGATTTTGATTTTTCATTTGTTGACATTTCATATGATCGAGTTTTGATTCTTCTGCAATCAGTTCTTGCATCAAATCTGTTGTGAAAGTGACTCAAAATTGGAGTTTGGAGGCCAAAATTGATGTTTGCTGAAAGTACAAATCGGTGGCCGATTTGGAAAATCGGTGGCCGATTTTGGCTGCCTTTTAGGAGGCTTCCTGTTCTGGAAAAATCGGTGGCCGCCGATTTTGCGTGCTGTTATTTTTCAGAAACGTATTTTTTGGGCCAGATTTGTTACAATTTTATGGGAGTTTCTTTTACTATAAATATAGGCATTGTATCAGTGTAAACCTTGAGATAGAGGGGGCTGAAACAAGGGTTTAGAAAGGCAACAACAAAACTAGGGTTTGTTTAGAGTTTGTCTCTTTGGAACAAAACTAGGGTTTGTGGGTTGATTCACCTTGGGAAACACTATTAGGATTGAGTCTCTTGGTTACGGGAAGAGGCTGGGATTTGGGTAGAATTAGGCGGGAGACTTATTCTTGTAATCCATCTCTTTTGTAACGTTACTCATCATTAGTGAATTGGAGGGCTGCTCTCTCCCCCAGACTAGGTCAATTTGGACCGAACTGGGTCAACAAATTCTTTGTGTTCTCTCTTTCCTTTTCTCTCGCTGTTGTTTTCTACTTTTGGCTTGTGATTATAATTGTTCCATACACTTTGATTTTGGTTGCTTAATTATCCCTTGCTCCACACATCAAGTTGTTATTGGTGTGAGTTTTTCATCGAATCCGCAACAATTGGCGCCGACCGTGGGGAAAGGGTCAAAGGATAATCAAGTACCATGAGTTCAAAGTGGGATATTGAGAAGTTTACCGGAGATAACGATTTTGGGTTATCGAAGGTAAAGATGGAAGCGGTATTAATATAGGAAAAGTGTGAGAAAGCTTTGAAGGGTGAAGGTTCGTTACCGGTCACCATGTCACGAGCGGAGAAGACCGAGATGGTGGACAAGGCCAGGAGTGACATTGTCTTGTGCCTCGGAGATAAAGTTTTGAGAGAAGTAGCAAAGGAACCAACCGCGGCATCGATGTGGGCAAAGTTGGAATCTTTGTATATGACAAAGTCTTTGGCTCATCGGCAATTCCTAAAGCAACAACTCTACTCATTCAAAATGGTGGAGTCAAAGGCCATCATGGAGCAACTTACGGAGTTCAACAAAATCCTTGATGACTTGGAGAATATTGAGGTGGAACTTGAGGATGAAGATAAAGCTATACTCTTGTTGTGTGCTCTACCAAAATCTTATGAATCGTTCAAAGATACCATGCTCTATGACAAAGAAGGTTGTTACCTTGGAAGAAGTTCAAGCGGCTTTGAGAACCAAGGAGTTGACCAAGTCCAGGGACTTGAGAATTCATGAAAACGGTGAAGGCCTAAGTGTCTCAAGAGGGAATGGTGGAGGTAGAGGTAACCGGAGAAAGAGTGATAAGAAGTCAAAGTCTGAATGCTTTAACTGTCACAAGATGGGTCACTTCATGAAGGATTGTCCGGAGATTAATGGTAACTCCGCACAAATTGTCACTGAGGGTTATGAGGATGCAGGTGCTCTGATGGTGTGGTGTTGTTTGGAGGATGAAGGTGATGTTGGTCACCTTGGGATTGATGCCTAGTGGAGCGGTGATCGTCTGGAGAGACGTTAAACACTCAACATCAGCCTAGAGAGGCGGTGGTAAGAATACTCATGATCAGTCTGGAGAGGCGGAGGCAACAATACTCATGATCTACCTGTTGAGGTGGAGTTTCAAGGTTGAAGACATAGTGGGATGTACGCATTTTCTAGTTGAGGTAGAGTACGCTCAGCATGAGGTGGAGTTGAACACACCGGTAATGGTACGACTATGGAGGACCTTGGGTGCTATAGGGATAGCACAGCTTGCGGGATTACTCTAAAAGAAGGCCAAGGGTGATTGGATGCAAGGAGACCTTCAAGGAAACGGGAGATGTCCTGTGTTGAAGATGTCATGGTGAATGCTTGTGGGACTACCTAAAAAACCTAGCGTAGTTAGACTATAAGGACCTTCGAGAAGGCGGAAGACATTCCGAGGGCTAAAGGGATGGGAGGTGTATACTTGTGGATTACTCTAAAAGCCAAGGGTGATTGGGAACAAGTAGATCTTCAAGGAAGCGGGAGATGTCTCGTGTTGAAGAGGTTATGATAAAGGCTTGTGGTACTACCTAAAATTCCTGGCGTAGTTGGACTGCAAGTATCTTCGAGAAGGCGGAAGACATTCCGATGACTGAAGGGATTAGGGTGTAAACTTGTGGAGCTACTTGGTGTAGTGGGAAGCAAGGGAAAGAGCAGCAAGGTGTTGATGTTAAATGGGCATCATCACTAATTTGGAGTCAAGGTGGAGATTGTTGTGAAAGTGACTCAAAATTGGAGTTTGGAGGCCAAAATTGATGTTTGCTGAAAGTACAAATCGGTGGCCGATTTGGAAAATCGGTGGCCGATTTTGGCTGCCTTTTGGGAGGCTTCCTGTTCTGGAAAATTCGGTGGCCGATTTTGGAAAATCGGTGGCCGATTTTGCGTGCTGTTATTTTTTAGAAACGTATTTTTTGGGCCAGATTTGTTACAATTTTATGGGAGTTTCTTTTACTATAAATATAGGCATTGTATCAGTGTAAACCTTGAGATAGAGGGGGCTGAAACAAGGGTTTAGAAAGGCAACAACAAAACTAGGGTTTGTTTAGAGTTTGTCTCTTTGGAACAAAACTAGGGTTTGTGGGTTGATTCACCTTGGGAAACACTATTAGGATTGAGTCTCTTGGTTACGGGAAGAGGCTGGGATTTGGGTAGAATTAGGCGGGAAACTTATTCTTGTAATCCATCTCTTTTGTAACGTTACTCATCATTAGTGAATTGGAGGGCTGCTCTCTCCCCCAGACTAGGTCAATTTGGACCGAACTGGGTCAACAAATTCTTTGTGTTCTCTCTTTCCTTTTCTCTCGCTGTTGTTTTCTACTTTTGGCTTGTGATTATAACTGTTCCATACACTTTGATTTTGGTTGCTTAATTATCCCTTGCTCCACACATCAAGTTGTTATTGGTGTGAGTTTTTCATCGAATCCGCAACAACCACTATAGGGGGGTGGTGATTAAGCTTGTGAGTAACTGTGCCGGGGGGTACAGGGCCTAGTCGGGACCCGCCTGGGCTGTTACAGTCGCCTATTGTCTATGGGGACGTTTTTTTCGCTCTTTAGGGCACACTAGTAATAAACGTTGCCTAATGTCCGGGAATAGGGGACAATTTTCCTGGGACCTAGGAACATTTTCAGAACGTTGCCTAAAGCTTTTCTAAATTAAAAAAAAAATAAAATACTAGTTGGACTACTTTTTTTTTGTCAAAAAAGAGAGTATACTGGACTACTATTTCTTTTATAAAAAAAAGGGTCAACTATGCCTTCCAAGGTGCTGATTAATCACAAATAAATTCACACCGAGTGTCATACCCCAATTTTTGACATAAGATTATATAGTGGGGGTGTATCTTTAATTAATGGGGGATACATAATTGTGTGAAGCACTAGAAAAATATTATTTGGAAATAATGATAAATTAAATAATTAATCTGGTCATTATTAAAAATTGCTTTCTTGGTCCCCAAGTTTTGCTAAATTATTTTAGAACGCAATCTAGAATATTTTGAACACAGTCTGAAAATATTTTGGTAGGCAATCTAATATATTTTAGTGCTTGATCTGAAATATATTTTGATACTCAATAATATATATTTATGTACTGAATAACATATTTATGTACTGAATAATATATTTTTGTACTCAATATGACATATTTTGGTACACAATTGGGATATTTTTGTACTAGATGAATTACTTGTTTCCAAAGTTTCTCACTTATTAGTTGTGAATTTTCTCTATAAATAGAGAACTCACACAATGTATCCCGGAGACCGAAATTCACAGTTGATGCTTCCGGTGTTTTTCCTCTCTTCTCCCTCCTTCGACTTGTGTTGACGAGTCTTTCTTTCTGTCCCTTTCGGTTTCAAGGTATTTTTTATTTATTTTGCTTTATGTTATAAAAAATGCATAAAAAAATGAGATTAGGTTAAGAGATTTTGTGGTGATCCAACCTCACTACAAAATTCTCATGCTTTAGTTTTAGGTTTTATTTATCATTCAAAATAACAAAAAACATTCAAATAACAAAAATCACAAAAGTATTTTCATAATAAACCTTGATTTTCAATCAAGTGATCGTTCTTTTTTATTTACTTTCTTAATCAAATTTCAAATCAATTTTAATTCTACTTCAAGTCTATTCTCTTTCTATATAAAAAATACAAGCCAATTCTTATTTGCCACTTGGCTTTTTTATTTCAAAACTTTTTTCAAAACTAATAAAAAACACAAAACCAATCAAACGTCAATTTCTACCCCGAACTACGAGGTTTTGATCCCTTACAGGTACGTAGCCAAAGGACCATGTCCTTCCAAATCAATAAAAAATGTAAATAAAAAACTTTCTTTTTTTTCCCTTTATTTAATCACTACTCTAAATTTCTTTTTAAAAGCAAGCAAGTTTAAGCACAAAAAATTAAATAAAATCAAGAGGTTCTCGTAGAGTACTATGAACATAAAGGGTGTTAATACATTCCCTTTATGTAACCAACCCCCGAACCCTTAATCTTTGAAAATGTGGTATTTGAACCTTTTTCCACATTCTTTTAAAAAATAAAAAGTTCAGTCGTGAATAAAAATAGTGAGTCAAACGCTAATCAAATAGCCCTGATCTCCGAAAAATGACGCAACACCGAGTCATCTCAAAATTGCTTAAACAACACATACATATAAATGACTATGATGAGAAACAAGAGACACGATTCAACCATCACATATCAACAAAACATCAAATAACTCAATAAAAAGTTTCTAAAAGGTTTATAATGATAAACATAGCTCATAATAACAGAATAAAAGTGCATTTGAATTCCTGATCTGCACCTTTTGACAAAACATGAACACATACCATTCCAAAAACAACAAAGAATAGCATATGACAAATGCATAAGAGTAAGTTAAAACAGAAATGGCTAAATCACGTCAAACCTTAAACGAAAATGTGGATCTCAATGCTGAAAAACAAACGCTCCAAGTTGAAACTTTGTACCATGACCAGGACCTATTTTGATGTAGCCATAGGGCACTCAAATCAGAAGCGAAAGTTGCAATTACTCGTCTAAATTTAGTTCAACAGCCACATAGTCAGAACAATATCAGTTTTTATTATTTTAAAAAATAGTGTCCTACACAATAATTATTTGACAAAAACTAAAAGAATCATACCAAAGTTTGGTTACATGACACAAAAAAGGGAAGATAGAGAATACAAGCTCATCAAAAATCTTAATCACCTAATAATTTTTACGATAAATTAATTTAAGCCAAAATTTAATAAAAAAATAAGAAATTCATTCACCTTGCTTTTAGAACATCATTGCATTATTCATTATTGAACAATGAATCCATAGCACAAGCATATGATGAAAATATGTACTACCTATATGTGGGTCACATCAATCCACTTAGGACCAAAATTCTTTTAAATAAAGAAGTTACTGATTATGGAGGATACTTATAAAGATTTACTTCCTTTCCTTCTATGTATAGCATGTCATTTCAAATAAGCTTACTTTCATACTTATATATAGTAGCCTAAGTTGTAACCAAGAAACAAAGTTTACATACGTTACGGTACCATGTAAAAAGTAGGACTCATGTGTTATACCCTAATTTTGGACCTAAAAATACTAGTCAATTTTTCCCTTCTTGCATTATAAGTCATTTGAACTGTCTCTAATCAATTGCATCTTTCTCTGCATTTTATTTCAATGTTATTTGCAAAATTCACATACAAGGGTATTTTAGTCATTTCCATATGTCAAATTTCTCTCAGTCTTTCAAAATTTTGGTTGAGTCCTTTCAAATAAGTTTGAATAAATCTTTGTTTTATTCTATGTCAGAATCCATTTCAAAAATTACATTTGAAGTCATCTTAGGCCAGTTTTGCCCCTAGGGGCATTTTAGTCTTTTCATGTGTCAAGACTCTGTTCAAATCTTAAAAATTGTCTCTGTGTCTTTCAAGTTGGTTTAAATAAATCTTTGTTTCATCTCCTTGTAAAAAATCCATTTTAATTTGCATTTGAGTCATTTTTAGTCGTTTTCAGCCCCAGGGGCATTTTAGTCATTTCACACGAAATTTCGGCAGAGAGAGGTTACTTTAAAGTACCTCATTTAGGCCATTGGTTCGTTTTAGTCCGTTTTGTCAAATTTTAGACGTTTCACTTTACGTTTAGTCAAATTACCTTTTTTATTCCAATTTTATTTTAGTTTTTTTTCCTAAGTCCTAAAGTTCCTAAAAATTGCACTCTGGTCCTTCATGTTATTTTCTCTTATTTTAAGACTTTTTTTTTTTATTTTAGGTCAAATTTTGTTTAAGTCTTTTTGGTCAAAATTGCACTTTAGTCCCAAAGTCCCAAATATTGCAAGATAGTCCTTTTTGTGTCCAGGTCATCTCTTTTTTAAGTTTTTTTATTTTTTGCAGGTCAGTCCTTTTATTTCTCAAAATTGCAAACAGGTCCCCAAGTCCAAAAATAGTCCAAGGCCGAATTATTTCAAGTTCAGTTCCAGGTGTCACAAGGCTATTGGTCCAGAACATTACACTTGGCCTATAAATTGAGGCCACATCACCAATTACAGAGAACTTTTCCAATTACTCAGTGACACATCACCATCAGAAAACTCTAACAGAATTTCTCTCTCCAATCACCACCGTAACAGAATTCCATCACCACCGTAACAGAATCCAAAACCGCCACAACAGAATCAAAACCACCGCACAAATTCTCAGTTTCATACTAGTTCCACCACATTCATCATCAAACATACAGAATCAATATGAACTTTTGGAAAATCAAAACGGAGGCATAAAGATTCAACGAAGTTCTTTTGAGTTTGGTTCGTTCTCAGAGATTTTCTACGAAAATCATCATCATTGAACGGTTTTCCTTCGCTTTCTTGCAATTCAAGTCCAAAGGACGATCACAAGGAAATTGGAGGAAGAGAAGAAACGGGAAATTGAAGCAAGATCACAATTCGAAGAAGAAGAAAGTCAAAACACCGATTTATTTTCGGTCTCGAAGTTCACCAGAAGAAGCCGAAGCTTGCTCAAGGATCTTACGTTCGAACCTCCAAACAAATCCAGGTATATTCATGAAAAACCTTCTCGTTTTTGCTTCGAAATCATCATCGAAGGTTTGAAATCAAGAATAAACGGTGAATTGAAGAAAGATTTTGAAAAAAGTTTCGAAGAAGTTCGAACGAAACCCTAGAAGTATGATTCGTCCAAGATTCACCGTTTATTTCATCAATTGAGGTTCAAATCCATGATTAATGAAGAAAGTAGTTCGAATTAGGGTTTTGATTCAGAAAAAATTTGAAAAGAAAGTTGAAACCCTAAAAAACGTAAGGATCCAAAATCAAACCTGTAGAAACATGTAGATTGAAACGTTTTGAACGCTCGTCTTCAAAGAACTTGTAGATCGAAACGTTTCGAACTCTTGTTCTCCAAAAAAGTCAAAATCGAACGGTTCGAACAACTTTCTTCAGAAAAATAGCAAGATCTAAGTGTTTCGTGTCCATTCTATGTTTGATTTGAGTGTTGATTCATAGTTCATAGTCCAAAATCATGTTTGATGTGTGAATGCCATGAACGGCGCCGCTAGGGTTAGGGTGAGAAGAAGAGAGAACGAGAGAAATCTGAGAGAAGAGAGAGAAACGAATGGGAAAATGAAATGAACCGGTCTTCAAGACTTTTTATAAGCAGACTGAACCGGTTTGGTTCAGTCTTGGACCACTGGCTTTGCGTCCTGGCCGTTAGATCTAAGGGTTGATCCAGTTGGATCAATCCAACGGCCTTCTGTGATTCCTGAAGGATCCAGGATCCGTTCCTCCCTTGGGCTTGGGTTTGGGCCTAGTCTTACTGCGTGTTTCCTTGTTTTTTGCTATTCTTGTCACTGTTTCTTGCTATTTGCACACCTTCATGCTCAAAAACTTAGTTAAAAAATTCCAAACCATTTTTCCATGCTTTCTTGATATTTTCTTGGTGTTTTTCTAATACTTTTACACTGGAAGTTTTGATAAAAAAATACATAAACAATTTTAGTGTTATTTTCTTGAATTTTATGTTAAAAAGTGGTGAAAATTGGTTCAACTTTGTTTCTTGTCCTTGGTGCATGTTTGTGATACATAATATGAGTGCCTATAATTTTTTAGCCACTGTTTGAACATGATTTTGATACTTGTGTGTGAAATTTAGTTAGTTACTTAGCTTACAAGTTACTTGTGTAAATAAATAATGTAAATATGCTTAAAATTTGTTTTAAAATGCTAAGTAAATCATGTTGCCTTAATTCCCATTCCAAGACTTGTTTCTAAACCCTTAAAAATGCATTGGAATGTGGGGGATTATAGGTCATATGGTCCTTGCATTTTATGAATAAATTTTAGCCATGTTTGCACTCATTTTCTATCCTTTATATTCTAGTACTTCTCTTACTTCATTTCCTTTTGATATTGTCATGTCCTACTAACTCCTTTCATTTCATGTTTCATCATTTCATAAGCATCTCCATTTCATCCCATATTCATCTCTATTTCCTTCTTGCAATTTAATTTGTACCAAGACTTAGAATGTAATATTTAGGAGCTTTTGTAATATTTTACTTCATGCAACTTTTAATTTCTTGGCAAAGAGGCCATAGAATGTATCTAGGGTATGATGTAAAGGACAATGGACTTTAATGATGTACACCGACACGAGCACCGACACATGCACACACTTCACTTTAGATATATAGCTAGAATATGCATGTTTAGATGTATGTCTAGGATTGTATGTTTAGATGAATGCCTAGGATTTATACTTAGAAAAAACCAATTTTCCAAACAAATGTGAACAACTTCACTCAAATCTTTTCACAATAAACCTTGGGATCAAAACCCCATTGATTTCCCTTTTCATTTTCTTAATCAAATTTCAATGAAAATAATCATGTTTAGACCATATTTTGCAAATGACTAATCGAACCCCACTCTTTTCTAAATCTCATGCCCTTGAGGCCTCTTTCTATTCTTCAAACTCCATTTTCAAACTTAAAATCAACCAACAAAACAAAAAAACACTTTTGAGAGAGAACTACGGTGGATTTGATCCCTTAATCGGGTACGTAGGCAAGGAACAAAATTCCTTCAATTCAAATAAAATAAAGATTCAAACACATTCTTCTCCCTCCAATTCTTCATTTAGTAATTCTTAGGTGTAAATATCATTTCAAAATAGCATTTAAAAATAAAGCGCGCGCGTAGAAATTAAAGACGGTTCCTATAGGTTACTATAGTCGTTATGGGTGCCTAACACCTTCCCGTAGCGAAAACAACTCCCGGACCTCGATTCTCAAGGGTTTTGCTTGCTTTTTCCCTTCCCAAGAAAAAAATAAGATATCACCGGTTAAAAAGGTTCAAACGTAATCAATGTTTGACACCCGAAAACCAAGATAAAACATCATGAAAATAATTTTTTGGGTTATGCTTATTAGGAAGAAAGTATCACTTGGGAAGGAACATATAAATGAAAGAGTCAAACTAACTAAATGGTATTTAATTAACAAGAATTGAAGAGTAATGCAAGAAATTTACCTCTTTAAGATGGACCACTCCCATGTTTCATTTGCTAAGTTCATATTACAAAATAAAGTGTGATGTCCCTGCCAGATTAAATATAAATATTAAAAGGTTTTTGTAGCATGTAATAAACACAACTTATTGGCATTATTAATAAGTTATAACAACTTCATAGAGGTGTTTGGTTTTTGGGCAACCTAGTACAAACTTTCTTTCCACTCATAAGAGGTAGCTTTAGCAAGGGCAATTGTTGCCCACACAATAAAAATAACTAGTCCAATCATAAACTTTACACTCCAATGAAAAACAATCTTAAGCTATAATAACAATAATAACAAAAATCGAGATTAGATGAAACTTCTATGAAAAGTGGATCAAATTATAACTACCATATATGTAAATTCTAAATTTCTAACTTGACTATGGAAATGGAAACAATAGTGAAAATAAAAATGACACCTACAAACACAACACACATAATTAGATTTATTAAATATGAACATTACCTACTATCTACTAATCTCCCATGTGAAAAATCGCCTAAATCATCATGAGAATAGAGCAGGAAACATAGACAAGACATCAATGATATATATTTCCAAACACAAAGATAGCAGCACAAAACATAGGCAATCAATAACCCATAAATAAATAAACAAATGAAAATATACAATTGATTGAGAAAAGAGAAGAAACAGAGAAGTAAACTAACTAAAAACCACTATAGACCTAACGAATCAACATCACATGTAACAAATTACCACACAAATATCTGACTGAAGAATCTATTGTGAAAATGAAACTTAAAATTGATGATTAAACATGACAAAATGATGTTTCAGATGAGCAATTAGTGATAACATTTGGTTCAAATAATTGTATAAATAAAAAAAATGATTTTTTAGAGAAATACACTCGCGAGGAAATACGATTAGTAGAGAGGACGAAACCGAAACTCTATGAAAATCTCCGACGGCAAAGACGGACCCGTTATTTTTCATGAGTCCGCTGAAGGCGACGACGAACTCTGACCAGAGTGGATTTGGTGACGGCGGTGGATCTGAGTCGGAGCAAGCAGTGTGTCAACGGAGCGTGAATGGAGCGGTGTGTGTTATGGAAGTGGATTCACACTGTCGTGGATTTGAATTTCATGACAGTGGTGGTGGATCTGAGTCGGATCTGATGGCGGTGGCAGTGTGTGAATGGGGAAAGGGAAAGGCTCTCAAACAAAACTATGTTTAATTTGGACAAGGGCGTGAGAATTAAAACTAAATATTTCCAGAATGTTTTTTTTTTATTTGAAAGAGGATTTTTGGTTTTGTTTATATATTTTAAATAATTGTAAAATATTAAATCTTTTTTTCGTTGAAGTAAAAAAAAATCTAGCCATTATGCTGCCTGCCCAAAAAAAAAAAATCTAAGAGGGCAGAAATATCAAATCTTTTTTTGTGGGGACAGTAAAATCTTAAACACCAAAAATATATATTTTTTAAACCAAATCTTTTCTTTAAAAGAGAGTAAAAATCTTAATCAAAAAAATATACAATCACTATAAATAATAATTACCCGATTTCACAAAAAAATAATATTATTACTACTATAGTTTTTTTTTTAGGGACTACTATAGTTATTATTACTATAATGTGACATTTGAGAATTGTTCCCAAAGACGGCTGAGGAGACGTTTACGGATTGTGGCAAAGAGAAAATCGTAGTTACACTTAAAAAGCGTCCCCTATTGTAATTTAGGGGACAATTTTATGATGTTGTGAAAATGTTAAAGGCAAAGGGTAGAAAGTGTCCCTTATACTTACTTTTAGGCGACAATTTTCACATGTTGTTTAGAAAAGTGTTGCCAAAGACAATAAATGATGTAGTGACATGAACAAACAAACAAGAGGAACAAACCTTGTGATTCAGATGTCGATTACAAGAACTTGAACAGCAACAACAAGCTACGATTCATATGGGACCAAAAACGTGAACAGTACAACAAGAACATGAACATGAACAGTACAGTGAGAACAAGTAATGGAAAAACTGGAACTTTATCAATGGGGTTCGATTTTGATTATGGGGTTTGATTTCATGATTACTGATTTTGATTTCAAGAAAAAATTATGAAAAAGGGAAATTTCTTGTTGAGTTAGGGTTATACGTTCTTTTGTTCAAGTGAAAAGAGAGAGAAAGATAAAATAGGGTAATATTAAGGTTTAATTTTTAATTTTTAATGAAAATATGAAGAAGCAAATTCATTCAAGAGGGAAAGTTTTAGATATCACTTTTGATGAAAATATCAAAGGGGGGAAATTTTTTGACAATCCCGCTCAAATGAAATTGTTCCACAATCTTGAGTAGGTTTAATAATAATAATATTAATAAAATAAAAATTATTCTTTTTTGAGACTAATAATTCGGTGGCTGATTATTATAATCAATTTTTATTTTAAATTCGGTGGCTGATTATTATAATCAATTTTTATTTTAAAAATTGAAAAAAAGAGAGAGAGGATATACGGTGAAATTTTGGTTGTTGAACAATCAGTTTTTAAATTGGTCACTAAATAAATTTAGTGACCGATTTAGAGATAGTCTTTGTTTTGGTTAATTGTTTATAATAAATGGTGGTTATATCGGTCACTACTGAGACTAATTTATTTTGGTGTCAAAATTGGTCTCTAAATGACTGTTTTTTAGTAGTGGCATTTTTTTGGCATTTTGTGTTACATCCTTCATTTCTCAATCAGGTTCTTTGATCTCTCAGAATGGCTTCCATGTTTAATATCCTCCCTACTTTCCATATTCTTCAATTCATAATCCTCTTTACACTAATTCAGATACCTTCATATTTGAGCTCCGATGAAGGTTGTGAGAATCTATTTAATTATGGAACTATAAAACAAATTGGTTTTCCATTATGGGGATGGGATCGACCAAAAGAGTGTGGCCACCCTTTGTTGAATATCAATTGCAGAAACGACACCAGCTGCATAACAATCAATGAAATCAAGTATATGGTTTTGGAGGCCAGTCCTAATTTACATGTTATGAGAATTACCAGAGACGACTATATGCAAGATGTCCATAAAAACATTTCAACACAACATTTGACACCGACCTCTTTGTCTATGGTTTAAACAACAATCTCACACTCTTCTATGGTTGTCCACTTTCAATTAATTTCCCTTCGCCTAGTGAACGCTTTCTGTTGGAACACTAGTTAAAGTCTAGTGAAAAAAAATTGGAAAGAAAGAAAACACTATGAGAAACTAGTGTGTGGGTATGTGACTTAAAAATGTCCCACATTGGAGAGTCACCCCAACTAGTAAGTGTTTATATAAGGGTGGGGTGACCTCCAAGGGTGTGCCCTTGGGGTACCCATTTTTGTGAACGGGTGAACGCTTACAAAATATATGTATCACGCGCGGCGACGCCGTCCGTCCGGCCGGCCGGGCCGGGCTTGGGTCGTGGGTCAGAAAATTGATATATTTTTTGTCACTTGAAAATGTTAAATTAATTAATTAATTTTTCATTATACGAAAGCGTTACACGTAACAAATTGATGTGTTACATTCCGACCCGATCCAAGAAACTTCCGGATATTTCCAATTAAGAAAACGCGTTTGCTTTGCTTAAGGATTAAGCAAACTTAATCCCCAAGTCACGCGTAAAACGCGTTTGCTTAAGGATTAAGCAAACTTAATCCCCAAGTAATTCTCGCGAACTCTGCCTATAAAAGGAGAGCTCCCCCCACTCATTCTTCACACCAAAATCTCACAGTTGATGCTTCCTGTGCGGTTTTCTCTCTTCTCCCTTCGATTTTAAATCGTTCTTCTTCTTCTACTCCTTTCTGTCCCATCGGTTTCGAATAGAGCGGCTACGTACCGTATCGAGTGGTTTCAATCATACGATTGAACCATACTTTGAGGTGTAATTCTCGAGCGACTATATACTGTGCAGTATATACTCGTAACAGTGATCTGGGCTGTTTTATCCTGGAGACGGCGTGGTTGTTAGTCTACCTTGCACAAACTAGGGTAGTGCCGCGAAACGTCTTAAAGAAAGCGACCTGGTCGTGACTCACCCAGTAATTTCGTTCGGTATAATTTTTAAATCGAAAAACAACAATTTTAAGACGTTTCTGAAACCATGAATACCAACAACGAAATTACTGTATCTGGAACAGCTGTCGATTTCAACAAACCGTTTAAGTTTCACGGTAGTAACTTCAAGCGTTGGCAAACAAAGATGATGTTTTTTCTAACTACGAAAAAGGTTGCCCACGTCTTGAAGGATAACATACCCGTGATACCATCGATGTCGGTTCCTATGGAAACGACTAGTAACGGTAAGACAACAGTGGCTACAGATGCTTCTATATCTGCAGCAAATGCTGAGTTGGAAAGGCTTACTGCCGAACATGCTGAAAAGGTGAAACAGGCTGAAAAGGATATACTCCTCTGGAAAGAAGAGGATTACCTGTGCAAGAATTACATATTGAACTGTCTTGCGGATCATCTATATGATCTGCATCTGATTCATAAGACAGCTAAGGATGTTTGGGATGCTCTTCAGAATAAATATAACACTGAAGAGGCTGGCTCAAAGAAATTTGCTGTGAGCCGGTACCTAAACTATAAGATGAACGACGAGAAATCTGTCAAAGAACAATCTTAGGAGCTTCAGAATATAGCTCATGAGATTTTTGTTGAAGGGATTCAATTACCTGAGCAGTTTCAGATTGCTGTGATAATTGATAAACTGCCCCCTGCTTGGAAGGACTTCAAGAATGCCCTTAGGCATAAGACTAAGGAGTTTTCTCTTGAAAGTCTGATTACTCGACTTCGTATTGAAGAAGAGGCAAGAAAACAAGAACTAAATGAAGAGGTGTTTGCTGTCTCGCACAGCAACACTAAAAAGAAATCTGTGGGTGCTGTTCTGAAGCCTGCTGGCAAACAATTCAAGAATCAGAACCGTCCTGCAAATAAGAATTCCAATCGGAATAAGAATGGGAACCCTCAAAAGGCCCCAAGAGCTCAATCATCAAAGAATGACCCTGCTCAACCGTTTAATTGCTACAATTGCGGACAACCAGGTCATATGGCACGAAAGTGTAGAAACCCATCCACTAGACCGGCTCAAGCTCAGGCTCACTTGACAACAAATGAGGAGCAGCCGTATATGGCAATGATAACTGAAATCAACATGGTGGGTGGATCTGATGGTTGGTGGATAGACACTGGTGCCTCTCGCCATGTCTGTTATGAACGTGCTATGTTCAAGACATACACTGCTGCTGAAGATCTGAAGGTGCTGTTGGGAGATTCTCACACCACTGAAGTTGCTGGAACCGGAGATGTGGAGCTGAAATTCACCTCCGGGAAGACTCTCATATTGAAGGATGTGCTGCACACTCCTAGAATTAGGAAGAATTTAGTTTCTGGCTTTTTACTGAATAAGGCTGGTTTTGAACAAATCATAGCATGTGATATGTACTCTATTACTAAGGATATGGTTTTTGTTGGGAAATGGTATGCTACTGATGGTATGTTTAAGTTGAATCTTATGAATAAAATTTCTCCTTCTGCTTATATGTTGTGTGATTTTAATATTTGGCATGCACGACTCTGTCACGATAATAAACGAATCATTTCTAATATGAGCAATCTCGGTTTAATTCCTAAGTTATCTTTGAATGAATTTGAAAAATGTCAGTTTTGTAGTCAAGCAAAAATAACAAAAGGATCTCATAAATCTGTAATAAGAGAAACCGAACCATTTGAATTAGTACATTCTGATATATGCGAACTTGATGGTAACTTGACTAGAAACGGGCAAAGATACTTTATAACTTTTATCGATGATTGCTCTGATTACACTTATGTGTATTTAATGAAAAACAAAAGTGATGTGCTTGATATGTTTAAAATTTTTGTCAAAGAAATTGAAACTCAATTCAATAAAAGAATCAAGCGCTATCGTAGTGACAGAGGCACTGAATATTTATCACACACATCCAATGAGTATTATAAAGAGCACGGAATCATTCATGAAACAACTGCACCTTACTCTCCTGAGATGAACGGTAAAGCGGAAAGAAAAAATAGAACCTTTACCGAATTAGTAATTGCCATCATGCTTAATTCTGGTGCAGCGCCTCATTGGTGGGGGGAAATTCTATTAACTGTTAGCTACGTGCTAAATAGAGTACCTAAAACTAAGAACAAAATTTCTCCTTATGAAATTTTGAAGAAAAGACAACCAAATTTGTCTTACATTCGAACATGGGGCTGTCTAGCCTATGTAAGGATTCCTAATCCCAAGAGAGTCAAACTAGCAAGTAGAGCCTATGAATGTGTATTCATTGGGTATGCCTTGAACAGTAAAGCATATAGGTTTTATGACCTAAAGGCTAAGGTGATCATAGAATCAAATGACGCCGATTTCTATGAAACGAAATTTCCCTTTCTATCAAGAGATAGTGGGGGTAATAGTGGGGGGCGCAAATATGAACACTACACCTGATCACACTCTGGTGATTAAGGATAGTGATAAGAACATCACAACTGATGTAACAGAACTTCGAAGAAGTAAGAGAGCAAGAACTGCTAAAGAGTATGGACCTGAATATGTGGTCAATACATTAGAAGAGGATCCATCAAATCTTAAGGAAGCTCCGTCTTCCTTGGATGCTGACCTATGGCAAGAAGCCATAAATGATGAGATGGATTCTCTACAGTCTAATGAAACTTGGCACTTGACTGAACTGCCTCCAGGCTGCAAACCAATAGGTTGTAAATGGATTTTGAAAAAGAAACTGAAACCTGATGGAACTGTTGATAAATACAAGGCACGCCTTGTAGCCAAAGGTTTCAGACAAAGAGAAAATATAGATTTTTTCGATACCTACTCACCAGTTACTCGAATCACATCCATAAGGGTACTAATTTCTTTGGCTGCTGTTTATAACTTGATAGTACACCAAATGGATGTGAAAACTGCCTTCTTGAATGGTGAGTTGGAAGAAGAAATCTATATGGAACAACCTGAAGGTTTTGTAGTCCATGGACAGGAAAGCAAAGTCTGTAAGTTAGACAAATCTCTGTATGGTCTAAAACAAGCCCCTAAGCAATGGCATGAAAAGTTTGACAACTTAATGATTACGAATGAGTTCAAAGTGAATGAAAGTGACAAATATATCTACTACAAGTATGATAAAAACATTTGCACTATCATATGTCTATATGTAGACGATCTACTCATATTTGGGTCAAACATTCCTGCCATAAATTCTGTGAAATCACTGTTGAGTAACAACTTTGATATGAAGGACCTAGGAGAAGCTGATGTAATTCTTGGCATCATGATTACTAGATCAGATAAAGGAATTTCCTTGGATCAGTCTCATTATGTTGAGAAGATATTAAGGAAATACAACTACTTTGATTGTAAACCTGCAAGCACACCTTATGATCCAAGTGTAAAACTTTTTAAGAACACTGGAGATGGTGTTAGAAAAACTGAATATGCGAGTATCATTGGCAGTCTCAGATATGCCACTGATTGTACTAGACCCGACATTGCCTATGTCGTGGGACTCTTATGCAGATTTACAAGTAGGCCAAGCAAGGAGCATTGGCATGCTATTGAGAGAGTCATGAGATACCTGAACGGGACTATGACATTAGGACTGCATTATCAAAAATATCCTGCTGTACTTGAAGGGTACAGTGATGCAGATTGGAACACCTTGTCGGATGATTCCAAAGCGACCAGCGGCTATATATTTAGCATAGCTGGAGGAGCTGTTTATTGGAAGTCTAAGAAGCAGACTATTCTGGCTCAGTCCACAATGGAATCTGAGATGATAGCACTAGCTACTGCTAGTGAAGAAGCAAGTTGGCTAAGATCCTTGCTAGCTGAAATCCCTTTATGGGAGAAACCGTTACCAGCTGTGTTAATTCATTGTGATAGTACCGCGGCTATTACAAAGATTAAGAATCGTTATTACAATGGTAAGAGACGACAGATAAGGCAAAAACACAGCACGATTAGAGAGTGTATCTCTAATGGAGTGGTTAGAGTTGATTTTGTACGTACTAATGAAAACTTAGCTGATCCTTTGACGAAAGGACTTAATAGAGAGAAAGTCCGAGAAACATCCAGTAGGATGGGACTAATGTCTATAGCCCACTAAATGATGGTAAGCCGACCTATATAACTGGAGATCCCAAGATTTAGGTTCAATGGGTAAAAACAAGTCATGAAGTGGTAGAACATGCTATGAGAGAAAGAATATAGAAAGCATGATCCTGCAGCGAAAGAAGGATGAGTTAATAGTAACTCTTAATGAGATCTATACTCTAATTGAGTGGGGTACACAGCTACAGGAGTACCCTTGATAGACTCACCTATACGAATGTGGAACTTAGGCCGGTCCTATGGAATTTTGAGGCAGAATTCCTAGTGCATTCGTTAAAACCGGGATACACGTGCAGGGCCTTAAAACGCACGGGCTTTTAGAATACACCTATGAAAAGGTTTGTGTGTGGATTCTATGTCTGAGATAGAGTTCAATGTTGTAAGCAACTCTTGTTAAATCAGAATACCTTCCACTATGCAAAGGTTCAAGTTGTTAACAACACCTTTGTATATTAGCAAATCTTATGGAAACGTTTTACGTTATTTCTCGAAACCATTTTGAAGTCAAGTGGGGGATTGTTGGAACACTAGTTAAAGTCTAGTGAAAAAAAATTGGAAAGAAAGAAAACACTATGAGAAACTAGTGTGTGGGTATGTGACTTAAAAATGTCCCACATTGGAGAGTCACCCCAACTAGTAAGTGTTTATATAAGGGTGGGGTGACCTCCAAGGGTGTGCCCTTGGGGTACCCATTTTTGTGAACGGGTGAACGCTTACAAAATATATATATCACACGCGCGACGACGCCGCCGCCGTCCGTTCGACCGGCCGGGCCGGGCTTGGGCTTGGGTCGTGGGTCGTGGGTCAGAAAATTGATATATTTTTTGTCACTTGAAAATGTTAAATTAATTAATTAATTTTTCATTATACGAAAGCGTTACACGTAACAAATTGATGTGTTACATTCCGACCCGATCCAAGAAACTTCCGGATATTTCCAATTAAGAAAACACGTTTGCTTTGCTTAAGGATTAAGCAAACTTAATCCCCAAGTCACGTGTAAAACGCGTTTGCTTAAGGATTAAGCAAACTTAATCCCCAAGTAATTCTCGCGAACTCTGCCTATAAAAGGAGAGCTCCCCCCACTCATTCTTCACACCAAAATCTCACAGTTGATGCTTCCTGTGCGATTTTCTCTCTTCTCCCTTCGATTTTAAATCGTTCTTCTTCTTCTACTCCTTTCTGTCCCATCGGTTTCGAATAGAGCGGCTACGTACCGTATCGAGTGGCTTCGATCATACGATTGAACCATACTTTGAGGTGTAATTCTCGAGCGACTATATACTGTGCAGTATATACTCGTAACAGTGATCTGGGCTGTTTTATCCTGGAGACGGCGTGGTTGTTAGTCTACCTTGCACAAACTAGGGTAGTGCCGCGAAACGTCTTAAGGAAAGCGACCTGGTCGTGACTCACCCAGTAATTTCGTTCGGTATAATTTTTAAATCGAAAAACAACACTTTCTATGTACTTCAAATGGTTCTTCTGATTTGAAATGGACTGGAAATTCTGGAGATAGAAATAATCCACCGAAATAGGGTGTTATTACCTGCGATACAGAACATCCAGGTGGGAATAACTATTATATGGTTGCTTGTTCAAATATCTTCATATATACATCAGATCCTCGTATTATCGTGATTCCGATTTTGGGATCCCAAGTTGCACAACTTGTAAATCAAATTAAAGGTTTTGGTGATATAGATGGAGCATTACACGGGTTTTGATTTGAAATGGACTGGAAATTATGGAGAGTGCCAGAGGTGCCTTGATTCCGGTGGAATGTGTGGCAACAACGGAAGAACTGAATTCAGATGTTTCTATAAGAATGGAAGTAATACTACAACATGCCATTCATCAATTGCCTTATCCTCAAGTAAGTTAATAATATTATTTTCTCAAACTCTTATCTATGTATGTTTCTACAATTAACTGGTAATATTGCAACTTACCGGACAATAATGGGTTATTTATTTCTCATTCGTTTTACAATGAATGTCCTTTAATAGGTAAATTTCTCAGGATGTTGATTGGGTAGTTTGAAAACCATTTGTAGTTCAAAGAGGTAATTTTGAAACGTCAAGTTTAATGCATGGGGGTTTAGTGGGTAGTTGGCAGTTGAAGGTACAATTAATGTGGACGAAGGAGGGAAAATCAGGATTGATTAAGGCTAACTGCTAGCATGGTAAGTTTAACTTTTATAATAAAGGACTAAGCTGAACATCATACTCTACAACTTGTTTGAAAGTTTTCAATGACTATTAATATTTCGTCTATTTAAAAATCCTCGTCTATTTACTACCCACACCCCAAATAATCCAAGTTACACCCCAAAATTACTAATATACCCTTTAATTAAAATAAACTAGCGTAAATTCATTTTACGTAGTTTATGTAAAATGAGTTTACATACACTATGTAAACTGAGTATACATAAGTTAAGTAAACTAACGTAAGCTGAGATTACGCAGTTTATGTAAACTGAGTTTACGTAGTTTATGTAAACCGAGTTTACATACACTATGTAAACTAACATAAACTTGGTTTACACAGTTTATGTAAACTGAGTTTACATACATTATGTGAACTGAGTTTACATAAGTTAAGTAAAATAACGTAAATTGAGTTTACACAGTTTATGTAAACTGAGTTTACTTAGTTCATGTAAACTGAGTTTACGTGTATGTTATTTCTTTTTAGAATATGTACGTAAACTAAATTCACGTGAGACCTATGTGAACTTAAATTACGTTACCCTTCTATGTAAACTTAAATCAAACAAATCGACATCGACAGACAAACGTGAAATTAACAACAACGATAAAATCCATGGTAAAATTAACAACATCGAATAAATTATAGAGCAAACGATAAATAGAAACTCGAAGAAATTTATGAAATTCACTTACTTGTATGAATCGAGTACGTATCAATCGATTTTAGTAGGTATTGATTGCATATCCATGGTGGTTTGTGGGTGAAAAAGAATGAGGGTTTAGAATGATAATGAAAGAAGGGTTTTTAGAAATTTACATGAAGAGGACAATTTTGGTATTTTTGTAAAATTTTAAATAAATTTAGGTGTAAATAGAATTATATGGGGTGAGACTAGAAAGAGTCTATATACTACCTCGTAACATTAGAAAGTTAAAACATTTGTACATTTATTTACATAGTATCATTAGAAAGACGTTAAGTATTAAACTATCCATATTACTAAATAACGACTGAGAGTATTCAAATCCAACATTTGAAGAACTTAATCTATGTATTCACACACATGACACTGATGCTTAACCAAATAATAAAAGCAACATCCTAATTAAACTTAATTATAAACAGGCCACGTATATAAACAAGACCAAGAAACAAGAATCACAGCATGTAAAAATTAGCTAAATTTTGAAAAGTCAAATGTCAAAAACAAAGACAAACATATTAAAAAGAAAACTCTAGTCTAGTCTAGTATACTTACATCATCATGGAGAATCACAATCATTCAAACTCACATTAATCTGTTTCATTTCTCATGTTTCTTCCATGGCTTTGCCAATATTGTTCTTGTTCTTGATTACTTTGTCAACAACAATTTGCCAACAACATAACAAACATGAAGGATGTACCAAACCATACACATGTGGTGAAGTATACGGCATATACTATCCATTTTGGGGACAAAACAGACCAAGTTATTGTGGTAGCAACAATCAATTCAACCTTAAATGTGATTCTCATCTTCAAAACACAACCATTCAAATTGCTTCACAAAATTTCTCTGTCTTACGTATTGATCAATTGGATTACACCATGTCAATGTTTCGAAAAGACCTTGTTTATGATCATTGTTCTTCTGCTTTAACCAACACCTCTTTAAACTTTAGTCATTTTCATTATATGCCTAATGTGAGGAACATCACTATTTTATACAACTGTCCAAATGGCATCAAGCTTCCAAATGGTATGAACGGTAGCACGAACTCGTTTTCGTGCAAGGAAGATGAAAACAAGCGTGCTTTATTTATGGATTCTGCAACTGCAGAGAGTATAAATTGTGAAGGAGTTCGTATTGAAGTTCAGGTAACACAGAAAGTGAAGCTAGGTAGTGGAATTGAAGGGTTGAACAAAGCTTTGAGTGGTGGATTTGATGTGAGATATGTGTTTGATACTCAAGCATGCTTAAAATGCACTTTAAGTAATGGAACTTGTGGGGGAAATGATAAGAATAAATTTTCATGTTATTGTCCTGATGGAACTGAAGGTTTAGATTGTTCACATCTCCACGGTATGTCTTCTTTTCCTTTTTAAGGTTAGTATAATTAAGTGCTTATAGCATAAACGCTTGTCATATAAGTTATTTCTATATCATATAAGCTATAAGTTATCTTCATAAGCTATTATGGAGAGCTTATGAAAATAAGCTGAAAAGAACTTATAGACATGTCATAAAGTTTATGACATGTCTATAAGTTCTTGATTACATGTCTATAAGTTCTTGATTACATGTCAAACAGTTTATGACATAAATTGTTTGCATAAGCTATCTCAAACATTATCTTGATACCATGTTTTTAATAAACTGTTTTCCTAATGTTATGAGTGTGAACTGTGAACATTGTGTATTTTTTTTGACTTTGACCATTTTGCTTTGCTCATAAACCATTATAATTGACTTTTATGAAATTGTTGACTTGAATCTTATATTTACCAGTTAGCTTTAGTCAATGAAAGATTTCTTTAATTTCCAACAAAATATATTTCTTTTGTTAAACTCTTGGACTAGAATATCCTCCTTGATTTGGCATGAACTTTCTGCAACATTTCCTTGAAAATACTCACTCATCTTTGCCTTGTTTGAACTGTCACTGGATGGAATTCGAAAACAAAGGTTGCTGTAGGTAATAAATTTAATCAATCGATGGCAAAAAATACTATTGAAAAGATGTAATTGATATTGTGAAAATTGAAAGTGACATTTATTTTAAAATAATTTTCTTTTTTTTTTTAAAGCGACATTCATTTTAAAACAAATGAAATAATAGAGTTGAGTAATTATTCGACATCAAAACTAGTCGTTTTCATTTATTATGTTTTGCATAATTTGTTATCAATTTGTACAATATCTTGTCTCACAATTTTAACTCTATTAATATTCAATATAATATTAATTATATTTTTCAATTATACTATTTAATTAATATGGACCGGAAACTATAGAGAGTGCCAGAGTTGCCAGAGTTTTCAATTATATATTTTTTCAATTATACCATTTAATTAATTAATATTTTGTCTCACAGTTATTCTTTCTCTTCTATTTATAGTTTTTTTAATCTACTTGAAATGTTCAAATCAATCTCTTAATATCTTATGGAGTAGTTAGTGCCCTAAATCATGTTTTATAGGTTTTGTACTGTCCCAAGACTGCAGTCTTGGTAACAAATAGAAAATAAATTTGAGAGAATGTTTGATTATATTTAGAATTAATCGGGTGAGAAAAATTGATTACAAGGGGTATCACATACACTTTATATTGTAATTCTAAGTAAGCTAACAATCATAACTACTAGGAAATTAGTACTAATCAAGCAACTTGCAACAAATTATAATCAACTCCAACTATATCTAACCAATCTCTGGCAAGTTGGAAGTGCAAGATTAATATTTTTCAACTTAGAATAAACAATATAATTAGAATAAACAATATAATCCAAGATAAAGACAATACACGCGAGGGAATGAAGCAAATACAAAGCGAAAGTTTAGGTGGGTTTTTCTCCCACTGGGAAAAAAACTCAAATGATAGACAATGATCAAGAATAATATGCAAGTCTTTAGAATACTAAAAAATAATATGGAAGTCTCTAAAATATTAAAGAATAACATGGAAGTCTCTAGAACACTAAAGAATGATATGAAAGTCTCTAGAATCCTAAAGAATAATAAAGAAGCTACTAGACACTCAACTAAATAATGTTTCAAAATAAAAATAAAAAAACACTCCACTAAATAAAATAAAATTAAGTACTAGGGAAGTCTTAATGTTTCTAGATCCTTCAAGTCATATGAACTAGAGTATCCATATCTCTAGACTTTGCTTTGTAATCAATGCTTCTAGATCATTATAATTTGTAATGTGGAGCATTACTAGAGTAGTATAAATATGGTTCACCACCAAGTATTTAGCATACCCAAGCATTGAAGCATTCAAATAATAATATCTTTCTTTGAGAATATCAGAGAGTATCTCTATTTTCTCTACCTTTCCTTTTGCCCTTGAACCAGATTTGGCATTAGAGGAGGTTACGATACCTTGGGGTTGAGTTTGAGCTAAGGAATCAACATAAAGTGAGTTTTCAAGTGAGTAAAGAGTTACTTTCTCAAAACTTCACTTTGCGGTCATTTGTTCGCGAAACTAACACCACAAACAAAACAACCACGCACCACCACGATCTTCAGAATAAAAAGATCACCGATCACCAATGTCAAAATGCCACCTAAAAAAATAAACCAAAGAAATTTGCAAGAAATTGAGATAGAAGAAATGAGGCGACATATTCAACTACTACAGAAGACTGTCAACGCTCAACAAGTATTATTGGAAGCCCAACATAGACGATCTGATGATGGCTCCCGTAGTGACTCTTCATCATCTAGAAGCAATCACTCACACCGACGTCAACTTCAGATGAATGTATCAAAGTAGACATTTCAGATTTTAAAGGGAAACTACAACCCAATGAGTTTATTTGTAGATTGGCTACAAACTGTTGAACGTGTGTTTAAGTATAAGGAGGTTCCACAAGAGCAAAAAGTAAAGATTATTGTTGTCAAGCTGAAGAAACATGCTTCAATTTGGTGGGAAAATATTAAAAGGAAACAAGAGCGTGAAGGGAAAAGAAAGATCGAGACATAGAAGAAGATGCGTCGAGAATTAACCCGAAAGTTTTTACCTCCTCATTATTATCAGGACAATATTACTCAACTACAATTATCGAAAAAATCTTCTTGTCAAACTCTTCCCTCTACTAGAAATCATATTGATTCTCACAATCCACCAACCCATAAACCTATTTCCTCATGCAATCCCTAACATAACACAATCATAGAAAAAAATACGAAGACACCCAAATGTTTCTTGTGTCAAGGTTCTAGCCACATAGCCTTAAAATGTCCAAATCGTAAATCAATCACCATCATTAATGGAGATACACATGAAATTTTTGAAGAGGAAAGAGAAGACATCCATGAATCGTTTGAAGAAAAATCAATGGAAGAACCAATATACGATGAAGAATATGTTGGTGTTGACATATGCGAAGTGTTTAAAGAAGAGAGAAAAGGAGATCCAATATATGATGATGAATATGTTTCCGATGACATTCTTGAAGTTTTTCAGGAAAGATGAGCATGATGAACCAGTATATAACGAGGTATATCTTCCTGCTGAATTTGGTGAATCTTTGGAGGTTAAAAGAAGCTTGCAAAAAATATCAGCCAAAGAAGAACTTTGGCTAGGACATGTGTTGAGTATTTGTATTGGCTTCATTATTGCTAAAACATATATTCATGTGTTGATGTTGGATGTGATGTTCCAACATCCTGGCACGATTCAGTGTGCCCTGTTTTTATGCCTAGATGTACGCACGCTTTATCTTATTAAGGAATCCACGCCTTTATTTCTTGCTGGTCAAGCAACGCGCTATTTGTTCAGAATCAGATGTGTTTTTATTCCTAAAAGAGTAACAATATTTTAGGGAATCTATGGATATGTTTGGTGGTTCCTAAAGATGTTCCTACCTTTTAGGACTTTCTATATTTGTTACTAATTCTTGTTACGTAGATCAGCTGAAGGATCTGCATTGTTCTGAAGCTCAACAAGACTATTTAGCCCATATTTCTTCAGTATATATACAAGACTTCAAGACCTAATTATTCATTCAAGCCGTCATTCAAAAGAATAGCTTTTAGGGTTTTGAGTCGTGTTCTTTGTGTATCTTCTCTTGTATCGTTTTGATGCAAATCTAGGACTGTGTTTTTTGTTATTTGTGAGCCTTTCTTGTATCACCTTGATGCAAGCTTAGGACTGTTTATTGAGTTATAACTTGTTTCTACACCAAAGCTTTGAAGCAACGTAGTAGTTTGTGTTTGAAGGTAACTTCACTATATTGAGTTGTAATCTTATATTCACAGGGGCTGTGATTGTTTGTGGGATAGTGAGATGGGATCTCAGATCTAGGAGTTCCTAGATTGAAATCAAGATGGGTAGGTCCTAGGTCTTAAGTTGTAAATGTGGTTTGCTGAGAACTTTAGAATAAAGACTACACTAGTGAATTTCCTTCCTGCCTTGGTAGCCCCCAGAGTAGGTGTGTTTGTCACCGAACTGGGTCAACAAACCTTTTGTGCGTTTTACTTTCTTGTCATTTATTTTTGCGTTTTTTTATGTTTTTTAGCATGATGTTTAAACATTAAACTCAACATTCGTTTTCTGTGTGCCTGGTGTTGGAACATCACATAGAACATCTACTAACTGACGCGCTAGAATTTCAACATGATATCTTCCGCACTCATTGCACCCCATAAGACATGGCTTCTAATGACATCATCGATAATAGAATATGTGAAATGTTGCATCAAACTATATAGCAGAAAAGTTAAAGTCTCAACCGATTGAGCACCAAGATCCATACAAGCTACAATGGATTAACAAGGACAATAAGGTAAAAGTATCTCAACACTGCATTGTTTCATTTTCCATTAGTAAAAATTATAAAGAAAGGTTATGGTGTGATGTTATTCTCATGGATGTTTGCTACATTCTTCTTGAGCGGCCTTGACAATATGATCGTCCTGCCTTATGTGATGGTTATGCCAACACCTACACTTTTGTAAAGATGAGATACAAAGTTATACATGCCTCGTCCAGTTCCCAAGCCACCTTGGGAAGATGTTACTATTGATTTCTCCCTTGGATTACTTTGGACTCGATAACTGAAGGATTTTAAAATGGTAGTCGAAGACATGTTTTTTAAAATAGCTAATTTCATCCTAAGTGAGAAGGTTACAAATGTTTTCTTGAGGATGAAGAAGATCTTGACTCGAGGACGAGTCCCAACCCGAGGAGAATAATAGAGAATGATGAAGATCAATATGGAAGTCACTAGAATATTAAAGAATAATGTGGAAGTCTCTAGAACACTAAAAAATAATATGATAAAGTCTCTAGAATACTAAAAAATAATACGGAAGTTAATAGACACTCTACTAAATAAATAAAATTAAGCATTAGGGAAATCTTAAATGACTATTTCTCTTCCAGATAATGCATGAGCGTGATTATTATAAGTTCTATCTAATTTGGTTTTTGAATTGTAGGTTCAAAACGGAACCGGGGGCTTGTAATAGGTAAGAATAATTAATAGTATCACTTTCTAGGATCAGTGTTTCTCATCCGGCATTATGGGGGCTTATGAAAATTATTTATCTGTGCTTTACATAAATTCAGGTGCTTCAGTTGCTGGATTTGGAGTAACCGTGTTCATAATCATTATGATTAGCTGTCTCTTTAAAAAGAGTAAAGGCAGACAACAAATGAGTATTTTCAAACAACAAAGCCTTATTCCACTGAATATTTTCAGAAAAAGAAGAAAACTGGTTGACCACAATGTGGAGATTTTCATGCAAAGTTATAAGTTATCAATGCCAAGAAGATATAGTTACACAGAAGTAAAAAGGATCTCAAACTCATTTCGAGATAAATTAGGTCAAGGAGGATATGGTGTTGTGTACAAAGCATGTTTAGGTGATGGTCGACAAGTGGCGGTGAAAGTAATAGACGAGTCAAAGGGAAATGGAGAAGAATTCATAAATGAAGTTGCTAGCATTAGTAGAACATCACACATCAACATTGTGTCACTTTTAGGCTTTTGCTATGAGGTGAACAAAAGAGCATTGATATATGAATTCATGTCCAGAGGATCATTGGATAAGTTCATCTATAAAAGCCAATTTCCTAATGCTATTTGTGATTTTGATTGGAACACTTTGTTCCAAATTGCAATTGGCATTGCTAGAGGTCTAGAGTACTTGCATCAAGGATGTAGTTCAAGGATTCTGCATCTTGATATCAAACCCCAAAACATTCTTTTGGATGAAGATTTTTGTCCAAAAATATCTGATTTTGGACTAGCAAAAATATGCCGAAAGAAGGATAGTACTGTGTCAATGCTAGGGGCAAGAGGAACTGTAGGATATATGGCACCAGAAATATTTAGTAGAGCCTTTGGTGGAGTTTCTCACAAGTCTGATGTGTATAGTTATGGCATGCTGATTCTAGAAATCATCGGAGGTAGGAAGAACTACGACTCAGGAGGGTCATGTGCTTCTGAAATGTACTTTCCAGATTGGATTTATAAAGATCTTGAGCAAGGTAATGAACCACTTTTAAATTGTTTGACAATCTCCGAAGAAGAAAATGACATGGTTAGAAAGATTACTATGGTAAGTCTATGGTGCATTCAAACGAATCCATCAGACAGACCACCGATGAATAAAGTAATAGAAATGTTGCAAGGACCACTTTCATCAGTGCCATATCCTCCAAAGCCCGTCTTATTTTCTCCTGAAAGGCCACCACTACAAATGTCACATATATCTTCAACCGACTGGGATGAGACAAATTCAATTACAATATCAAACTAATTGGTCTATCTATAAATCAAATTATTAGTTCAGTTGGTACCAAAATGAAATAATTGTAACTTGTCAAAACTGGGTCTGGCATACACCTTTGTGAATCATTTTTTGAGCTTCAAAACCAATTTTATATAGTTTTATCAATCATTTTAATGATCTTACATCTCATGAAAGCATGCATATCCTCGCTTCTTTTTAGTAAGATTTAGTCCATTCTTTCCTAAGGAGGCCTTCTTTCCCCTATAACTAAGATACTATGCCAATTGAACACCCAAAATGAGACCTTAATTATTTTTTATACTCTAATCCATTGGTGCTCCTATAATAACAGCTTTCTGCATGTCCCATTCGGACATTATTTCTAGCAAGAACAACAAAATGGTTTAACCTCTCTTAAAACATGTAGTCACCCATATATGTAGTACCAACACTACCGTTACCGTTAAAAGTGTGTCTGATGTCTAACACCGACACGGCACATGTGATTGGGTTCAACAATTCATTTTTTCAAATTTGTATCGGTGTTGACATGTGTCAGTTACACGTTGATGTTAGTGTTTGTAACAGTGTCTAACGTAATTACACTAACTTAAAAAAGACTCAAATTATTATTAGTACTAATCTGAATGCCAACGATTATAAGAGAGTTCACAGTTCACACCCCTTGCAGATTCCTTTCCCTTCCCACGATGGTCCCCCCGAATCATTCCGCTATTTATAAAAATCAAAATAGCAGAATTCTCCATGTTCAATGCAACATAGTGTATGGACGTGCTAGCATAGCACATAAGAGAACATCACAAACTTGTATTTCTTAATAAACATCTTTTCCCTCACATCTTTTTTTTTTTAGGGTGGTTTTCCCTCATATGTTTTTTGTCTCTTAAGATCACTCAACAAATGAGTGAAAGAATGCTTAAATATGGTTCAGAAAAAGAGACCTGCCTAGAGGAAGCCCCAGGCCACCTCAAGCCCACAAGACCGTTAAGCAGAGAAAAAAATCGACCTTGCAACGCAGAAGACAGGGCAGAACCTCCAGTCTTCTAATCTTTCTTTGAAGAGATTTTAAGACATATCCAACGATCATCGACTACAACAATAAGTTAATGTATCAAATTCAACATTACAGTTTTCTAGAAACTACACAAAGTATGGAAATTATGATGCATTGAAAGATGAATTTGATTTTTCATAATATAAACATGAAAGTGAAAGTAGAGTTGAATCAACTCCCATTATAATTATTAATTTTAAGCTGACTAAATCAAGATTTTATGTTTATATCACGGACACCAATCCTATAATTCACTCACACTTGTCCTACTTTGTTCTAGCGCAAGAAAGAAATCTATGCTTCGTCATTATTCTTCTATTATTATTCTCTTTTTCTCCTCATTACGACAGCAGTAATAACTTTTTCTTTCAATCCTTAAACAATTTGAAATTACATGACGTCGTTTTTTTGCTGGGACCATTTGTAAATTGTCTTAATTAACTACATTACCGAATTTTTTATACAAGTCACTATCACCGCGTATTTTCTTAAATGCATTTTTTTGTCATTTTGTGTTACATCCTTCATTTCTCGATCGGGTTCTTTGATCTCTCAGAATGGCTTCCATGTTTAATATCCTCCCTACTTTCCATATTCTTCAATTCATAATCCTCTTTACACTAATTCAGATACCTTCGTATTTGAGGTCCGATGAAGGTTGTGAGAATCTATTTAATTGTGGAACTATAAAACAAATTGGTTTTCCTTTCTGGGGAGGGGATCGACCTAAAGAGTGTGGCCACCCGTTGTTGAATCTCAATTGCAGAAACAACACCAGCTACATAACAATCAATGAAGTCAAGTATCTGGTTTTGGAGGCCAGCCCTAATTTACATGTTATGAGAATTACCAGAGAGGACTATTTGCAAGAAGGACTATGTTCATCAAAACATTTCAACACAACATTAAACACCGACCTCTTTGTTTATGGTTTAAACAACAATCTCACACTCTTCTATGGTTGTCCACCTTCAATTAGTTTCCCTTCGCCTAGCGGACGCTTTCTATGTCCTTCAAATGTTTCTTCTGATGAATATGTTTATACTTGGTTTGGTTCTAATATTGGTTCTCAAGCTTTGTCATGCCAAGAAAGCACGGTTGTTCTTGTCACTCAATCATCGATTGATGTTAGTGATTTGACTAAAGTACAAAGTGCAATCAGAGATGGATTTGTGGTGAGATGGATAGCTGGTATTGAAGATTGTGAGAACTGTCAAAAATCAGGTGGATTTTGTGGCTATAACTGGACTTCAAAGCAAACAACCTGCTACTGTGGAGACCAATCTTGTTCTAATGAAGCTCCACAGTCTCAGCAATTTCCATCTCCAGGTATGTCTAAAGATTTTTGCTAATTGCATTTCTTTATTAATGATAATCTAATATGAACATATAATATTTTTTTTTTTTTTACATTATAGTTTACTTAATTCTTATTCATAAACACTAACAGTCCCACATTAGATGACAAGTGAGGCAATCTCTAGCATACAAATTGATTTTATAAGAATTGAGTTAGATTTAACCCAAGTTCTAGTATATTATTATAGTTATTTCAAAATTCGTTAGACTAGCACTATCAAGTAGGTCACGCTATAAAAAAAATCCTTAGAAAAAAAAATAGGTCATGCTCTAGATGTATAGTTTTGCGTGAAGACTTGGGACAACCACATGTTTCGTTTTTTGAGTTGGATTGCAATCCCAATCCTAAGTTGTTTGTTAGTTGGCTAATTCAAAGTATATCTTTATTGCAAATTAATTCAAACTTCAAAGTATAATCTATCTCTTTTGAGTTTGGCTCTTGTGTAGGCTTGAAACTAAAGACATTTTCTTGTTTAGATGACGTTGGAGGACTTTAATAGTTTAATTAGTCTAAAGACCTGAACATAGTACGTGTACACATGTTTAATTTTATTTTATTTTAGAGAAAAGAAATTATATTATGAAATTGCTTATGAAATTGAGAGGAAAGAGATGGAATAGAAAAAAAATTATGAAAAATGTATTAAGGAAGAGGATTGATATACCGCACGACAGTATTAGCACACGAATTTGCACGACAAGACAAATTCATGTGGTTATCTCTTTTAATGGTGCTAGCTTATAATATTTTAAAATAAAACATGAATCTAGTTATTATATAAACATCAGAGAAGACAAGATGTGGTATTTAGCCTTGTGTCCTGGTGCAATACATGTTGGACCCTCTGACTGTCAATAGAGATCGACAATACACTGCATTCAACAATGATATGGAGAAAAGTATTTTTGATTTCTCATAAACAAATATCTACTAGACCAAATTCATCATTTGGTGTAAAATCTAAATTAAAAGAGAACTCAAATCATTACAAATAACCAAGTCGTGCAATTTTGACGACTATTTTTGTCGTGTATTTTAACTTTTTCCATTAAGGAAAGAGTGTGAATAATGTACACAAATTACTATTTTTTTCGGTGGATTATTTATTACTCTTATTAAGTACGTATTCATCGTTATCATAAATAGTTAAAATTAGTTGAGAGTGATGTGAGTAAAGATGTTTACGGTGCAGTTTGGGTCGATTTTGAGGCAAAAAAATCATTCGATTGAAAAATAAAATCACATGTTGTTCGGTTTGGATGACTATTTAAAAAATTATGATTCAATCCAATTAAATGAAGTTTAATTTGGATAAGTTTTTGAATATCGAAAATGAAAAATATTTATATTTCACATAAAATAATATGTTTCATGCAAAATATTACATAAAATATATTAAAAAATTTAAAATTGAATAGTGAAAATGATCAATTATGTTTGAAACATCATTAGGCAAATGGGGTGCAGAAGAAGAACCAACTACAACATCCTAATTATATATTAAAAAAGTGATAAGAAAAACCTTCTCAAACGATCAAAGCAAACCAAAATGTAAATGAGGCAATTTTTTCACTTGGTCTGTTTTCTCGCTTGGCAAGTTTAACGGGCCCAATTACTTAGAGCGCAAGGCGCACAAAATGTCTATAGATACAAGACACTGATTTTTTCTGTTCAAACATCAGGTGGGAGTGAGGTAAACTATGGTTCATCAAAATAGGGAATTCTTAGATAGTTAGAGGCTAAGAATTGAGTGATTTTGTGGTAGAATATTGAGTATAGAAATATTCTAAATACTTTGGAGAGTGAAATCATTGAGTCTTTTGTTAAAGAGAAGAGACTAGAGATTGGGAAAAAAAGGTAGAAATTATAGATTATTTTTTAAGGCTAATTTCTTGTAATCTTGTATCTTTAAGTAAAAAACTCGTTAATATTGTATAGATGCTCTCTCCCGTACACGTAGGTCAATTTGAGCCTATTTGGGTAAATAAATTTTTGGTGTGCATTCTTCTCCTCCTTATTTTAAAGGCTTAAATGCACTTTTGGTACCCCTAACTATTTTCATTTTTCTAAAATTTTGGTACCCTTATTTTAAAATTCAGCTTTTTGATCCCCCTATTTCAATTTTTTATGCCTTTTGATCCCCATCCCAACTACAACAAACTTAAATTTTAGTGACAGTAATTTGTGAAGGTAAAAGTCCTTTAACTGTATAGGTATAGCGATAGATACGAAACTTAACTTTTTGTGACAACAGTTATTCGTAGAAAGGTCTTTTTACCGTAGGTATAGCCCCAAGTACCTAGAGTCGTGGATTTGTATGTTCTAATTATGCCCTACACCTACGGATATAATTCATAGGTAAAACCAAAAAAATCTTGTCTGACGAATCAAACCTCTCACTGCAGATTAATTTTGTGGGTATAGGTACTGAAAGCTATACCTACAGCAAAAAGGACTTTTACCGACGGAAATTTACTGTCACTAAAAGTCAAATTATATGTATTGGGGGATCAAAAGTTAGAAAAAATTGAAATAGAGGACCAAAATGCTAAGTTTTAAAACAGGGGTTCTAAAACTTCAACAAAAAAAAAATGAAAATAGAAGTACCAAAAGTACATTTAAACCTATTTTTAATGTATGTGATTTGTTTAGTCAATTTAGTTATTGGTTGCAACTAATTTGGCTTCACACATCATAGTATTAGTGTTAGTTAAATCAAATTCTCAACAATTATTTTAGGAAATTTTCTGCCAAAATGGTCCAATGATCTATAGTAACCTAGAGTTGTCAAATAAGATCCAAATTAAATTACCCCATTTCTTGACCAAAAAAAAGAATGCCCCCTTTATTATGCCCCCATTAAACCTCATATTTCTCGGGGGCCTCTTGAGTGAATTTGTTTGGCCCCATCTCCGTTTCATCAAGAACCTTATTGAGGGGCAACTCTTAATCCAATTTACAACATTTAATGAAAAAAAAAAATAGGAAATAAATAACTGTTTGCAAATTCATTCTGAAAAATAAATTTTTCATAGAATTTTTTTTATTTTCCTAAAAAAAAAAGGTAGAACAATATTTTTCGAAAAAATATGATTTATTTTGTGCCAAAAAAATCCTGATTTTTCTTCAAAAACAATAAACTGGATGAAGAAAAAACAATGTTAGGGTTTGAGGGATAATTTTAAACTTGTGTGACTTCAAATGCCTATGTTATTTTGGTGGTTGCTCATAGAGACCCCTCAAATTGCTCAATCAATTGGGCGACTTTTTTTGTGTGTAAATTCTATTGGATCGTAACTCTCGATCAGTTTTTTTTTTTTCCAGGAATGTGAGCAATTTTAAGGGTCTATTGAGCAACCATCATTTATCATAAGAGTTTTTTAAACCCTTTTAACACGTGGACTGTGACCCAAATTACTTTTTTTTTTTTTTAGGGAACTATGACCCAAATTTTTAGACCCCTAAAATTATCAACATGCACATATTTTTGGACACCATTTCTTGTCATTGCTGCAGGCAAATACAAACCAACGAGAAAAGAAATGACCTTGATTTCTCTCCAAGAGACAATGCATGCTTATAATATGTTCTATCTAATTTGAATTTTTTATTGTAGGTTCAAAATGGAAGTGGAGACTTATTGTGATTGGTAAGAATAACAAACAAATATAACTTCCTAAGATCGATCAGGGTTTCTCATCCCACGCTGAGGTGGCATTTACTTTATGAAAAAACTGATGAAAATTATTTATTTGTTCTTTGCATAAATTCAGGTGCTTCCCTTGTTGGATTTGGGGTAACAATGCTCTTAATTATTTTGATAAGTTGTCACCTTAAAAGGGGTATAGGTAGACAACATAAGATCATTTTCTGGAAAAGAAGAAAACTCGTGGACCAACATGTGGAGATTTTCATGCAAAGTTATAATTTATCGATGCCAAGAAGGTATAGTTATACAGAAGTAAAAAGGATCACCAACTCATTTCTAGATAAATTAGGCCAAGGAGGATATGGTGTTGTATACAAAGCAAGTTTACCTGATGGTCGTCAACTGGCAGTGAAAGTAATAAACGAGTCAAAAGGAAACGGGGAAGAGTTCATAAATGAAGTTGCTAGCATTAGTAGAACATCACACATGAACATTGTGTCACTTTTAGGTTATTGTTATGAGGTGAATAAAAGAGCGCTAATATATGAATACATGCCCAAAGGATCCCTGGATAAGTTCATCTATAAGAGTGGATTTCCTGACGCTGTTTGTGATTTTGATTGGAACACTTTGTTCCAAATTTCAATTGGCATTGCTAGAGGACTAGAGTACTTGCATCAAGGATGTAGTTCAAGGATTTTGCATCTTGATATCAAACCTCAAAACATTCTTTTGGATGAAGACTTTTGTCCAAAAATATCTGATTTTGGACTTGCTAAAATATGTCAAAGAAAGGACAGTACTGTGTCAATATTGGGGACACGAGGAACTATAGGATATATGGCGCCAGAAGTATTTAGTAGAGCATTTGGTGCAGTTTCTTACAAATCTGATGTATATAGTTATGGCATGTTGATTCTTGAAATGATTGGAGGAAGAAAGAACTATGACACTGGAGGGTCATGTACTTCTGAAATGTACTTTCCAGACTGGATTTATAAGGATCTTGAGCAAGGTAACCATACTGTTTTAAATGGTTTGACAATCTCAGAGGAAGAAAATGATATGGTTAGAAAGATTACTTTGGTGAGTCTATGGTGCATTCAAACGAATCCATCAGACAGACCACCGATGGATAAAGTAATAGAAATGTTGCAAGGACCAGTTTCGTCAATGTCATATCCTCCAATTCCCGTCTTATTTTCTTCTGAAAGGCCACCACTACAAGTGCCGCATATATCTTCATCCGATTGGTATGACACAAATTCATTTACTGTATCAAATTAACTGTTCTATCTTGAAATTAAATTGTTAGTTCAATTTTATATAGTAATTGAGCTTCAAAACTAATCTTATGTAGTAATTTTTTCAATGATGTTAAAGATCTTACATCTCACGAAAAGATGCATATCCTCACTGCTTTTTAGTAAGATTTGCAATGTCCATATTATGCAGTATCTTGTTTGAAAATTTGTTGAGGGCTAGCTTCCTTCTCAATGAAGAAGCCGTGAATAATAAGTTGATTTATTTTTGTGTGCAGTGATGGCATTGAGATTAATTTAAAGTTTGAAAATCCACGCCATTATGCACCTCTATGTGACTTCCATGATGCAACCAATAAGGAATTTAGTCCATTGTTCACACCCCATCTAGATTCCTTCCCCTACTCAATATAGTCCCCTAAATCATTCAACTATTTGTAGAAATCAAAACACTAGAAATTTCTAGCACTTAATGCATGATTGTTTACCTGTTAACCTAGCACATAAGAAAGCATCACAAACTAGTATTTCTGCATCAACCTTTTTTTCCTCATATGTTTGTTTCGTTATTAAATTCTGAGGAGTACTTAGAATATGAAAATAGGCTGCACAATGATAATCAAATAAAAATTAATTTCGTCCATGCAATAAATATATTGAGTGTGTTGCAACAAAATATTCAACTTGAAATGAACTATAAGAGTGTGTTACAAGATAGGAAGAGGAAATTTGAATATAACACAATGGATACCAAAATTATATGCTCTTTGAATATAACACAGGTTAACCATATCACAGACTTTATAAAAAGTTGTAATTTTGTGACTCAAAATCGCACAAGACTCTTTCTAGTGGACCCAAATTGATAGCTCGAAGTAGTGAGAATGGAGTACAATAATGAGAAACACAGTATTCTTTGCATTAACAAACATAGTATTCTTTGAATTTTTTGAAAACACCTTGCATCATTTTGAATGATATCAATCTTTTTGCATGTGCTGCTGTCTTTTATTTTATTTTTCTGACAAATAAATCTTTTTTAATGATTTTTTTTTAAGAAATTATCATGGAGTAAACCATCAATTTGGTCTTTGTCTTTGTAAGTCACTCTCAAATTAGTCTCTGACTCTATTAATATTTCAAATTAGTCTCTCGATAAATAGAGAAGAGCTTCAGCAAACAAAACACAACATAACAACCCAATCCTCACTCACAGAGAGTTGAAAGAAAAATAGAGAGTTCCAAGAGTGTGAGAGAAAAAATAGAGAGCTTCAGTTAGTGTTTTGGGAGAAAAATATAGTGAGCTCAATTTGTGAGAGTTGTATCTACAAATTGAGATACATAGCTAGGTCCACCTGAGGGTGAAGATTTGTATTCCCGTTACTATGGGTGGGTGAAAGAGGAGTGAAATGAATGTGAGGGTCATCTCTGGGAGAGTTAGGAAGGAGTTCTCACAAGAATGACCAAGGTGCGGAAAACAGTTCTCAAAAAATGAAGTTATTATCTCAGGCTTGGCTTACTTGCCATCATTACCGCCTTCATCGTCTTCGAGCAATTTTTTAGAGTCAAAATCAGCAAGCTTACTGAAGACGGGTTCAATGAAATCAGATAAGTTCCGCAGTGGCAGAAATGAAAATGTGATTTATGTGTGTAATTAAAAAAAATAATTTTGATTTATAAGTAACAATATAATTTATGTATTGAATAAATCCTAGTCTTGTTTTTATTTTTGTAACTGAATCTGTTATCAAGTTTAGTTAGTTTCATTCTTTTTAGATGTGTTATTGGGGTTTCTCTTGTGTAAATTAATCTTGGTCATTTTTCTCAATTCATAATATGTATTCACATTTTATCATTAAATGGAAACCCTTTGAGGTATATTCAGATAAATCACTCTTTCTTCTCTCAATTCAAGATGATGCATCTGATTAATTTTGAATAAATTGAGCAGTCTCCAAAAAATTTGAGATTTAAGACTTGCTTTTGTGATTTTATGCATATTTGGATTCACAACGTGTTTGGTAGAATCACGATGTGAAATCACAGTGCCTACATGATTTTGTCCAAGTCATTGTGATTTCAAACATGCACTTTCCACTTGTAATTTCAGTCTTTCCATGGTTGAATAAATGTCTATTACTTTTACAGTTGAAGAAGTTGATGAAAGAATGAAGTTTATGGAGCCTTAAAAAATGGGAACTTGATTCCTTTGTATCAGTGTATATTCTCTGATCAACTTATTCCTTTTATTGTTTTCTTCTTAAATCCATATCAAGTTTTCGTTTCAGAGTACTAATTAAACCCTTGTTATCAATCCATATCAAGACTTTGGTCCTTAATTATGGTTGTTAATCCATATCAACTTGTTAAAACTTATTCCAAATAAAACACAAAAAACTATACTCCAAAATTCTTATGTTTTAGTTTTCTTAAAAATGTATTTTTTTTTTTACTTACAATTTGGGACAGTATAATACTGCTGGCAAACTTGTGTATGAATACTGTCAGTATTCATACACAAGCTACTTATATTCAACTAATTTTTAATTAAAATCAAATTTATAAAATCAATTCAACTCAATAGCAATTTTACTACTGATGTAAGATTTTTACATCTCATAAAACTATTTACACGTGAGTGTATATATATATATATATATATATATATATATATATATATATATATATATATATATATATATATATATATATATATAGGATCGTATCCACAGGGAGTTGCGTATATCTTAAGCATTTTCACAATATTTATCACATTAAGGGTTTAGGTATAAATTGTTTGTTTGTGTAAAACTATTTTTAACTATTCGACATAAAAGCAAAACGAGAAGAGATAGGGCTATTTCGCTTGGGGTCAGAGATATCAACCAAGCGTAACAGCTCCAATCTCTCGATCGATTAACGGATTCTAGCTTTTTAAACGATATTATCACAATCACTCGACAATATCATTCGTGTCCAAATGATATCATTATTTCTAAGGGAACATTTAAACATCGATTTCCCAAACATTTAAACGATCACAAAGTCGATTGGATAGTTTAATCGACGATTTCCCAACCGATTAAATTACCCAAAAACATTAAGTTCTAGATTAAAAGTGATTGTCAAATATTAACATCTATGTCTAGAGTCATAACTTAAGATAGATTGTTATTCTATTTCTAGATTCAAAAGTATGTGTCCATATCATTTTAAATCTCAATAAAACATTAAATGCAAGAATAATAACAATATTGAATAAATAGCTAGAACCATATATTAAATGATCAAAAGATTACATAATAGCTTGTTTGAATACCTCAAAACCTCAAGAGTAGATGTGGCTACATATGTCTATGATAGCCTTGCAAAGGATGAAGAAGAGATGAAGATTCAATGACAAGATCCATGATGTCTCAACAAATCTTGGCTTGAATCTACTCCTAACTACCTTGCTTTGTGTTTCTCTCTCTAGAAAATGCCCTAACCCCTCTCTAGAATGCAGAAAAATGAATAAAACAGTAAGTGAATGAGAAGAGAGAGAGGAAAAATCTATTTATATGGGCTGAATTCGTGAAATCTCGCTTAAGCGAGATGGATCTCGCTCAAGCGAACTTCCTGAAAATCCCACTCTAGCCATTGAAGTCTTGCCACGTGGACCTTATCCCCTGAAGATGTTGAATCTCGCGTAAGCGAGCTGGAAGCGAGCTAAGAGCGAGTCCTGAAGTTGCTCTCTGGACTAATCTCGCGTGAGCGAGCTGGCTTCAGACTTTGAACCTTTGCTTGCGCGAACTGGAAACGAGATGGAAAGCGAAATTCCATTTGCTCTCGACATTGATCTCGCGTAAGCGAGATCCCAATTTCCACAAGCGAGCTGGCTGCGAGATGCTATGTTGCTCACTGGAACTTTCTCGCTTAAGCGAAGTGATCTCGCTTAAGCGAGTTCTGCTTAGCTTGGAAAGTTGATTCTTGGTCCTTGCTTGTCATTTCCTGCACAAGTTTGAGTAGAGTGAGACATGTAAAGCATAAATGGTGAAATTACAACAATTGATCACTTTTCCTTAGATAACTTGCGTAACAAGTCACTAAAATGCCTATTTTAACATATAAAAGATATTACTTTTAAACACTTATCAACTACCACAAACCAAACACACATTTTTTTTTTTTTTTACATGAAGGTAAATCACATGTGGTTTCTTTTCTTCATGTAAATCACATATTCACATGACGAGCTGGAAACAATAGACTATAGATTAGAGACAATAGTGACATAACATTGTGATGTGCGGCCGCTTGCAACGTACTAGCATGTGGATACTTGTACAATATGTCCCTACTTGCATAAGTTTTTGTACAATAATATTTTTGTTACTTCACTTTTTGTTTTTGATTGCGAGAAATGCTTGCATAAGTAAATGTACAACACAATAATGACATGACAAAGCTCACAGTACAATAATTTTGCTATTTCACTAGAATGACATAACAAAGCTCATTGTACAATAATTTTGCTATTTCAATTTTTGCCCATGTTTGTATAAGTCCCTAAGTGCACCGTACAAGAACGTGTGGTTATTTTTTATAATGTATATTTTTTGACAAGTATAATGTCTTGTTTTTTATTAGGGTTTTTCTATCATGTGCAAATTTGCACATGTTAAGAAGCTTAAAATAGAAATTTTGAATTGGAACTTGTACATTTAATGTTAAATATAAAACTTTTGAATATATAATTGTTATTTTCCAAGAAAAAATTACTACTATTAGTTGTTTTAACATGTGCAATGTTGCACATGTTAGACAAACCCTTTTTATTATACCAAACAAATATAATGTTTTTTACATTTTATTATATGAGAAATGCTAGCAACACTCATTTTTTAACACTCTTTTTAGCACTCACTTTTTTATGGGATGAAATCAATGTACGTCCCACCACTTTGTGTGGGTTCTATTTCCAATTTGTAGACCCACAATGATTTAAACCAATAAAAGAGTGAGTATCAAAGAGAGTGTTCAAAAGAGAGTGTTGTTAACACTACTCTTTTTATATAAGCTAAAAATTCATTTATTAAAAAAAAAAAGTTTAGGAGACATAAACTTAACTCACTCTTTGACCAAAAATAATAATATTGTAATGTTAACCTGCTTCACATCCTAATCACTTTGTTTTTGGTAAATATAGTAAAATAAAAACTCACGTTGCTACTTGCTAGGACACAGTGATTTGTCACAATTAAACTCAATTTATATGCTGGTTTAACTCTATTCTTTCATCAAACTTCGAACTCTTTTTTTTAGTTATTCTTTCATTAAACTCAAACTAAACTAGGTTTTTTTAGACCTCAAACTCTTATTATATATAAATATATACACACACAAAGATATTTAGTAATTTACTTAATTTATTATCTGGTATGGTAGGGGAGGACCTGTTAGGTCCTAGTGTGGGTGTGACAAGTGCCACACCAAACAAATCCTATTTTTTTTAATATTTTTTTTGTTTGGTCCTAAACACTCATAGCCAAAACTTTAAACTAGTGCAGTGCATTTGATGCACAACGTGAATGGCCCACAACGTACAGTGCAATTGATGCAACACAAAGATAATTGTTCTACCTTTGCCTCATATTGTTCACTTATTTATATTATGGTTTGGCTTTGTAAGCTTGCAATGTAGCCGATGCGGGACTTAGTATTTATCTATGTTTTACAAAGCACATGCATATAACATGAAGTATTTTTTTTTACATATAGAGAATGAAATTACTTCTATAAAAAAATAGAGAATGAAATTAATTATTTAATTTAATATTAATAATAAGTAATATAAGTTTTTGTGATTATCAAGCTATATTTTTTGTGCTGCTTGTTGGAAAGTGGTTTTACAAAAGACATAAAAACTGAGTTTTTATTGTTAGCAACATATGTTTGTCAAGCTATTATTAGGTTTTGACTACTAAAATTGATTTTATATTGTTTGAAATTGAAATTGAATCAGGATGAAGAATATGTACAGAGTCAACTAAGTAAGAAGATGAGTGATCAATGGTTAAATGATCGTCGTGTAACGTATATAGAAAAAGATGTTCTTAGAACAATTAATAATGATGTAATTTTAGCTCATTTTCAACAAATGGAAAATATAGTTTTTTTTTAATTTTGGTTGCTACAACTATTTTTAATATAATTTCTTATTAAATTTAGTTTTATTTAATTATTTGAAAAAAAAAATTGTGCCCCACGAACATTGTAAGTCCAGGTCCGCCCCTGGGTATGGGTACATGCGGGCACGAGTATCATCAAATTTGTGTCCATATCCATAAAATAATCGGTTGTTAAATATCCATTTAGTATACTAGTGATCATTGTAATATGGGAAATGTTAACTAGTTCTCCCGAGGCACTAGTTAAGAACCTTAAATGTAAAAGTTTTATTAAAATTTGTGTAATTAGTGCATTGAAAATTGAAAAGTTTCATATTTTTAAAAAATAATTACTAAATTTAGAATGCTTAAAGAGTGTCCCGTGGACACTCGTTAACAAGACCCTTGTAATATATCTTAACATTTCTTTTCTTGTAAGGGTTTTTGTAAAAGTTTTCGTGTAAGTGTTTTTTTATAAAGTTTATATTCCAATTAGTTTGCCAAAAAATTATTTATAACTTAGCTCATTAAGTAATGTCACAATTATGACAAGGTTCTTTAGTCTTTGTTAAAAAAAATCAAAATATGTCATATATATATATATATATATATATATATATATATATATATATATATATATATATATATATATATATATATATATATATATATATATATATATAGAGAGAGAGAGAGAGAGAGAGAGAGAGAGAGAGAGATAGATAAATAGATAGAGAAAGACAAAGGCAAAAGCACACAAAATTTTGTAGAAACCGCCTAAAATTCATAGATTCTTATTTAATTATTAATTTTATGATAATGCATAGTCACACTAGTTACAAATCAGAGGGAAAGCATAGTAAAAATGCTTCATTGCACTTTTGGTTTATTTTATCACTTTAACAAAAGTGGTGTACCATTTTTAAAATTGAACTTCTTTTATTATTCAAATATCTCCAAAAATACTATTAAGTCAAATAAAAATATATATAGAACTATGCATAAATTCAAGAGCTCTGCATGCATCCTCATAATAGTTCAGTGCAGTTGCTGAGGATCCGAATCCAAATTCTTACTACTGATCAATGTGGTTGGTGGTGCCATTCATGAAACATTTTATAAGTGCAGAAGTGAATGACATATTGGTGGTGCTATAACCTCCATCCAAAACAAAGTTGACTCCATTCACAAACTTTGAAGCATCACTGCTCAAATAAAGTGCTGCCTCAGCTATATCCTCAACTTCAAGAATAGCCTCTTTCAACACACCAACTGAGGACAAAACTTTCTCCATTTCACTCTTGTTCATATTCAGTGCATTGGTTAGAATTGGAGTAGGAATAGCTCCTGGTGAGATACAATTCACTTTAATCCCATATTGTCCTAATTCTACACACAAATTCTTCATAAGTCCCACTGATGCATGCTTTGAAGAAGAATAAGCATGTGTTGATTCACCAGCAGTTTCTGTAGCAACACTTGCAGTAAAAAGAATAACACCTTTTTTGTTTGGGATCATTACCCTAGCAGCATGCTTAGCACCCAAGAAAGCTCCATAAACATTAACATCAAATACCCTTTTGAAAGCTTCGCTATCATAATTTAATATTTCTCTATTTTTGTCATCTGAGATACCAGCATTGTTAAACATGATGTCAAGCTTACCATAATTCGAAACTACGGTATCAACCACATTTTTTATGTCTGATTCAATAGTTACATTACAGTGAACATAGAGAATGTTCTCTCTGCCAAGTTCATTGCAAAGGGATTGACCTACTTCATCTTGAATATCTGCAATCACAACTTTAGCACCATGTTGAACAAATAGTTTAGCAGTAGCTGCACCAATTCCACTAGCACCTCCTGTGATTATTGCTACTTTACCTTCAAGCCTGCACAAAGAGAGATTACTTGAGATTTTATTCGTAAAAATATTCTATAATACTAGTACTCTATTCCACAATATAGTTACCTTTTGCCAATAATTGAAGCCATGGAAGATGATTTTCCCACCAACTCCACTAGAGTTTGAATGCTTTTTATAGTAGCAGATTTTTGTTTTTTTAAATGCATATATATTCATTAATAGTTGCGGATACTATTAATTAGAACAGCTAATAATAAGATGAAATCTACGTACCGACCAAAACTGTTCCAACTACTAATTGATCTGTCTTAATCAGCTAAGCTTAGATTTCAAAAGGTTGCGTGCTTAGATTCAGTTGTGGAATTAGGTGAACTACTAACCATAAACAAATTCTTTATAGTTTACTTTCCCGTGCATGTCGTGCAGTGTTGCATATTTATTGAACATTCACTGATGTAACATCTGTAATATTTGGTTTGAAAATATTACCAAAACCCTTCTCAAACGTTGTGTGAATTGTGATAGATAGGATGGCACGGTCCACAAGATTTTATTTGATTTTTGACAAAATGGGTAATATATGGACGGCATTATATACGACATATAATCATGAACTTATGAATTAGCATAAGACGCCCTAACTAATACTCTCTCCGTCTTAAAATGAGTGTCGCTTTAGCCAATTGCACACATATTAAGGAATGTAATAATGTAGTCAAATGTCATTGCAATTTTACCAAATTATCCTATTCAACTATTAGTTTGTTTTTCATTAAAGAAAAAATAATACTTTGGAAGTAGTGTAACATAGTATTAATTGAAGGGTACAATTAAAAATTATTATTATTGCATTGGAAACTGAAAGTGACATTCATTTTGAAACAAATTTTTTTGGCTAAAATGACACTCATTTTGAAACGAAGGGAGTATATGAACAATATTATTTGTTTCTCTAATGAAACTTAGCTTGCAAGTGTTCAAAATCGCGTCGAATATGGATTTGGTGTTGAAGTTGCTAGCGATGCCGACTTGTTTCAAATCAATTTCGATAGACATCGAAGGAAACCACAAAGTATCGAGCCACTTTATCACTTCTTTTAGACCTCTTGTTTCAACTTATTTAGGCTATGGGAGACCTTTGTACCAAGTTGTCTTCGCTCCATTGAACTCCCCTCGACCCCTTCTTAGACACATATACCGACCGCATAACATCTTTGATCCTTAAATATTGCCGCATCTAGTTAGATCATTCTTTCTCGTATATTTTCAACTGCTTTGTTTCTTCACCCAATAAAAGAGAAAAAAAAAATGTTCTAACAACTAATTAATAACATTTTCCATTTAAAAAATAAAAACATTTAGATATGTGTATTGCTTCATATTTATTTTCTCTCATTTTATCCACTCTACTACTACCAAACAGTTATAGAATTATCTCCTTAATCATTTATTTTCTATTCCCTTTCATTCATGCAATTTCATTTCACTAACACTAACATTCCCACATTGGGTGACTAATGAGATATATGAACACATGTTTATAAGTGAGGCATTCCCTAAATCACAAATTGATTTTATAATAATTGAGTTAGACTCAATCCAAATTCTAATATGTTATTATATTTTTTTCAAAATTCGTTAGACTAGCACTATGAAGTAGGTCATGCTCTATATGTACAGAGTTGCGTGAAGACTTGTTCAGTTATAAAACCGCTTATTTAGTTTATTGAGTTGGATTGTAATTCCAATCCATAGTTGTTTATTAGGGCTAATTCAAAGTATACCCTTTTTTGTAAATTAATTCAAACTTCAAAGATACCTTAATGTTATCTATCTCTTGTAAACTAAAGACATTTTCTTGTTTAGATGACGTTGGAGGACTTTAACAGTTTAATTAGTCTAAAGACCTGAACATAGTACGTGTACACATGTTTATTTTTTTTTTCTTTTTAGAGAAAATGAAATTGCTTATGAAATTGAGAGGAAAGAGATGGAATAGAAAAAAAATTATGAAAAGTGTATTAAGGAAAGAGTGTGAATAATGTACTTACTGTTTTTGGTGGATTACTTATTACTCTTATTAAGTATGTGTATTCATCGTTATCATAAATAATTAAATTTATTTGAGATGATGTGAGTAAGATTGTTTACGGTGCGGTTTGGGTCGATTTCGATCCAATTAAATGAAATTTAATTTGGATAAGTTTTTTAATATCGAAAATGCACAATATTTATATTTCACATAAAATAATATGTTTCATGCAAAATATAACATAAAATATATTAAAAAATTAAAATTAAACAGTGAAATGATCAATTATGTTTGAAAGATTATTAGGCAAATGGGGTGCAGAAGAAAAACCAACTACAACACCCTATATATATTAAAAAAGAGATATGAAAAACCTTCTCAAACGATCAAAGCTAAACAAAATGTAAATGAGGCAATTTTTTCACATGGTCGGCTTTCTCGCTCGGCAAGTCTGATGGGCTCCAAGACTATTACTTAAAACGCAAGGCGAACAAAAAATCTATAGATACAAGACACTAATATTTTTCAGTTCAAACAGGGAGTGAGGTAAACTATGGTTCATCAAAATAGGGAATTCTTAGGTAGTTTTTTTTTTTTTTTTTTTTTTGACAAAGGGAATTCTTTGGTAGTTAAAGGCTACTAAGAATTGAGTGATTTTGAGGCAGAATATTGAGTTTAGAAATATTTTGAATATTTTGGAGAGTAAAATCATTGAGTCTTTTTTTAAAGGGAAGAGACTGGAGAGTGGGGAAAAAAGGTAGAAATTATAAATTATTGTTGAAGGCTAATTTCTTGTAACCTTGTATCTTATGGTAAGAAACTCGATAATAGTGGATTTGAGAGATGCTCTCTCCCGGACACATAGGTCAATTTGAGCCTTTCTGGGTAAATAATTTTTTTGGTGTTCGCTTTTTTTCTCCTTATCAAGGTTTAAATGCACTTTTGGCACATTTTTCTAAAATTTTGGTACCCTTATTTTAAAATTCAGCTTTTTGATCCCCCTATTTCAATTTTTATGACTTTTGATCATCCATCCCCACTACAAGAAACTTGACTTTTAGTCATGAAAATTGTTGTTGACACATTAGAGAAGGCTGGGACACACATGTAAAATACGTTTTTGCCCCCTCGGCAGTTAACTGCCGAGGAATTTAAAATCCGGCTGCAGTTGACTGCCGAGGATTTCCTCGGTAGTTAACTGCCGAGGATCTTCTGCTACAAGTCTGGCAGAAGCTCTCTCATCTCCATTATTCATCACATCTTCAAAAAAATTTTCTCAAATCTCTCTCACAAATCTCTCTAAAAAACCCAACCAAATCCAACCAAATTTATTCAACAAAATCACAAGTAAGTAATTATAATGCTATTAACTTAAATTTTAGTTGTTATAAATGTTTTTATTTTTTAGTTTTTGAGTAGATTTATTTTATTTTAGTTTTTGAGTAGATTTACATAGTATAATTCATTTTTAGAGTAAAATGTTTGTATGATGTTTATGTTATAGTTTAAAGTTTATTGGTTATATTTTAATTTGGTGTTTTAAATTAATTTTTTATTTTAGTTTTTAATTAGATTTACATGTTATAAATCATTTTTAGATTAGATGTTAGTTGATTAATTTTGTTAAAATGTTTGCATGATGATTATGTTATAATTTAAAAATTTTAGGGTTATTTTTTAATTTGGTGTTTTATATTTTTTATTTTATTTTAGTAAGACTATATGATTTATTTTAAGAGTAAATATAATTTGAATAATTTTGCTATATTTTACGTTAATTTTTTTTTTAGACAATTACATTTTAGGGTTATTTTTATGATTTTTAGAGTCTATGTATAATTTGCACATTAAGTGTTTGATGAAATGTTTGAATGAGTTTTTCATTGATTATTTTAAATTTCTATGTGCGTAGATTTGAAACAATGGCCGGATGGATCGACGTTCATGCAACATTCAACGGAGGAGAACCTCAAAGGTTGAAGGTTCGGTGCCTTGATGTAACGTTAAGAGATCTCAAGGATCAACTGAATGAATTCAACCAAGGAGTCAACCCAAGAGACACAAGAAGGGTGCAAAATGTTCGGTATAAACGTCCAAAGCTCGACGAGGGGAGCGTATCATTCACTTGGGTGGAGTTAAAGAACGACGAAAACGTGACGAGTATGTTTTGGGAGCACACCAAGTTCCAGTGGATCGATATGCGGGTGACGTTGCTGAGATCAACTGAAGATATCATCAACAGCTTGATTCCGCTAGAAGATCGTCATTAGTTAGGGTAAGGTGCATTCAAACTACAACAATTGTCTTACCTCTGAAATGGGGTGATTCAAACTTGCCAAACGGCTAGGACTCAAGCATTTCGCCTCGCGTTCATGTTTTTCCTTTGAAAAAGTTAAATTCTTGTTAGACTGATTTAGATGATGGTATTAAGTGTCAAGGAATGGACCTCATTTCGTTGGCACTTGAATACCATCATCTAAATCAAATCTGACAAAAATTTATTCTTTTCAAAGGAAAGCATGAACGCGAGGCGAAATGCTTGAGTCCTGTTGTTTGGCAAGTTTGAATTTACCCCATTTCAGAGGTAAGACAGTTGTTGTAGTTGGAATGCACATTCCAACTGCAACAATTGTCTTACACTGGATAGGGCAATTCAAACTTGTTAATCGGCAGGTCTCCAACATTCGATGGGCATCTCGAACGATGGTATTCAAGTGTCAAGGAATGGACCTCATTTCGTTGGCAATTGAATACCATCGTTCAAGATGTTCATCGTACGTTGGAGTCCTGCTGCTTAGCAAGTTTGACTTTGCCTCATTCAGTGGTAAGATAATTGTTGCAGTTGGAAGGTACATTCCGGAATGTGATGTAATTGTTTTTTTTAAAATACGTCGTTTATGTAATGTAACGAAACATGTATCGCAATATTTATTCGAACGAATTCATGCTATTGTAATATTTATTCGAATTCACGTTATCGCAATATTTATTCGAATTCACGCTATCGCAATATTTATTCGAATTCACTCTATCGCAATATTTTAAATAACATAAAATAAATTTTAAAGAATTCCTAATAATTTTCTAACACAATTCTATTCTAAACAAAATAAAACAAAAAAAAAATAAAAAAAAAACTCGGCAGTCAAGTGCCGAGGAATACCTCGGCAGTCTAGTACCGAGGAAAACCTCGGCAGTTTACTGCCGCCGATTTCATCATTTCCTCGGCAGTTAACTGTCGAGTCGTCCTGAAGCCAGAATTTCCAGAACCTGTTGAAGGCAGAACCTGTTACATGTGTTTTTACACATTGTAAACACATTGTTTCGATGCCAAACCATAAAGCTAGTCAAATAAAATTACAAACATAATTGAAATTGAATATATAATACGGAAACGAGCAAGTGTCATAAAAAAATGTCATCGAAACAACGTAAGAACAAATGTACTGGAAGTACTAACAAAACGGCCAAATGTCATGAAAATACAAGTCCTAAAAATAAATCCTAAAAATAAGTCCTGAAAGTACATGCTGTCCTACTGCTGGTCCTGGTCATGCTGGTGCTGCTGGTGCCTCCTCCACGGTCTCTGGGCTCTCCTCCTGGTAATGATCGGCGCGATCTGCTGCCTAACATCCTGCAAGGCCGCATACAGCTCCTGAGGGGTCATGCTCGTCACCTCCTGACCCAAAAACTGATCAGCATGGGCAACAGCGCCGCTAACCATGTCATAGGTGTCAGGGGAGCTTCTCGCCTCGTATCACTCCCACTGCTCTGCAACGATCTGCTCCTCGTTTGGAGGCCTCGGAACATCTCCCGGGACAAGTGGTAAAATCTGAGGGTGAGACACAACCGTGTACCATCGTACATAGCCCTCTGCCATACGCCATGGTTGCTCTCCTGCCTGCTCACCCCAATCAGCCGCCTTAAGCGTGCCGGGGCGGAAGTCGATGGAGGCCTGCACAATCTCAGCCGGTGTCAGCTCTGCAACATCAGTCGGAGGTCTAGGGACCGACTGGACGTATCCGTACTGCCTCAATACCCTCTCCGGGAGGTGACGGTACACCCTAATATCGCCGCACATGATCCAGCCAGAATACCAGAATACCTCCTCGAAAGGCTGGTACTCCCTGTGCCCTTCGTATGGCCTCCAGCATACGTCATCAAAAGTAATCCGATCAAGTGCCATCCGATACGTGGCCCCCTCTCCATGACCCTTCTGAAGAGTCCACCTCGCCGCAACCGGTAAATTTTCAATGTAGTCCGGGTTTGGATCAACAGTGTAAAACTTAGGGAAGTGCGACAAAAACCATGCCTGCACAAACCATACAAATCACAGTTATAAATAAATTAAAGTTAACTAAAAAAATAAAATTTCAATTTAACAAAATAATAATAGTAATAATAGTTAAGAAACAAAATAAATATAACAAAATATAACAAAATAAATATAACAAAATAATAATAGTTAACAAAAAAAATAAAATTTAAATTTAATTTTTCTTACAGTGAGCAGTGTCACGCTTCCCCCAAGTTGTCTGTCTCCGGGCAAGCAGGCATGAGCTAACTCATCATAAAGGTATGCAAGTGCCATCCCTCCCCACGAATAAGCACGCATCCCCGCGTAGCCGTCCGCCATAGTCGTCAAATAAATCAACTGGATGCGCTTGTTGCTTTTATCCCCAAACAACAGGCATCCAACCAAGTATAGAAGGTACCACTTCACACAATAAGTCATAACCCTCTCCAACTCCTCCAGCTCCTCTGGATCCTGTGTATCCGCCAAAAGGTTGTCTCTACCAAGGTGCGTCGTATAAAACTCCCTCAGCTTTGGATAACTAATGTATCCACCATACTCTGTATTGCAGATTTTCTCTTCCTCCTTCCTCGACGCGCCCAAGTGAGTCATCAGTAGTGCCTCTCCCTCATGTCTCAGCATCTTCTTCCGGTGGCCCAACATCCGCCCTTCAATCGGGACATGCATAAGACATGCGACATCATCCAAAGTCACAGTCATCTCCCCCATAGGCATGTGAAAAGTGCTGGTCTCGGGATGCCACCTCTCGCATAGAGTCATCAGCAAAGCGTGAGGCACAGTGGCGTAGCCCAAGTAGACCAAGTCATGTAAGCCACTCGCCCTAAGCGGATCCCAAAACCATCTCTGATTGGGGTTTGGACGTCCGAGACTCAAAATCTTGGGGCCATGATTAATTGGCTTTACAACACGCTTCTTGCGGCACTGAAAAAATAGAAAAATAAACATAGTTTAAACAATGTAAACATTTAAAACTTAATAAATGCTAAAATAAAAATAAAGAAAACATATAAAGAAAATCACATATTAATAAAAGTTGATATAATAATTAAAAAAAAACATAGTAAGAAAACATATAAAAAAAAAACATATTAATAAAACATATAAATAAAACATATTAATAATAATTAAACAAACACACACATAATTAAACATATTAAACATATAAAATGGAGAAAACATATTAAGAAAACATATTAAATCAAGAAAGAAAAAATAAAGAAAATAATTAAACAAACACACACATAATTAAACATATTAAACATATAAAATGGAGAAAACATATTAAGAAAACATATAAAGAAAACATTTTAAGAAAACATATTAAATCAAGAAAGAAAAAATAAAGAAAATAATTAAACAAACACACACATAATTAAACATAAAGAAAGAACATTTAAAAAAAGAATACTTACGTCATCCTTATTATACCAAAGCCGCAATGCCACATGATTGGCATAAGAGTGAAGCAAAGATATGTCATGCGGTCCTCCAGGAAAGGGAGCGTCCGTAGGCAACACCTCCGGGGCAGCCGCCATAGCAATGTCATCCTCGTCTGGCTCCCCTGGCATATGTGGCTGCTCTGGCATATACTACTCGTCGTACCCACCATCAGTCACATCATGGTGATCCTGATAGTTCAGGTACTCCACCTCCTGGGTCGGGTCAACCACCTGCGACTGTTCAGGATGCGCCTGAGAAGCCTCAGATGCCTGAGAAGTCCCTGAACCATCCGCCCACCGACCTCTTCCCCTCTTTGGGATGTGCCCCCTTTGCCTCTCCCTCCGGTGGCTTTGAGTCATCGCACGCCTACCACCAATCATCTTAGATGGATCAATGGGCTCCTGATCGGCCATATCTACACATCATAAAATCAGTCATACAATCATCATTATGTCCATCATTCATAACCTAAACTAAAATCATCATTACAATCATCATTATGTCCATCATCCATAACCTAAAATCATTCATACACTAAAAAAGCAATATACACTTAATATCATTCATTTCCATAACCTAATATCATTCATATAAACCTAACTAAACCTAAAACCATTCAATATAACCATCATTTCAATATAATCATTATTATCATCATTTCAACATCATTCACATTTCCATAAACATAAACATAACTAAACATAAAACCATCCGATATAATCATCATTTCAATATAATTTGTGTGCAACATTTCCATCATAACCTAAACATCATTCAATATAATTCTCATAACATAAACTAACTAAATAATCAATAAAATTGTCATTGAGGCATTTTATCAAACACTATGTGTGCAAAGTATAAAACATATTCAAATTGTGTTCATTTGCCACCATTCAAAGCCACATTGTCATTTAAACAGCATAGGCAACAACTACATTCGTTTATCATTTCAAAAACTACACATGCAATCATTAAATTGTCAATTTTAAAATCAACCCTAACCACATGCAAACTACTCTAATTTTTTTAAAAAATAAACCTAAACAAACTAACATTAACATTGCAATGATTAAGGGTACTTACTTGTGATAATGTGGTGATGATTGGCTTTCAATTCGTGAAAATGTGCTTTGGAGTGAATTTGGATGTGTTTGAAGCAAAAGAATGCAACTGGAACTGCTTCTGTTTCGATCTGTTTATGTTCAGAAAACTTCGGCAGTTAACTACCGAGGAATTCCTCGGCAGTTAACTGCAGCCGGATTTTAAATTCCTCGGCAGTTAACTGCCGAGGGGGCAAAAACGTATTTTACATGTGTGTCTCAGCCTTCTCTAATGTGTCAACAACAATTTTCTTTAGTCATAGTTAATTGTGTAGGTAAAAGTCCTTTTACTGTATGTATAGCACCATATACCTAGAAACTTAACTTTTTGTATTAGGAGATTTTCGTATAAAGGTCCTTTTACCGTAGGTATAACCCTAAGTACCTAGACCCATGGATTTGTAAGTTCTATACCTATGTATAGAATTCATAGGTAAAAAAAAAACAAAAATTTCCTAAAAAATGGTAGAACAATTTTCTTTTTGAAAAAATATGAATTTTTTGTGCCAAAAAAATCCTGATTTCTTTAAACAAAAACATCGATGGAAAAAAACATAGTCAGGGTTTGAGGGCTAATTTTAAACTTGTGTGACTTCAACTGCCTTATGTTAAAGGGGGGTCATTTCTTTTGGTGGTTGCTCAATAGAGACCCTTCAAATTGCTCAATCGATTGGGTCGTAACTTCCGATAAACTATTCTTGTGTGTAAACTCTATTGGATCGTAACTCTCGATCAAATCTTTTTAAGAATGTGAGCAATTGTAAGGGTCTATATGTTGAGCAACCATCAATTATTTTAATTTTTTTTTGAGAGAAAGGTGCTTATAACATTTCATCAATAATAATGGATTCAATACAACTTGGGATAACATAATAAATTGTGGGACTAGCTGAGGAAATGGCTTCTCTTGCCAAGGCATGAGCCGCCGCATTCGCTTGTCGCCTAATAAACTCCACCCTGGAGTTTGTAAAATGTGCAGAGAACATCTCCCTGCAAGCCTTCATAATGCTTCCAAATTCTGTATTGTCTGTATGGCGTGAATGGAAAGCATCCCTCGTAACCTTCGAATCGAGCTCAAAATCAATATTATTAAATTGCATATCTTGCATCCATTGAATAGCATGAAAAAGGCCCAAACTTTTAACACGTGGACTGTGATCCAAACTTTTAGACCCCTAAAATTATCAGCATGCACATATTTTTGGACACCATTTCTCGTCATTGCTGCAGGCAAATACAAAGCAACGAGAAAGAAATGACCATTAATTTCTCTCCAAGAGACAATGCATGCTTATAATATGTTCTATCTAATTTGAATTTTTTATTGTAGGTTCAAAATGGAAGTGGAGACTTATTGTGATTGGTAAGAATAACAAACAAATATAACTTCCTAAGATCGATCAGGGTTTCTCATCCCACACTGAGGTGGCATTTACTTCATGAAAAAACTGATGAAAATTATTTATTTGTTCTTCTGCATCAAGGATTCTGCATCTTGATATCAAACCTCAAAACATTCTTTTGGATGAAGACTTTTGTCCAAAAATTTCTGATTTTGGCCTATAACTAAAATTTGTCAAAGGAAGGATAGTACTGTGTCAATACTTGGTACAAGAGGAACAATAGGATATATGGCGCCAGAAGTATTTAGCAGAGCATTTGGTGGTGTTTCTTACAAATCTGATATATATATAGCTTTGGCATGTTGATTCTTGAAATGATCGGAGGAAAAAAGAACTATGACACTGGAGGGTCGTGTACTTCTGAAATGTATTTTCGAGATTGGATTTATAAGGATCTTGAGCAAGGGAATAATAACTTTTTTAATTGTTTGACAGTCTCAGAGGAAGAAAATGATATGGTTAGAAATATTACTCTGGTGAATCTGTGGTGCATTCAAACAAATCCATCAGACAGACCACCGATGGATAAAGTAATAGAAATGTTGCAAGGACCACTTTCGTCAATATAATGTCATATCCTCCAATTCCCGACTTATTTTCTTCTGAAAAGCCACCACAACAAGTGCCGCGTATATCTTCATCTGATTCATATGAGACAAATTCAATTAGTGTATCAAATTAATTATTCTTTCTTTAATTTAAATTGTTAGTTCAATACTTCCCTGAATGAAATATTTGTAACCTGTCATTTTTTTGAGCTTCAAAACCAATTATATATAGTAATTTTTTCAATGATGTTAAATATCTTACATCTCATGAAAAGTCTTCACTGCTTTTTAGTAAGATTTGCAATGTCATATTACGCAGTAACTTGTTTGAAAATTGGTTGAGGGCTAGGTTCTTCTCAATAAAGAAGCTAATAAGATGTTATATCATCAATGATTTATTTTTGTGTGCAGTAATGGCATTGAGATTAATTTAAAGTTTGAAAATTAAGAATTCATGTGTAGTAATCAAACTCAATAGTATTATGCACCTGTATGTGACTTCAATTATGCAATCAATGAGAATTTTGTCCATTGTTTTCTCAGCAGGCCTTTTTATTTCTAGCATTTAATTAATGATTGTTTACCTGTTAACCTAGCACATTTTCACTGTGTTGAACTTATTTGATTTTAACATTACAATCACATGACATTAATGGGAAAAGAAATGCAAATGTAAGAAGAATGATTGAAAATTGGAAAAGACATAACAATATTTTTGACAATTGTAACACTCATGAAATAGAGGGGATATTTTTTTTATTAGTATAGTAGAGAAACTTTAGGAAGTCTGTTTTCAAAAATTCAAACTTAATTAATCCAAACAATCATATAGGAGTATTTATATGATTCACTAAATATATCTCCTTCTTTCCTCTCACTCATATTAAATAATCAAAAAATCATCTCACTTTCAACATTTTGTCCTCTTATTTTTTTCTTTCTATTTTATTTTTTCATCCACACAAAACATGAATCTTAAGAGTCATGTTGTACCACAAGGGATACCAAAATTATATGTTCTTTGAATATAACACAGGTTAACCATTATCGCATACTTTATAAAAAGTTGTAATTTTATGACTCAAAATAGCACAAGACTCTAGTGGACCCAAATTGATAGCTCGAAGTAGTGAGAATGGAGTACAATAATGAGAAACACAGTATTCTTTGCATTAACAAACATAGTATTCTTTGACTTTTATGAAAATCATTTTGAATGATATCAATCTTTTTGCATGTGCTGCTATCTTTTATCATCAATCATTCTCGTTTATGTGGAAGTTTCTTCACTCTTAAACTAAATATAAGAAAGCAGAAGTAGCACCTCTGCATTTCTCTTTCATTTTTGAAGCAAAACATTGGTATAATTACTTTATTGAAGGGAGATTGCTATATTTATTGGTTGAAGAATGATATTTATACCATTACTGTGACAACTTTTAAGATAATTTTGATCTTGCCTCTTTTTCAGACAAAAACAATAGAAAGAAAAAAGAGAAAATAAGAACACAATGGGAATTATAGAAGAATTATGATGGAATAACATTTTTTTATATGCTTCATTCTGTGAGAGTTTAACTCATTTATTCTTGCATCAAACTTCGAACAATTTTTTTTAGCTATTTTTCTTAGAGATTCTCAATTTCCTCTATTTCATTATCAAACTCAGAAATCTAGTTAGACCATTCTTTCTCAGATATTTTCAACTGCAATAAAGTGTTACTATGGGTGGGCGAAAGAGGAGTGAAATGAATGTGAGGGTCATCTCCAGGAGAGTTGAGGAAGGAGTTCTCACAAGAATGACCAAGGTGCGGAAAACAGTTCTCAAAATGAAGTTATTATCTCAGGCATGGCTTACTTGCCATCATTACCGCCTTCATCGTCTTCAAGCAATTTTTTAGAGTCAAAATCAGCAAGCTTACTGAAGACGGGTTCAATAAAATCAGATAAGTTCAGCAGTGGCAGAAATGAAAATGTGATTTATGTAACATGTGAACATTACTAGTTAGTTGTAAGAAAAATAATAGAAAAGACAAAATACAAACATGACTATTTGGATAATTACCACCACAAGAGATAATTATGTAACATGTGACTGCTTGTAAAGAGATGCATGAGAAGCTAAATGGGTAGACTTTAGTCAAATAAAAATTAAGAAAAATCAATCAAATTGCAACCATCAACCTATTCGTGCATATATAACGACAATTGTGTCGTACATTTGAGAACTATTAATTAGACGATGCTTCGATTAACTTTCAAGTTCGATGACAATATTCAAACACAAGTTACATACATTCAACTCATCTTTAATTAAAATCAATTCACTAATAACAATTTTACTACCACTAACCAAACACACATTTTTTTTTTACATGAAGGTAAATCTCATGTGGTTGCTTTCCGTATGGCATGTGGTTATTTTCCTTCATGTAAATCACATGACGAGTTGGAAACAATAGTCTATAGATTAGAGACAACAATAGTGACATAACATTGTGATGTATTTATTGAAGTGGCCACTTGCAACGTAATAGCATGTGCATCTTGTACAGTATGTCTCAACTTGCATAAGTGTTGCTGTACAATAATATTTTTGCTACTTCACTTTTTGCTTTTGCTTGCGAGAAATGCTTGCATAAGTCGATGTACAACAATAATGACATAACAAAGCTCACATTACAATAATTTTGCTATTCCTATTTCACTTATAATGACATAACAAAGCTTATTGTAAAATAATTTTGCTATTTCAATTTTTGCCCATGCTTGTATAAGTCCCCTAAGTGCGCACCGTACAAGCGTGTGTTTTTTTCTTCATAATATATATTTTTTGACAAGTATAATTTCTTGTTTTTTATTAGGGAAACAGGACACTAGTTAAGGAACTATAAAAGGAAATGTTTTCTCGAAAAGTGTTGATTTTAATGCTGACTTTGGTTTTTCTTTCTAATTTTGGCCGTTTAACTAGTGTCTGGGGCACTGGTTAACATAACCCTTTTTATTATACCAAAAGAATTGAATGTGATGAGATCCACCAAAAATATTATGATTGTTATTTGGCATTCGGATAGAAAAGGGGATGAGATCCTCTCCCTCGAAGTTTTTGCCCAAATAAATATCAACCTCTTATTTGTTTTTTGTCACTGTAATTCATCACAACAAAACAAAGAAAGGAACGAAACAAATGTACAGTGAACCTCCTCCGGTGAAATGTCCATGGGAGAGGATCCACACCCGTAGAAAAAGGGTTGAGGCAGTTAGAAGCTTTGAGCCCAAATTTGTTAGCAAATATATAGGAAAAAATAATTGAGCAAATATATAGAAAAGAGTTGGACCAACATAAATCGGTATATTTGGTTTAAAATTTGGACCATATATCAAACTTTGATTCAATCAACTTTTGCTTGTATATAGGGAGTATTATTTTTTTTACATTTGTATACCTATAAAACTTAAGGCAATTTCTTTTTTAACTCTACTCCATTCTCACGCACCCAACTGAATATTTTTTTTTTTTATTTTATATGTAAAACATCATTAAATGTTTAAACTGCACTTTCCTAAAAAAAGAAAATTGAACTGCACTCGTTACAAATTTTATGTACTTATATATACGTAAGCAAATTTTATGTATCGACATAAAATAATTAATATAGTAAAATTTTAAAAACTCATAACTATTTTTAAAGTATTTGCGCACATACATAAAGGATAATATTTAAAAGAAAAATAATTTAATCACATCATTTAATATCATTTCTCTTTTAAAATTGTATCTTCATGTGCGTATACAAATTTTATCTGGAGTTGGACATACGCAAAAACTCCTCTTTAAGTTTCTCTTTGGAGTTGTCCATTTGTAAGTAACACTTGTATCATCAATCATTCTCATGTGGAAGTTTCTTCTCTCTCACAATAGAGATAAGAAAGCAAAAGTAGAGTCTCTGCATTTCTCTTTCATTTTTGAAGCAAAACGTTGTAAATTACTTTGTTATTGCTATTTATTACATTGTAAACATTGATAATTTTGTTCTTGCCTTTTTTAAAAAAAAAAACAATAGAGAAAAAAGTGAAAATAAGAACACAATGAAAATTATAAAAGAATTGTTTTAAAAGTTGTTCTAAAATAATTATACAAATGTCATTTCTCTTATTTTCTCCAATCGTTTTTGTAAAAGACAAACTAATTAACAAAAGTTGATCTATTTTTCTACAGTGTGAAACAACAACATCAAATTGTGTTGACTCATTTCTCTATTATAAAAGGCTTAAACACACTTTTGACACCTTAACTTTTAACAAATTGCGATTTTGGCCCCCTAACAAAAAAAAAGTAATTTTGGGCACTTTCGTCCCAAAATCGCTGAGAAGACGCCACATATACTAAAAAAGGCGCCATAATCGCAACTTTTTGTAAAGATAAGGGGTCAAAAGAGCATATTTCCCTTATGTTAGAGGGTCAAAAGAGCATATTTCCCTAAACATGGGGTCGCTTTTGCCATTTTTTTAAAGAGGGGACCAAAATCGCTAATTTTGCAAACTTAGGGGGTGAATAGTGCGTTTAAGCCTTTATAAAAAGGATTTAAGGGAGTATTTGTTTGATTCCCATTTCATAATTAATTCCATTCAAGGATAGACAAACAATAATTTTGGTCGACAAGCATAGCTCATTTATGAAAGAGGAATGATATTTTGAAAACCAATTTTAAACAACTTTGGATGACAATCTTTTTCCTCCCTTCTTATTGGACAATAACAATAGATATATATATATATATATATATATATAGAGAGAGAGAGAGAGAGAGAGAGAGAGAGAGAGAGAGAGAAATGAAGAGAGAGAATAAAAATACAATGAGAGTATGAGAGAGAGTTGTCATCAAAGTTGTTAAAAATGATTGTCAAAATATCATTCCTCTTTATGAAAACCACGTCCAGCTAGCAACCACAACAAGGCAGGAGTAACTCTATATATTTCATCCTTCCTTCCTTCCAAAATCAAAACCACCCTTCTAATTGTATCCTCCCTTACTTCCATATCTTTCTTTCCCCCTCTCTCTCTTTCTCTCTCATTCTTAACTAATAATTTTCTTAAGCAAATTTTCTCACCTAATAATAATATTGTAATGTTAACCTGCTTCACATCCTAATCACTTTGTTTTTGGTAAAAATATAAAATAAAAACACATGTTTCTACTTGCTAGGACAGAGTGACTTGTCACAATTAAACTCATTTTATATAATTCATTCTGTGAGAGTTTAACTCATCTATTCTTTCATCCAATAAACCATTACTATGGGTGGGCGAAAGAGGAGTGAAATGAATGTGAGGGCCATCTCCAGGAGAGTCGAGGAAGGAGTTCTCACAAGAATGACCAAGGTACGGAAAGCAGTTCTCAATAATGAAGTTTTGGTGTTATGTACAAATCAAGCTTACCCGATGGTCGCCAAGTAGCTGTGAAAATAATAAATGATTCAAAGGAAGAAGGGTAAGATTTCATAAATGAAGTAGATAGAATTAGTAGAATTCATGTCCAACGGATCATTGGATAAGTTCATCCTCAAACCTAGAATGACACATTCCAATTCCAATTGGAATGCAGTGTACCAAAATGCAATAAGCATTGCTCATGATTAGAATACTTGAATCAATGTTGTATTTCAAGAATTTTGCATCTATTTCAAGCATTTCTCTTTTGAACAATATAATTAGCGGTTCACCCTTGTTCAGTTGTTTGTAGATTCACCTAAAGCAGTTCATTTCCTTATCTAATGGTTTCATGTTTTTGGTATCATTTGTTGATGATCCCTTATATATTAGTTACATTTTGTTTAGGTAGTAAATTAATTAATTCTAATGATAGGATTATAATTCGATTTGGAAATTGTTGGAACGATTGAGTTTTCCCAATGTAACTAACACAACAAAGAGAGAATTAGAAATCAAAAACTTTTATTGGTCGACTTACTCACTTGATTACACACAATTCATTTTATAGAATAAGTTTGTATACTCAACAAACTATTAGCTTCTTACTAACTCTAATTCACTTAAGTCTACATTACACATTCCAATTTCTGTATGGGTTAGTTTGTCTTCTTAAAAAAATTGAATTACACATTACTTCTCAACACCCATCCTTATTCACATTGGTTAGAGACATCATTCCAAGCATTCCTTAAAAAAATTTAAAAGAGTTTTTAATAATGCTATAATATATCTAAAAAATCTATATTTGAAAAAAAAATAGTTTTTGCAAAGACTATAGTGTGTGTTTAAATATTTTGTAAGAAAAATAATATGACACTATGTTGATGGAAACGAAAAATGAAAGTTTAAAATATTTAGAGACGAAAAACATATTTATGGCCCTTTCGGATTGACATATTTACCACAATTTCTACCGTCAATTTAAATATGCATTGTCACCGTGAGCTTAGCTCAGTTGATAAGGACATTGCACAACCACTATAAGAGTGGGTTTCTGACCGACGCTAAAACACAGTTTTCTTGTAGTGCTTGAGCACGGCATTGTTTTACCTACGACCAACAAATTATCGTCACTAAAGGATTTACCTTTTTATTTTTTATTTTACATGTCATTATCATTATTTCACAAAGTTAAACTTTACATATATAACTCCCGCTTTAAAACATATCTCTCTTATTCAAAATTGAAACCCCTCAATGTTCCCCAAATTTACTTTTGTTCTTGGTATTCTACTTCAAAATCCCTAATTCTTTGTATTCTAATCCAAAATTGTGCATTATACTCAACAATCTGGAAGGTAAAGCTTGAATGGATTGTCACTCTCGAGTTCGTTGTTGCAAAGGAAGGTATTGCTATATGATCTATGTGAATTTTTAGCCACTAAGTTACTTGAGAAAAAAAAATAAAAATACATTAAATATAAGAGAAATTCTTACATGAACTCTTACCTAAGAGATCATTCTTACACCCAACCAATTAAAATCAAACATCTCATTAAAATAATAAAAATAATTAATATCATAATTTTTTCTCATTATTTTTAATATTTCTCTTTCCTTTTTCCACTTTCTTTAACCAACAAAACCACCCACCACCATTTATTGTTTCCATTTCCTTAATTAAAATCACATTTTTTTAAAGTTAATAACATGTGTCATATTTTTATTAGTTGGGTGTAAGAATAATCTCTTAGGTAAGAGTTGATGCAAGAATATCTCTAGATATAATTGAATAACTTGCATGCATAAAAGAAGTTGCACGTGGGAATGGAATCAAATAATGTTTTCTGAAATATACTATACATTTAATAAAATTATGGACAATATTAACTTGTGCTCTAGATAATTAATCAAATTATTGGAATTTGTGCAATAAGTTTAATTTTAAAAATTGTAATAAATTGAAGGGAAAATTACAATCAAGTTTTAGTTAAATGTCACACACACACCTCCCCTCTAGTTTCAAATAATCAATAACCTCCCCTCAAGTTAACTCTTAACTATCCTGCTTAGTTCCAAACAAATCCTTCTAGAAATCTGATATATTTTCATAGCAACCTAATTATTGCAGCTAATTAAGCATTCGATCAAATTCTTCAATGATGGCAATAATCAGTTTTGCCTCCAGTGAGTGTGTAATTTTCCTTCAACTTGTTTGGGATTTTCTACTAACTATTCTATACACTTACTATTGTTTTTGGAATTCCAAACTGTTAAATTTGAATTTCCAAATTCTATCATCTACCGAAGTTGTTTCTAGGTTGAGTCACGACCAGGTCGCTCTCTTTAAGACGTTTCGTGGCACTACCCAAAGTTGTGCAAGGTAGACTATCAACCACGCCGCCTCCAGGATAAAACAAGCCCAGCTACAACTGTTTGATTAACTACTGCACTGTAGAAAAATCGTTCGAGAATTACACCCTCTAAATATGGCTCAATCGTTTGATCGAAGCCACTCGATACGGTACGTAACCGCTCTATTCGAAACCGTTCAAATTAATATGGTATTATTATCATTCTATTATGGTGCTGAGACCACTCAAATATGGTGTTACCACCATTCTAACTTCTCCAAAACATGAATATGGCACTACGACCACTCAAATATGATGATACCACCATTTCTCCTTAAAATTATTAAAATAATATATATACTATTAAGATCATTCTTTAATATGATGTTAATAGTACTCTATATTCCGAAGAATCATATATTATCGAAGGGAATATGAACTTAAGACAAAGGGACTATGGTCTTAAGAACACTCTTAATACCGAAGGGACAGAAAGGAGTAGAAGCAGAAGAAACTTGTTAAAAACAAGTCGGAGGGAGAAGAGAGGAAAAAACACAGGAAGCATCGACTGTGAATTTTCGGTGTAAAGAATCAAATGAGGCGAGCTCTCCTTTTATAGGGAGAGTTTGTAACAAAAAACGAGTGACTTGGGGATTAAGTCTGCTTAATCCTTAAGCAAACGCGTTTTGTTTCTTAATTGGATATATCCGGAAGTTTCTGGATATGCTTTTGGATCGGGTCGGGTCGTAACAAATTTATTTGTTACGCGTAGCGCTTACGGATAATGATTAAATTAATTAATTAATTAATTTAACATTTTCAAGTGACAAAAAAATATATATTAATTTTTTTTTTAAGCGTTCACCCGTTCACAAAATTGGGTACCCCAAGGGCACACCCTTGGAGGTCACTTTTCCCATATATAAACACTTACTAGTTGGGGTGACCGTTCAATGTGGGACATTTTTAAGTCACACCCACACACTAGTTTTTTTCATAGTGTTTTTCTTTCCAATTTTCTTCACTAGAATTAACTAGTGTTCCAACAATCCCCCACTTGACTTCAAAATGGTTTCGAGAAATAACGTAAAACGTTTCCATAAGATTTGCTAATATACAAAGGTGTCGCCAACAACTTGAACCTTAGCATAGTGGAAGGTATTCTGATTTAACAAGAGTTGCTTACAGCATTGAACTCTATCTCAGACATAGAATCCACACACAAACCTTTTCATAGGTGTATTCTAAAAGCCCGTGCGTTTTAAGGCCCTGCACGTGTATCCCGGTTTTAACGAATGCTCTAGGAATTCTGCCTCGAAATTCCATAGGACTGGCCTAAGTTCCACATTCGTATAGGTGAGTCTATCAAGGGTACTCCTGTAGCTGTGTACCCCACTCAACATAGAGTATAGATCTCATTAAGAGTTACTATTACCTCATCCTTCTTTCGCTGCAGGATCATGCTTTCTATATTCTTTCTCTCATAGCATGTTCTACCACTTCATGACTTGTTTTTACCCATTGAACCTATTTCTTGGGATCTCCAGTCATGTAGGTCGGGTTACCATCACTTGTGGGCTATAGGCATTAGTCCCATCCTACTGGATGTTTCTTGGACTTTCTCTCTATTAAGTCCTTTCGTCAAAGGATCAGCTAAGTTTTCATTCGTACGTACAAAATCAACTCTAACCGTTCCATTTAGAGATACACTCTCTAATCGTGCTATGTTTTCGCCTTATCTGTCGTCTCTTACCATTGTAATAACGATTCTTAATCTTTGCAATAGCCGCGGTACTATCACAATGAATTAACACAGCTGGTAACGGTTTCTCCCATAAAGGGATTTCAGCTAGCAAGGATCTTAGCCAACTTGCTTCTTCACTATTTTTCTCTAGTGTTCTCATCTCAGATTCATTCCATAGTGGACTGAGTCAATATCATTTGTTTTAACAAACAACTCCTCTAGTGATGCTCAATGTGCAAACACTAGTCGCTAAATATTCATCTGAAAGATGTTCTATTTTATATCTTGTACTATTTAAGTACAATATGTTACTCCTAGTGAAGTAATCTTAGAGTCATATTCTTCTTAAGGCACCTCATGACTCTTTCTATAGCATGGCAATGCTTCTCATCCGTCTACTAGTAAACTTGCACAAGAGTTTCACGACATCGACAATGTCGGATCTAATACATTCAGTGGCATACCTAAGTGCTGCCAATGATGCTCGTATATTCTGTTTTTCTAATTCCATCTCAAGTGTTCTTACACTTGGATCATAATATGTGATTGCAAGTTTACATTTCTTTAAGATCTTCTCAACTTTGTGAGAATTATCAAAAAAGTTATCTTTTCTGATCTAGTAATCTTGAAACCAAGAATTACTTCAATTTTTTGTTTAGGTCTTTCTTATCAATGTTGTTGATAAACAATGATTTCACATAATTCATAACATGAATCTTTCAATATGAGCAAGTCGTCTTCATAGAGATATATGATCGTGCAAATATTATTTGTCACTTTCATTCACTTTATACTCATTCGATAACATTAGAATGTCAAATTTTTCATGCCATTCCTCAGGAGTTTATTTTAGACCATTCAAATAATTATCTAACTTAGAGACCTTGTTTTCTTGTCCATGAATTGCAAAATTTTTCAGGTTGTTCCATATAGACTTGTTCTTCTAGTTCATCATAAAAAGGCAACTTTCACATCCTTTTGGAGTACTATCGAGTTATAAACGGCGGCTAAAGGGACTAGTACTCTTATGGATATGATTTTCGTGACTGGTGAATGAATGTCGAAGAAGTCTATATTTTTCTCTTTTTCTAAGACCTTTGACTACAAGGAAAGCCTTGTATTCATCAACCGTACCATCAGGTTTTAGTTCCTTTTTTTTTTTTCAAAAATCCAAATACAACCGATTGGTTTTGCAACTATGAGACAAGTCAACTAAGTTTCATGTTTTGTTAGACTCTAGAAAATCCATTTCATCGTTTATTGTTTCTTGCCATAATTCAGCATCCATGAAGGATATAGCTTTTTAAGGCTTAATGGATCTTCTTCCATTGTATAAACCAAGTTCATACTCTTTAGCAATTTTAGCTTTCTTACCTCCTTGAGGTTCTATAACATCTCGTATGATGTTTTCATAACTATTTCTAATTACATGAATGTGATTAGATATATATAGTGCCCCCACTAGTTCTTAATTTTTAAAGGGAATTTATTTTGCCCCCACTAATGTCGTGCTCCCATTAGAGCCTCCACCAGTGCCCCCGCTATTCTTTAGTTAAAGGGGTAAATATTTACATAGAATTCGACATCTTTTAAATTCTATGATCACTTTAACATTTAGGTCATAAAACCTATATGTTTCGTTATTTATCGCATACCCGATGAATACATATTCATAGGCTCTACTAGTGAGTTCAACTCTCTTGGGGTCCAAGATCTAAATCTAGTCCAGACAATCCCAAGTTCAAAAAATAAGACAAGTTGGATTGTCTTTTCTTCAAAAATTTCTTAATTAGAATTTTTGTTCTTAGACTTGGGAACTCTATAAATTTCAATTTTCGTTATAAAAATTGAACATTCAAGCTCATCAATTTTATTTTCCAAAATTCACAGTCATCAATAAATATGATAAAAATATCATTTTATCATTTCTAATTTATGTGTCTTCAAATTAACACATATCATAATTTATTATGTTTAGAGATTCAATTCTCTAAATTCTGATTTATATGAACTTTTGGTTCATATATCTTGACTGCAATAAATAAAATTGTCTAATTATATAACGTTGGAATTAAGTCCAAGTTACTCAAAAATTAAACTTGTTCATGATCAATTTTGATATGTCAAATATTAAAATCACACAACTAATAACATAGAAGGAGAATTTAATTTTTTAACATACCATCAAAGTGCAGTCTTTTCCCACAAGAATGCATGGTACACAAGTCTTTCTTTAAGTCTGAGTTAACTCAATCTTATTCAATAGAAATCTGAAATTCAGATTCTTTCTTATTTTTATATGAAATATTTGAAACAAATTTCTCATATAATTTCTAATTCATCAATACCTTTTTCAATTTGATCCATTCATTGATTTTTCAATGTTCATATTTTGTACAGGAAACATTATGATGGTTAAATTGTCTTCTTGTTCGACGGTACATCCCAAACTATTCATTAAAGAGGCTCTGTTGAGAACATGACCGATCAACTTTAACAATTTATTTCTTATCATGATAATGATTATATAATAAGAATTTCATGTTACTGATTCACAAGGAAAAACAACACGTAAGCATGTGTTATTAATTTTCATCCTGAAAATTTTTGAGTTAATCAAGACAAAACCGCAACCTCACGTTATTTTTCTTTTTCAGTCCAAACATTTTCTTATGTTTCACAAACTCGTCTGTTTTATCATTATCAATGATAATCTTAAACTTTTTAGTGTTGTTGTTATATCAACAACAAACACTTCATCGTTTCGGTCGAAATATGTAATTCTTATAGCTTGATTTATCCATAATTTATTTAGGGACAATTTAATCTCAATAAGTAACTTCTTCGGTAGACATAGCATATAGAAACGTCTTAAAATTGTTGTTTTTGGAATTCCAAACTGTTAAATTTGAATTTCCAAATTCTATCATCTACCGAAGTTGTTTCTAGGTTGAGTCACGACCAGGTCGCTCTCTTTAAGACGTTTCGTGGCACTACCCAAAGTTGTGCAAGGTAGACTATCAACCACGCCGCCTCCAGGATAAAACAAGCCCAGCTACAACTGTTCGATTAACTACTGCACTGTAGAAAAATCGTTCGAGAATTACACCCTCTAAATATGGCTCAATCGTTTGATCGAAGCCACTCGATACGGTACGTAACCGCTCTATTCGAAACCGTTCAAATTAATATGGTATTATTACCATTCTATTATGGTGCTGAGACCACTCAAATATGGTGTTACCACCATTCTAACTTCTCCAAAACATGAATATGGCACTACGACCACTCAAATATGATGATACCACCATTTCTCCTTAAAATTATTAAAATAATATATATACTATTAAGATCATTCTTTAATATGATGTTAATAGTACTCTATATTCCGAAGAATCATATATTATCGAAGGGAATATGAACTTAAGACAAAGGGACTATGGTCTTAAGAACACTCTTAATATCGAAGGGACAAAAAGGAGTAGAAGCAGAAGAAACTTGTTAAAAACAAGTCGGAGAGAGAAGAGAGGAAAAAACACAGGAAGCATCGACTGTGAATTTTCGGTGTAAAGAATCAAATGGGGCGAGCTCTCCTTTTATAGGGAGAGTTTGTAACAAAAAACGAGTGACTTGGGGATTAAGTCTGGTTAATCCTTAAGCAAACGCGTTTTGTTTCTTAATTGGATATATCCGGAAGTTTCTGGATTTGCTTTTGGATCGGGTCGGGTCGTAACAAATTTATTTGTTACGCGTAGCGCTTACGGATAATGATTAAATTAATTAATTAATTAATTTAACATTTTCAAGTGACAAAAAAATATATATTAATTTTTTTTTTTTAAGCGTTCACCCGTTCACAAAATTGGGTACCCCGAGGGCACACCCTTGGAGGTCACTTTTCCCATATATAAACACTTACTAGTTGGGGTGACCGTTCAATGTGGGACATTTTTAAGTCACACCCACACACTAGTTTTTTTCATAGTGTTTTTCTTTCCAATTTTCTTCACTAGAATTAACTAGTGTTCCAACACTTACATCAACTTTAACCGAGAAAATATACTCACCAAACTTGAAATCCCTTTAAACATGTTTTTCCTTCTTGACACTAGGGTACTTCTTTTTGTTCAATATCCCTTATTATTTTCTCCATTTGCAAGTTTAAAGTTGAAAACATATTTTCTGTTCCAATTAATTTGTTTGGTAAATATGTTTTAAGTGAGGGGTCACAAATGGAGGTGACAATGTGTAGAACAAGAAACTACTCAATGGAGGACTTAACTTAATTGATCTATACTGCAATTTAGAACGACTAATTTGGCTATTGTGATTTTACTAATAGTTGTTGTCAATGTGTTGTCATGTGGCACATAAGAATGGCTTCAACAATGGTATAAGTTTTTTTTTACCTTAACAGAGAAAACAAACAGCGTTAGAAGAAGAGGGAGGTTTTTGTTTATTTAAATAGAACTAAGGGAAAGTTGGTGCCTATTTTAAAACTAGAGGGGATGTTTATGTCATTTGAAAAGACTTTAAAGGAGGTAGATGCAATTTCTCTTAAATTAAATGCACAAAACTTAAGAGAATATTTCTCTTCTGGGTTCTTTAACATGAGCTATTAGGACATATGTTAGCATCACTCTAAAATTATTTATTGGTGCAAAAAACTGACTTGAATAAAAATCTTGACTTGATTTTGTCAACAAAAAAAAATAAACCTAAAAGCTTAACTATAAAAAAATTATGCGGCGCACGTTGGTTGATTGCATATTAAGGTATGAGAGTGAACAAGATGGGATTTATAAATAAAAATAAAAAAAAATTACGGTAGATTTATAAACTCAATCTAAGATGAGGATGCATGCGTGGATAGAGGAAACAAAATTGTCATGAAGGAAGGAAGATTAAGTAAAACATGAGATGCATACTCTCATCAAGAGGAAAATGAAACATTATCTGCGAAAATTGTCGAACAAAACTAAATTATGTAGAACCGAAGACCAGTAGAACTAGTAGTGTTGCCTATAAATATCATAATTACAAAATTCATTTGACACACACAGTCAAACAAATTATATCTCTAAAGACATGTGGTTTTTCATGAGTCAATCTTCCCTTTCAATTCAAACTTTTATGCATCCAACCCTACAATCCCAACCACACATTCAAGTCCTCCCTCACGCATATCTCGCCACCCATTAATTCTTCAGCAACTTCAAACACATTCCTCCTACAAATACTCCAACCATTACCCCCCAAAATCCTATCTCTTTATTATCTACCCCTCTTCTCACTCCAAATACACCTACATCATTCTCTCCATCAGTTGACCAATCCCTATCAACCCAACCCCTAGAGAATCATCACTACACATGGACTCGCACGCATCAATATGGCCTCCTGAACCTATGGTTCTTCGCCAAATCACAAGATCAACAGTGAATCAGATATCAAAACCAAATTCCAAATACGTCCTGACCACTAAACACCTTGTTCCTGTCTCAATTGAACCCACGTGTGTAAGCCAATAGTACTCAAAACAATTGAATGGTGAGATGTTATGATCAAGGAATTTGATGCCTTAATCAAACAACACACATGGGATCTCGTGCCTCAACCTAGCGTAAAATATCTCATACGGTGCAAATGGATTTATCGAGTCAAAAGGAAAGCGAACAGCGATATATATAATTACAGATATAAAGCCAAACTAGTGGCTAAAGTGTTCCACCAAAGACATGGACTTGATTATACTAAACATTCAGCCCAGAGTTAAACCTATAACAATAAGGTTGGCTATTTCCTTAGCCTTACAATATAAAGTGGCCACTAGGTCAACTAGATATGGCCACTATGCCACTAGGTACTACCTTTTAAAGATGAACAAAACATAAATTCACTTATTCTCTCGTCTCGAAGAAATAGACGACAATTTTTTTAATTGTTGAATCTATAAATATCTTCAAAGTCATGATTAGTGCTTAAAAGTTTACCAACTATAAATATATGAATAGTTTTGCTGTTCAACAAAAGGATTTGCAATGTTGTACTCAAGTTATACCAACAAGATAATTAAATTACAATCACATGTTCACTAATATCATTGCCGAACTCACCTGATTTTATGGAACCATTCTGCAGTAATGTTATTGAACTTTTCTCTAACAAATTGCTGGAAGACGCATATGAACTTTGTAATGATGGCATTTTAGGAGAATATAGAAAAGGCTTTGGAGGGTATGGCACTGAATCAAGTGGTCCTTGTAGCATTTCTATTACTTTACTCATCGATGGTCTGTCTAATGGGTTAGTTTGAATGCACCATAGACTAACCATAGTTATCTTTCTTACCATATCAGCGTCTTCCTCGGAGTTTGCTAAACCATTCACAAAGTTATTACTTAGCTCAAGATCATTATAAATCCAATCTGGAAAGTACATTTCAGAAGTACATGACCCTCCTGTGTCGTAGTTCTTTCTTCCACCAATCATTTCTAAAATTAACATACCATAACTATATACATCAGACTTGTGAGAAACTCCACCAAACATACGGCTAAATACTTCAGGAGCTATGTATCCTATAGTTCCCCTTGTGCCAAGTATGGACACAATACTATCCTTCCTTTGGCATATTTGAGCTAGTCCAAAATCAGAGATTTTAGGGCAAAAATCTTCATCCAAAAGAATGTTTTGGGGTTTTATATCAAGATGCAAAATCCTTGAAGTACATCCTTGATGCAAGTATTCAAGTCCTCGAGCTATGCCTATTGCAATTCGGTACAACGTGTTCCAGTCCAAATTACAAAGAGCATTAGAAAATCCACTTTTAAAGATGAACTTGTCTAGTGAACCATTTGGCATGAATTCATAAATTAGTGCTCTTTTGTTCTCATAACAGAAACCCAAAAGTGAGACGATGTTCACATGTGATGTTCTACTAATGCTAGCAACTTCATTTATGAATTCTTCTCCATCTCCCTTAGTTTCGTTTATTACTTTAACCGCCACTTGACGACCATCAGGTAAACTTGCTTTGTACACGACACCATATCCTCCTTGACCTAATTTATCTCGAAATGAGTTTGTCATTCTTTTCACTTCTGCATATCCATATTGTTTGATTGGCACCGACAAATTATAACTTTGTATGAAAGCCTCCACATTGTGGTCAATAGATTTTTTTGTTTTCTTGAAGATCCAACTCTTTTCCAAAATTGGATGCCTCTTATATTTGCAAATAACTACAATAAATATTACAAATCCAACACTAAACAAGAATGCCCCTGCAATATGAGAACACAAAAGTGAATGATAAGTATAAACAATAATTATTATATTCTATTATCATATAAGTAAAAGTAGTTTAGTATGTTATTAAATATAACATTGTGAAATCTAACCGATTTCTAGAAGAAGAAAAAAGGGCCTTTAAAATTTGGAGTGAAGTCTAACCGAAAATTGCTCCATAATTGAATTTAAATAGAAAGACAGAGTGATCAGCTTGTAATATTTGCACTCATGGGATGGAAATATTCATATGTACAAAGGATAAATTAAAGAGTCAGACATATGGAGTAACAGAATAACCACCAAACTAACCAAGACAGAAAGTACTTGTAATTTCTAAAACATAAATTGTCTTGGAGACGCCGCTGGAAGTAACACCAACACATCCAATTTTAAGTAGCAGCGTTGCTCAAAAAAATCTTACAATTATTCAAGAAGTTTTGACTCTAGAAATATCGAAGAGAATGTTGATAATACATGCATCACAACTTACGCGACGAACAGTAATATGAAGTCTAAAATTGGAAATATCAAATACTGTTGTTTTTGGATTTCCAAACTGTTGTATTTGGATTTCCAAATTCTATTATCTACCGAAGTTGTTACTAGGTTGAGTCACGACCAGGTCGCTCTCTTTAAGACGTTTCGTGGCACTACCCAAAATTGTGCAAGGTAGACTATCAACCACGCCGCCTCCAGGATAAAACAAGCCCAGCTACAACTGTTCGATTAACTACTGCACTGTAGAAAATCGTTCGAGAATTACACCGTCAAATATGGTACTAAGACCACTCTTTAATACTGAAACCACTTTAATATGGTATTATTATTACCATTCTATTATGGTGCTAAGACCACTCAAATATGGTGTTTCCACCATTCTAACCTTTAAGTTCTCCAAACTTTCAATATGGTACTACGACCACTCAAATATGGTGATATCACCATTTCTCCTCAAATAGAAAAATATTTAAATAATTCATATACTGTTAAGATCATTCATAATTCCGACGGGACATTATTATTACGAAAGGGACTATGATCTTAATAGTACTCTTTATTCCGAAGGGACATATATTATCGAAAGGGACTATGAACTTAAGACCACTCTTAATTCCGAAGGGACATTAAACCGAAAAGGGACTATGGTCTTAAGAACACTCTTAAAAATATGGTTCAATCGATTGATCGAAGCCACTCGATACGGTACATAACCACTCTATTTGAAACCGAAAGGGACAGAAAGGAGTAGAAGCATAAGAAACTTGTTAACACAAGTCGGAGGGAGAAGAGAAGAAAAGAATTCCCGACAACTCAATGAAATTCTTTTCGGTGTGTGGTATGTGAGTACTCTATTTATAGGGAAAATTCACAACTAATAAGTGAGAAACTTTGGGAACAAGTAATATGAGAAACTTTGGGAACAAGTAACATATTACTTTGCGATTAAGTAATTCACATATTAGATCTAGTACAAAAATATCTTAATTGAGTGCTAAAATATATTAAATTTAGTACAAAAATATATTATATTATGTACCAAAATATTTTAGCAAAACTTGGGGACTAAGAAAGCACTTTCTAATAATGATTAAATTAATTATTTAATTTATCATTTCCAAATAATAAAATATATATCAATATATATTTTTTCTCTAGTGCTTATGTACCCCCATTAATTAGAGGTACACCCCCACTATATAAACACTACTAATGTGTGTGTTCCATCCGATGTGGGACTTCCACTTTTTTCAATTCACACAACACTAGTTCTACCCAACATGGGAAGTTGTGTTTAGTCTTTTAACTCAATTTCCACACATGTTCCAACAATCCCCCACTTGAATTTAAAAAAATGGTTTCAGAAGTAACGTCAAAAACGTCTCCATAAGATTTGCTAGTAAACAAAGGTGTCGCCTACAACTTGAACCTTTGCATAGCGAGTAAAATTCTGATTAACAAGAGTTGCTTACAGCATTGAACTCTATCTCAGACATAGAACTCACACACAAACCTTTTCATAAGGTGTATTCTAAAAGCCCGTGCGTTTATGGCCTTGCACGTGTATCCTGGTTTTAACGAACGCTCTAGGTATTCTGCCCCGAATCCCATAGGAACCGGCCCTTAGTTCCACATTCGTATAGGAACCGGCCCTTATGTACTCCACTCCAAATAGAGTATAGATCTCATTAAGAGTTTCTATTATCTCATCCTTCTATCACTGCAGGAATCATGCTTTCTTACTTTTATCATAGCATGTTCTATCACTTGTGACTTGTTATTACCCATTGAACCTATTTCTCGGGATCTCCAGTCATGTAGGTCGGGTTACCATCACTTGTGACCTTTGGGCATAAGTCCCATCCTATTGGATGTGCTTAGGACTTTCTTTTTAGTAATTCCTTTCGTCAAAGGATTAACTAATTCTTTATCAGTACGTACATGATCTAGTTTAACCGTTCATTTTGAGAGTAGCTAGCTCTCTATTTCTCTATGTGTTCGTGCCTTAATAATCGCCTCTTACCATTGTGGTAACGATTCTCAATTTTGTAATAGCTGCAGACTATCACAATAAATTAACACTTCTGGAAACGGTTTTATCCACTAAGGGATTTCAACTAGCAAGTATCTTATCAACTTGCTTCTTCACTAGTTTTCTCTAGTGTTCTCATCTCAGATTCATTCCATAGTGGACTGAGTGAATATCATTTGTTTCAACAAATAACTCCTCTAGTGATGCTCAATATGCAAACACTAGTCGCTAAATATTCATCTGAAAGATGTTCTATTTTATATCTTGTACCATTTAAGTATAATAGGTTACTCCTCATGAAGTAATTCTAGAGTCATAGTCTTCTTAAGGCACCTCATGACTCTTTCTATAGCATGGCAATGCTTCTCATCCGTCTACTAGTAAACTTGCACAAGAGGTTTACGACATCGGCAATGTCGGGTCTAATACATTCAGTGACATACCTAAGTATTGCCAATGATGCTCGCATCAGTTTTTCTAACTCCATCTCAAGTGTTCTTACACTTGATCATAATATATGATTGCAAGTTTACGGTGAAATAATAATATTTCCTTAAGAACTTCTCAACTTTGTGAGATTTATCAAAAACGTTCTCTTTTCTGATCTAGTAATCTTGAAACCAAGAATTACTTCAACTTTGTCTAGGTCTTTCTTATCAATGTTGTTGATAAACAATGATTTCACATAATTCATAACATGAATCTTTAAATCAAATATGAGCAAGTCGTCTTCATAGAGACATATGATCGTGCAAATATTATTTGTCACTTTCATTCACTTTATACTCATTCGATAGCATTAGAATGTCAAATTTTTCATGTCATTCCTTAAGAGTTTATTTTAGACCTCACAAAGAATTATCTAACTTACAGACTTTGTTTTCTTGTCCATGAATCGCAAAACGTTTAGGTTGTTTCATATAGATTTCTTCTTCTAATTCACCATAAAAAAGGCAACTTTCATATCCATTTGGAGTACTATCGAGTTATGAACGGCGGCTAAAGGGACTAGTATTTTCATGGATAGCATTTTCGTGACTGGTGAATGAATGTCGAAGAAGTCTATATTTTTCTCTTTGTCTAAAACCTTTGACTACAAGGAGAGCCTTGTATTCATCAACCGTTCCATCAGGTTTTAGTTCCTTTTTCCAAAATCCAAATATAACCGATTGATTTTGCAACTATGAGACAAGTCAACAAAGTGTCATGTTTTGTTAGACTCTAGAAAATTCATTTCATCGTTTATTGCTTTTAGCCAAAATTCAACATCCAAATAAGGATATAGCTTCGTTTAAGGCTTAATGAATCTTCTTCCAATGTATAAACCATAAGGTCCATACTCTTTAGCAATTCTTGCTTACTTACCTCTTTGAGGTTCTATAACATCCCGTACGATGTTCTCATAACTATTTCTAATTACGGAATTTAGTTTACCCCCACTAGTGCCCCCACTATTCTTTAATTTACAGGGGTACTTACTTCATAGAAATCAGCATCTTTTAATTCTATGATCACTTTAACATTTAGGTCCTAAAACCTATATGTTTCGTTATTTATCGCATACCCGATGAATACACATTCATAGGCTCTACTAGTGAGTTTAACTCTCTTGGGTTCAAAGTCCGAACTTATGTCAGACAATCCCAAGTTCAAAAAAATAAGACAAGTTGAGTTGTCTTTTCTTCAAAAATTTCTTAATTAGAATTTTTGTTCTTAGACTTGGGTTCTCTATACAACATAAATTTCAATTTTTGTTATAAAAATTGAACATTCAAGCATATCAATTTTATTTTCCAAAATGTACAGTCATCAATAAATATGATAAAATATCATTTTATCATTTCTAGTTTATGTGTCATCAAATTCACACATATCATAATTTATTATGTTTAGAGATTCATATTCTCTAAATTCTGATTTATATGAACTTTTGGTTCATATATCTTGACTGCAATAAATAAAATTGTCTAATCATATAACGTTGGAATTAAATCCAAGTTACTCAAATTTAAAATTAAAAGCTTGTTCACATGTCAAATATTAAAATCACACAACTAATAAAATAGAAGCAGAATTTAATTTTGATCATGTCATCAAAGTGCAGTCTTTTCTCATAAGAATGCATAGAGTACAAGTCACTAGACATGTTCTTATAGGATTAACATCCTAAAATAATTGAGTGCTCAAATTTATATCCGTCTGCCAAAATTGATGCTCTAGCACATGGTTTTAATCGATAACATAAATATAATATATGTTGTAGCTTTCATTTACCAAAAGAAATTTATTTAGTGCACGTGCTGAACTGAAGCAATTTTGGCAGAGCAGGCACACATTGATTCTAACAATGTACACTCATCTTTCAATTAGAACCGTAGCATCCTTTTTCATTTGTCAATGCACCGTACAAAATTTCCCAATCCTTGACAATTAGTTTTATCCTACTCGATCAGCCCTGTGTTACGTTAAATGTTTGTCTTTGTCAATCATCAAAGATTCAATAGAAAATTAGAAACGATGCATCAACACTCGGGGGTTCTATTCATGTACCAATTAAGGTTATTTATTCACAGAACCGTATTGTGAATTTCTTAGTGTTGTTGTTATAACAACATACACTTCATTGTTTCAGTCGAAAGATGTAATTTTATAGCTTGATTTATCCTTAATGTATTTAGGGACAACGAAATCTCAATAAGTAATTTCTTCGGTAGACATAGCAGATCGAAACGTCTTAAAATTGTTGTTTTTGGATTTCCAAACTGTTGTATTTGGATTTCCAAATTCTATTATCTACCGAAGTTGTTACTAGGTTGAGTCACGACCAGGTCGCTCTCTTTAAGACGTTTCGTGGCACTACCCAAAATTGTGCAAGGTAGACTATCAACCACGCCGCCTCCAGGATAAAACAAGCCCAGCTACAACTGTTCGATTAACTACTGCACTGTAGAAAATCGTTCGAGAATTACACCGTCAAATATGGTACTAAGACCACTCTTTAATACTGAAACCACTTTAATATGGTATTATTATTACCATTCTATTATGGTGCTAAGACCACTCAAATATGGTGTTTCCACCATTCTAACCTTTAAGTTCTCCAAACTTTCAATATGGTACTACGACCACTCAAATATGGTGATACCATCATTTCTCCTTAAATAGAAAAATATTTAAATAATTTATATACTGTTAAGATCATTCATAATTCCGACGGGACATTATTATTACGAAAGGGACCGAAGGGACATATATTATCGAAAGGGACTATGAACTTAAGACCACTCTTAATTCCGAAGGGACATTAAACCGAAAAGGGACTATGGTGTTAAGAACACTCTTAAAAATATGGTTCAATCGATTGATCGAAGCCACTCGATACGGTACGTAACCGCTCTATTTGAAACCGAAAGGGACAGAAAGGAGTAGAAGCATAAGAAACTTGTTAACACAAGTCGGAGGGAGAAGAGAAGAAAAGAATTCCCGACAACTCAATGAAATTCTTTTCGGTGTGTGGAATGCACTATGTGAGTTCTCTATTTATAGGGAAAAGTCACAACTAATAAGTGAGAAACTTTGGGAACAAGTAATATGAGAAACTTTGGGAACAAGTAACATATTACTTTGCGATTAAGTAATTCACATATTAGATCTAGTACAAAAAAAAATATCTTAATTGAGTACTAAAATATATTAAATTTAGTACAAAAATATATTATATTATGTACCAAAATATTTTAGCAAAACTTGGGGACTAAGAAAGCACTTTCTATTAATGATTAAATTAATTATTTAATTTATCATTTCCAAATAATAAAATATATATCAATATATATTTTTTCTCTAGTGCTTATGTACCCCCATTAATTAGAGGTACACCCCCACTATATAAACACTACTAATGTGTGTGTTCCATCCGATGTGGGACTTCCACTTTTTTCAATTCACACAACACTAGTTCTACCCAACATGGAAATTTGTGTTTAGTCTTTTAACTCAATTTCCACACATGTTCCAACAAATACAATACCCGATACAATGGTGAGCATGTCAAACATATATGAAGTTTCTCTTTGGAGCATTAGGGGTATTGCATTGTCATTCCTTCTATTGCGACCAAGGATGTTATGGTTTGAGAAAATTCGTCGGATGATGAAATTCCTTTGTTTTTAAGAGATGTTTTGTCGGGGATTGCCTAGAATTGCTTAATTCTCGATTCCCTCAACTCTTTTTTTTTAATGTTTTTATTGTTTTTTTCCTTGGGAACAGGGCCCCCTTATATCTCTCTCTTTTGATAATTAATTTTTGAATATGCTTACAAAGGATTTGTGGTTCTAGGGGCATCAACCTAGTTGAGATGTCTATTGACACTTTGATGCAAGTTCGTACTCTTGCTTTATGCATAATAATATATAAAACATAAACTGACAATAGGACTAGAAATAACCAAGTGTTTGTTTTAATATTTTGTTCGACTTTAAATCTACAAAATTCGACAACAATTAAATGTTTAAGCACTAAATTGTGAAGCTTAATGTGTTATGTTAATCTTATTCACAGAAGAATGGCTTCAACCAGCAATTCTAACATCATTTTGAAATATGCGCATTGTGAAGTTGTAATTATCTACAAAAATAAAATTAGCTTGTTAATTAGGTTTTATATATATATATATATATATATATATATATATATGAGACAGGATCCGTTGACACCAGGTGTAAGTCTAATGACTTACACCAAATCTCGACCATTAATTTCAATCAATCAAGTGGCTAATAATTCACAATATATCCAATTAAAAAAAAAACCCAAAAACGGTGGCACATGTGATCCGTCTCCTTCATCTTCTCTAACTTTTACTCGCAGCCTACCAAACTTGTTCCCTTGAATAAATATTTTCCAGAACAACATCAGCTCACCGTCTTATAAGTCAATGGTAGGGATTCAATTTGAATTTATCTTACGATGATGCCAAATAAAAAAGAATTATCCCCAATTTTGGAAGAGGAACAAAATCAAGATTTGAGGGTTATTTATATCATCGTAACATGAAATTGCAAGTCTCAGGTGTAATCAAACAAAAGGAATTTATTTCCATTAGTGTTGAGATTCAGAAATTAACACCTTAATCTATTTATAATTTTATCTCAATGATTGATGATTGATGGTTCAACACTAGTAAGATTCAACAAACCACAAAAATTGCAGATCGTAAAATAAATGAGTTTATCTCAAAGGTCTTTGAAAAAATAGCATGAAAAGAAAAACTATCTAAATGATCACATAAAATAAAGAAAGGGAATGGCGACATTGATCAATGAACGGCAACCTAAAAGAGATGAAGGAGACAAATTGTATGTGCCGCTGTTTTTGGGTTTTTTTTAATTGGATATATTGTGAATTATTAGCCACTTGATTGATTGAAATTAATGGTTGAGATTTGGTGTAAGTCATTAGACTTACACCTGGTGTCAATGGATCCTGTCTCTATATATATATATATATATATATATATATGCACATGACCGAATTAATGAGCAACATTACAAGAAAAACTAAACAATATTGAAATATATAATGGGTAAACATACATACATACCTACAATCCAAATTGTTTTAGATGGTCCTCCATCTTGTAGAAAAGCATTTCCAGTCGTAATCAACTTGACCTTGGATGGAAATTTGGGAATTTGTCCGGATAGATTATTATTAGAAACATCAAGAAACTGAAGTTGAGGTAAAGTTGTAAGACTCTTTGGTAGCGAACCGGTCAAATTATTGTTAGCAAGAGTCAAGTTCACTAAACTTGTCAAATTAGAAAATGCTGGAGAGATAGTTCCCCTTAATTGTTCACCGCTAAAATCAACGCTCACAACCTTCCCTCTTTGACATGTAATGAATGCCCCGTCCCCGCCAGTACAAACATCATTCCCCTCAATTGATGAAAAATCAAGATACCCAAAAGTTGTGAAAATTTCAAGCACAGCCATAACCTGGGGATCACAAGGTCCAACATCGCTACGACAAAAATCATTTGATTCCCAAGTTGCCTTAACACCTCTATGAAACATAGGTATCGGTCCTTTAAATTGATTGTGGTCCAAAGAGATGTTGGTCAAGCTAGAGAGAGAGAATAATGAAGGTGGAACCAAACCTTCTAAGCTATTAAAGTGAAGTTGCAAATCAAACAAATGAGTTGAATTTGACATGTTAGGAATTGGACCAGTGAACGCGTTGTTGTTAAGCCACGCTTGAGACAAAAATCTCATAGACGATATCACTTCAATTGTACCCGTAAACCTGTTCACTATTCCTTGGTTGTTGAGGCGTAAATACCTTACAACAGATTTTCCTAGGGACAGCGGAAGTGTTCCACTTAAGTTGTTGTGAGAAAGAAAAACAGTATGCAAATGCGGAAACCAATCGAACATGTCTGATGGCAATGAATCTATGATATTTGTAGCTTCGAGATCAAGGGTATGCATAGACTTGGAATTAATTAAATCCTTAGGAAATACCCATTGCACGAGATTCAAGTTATTACTAAGGTTGAGAGTTTGCATCCCTGGTAAGAATTGAAAGCAAAGATCTGCGATGGAGGTGAAGTTATTGTGACCAAGGTGCACGGTTTCGAGCACGCCGAGAGAAGACATAGAAGGTAAAGTACCGGTGAGTGAGTTGTTGTGGAGATCAATGTAGGTGAGATTAGTGAGTGTGTTGATTAATGGAGGGAGTGTCCCACTGAGTGAGCTTGATGGGAGCTTGATGGCCACAACTTGGTTAGATTGGCAAACAATGCCATTCCAGTTGCAATAGTGAGTGTTGTTAGACCAGCCAGAAGGAGTTGGGGTCAATGTTTTCAAAAGTTGGGACATGTAATTTGCCTCTAGGTCTTCTTCTTGCCATGCATTAATAGTGACAACTAAGAGAATGGAAAACAAAAATGTTATTGATATCTTCATGCTTAATGATGCAGAGTAAGTTCTGTATATGATTTTGATTAATAATGCATGAATTACCTAAACTACTAGAGGAAGGAATATTTGACCACAATTGAATTAATGTAACGGACTTGTTTATTAAATGAGCAATGATATTTGTACATCAATTTAATGACAACTTTGATGACAACCTTGTTTTTCTCTCTTCTTATTGGTCAAAAACAATGGAGAGAGAAAAAGGAAGAGAGAGAATAACCACATCATGTGAGTAAAGTTGTTTAAAGGTTGTCACAAAATGGTTGTTAAAATATCATTTCTCTTATTAAATTGCTTGTCAAATGTGTACGTGTGATAATCTCGATCTAATTGCCGTCAACGAAGTCATGCGCGCCACCGAGTTTTTATTAAAAAATATTAAAATTAAAATAAAATAAAAAAAGCAAGCAACACATGTTTCAACTTTAATTATTTAATCCTTTCAAATAAAAAAAACTTTAGTTATTTAAAAAATTATAGTTGATAATCTCGATCTAATTATCACAGACGACAAACAAAGCAAGTGGCACATATTTCAACTTTAATTATTCAAAAAATAAATAAATAAATGATCGCATATGTGAAGCAGTTTAGATACAGACTTGCAATACATTTCTTCCTCTGATCTCATGTATTAGCGACAAAAAACATTTACACTCTTTAACAAAAAAATTCTCTTAGTTCATTAACAAAATTAGTTAGTATCCTTTAATTTTTTTTCAAAGTTATAAAAATAGAGTTCTAATAATAAGAATCTTATGAGTTTTTTTTTTCTTTACGAAACTCCTTTGGTATTTTCTATGACTGGAAATCCCATATGGTTTTTATCATCGTTTTAGTTCAACTAGCAAGTTTATTTGTATTTTTGTAGAGTTTTGTAAATGATTCATAAAAAGTCATAATTAATAGAACAATAATTGGAAAATAGCCATGAAACCATAAAAAAAAATTAAAAAAAAAAAAAAAAAAAAAAAACCACTCATATCGGACAACTTTGTGCACTTTAACCTGAAGGAAATATGCCATGTCCAGCCTCATCACAATTTGCATCACACAACCTAAAGGAAATATGCCATGTTCAGCCTCATCACACTTCGCATCGTTCAGGAACCAACGTGAGTCCGTGACTGTTGTGAAAATATTGGGAAACATAGCTCATTAGTTCTTGGATCTTCTCAATTTATCTTTCAGCTTCATTACTCTAAAACCAAGCCTTGAATGAATTTCAAAATTGCTTAACTTAATGGGAGATAACATTGGGCATGGTTTCTTACCCCCTCAATCCAAGAAGGAACTCCATAAGTAAGGAACCCTGATCTTTTGAGCATATTAGCGAAAAGGCTCATTCGCACAGGCAAGGAGGCCAAAAGCATTCTCATTTGTTAGCTTCCTGAAGAGAGCAGATACGTCTTCAAATCAAACCTTGAACCTAACCCTTGGAAGGATGGTCTTGGTTGTCCTTTGACTTGCACATCACATGATGGGCCTTTAGTTAGTTATTGTTGACTCGACAATTGGCTTAAGAACTGTGATTGTCTCGTACATTAGGATGAGAATAGTATCCGCCTATTGTATCATCCTCAACATCATATTGTGATTATCTTTTTCCAATTGTTGCCTAATCATAGCCACCTCTTGGTTGGTTGTCCTTGCAATTGCCACTTCAGGGCGGGGGTTGGCTGGCGGAGCCACAACAACGAGATTGGCCTCCACGGTTATAGCTTATAGAAATAAAAGTCATAGGTAAGTGGGAAAAAATCATCTAACTACCAGCAAAAACAAAATTTTGGAATGTTACGAGAAACCAGAGTCATTTGAGAGTCAGGGAATCATCAACCAGTGATCTTTTTTTTTATGTTTTCTTTTCATGTTCAATAGTGAATGTTTAGAAAGCATGAGTAACTAATTTTCTTGGTTAGGTCATGAAGGCTGAACTTCTATGTAATTTCATGATCATGTAACATTTAACATCTCAATACAATTGTTTGCTTTATTTCATTCGGTTAAATTTATCCTTAATACTTTTTATGCGTTTACGAATGTTGATAAATTAATATATGTTTCGATGACTACTAACCTTAACTTTGGGGCTTGACCTAATTTAACGGTTCAAACTTTAACAACTTTGGAAATATTCTATTAATGTTTTTCATTTGTTTTCTTAAGTTTCAGATAATCAAATCATTTTCCTAATGCAACCCCTCATTTTTACATATTCTAACCATTATCATAGTATTTAAGTTGAAGTTTTACAATCCATGTGGATATGAACTTATAAATTTTACTACTTGGTGATTATTTAGTACACTTGCTAATTTATAAGATCATATCAAAAGTTTATTTTATGATGGTATATGTAGTTTAGATTGGAACACAATGTACCAAATTGCAATAGGCATTCCTCAGATACCTGTCAAGGATGTACTTCAATGATTTTGTATTATCAAACCAATAGCATTCTTTTGGATGACCATTTTTGCCAAAAAATCTCATTTTTTTACCGGCAAAAATATGCCAAAGGCATGTTAGTGTTGTGTATGTAATTGGGACAATAAGATAAATATCACCAGAATTATTTAGTTGAACAATAGGATAACTGTACATTTGAAAATATTTAAAGTATTGTGTTACCATGGCGTATGTAAAAAACAAAAAAACAAGAACATAAACGGATATAAAAATGGCTTTCACTTAATATTTAGTATTTTAGAGTGTGCATTTAGTATTAGCGGGGAAACTTCCTTCCTATCAAAAAATAAAAATCACATAATTATTGTAACAACTCTTCCTCCAATTTCCTTCAACATTATATTACTTCTTGCTAAAAAGCATGCAGAACCATTATTCGTGTTGCGTTGTTAATTATTTTTGTGTTACGCCTTTTCTTGTGTAAAATGCAAAAGCAAGGACAGCCATTAAGTTTTTTTTTTTTTTTTTGAAATAGACAACCATTAGTTTTTGTCATTCTAAAAAAACATTAAATTCTTGTGGTTGGTTCTCCTTACTATAAAAAGCAGAACCATTTTTTTTTATTTCCAATAATTACTTTTCTCTTTTACTAATTCTGTCCTATTTTTCATTTCAGATGGAGGGAGAGACTAGACGATGTTTTACAAAGATGTGGTTTCATGTGCTTTCCATTCAATTTTATTTATCCGTGTGAACCCTAATCACTCAATGATATCATATTATCATGTGACTTATTGGTAGTACCTTGATAGAGACTATTTTCAATTTGCACAACGAGTAACAATTGATTGGACATAAACCCAAATAAAAATATTTAGGTACACACAAAATTAAGAAAAAACTAAAGGAAAATAAAATTACAATTAATTAATGTAACTAAATATTTTTAATTTAATTTTATTAGTTTTATGTGAGTGTGCTCAAATAATATTTGCTTAAGGTTGTATTCATGAAAGACTTTATCTTGTACAATTGAAAAACAAAATAATAGATTAGTACATGAGGCATAGTTTTAAAAACCGGACCGGACATCGACTCGGTTAAGGTACTGGGTCACTGGGTCATTGGTCGAACCAGTGAGTCATTGGTCGAACCGCATGACTGAACCGTATTAAACCGGAAGACTCGGTAGTATGACTCGGTCTATATGAAAAAATTATTGTATGGTTTATCTTTAATGAATTAGATTATTTGATCTATATAAAAATATTCAAGTGGCATGATGCCTACAAAATATAATAAAATAAAATCATAATAAACCAAATTAGCATTATGTTACTCATAAAATAAATTAACATAAGACAAATATAAATGTATATGGATTAATTGTTGTAAAAAAAAATGTATATGGATTTTTTTTTGACGTTGATTATTGTTTTTTTGGTACAACACAAACTATAAACTATAAAAAAAACAAGAGTACTACTGTGTCAAGCAGGCATGGCAACAAAACCCATACCCGCGGTTACCCGCCCAAACCAAACCCAATCTGACGGGTTTTCCCCGTTTTGACTGGGTTTGGGTATGGGTATGGGTTTTCCCCTATTTCAAAACATGGGTATGGGACGGGTAACAGGTATATAGGTACCCACCCCGAACCCATACCCAAACCCGTCCCAAATGTAAAAAATTACTTTATGTTAATATGTCATGTTATTTTGTTTGATAATTGTCATGTTAATAAAAACTACCATTGATATTTAAAGTATCAACTAAATCATTCCATCTAACAATTGTTAAAATGAGCGTATTGTTCGATAATGTATTACAACATTGCTCTTGGGAATGAAAAAAACTTCTATTTTTTATTAAAAACAATTATTCAATGCGGGGACGGGGATGGGGCGGGGATACCCGAACCCGTCGGGTACGGGGATGGGATTCAATTTCTCATCCCCGTTGGGTATGGGTAGGGTAACGGGTAAATATATGAGAATCGGGTATGGGGACGGGGAAGGTAAAACCCGTCCCCACCCCGCCCCATTGCCATGCCTAGTGTCAAGCAAATAATAAAAAGCAAAGTTTCAAGCAGTGCATAAGCATCACGTGATTCAATATAGATGGAGGGTAATATTGAGATATTCTTTTTTTTTTTGGTCGAAATATTGAGATATTCTAATAAGTAGGGTTTCCATTCATTTGTTTAAAGAGATAAATGCAAGCGCAGTGACTCTGAACAAATATCAGCAGCCGTCACCTCTTCTCTTTGTAACCTCATCTCCAATTTTTATGAACAGCAATGGCAATTAGAAAATATAGATTCAACTTCCACAAACAATCAATTGTCTCCTCTTACATTTACGATTCCATCTATCTGAATTTTCCTTTTTTGTTTCTTACTTCTTCTTTCTTGTTTCTCCGTCTCAAATGAAATCTAGATCTGCCATTTTTTCAATTATTGAAGAAAAAAGTAGAGGTAAAACGCTGAACCGGCCGGTTTACAGAAACCCCCGAGTCACCGGTTTATTCCGGTTTTGACCGGTTCACGCCGGTTTGCACCGAGCCAATAACATGGACGATCCGATAACCAGACCGGACCGGTTACCCTACCGGTTCCTGGTTCAACCGGTTCGACCGGCCGGTCCGGTCCGGTTTTTTAAACTATGCATGAGGGAACACTAATGGCACACATTTTAACACATAATTTTTAACACAGGTTTTTTGGTGGAACTCACGTAAATTATCAAATAAAATGTGTTGAAAAATGTCTGCTAAGATATGTGTTACTACTATTCCTCTAGTAACTAGTATTACAACCATGACTGTTTCTCAAGACATTTAAAAGCAAGTTTTCTTAGTTATACATATGAATTGTAGTGTTAACTTTTCTTAATAAGCATGCATAAAAAGTGTAAATGATTATAGAAATAAGAACAGAGGAAGTCACCACTTTTTTTCTACATCTAAAAAAAAGAGTGGCTTATGGCCAATTTTGGTATGAAATCACTCATGCAAAATGTTTTTTTATTTCTCTTTAAGTGATTTTTACATATTTTTAGTTTTTTCTCGTATGTTTTTGTGATTTCATCTTCTTAGTACGGTGTTGGTTTTGATTTCTCGTCTTTGTGCAATGTTATTTAATTTTTCGTCTTAGTGTGATGTTTATAATTCAGATTGAAATATAAACTTTAATTGAGTGCAGATTCAACCAATGACTTTGACGTCGTCAATCTGAACACAAGAACTTTGACGTCTTCAATACTTTTATGTAATTCTCTTCAAACGTTTAATAGTATTTCCAAGAACTTGATACATATATCCATGTTTTTTTATCAGTTTATTGTGGTTAGTGCATTTTTTCAATCAATTGATTTTATCTGTTTTTCTACTTTGAATTGGAATCAAAATTTCTGTGTTAAGTTGATTTTTATTTTGTTCTTAATTTAACTATGAATGGTAAGATCCCTCTATATCTCAATGATCACGCCACATATTTATCTATTCAAAAAATTAGCTGTTTCATAAAATATTTATTTGCTTAATTTAATCGCACCATAGATTATGATATTATGAAACACTAAAAATATTTTATTTGGGAAAAAGGTATAAAATTGTAGCACAAAGATGGTAACACAATTAAGTTCGGTAAAAAAAAAAAATTAATTAAGCTTAAAAGAAGTCAGTAATTTAATTTTGAAATTTATTCCATTCCATCGTGAACCAAACACATTTTTAATTAAAATTTTCCCTTCCTCATCCCTCGTTGAACATTCAAATTAAATATATATTTAATGAAAGAGTTAGGATCCGTTGACACCAGGTATCAACGGATTCGTTAACACCAAATCTCAACCGTCGATTTCATTTAATCTAAGGTTAATAATAGTGTCACGTTTTCATTTATTGTGTATCCTTTTTTTCAATCACACACTATTATTGTTTTTTGTTCTATCTATTTAATGCAGTAAAGGCAATCATAATTACAGACCTGGATTTTTTCCCGTACACATAAGCAATTCGAACTCTCAATTGTTTGTGTTCAACTGTTCATCCCTCAATGGAATCTTCATATGTGGGTTGTGTTTAACCTCTCTCATGAATCTTTTATTTGCTCTCTCTCATGAATCTTTGTATAGAATTAGGATCCTCTGTACGGCTCAATTGATCGATGGACACAAACAATCAATTATGATATTGATGCAACGCCACAAATTTGATCAAACTTGAGACTCACAAATTTCCACTTGATTTATAATTTCATCACATGATTAAAGGTTCACCATTACGATTATGATTACGGCATAAAAAAAAAATCTCAACAAAGTCACCGCAAACGTAGGAGAAGAGATCATAGAGGGAATTGCATTTAACAACTAATATTTCCAATAATTCCTATTTTAATTATTTAGTTATGGAGTATTTTAATTTTGCAGACAAGAGAATAAGGAGAATTATGATATGATCATGTTTCTAATTTGGGTTTTGTAATCATTAAAAACAATAGTAGTGTGTGATTGAAAAAAAATACACAATAAATGAAAATGTGACACTGTTATTAACATTTGATTAAATGAAATTGACGGTTAAGATTTGGTGTCAATGAATCCGTTGACACCTGGTGTCAACGGATCCTGACTTTTAATAAAGAGTAATATCTCACATCCCCTCCCTACCCTCCTCTTCATACCCCTTCATTAAAATTCATCCCCTCACTTCTATCGAACAAAACGAACCCCTAGTATAGTCACCTCCTCACTCCCCCCTCACTATAAATTTTTAAGTGAACACAGCGGTACCCATCTATTTTGGTTGTGTATATACCTCTCATCCAATTATCAAATATCATATCATGTTTTTATATTAATTTATTTTAAAATGAATACAAATGTTAAACAAATTTCTTCTAAGTGCTTAAGAGTTTATTAAATTTTTATTCAAAAAAATCAATGAAGTTAATGAACGCACATGGGATACCTTCTGCAAAAAAAAATAAAAAAAAATAAATGAAGTTAATGAACACCGTTAAATATTTGAACATACTTCACAAAAAAAAATGTACCACATTCATTGTGAGTTTTATGTGCTTATATGTACTACATTTCTCTTTCCTTTTTAAAGCAAAACATTGTTTATTACTTTATCGAAGTGAGATTGCTTTTTATTGGTTGAATAATGATATTTTTTTTTTTTTGGTTACGGTTGAATAATGATATTTATATCCATTATTGTGACAACTTCTACAATAATTTTGATCCTCCCTTTTTTTTAGATAAAAACAACAGAAAAAAAAAGAGAGAAAATAAGAATTCGGTGAGAATTATAAAAGAAATGTCACAAAAGTGTTGGAATAATTTATTATTTAGTTATATTTCAATTTCATTTTATAGGAAAATATCCTTATAATAATTATACTAGTGATGTAAGATTTTTACATCTCATAAAACTATTTACACGTGAGTATAATATAAGATCGTTTTCACAGGAAGTTGCGTATTTCATAAGCATTTTCACAATATTTATCACATTAAGTGTTTGAGTATAAATTGTTTGTTTGAGTAAAACTATTTTTCTATTCGACATAAAAGTAAAACGAGAAAATATAGGGCTATTTCGCTTGGGTTCAGAGATATCAACCAAGCGTAACAGCTGCAATCTCTCGATCAATTAACGGATTCTAGATTTTTAAACGATATAATCACAATCACTCGACAATATCATTCGTGTCCAAATGATATCGTTATTTCTAAGGGATTGTTTAAAACAATCACAAAGTCGATTGGATTGTTTAATCGACGATTTTCCAACCGATTAAATGACCCAAAAGCATTAAGTTCTAGATTAAAAGTGATTATCAAATATTAACATCTATGTCTAGAGTGGTAACTTAAGATAGATTGTTATTCTATTTCTTAAATCCAAAAGTATTTGCCAATATCATTTTGAATCTCAATAAAACATTAAACACAAGAATAACAACAATATTGAATAAATAAGCTAGAACCATATATTAAAAGATCAAAAGATTACATAATAGCTTGTTTGAATACCTCAAAACCCACAAGGGTAGATGTAGCTACATATGTCTATGATAGCTTTGCAAAGGATGAAGAAAAGATGAAGATTCCATGCCTAGATCCATGATGTCTCAACAAATCTTGGGTTGAATCTACTCTTAACTACCTTGCTTTGTGTTTCTCTCTCTAGAAAAGCCCTAGTTCTCTCTCTAAGTATGCAGAAAATGAATGAAACAATAATGAATCCTGTGGAAAGAGAGAAGAAAACTATTTATATGGGCAGAATTTGTGTCTGCATGCTTAAGCGTGCAGTGGTCGCTTAAGTGTGCCAGCAGAATATCTTCCGTTGGCCGTTGATGAGTTGCCACGTGTGCCTTATCTACTGCAGATGAAGGGACTTCGCGTTCTGGAAGCGTGCAGGAAGCGTGCAAAAGAGTTGCTATCTGGAACTTGCACGCTTAAGCGTGCTGAGGTCGCTTAAGCGTGCTGCTTGAACTTTGGGGGAGCGTACCAAAAGCGTCCTGATAGCGTGCAGAATGGTTGGCTACTGGAACTTGCACGCTTAAGCGAGCCGAGGTCGCTTAAGCGTGCTGCTTGAATCTTGGTGTTATACCCTAATTTTGGACCTAAAAATACTAATCAATTCTTCCTTTCTTGCATTTCAAGTCATTTGATATGTCTCTGATTAATTGCATCTTTCTCTGCATTTTATTTCAATGTTATTTGCAAAATTTACATGCAAGGGTATTTTAGTCATTTCCTGCACTCAACTCATCTTAACCTTTGAAAATTATTTGAGTCTTTTAATTTGGTTTGTATAGGTCCTTGTTTCAATCTCATGTCAAAATCCAGTTCAAAATTTGCATTTGAAGTCATTTTGAGTCAGTTTAGCCCCTAGGGGCATTTTAGTCTTTTCATATGTTAAAACCCTGTTTAATTTCTAAAATTTGTCTCTGAGTCTTTTAACTTTGTTTGCATAAGGTCTTGCTCTAATTCCTTGTTAAAAATCCATTTTAAAATTGCATCTGAGTCATTTTCAGTCGTTTTAGCCCCAGGGGCATTTTGGTCATTTCACACGAAATTTCGGCAGAGAGAGGTTACTTTAAAGTACCTCATTTAAGCCATTGGTTCGTTTTAGTCCGTTTTGTCAATTTTAATCGTCTCACTTTACGTTATTTTCCATTTTACCAATTTTAATCCAATTTTATTTTAAATTTCATTCTAAGTCCTAAAAATTCTAAAATTTGCATTTTGGCCCTTTTGTCATTTTATTTTAAGTCTTTGATTAATTTTAGGTCAATTTTCGTTTAAAGTTCTTTTTTTAGTCAATTACATTTTGGTCCCCAAAGTTCCAAATATTGCAAAATGGTCTTTTTTGTCCAGATCATCTTTTTGTTAGTTCTTTTATTTTGCAGATCAGTCCCTTAAGTTCTCAAAATTGCAAAAAGGTCCAAATGTCCAAAATAGGTCAAGGCCGAATCAGTTAGAGTCCAATCCAGGTGTCACAGGTCCATTGGTCAAGGCAATACACATGTCAGCTATAAATACAACACATCATCATCACAGAGCCACACACTCATTGCCAACTCACCAAAATACAGTCACAACCCTTTTCACGCGCCCTACGCGCCACCCTAACAGAATCTTTCAGCCATTGAAACCACCGTAACAAACACCAAATCACACCAATTCGCCACAAATTCGAATCAAAACGATCACAAATTCACCGATTCATTGCCAAATCCACGAAAATCAACACAAGTTTTCAAGAATCGAAATCAAAAGCTTGCAATTCATCAAAATATTTTCGGATTCAACAAACTCTCAGGGATTACATTGCGTAATCATCATCATCGAGCTTGTTCCCTGCAATTCAAGCATGAATTCGTCACTGGAGTGACGAATCATACGATCACAGGGATTTGGGGAAGAGAAGAAGAGGATCGAAGCAAGATCAAATCAGTTCGAAGAAGAAGAAGATCAAAACACCGATTTATTTTCGGTCTCGAAGCATACCAGAAGAAGCCGAAGCTTGCTCAAGGATCTTTCGTTCGAACCTCCAAACAAATCCAGGTATATTCAAGAAAAACCTTCTCGTTTATGCTCACAATCATCATCGAAGGTTTGAAATCAAGAATAAACGGTGAATCGAAGAATGATTTTGAAAAAGATTCGAAGAAATTCGAACGAAACCCTAGAAATGTGAATCGTCCGAGAATTCACCGTTTATTTCATAAATTGAGGTTCAAATCCATAGTCAGTGAAGAAAGTAGTTCGAATTAGGGTTTTGCTTCAGAAAAATTCGAAAAGAAAGTTGAAACCCTAAAAACCGTAAAGATCCAAAATCAAACCTGTGTAAAACACGTAGATCGAAACGTTTTGAGCATCCTTCTTCAAAGAACACATAGATCGAAACGTTTCGAACTCTTTCTCTTCAAAAATGTCAAGATCGAACGGTTTGAACGACTTTCTTCAGAAAATAGCAAAGATCGAAGTGTTTCATGTTCATTCTATGTTTGATTTGAGTGTTGATTCATAGTTTATAGTCCAAAAATCATGTTTGATGTGTGAAAATCATGAAAGAGGCCATTAGAGAACGAGAGAGAACGAGAGAGTCTGAAGAGAAGAAAGAGAAACCTAGGTTTGGAATGAAGGTGGACCGGTCTCCACGTTTTTATAAGAGAGTGAACCAGACCGGTTCACCTGAACCAGACTGGTTCACTTCTAGACCGGTCTCCCTTTCGTTTTACAACGTTAGATGCATGCAGTGATGACGTGGACGGTCTGGATGCGTTGTTGTGGTGGTCTTGTTTGCCTTATTGTGCGCCATACGTTTCCAGCCCTTAGATCTAGGTTTGTGATGGACTTGGATCAATCCAACGCCTCTAAGGCATCTGGATAGTCCAAGATCCATCAAGAACCTTGGGCCTGGGTGTTAGCCAATATATTTTACTAGCTGTAATAAATGTGGTCAAAGTATAGTTGACCTAGATTTAAAGAAGATTCGAGCAGAGTGTTGTATTGAAAGCAAATATAGGTTCGAAGATGGTAGAAGACTTCGATAGAGCAGTTTTCGAAGGTGGTTATCAAACAGTTATTCTTTAAGTCAGTTTGTATTTTAAGTTTGTTTTCAAATAAGCAAAACTGTCGACTTGTGGCAGTTGTAGTTTGAATTTCAAAGAAGTGTAGTTATTTCTAGACTTAGTATAAATAGTAGTTTTTCATAGGAAAAACAGGTCACAATTCCATCATACAAACTTACACTCAAAGTATCCGTATGGAAGCGAGAAACGAGTCACAAGTTGCAATGTATGAATCTGTGTACCAACTTTTATTTAATCAATACAATTTACCCTTTTTTCTTTAAGTGTTTTTGCACTTTACTTTGTTAAGTTCGATTGAGTTCAAGTGGATTGAATTCGATTGTTTTTATTGTATTTCTTATATTTTCGACACCAAAAACACAGAATTTCTAACAACAAGAACAAACACAATATGTCCTAAGATTTACTGGTTGATCTTGCAAGTTACCATTTGTAAACCAGCGGTTGTTTACGAAAATCCAACGTAAACAAATTGGCACGCGCCAGTGGGACTGTTTGTGCTTTTTGTTTATAGTTTTTGTTAGAATTTCTTTTAATTCTGGTTTGTTTTGTTGTGTATGCAATTAAGAAACAAGAAATTGCTTCTTAATATGACACGCGCTAACAACCAAAAGAAAACAAATCCAACATCTTCAAATGAAGATGTGGATCAAGTGACGGTTGAAGATGATGTTTCATCCCCAGGGAATGTTAGAACATCACAGGCTGTTCCAACTAGTAATACAGTCACTCAAACATCGTCTCAGGCCATGCCTTCGATGGCCACAGTAATTTCTCAAGCCATGCCTTCGATGGCTACCCAAACTTCCCATGATTATCCAAATAATACTTCTATTCAAGGAGTTTGGGATCATAGATCAATGCCATATGGTATGCCATCATCATTGATGCAAGGCTTACAAACTAGTGGTAATATGTTTTCAGAGAATTTAAATGTTTCATTACCACAACTTTTTGGTCCTGGGGTATCTACAACATATAGAAGTCCCCAACAAAATTTAACCAACGCTTCTATGGCTGCCATTAGGCAAACTATGGAAGAAACTAATCATGATATGGTTAATATGATGACCCAACAAATTGGTACTGTCATAAATCCTTTAATTCGAGACACCAACACTAGTTATCAACGGTTGTCTGATCAAATGGAAAGAATTGCCAATTTCTTTGGCGCTCCACCAATCCAAAATACCCCATTGCCTCAAAATCGAAATTTGAGGGCAATTGAAATAATTGCTGATGAACCAGTGGTTCGAAATCATGGAAATATTGTCCAACCACAAGTAGTACAACCACAAGTTCAGGCACAACCCATTTTGGTTAACAGAAACCAAGATGCCGATCAAGTGGTTTTACAAGCCCGTCGGAACAATTTCGATGGTCAGAATAATATAGCGGGTATTGTCGAGGCTTTGTTTGCCCAAAATGGTTTTAATATGGGTTTACATAGACCAAATTTTGTGTCTCCTTTGTCTGAGTATGTTTTAGACGCTGAATTGCCTAGAAATTGGAAAATTCCGAAGTTTACCAAATTTGCTGGAGAAACTAATGAATCTACTGTCGAACACATTGCTAGGTTTCTCATGGAAGCAGGAAATATTGCAGAAAATGAAAATTTGAGAATGAAATATTTCCCAAGTTCTTTGACAAAAAATGCTTTTACTTGGTTTACAACTTTACCTCCTCATTCAATTTATAGTTGGAACCAATTAGAAAAAGCCTTTCATGAACAATTTTACATGGGTCAATCTAAGATTAGTTTGAAAGAATTGGCCAGTGTTCGACGTAAAAGTCATGAGTCAATCGATGATTATCTCAATAGGTTTCGTCTCCTTAAGGCTAGATGTTTTACTTCTGTTCCAGAATATGAATTGGTCGAAATGGCTGCTGGTGGCCTCGATTATTCTGTTCGAAAGAAATTAGATACCCAGTACTTAAGAGACATGGCCCAATTGGCAGACAGAGTTCGACAAGTTGAAAGACTTAAAGCCGAAAAAGCTAGAACTCATAACAAATTTCCTAAAAAGGAAAAAATTGCCTATATAGAAACAGGAGATAGTGAACCTGAATTCGATTGGGGTTTAGATATCGTTGAAGACAATGATATAAACCTAGCAGAATTAAAAGATGGACCTCCATATGCTTGTAAAATGTTGAGGCCATCCAATGGAAAAAATCCTGAAGATCCCAAGAGTGACAAATATCCTTCTAAAACTTATACTTTTGATATTACTAAAAGTGAAGAAATTTTTGATCTTTTAGTTAATGATGGCATAATATTAGTGCCACCTAATATGAAGTTGCCTCCTTTGGAACAAAGGAAGAAAAGAGGATTTTGTAAATTCCATGGTTTTTTAGGTCATAACCTATCTCGATGTACTCGTTTCAGGGATTCTGTACAAAAAGCTCTTGATGAAGGGAGGCTGAAATTCGGAGAGAAACCAAAACAGCAAGTGGATGGAGATCCTATGAAAAAGGCAGAATCCATGTTTGCTGATGTGTCTGCCAATGTGGCAGAATCCATGTTTGCTGGTATTTCTATCAATATGGTGGAAATTTTAGAGAATATTGATGCAGAAATGGTTACTGAGGACCATCAAATTGAAGAGCCAGTGGTTACTGAAGATCAATTAGCCAAGGAAATGGAGAAAGCATATCCAAAGGCTGAAGAAGATTTGGTTGATTTCTTAAACCGATGTAAAATATCTAACACCAATGTTATGCTTTGTCCTCGATGCAGTGCAGTGTTCGATAAAGAAGCTGCGAAATCTGTTGAAGGATATCAACCTCAAACAAAACGTAAAGGAGGGTGGTTCGAGAACCGTTCTAAATTTGGCTTTAACAAAAGAGGTGTTCCTTACAAGATGAAAACTTCAGAGAAGTATCAAGTGAAGAACCATAAGAAGACTTTCGTTCCTTCATCGAAGTCTCCTATTGATACTTGGGTTTTCTCTGGGGGCAAGAAAACTGGTCATTCTGCGCCTCCAGCACCACCAACAAAATGGGTAAAAAGAGCTGTCAAAGTTCCAGACCAACCAGAGAGTTCTAATCCTAACAAGTATGCTTACAAAAATAACTATAAAGGTAAGAATCCTATGACTAGAACTCAATGGTGCCGTTTTCAACGCCAGAAAAAGGAAGGAGTTTTGAAAGATGTCACTAATGGTGACAAAAGTAAGGGAAAACAACCAATAGTTTTCGAAATGGTTAAAAAACCAGCTACTGAAAGAATTTTCCCTCCATTATCTTCTGCTTTAAACATCCCCAAAGGGGATGATGATATTCTAACTTCTACTTTTTCAGATTCTGAACCAAGTCTTGACATTATATGTGTGGTTTCTGTACTACCAATTGAATATGCATATGATGTATCTTCGAAGGCCAATCATGATGATGAATGTGATTTCACTGAGGAAATGGCTCGTCATAGGCCTCTGTGTTATTATGTTATGAACAATGGCTGCATCGAAGATCAACATGCAGTGTTCGAGAAACCTGATGATAGCATGAAGCTTCATTTAAAGCCTTTGTTTATTCAAGCTAAATTAAATGGTGTTGGAATTAACAAAGTGTTAGTAGATGGTGGTGCTACTGTTAATCTCCTACCACAATCTTTTCTAAGAAAACTTGGTATTTCTGAATGTGATTTGAAACCACATAATGTAGTGCTCACTAATTATGAGGGATCTACTGGACAATCTCTTGGTGCTATCGAACTAGAATTGGTAGTAGGAAGCATAACCAGAGCAACTGTGTTTTTGGTAGTTCCTTCTAAAGCCAATTTCAATGCATTATTAGGAAGGGAATGGATCCATGCTGTAGGTGCAGTTCCTTCTACAATGCATCAAAGGATTGTGATTTGGAGGAAAGATGGTTTGGTAGAGAATATTGAGGCTGATCAGAGTTATTATTTCAAAACTGAAGTTGATAATCAAGATATCAACAAAAAGAACTTTGACAAACAGCTTCAATTTATTGCACCATTCATGGAAAATGATGCATCAAGTTCTATGACTAAAGAAGAGAAATTCTTTGTAAAACTTGCACCAGAATGGGGTTTTCGTTGGAAAACTGCATTTGACGATGACTTCGTAGTGGTGAACAATGAAGATTGCCATGAGAAGATGCCTGTAAAGGAAACAGATTTGCTGAAGACAAGAAGTACTTCATACAAGAGGGTTACTGATGACCAAGGATATTCAGCAAATAGAATCTCACCAACTGGGTGGGATATCAATAATTGATCAATGGTTGAGCCCAGCATATGGGAAAAGATTACGGCTTATGTAGCCGAGAAAAACTTCGATTTGGCTGAAACAGCCAAAGAAGAAGAGGTCTTCGATGCTTCAGTAGAAAATAATTCTGATGACCTCATTGATGATAAAAAATTAGACTGTATCTACGATGATGAACCTTTAGGTTTTGAAGAAGATCCAATGGGATCTACAATAAAAATGAAGGCCCAAGATCCTCTTGAAGAAGTGGATATAGGAGATGGTTCTGTAAAAAGACCAACATACATAAGTTCAAAGATTCCTAAGAGCTTCAAAGATCGAATTGTGGCGCTTTTGAAAAATTACAAGGATTGCTTTGCTTGGGATTATCATGAAATGCCTGGTTTGAGTAGAAAGGTAGTAGAGTTGCAATTGCCAATCAGGACAGACAAGAAACCAGTGAAGCAAATTCCAAGAAGGTTTGCACCAGAGATTCTACCAAAAATAAAAGAAGAGATCGAAAGACTCCTCAAATGTGGCTTCATCAGACCTGCGAGGTATGTTGAATGGTTAGCTAATGTAGTTCCTGTTAAAAAGAAAAATGGTAGTATAAGAGTTTGTATTGATTTTAGAGATTTAAATCTCGCCACTCCCAAAGATGAATATCCTATGCCAGTAGCAGAAATGTTGGTAGATTCTGCAGCAGGTTTCGAATATTTGAGTATGCTTGATGGTTATTCAGGTTATAATCAAATATTTATTGTTGAAGAAGATATTTCTAAAACAGCATTTCGATGCCCAGGGGCATTAGGATGTTATGAGTGGATAGTAATGCCATTTGGTCTTAAAAATGCTGGTGCTACATATCAAAGAGCAATGAATTCAATGTTTCATGATTTTATTGAAGATTTTATGCAAATTTACATTGATGATATTGTTGTGAAATCATCTTCTGAAAACAAACACTTAGAACATTTACGTTTATCATTCGAAAGGATGAGACAATATGGATTAAAAATGAATCCATTAAAATGTGCGTTTGGTGTTTGTGCAGGTGATTTTTTAGGATTTGTTGTCCATAAAAAGGGCATCGAAATCAATCAAAATAAGACTAAAGCTATAATGGAGGCTAAAGCACCCTCTACCAAAAAAGAGTTGCAGTCTTTATTAGGCAAAATAAATTTCCTCAGAAGATTTATATCTAATCTAAGTGGCAGAGCACAAGCATTCTCGTCATTACTTCGATTAAAGAAAGAGGAAATTTTTAGATGGGAGCCTGAACACCAAAAGGCATTTGAAGACATAAAGTCATATTTATCTAATCCTCCTATTCTTTCACCTTTGTTGAAAGACAAAAAGATGAAGTTATATATAGCATCATCTGAAAGAACTATAGGGAGTATGTTAGCACAAGAGGATGAAAATGGTGTAGAAAGAGCCATTTATTATCTTAGTAGAGTTTTAAGTGATGTTGAAACAAGATATCATCCTAGTGAAAAATTATGTCTTTGTTTATATTTCTCATGTATGAAACTTAAGCATTATATAAAGCCTTTTGATGTTTATGTTTATTCCCATTTCGATATTATTAAGCACATGTTATCTAAACCTATTCTGCATAGTAGAGTTGGTAAATGGGCTTTGGCACTCACAGAATATTCTTTAACTTATCAATCTTTGAAAACTGTGAAAGGCCAAATAGTGGCTGATTTTATTGCTGATCATTCCATTGAAGAACCTGTGACTGGGGGCATCGAAACATTTCCATGGACATTATATTTCGACGGGTCTAGTCATAAAAATGGTTCTGGAATAGGTATAGTTATTGTTTCACCAACAAATGAAGTAACCAAATATAAATTTCGAATTAGCCAATATTGTTCGAATAATGAGGCAGAATATGAAGCCTTAATAAATGGTTTAGAGATTTTGCTCGAACTGGGGGCAAAATGTTTAATTATTAGAGGTGATTCTGAATTAGTAATAAAGCAAATAACAAAAGAATATAAATGCCTCAAAGAAACTTTGATAATGTATTACACTATAGTTAATGCATTATTTAAACATTTTGTTCAAATTGAAGTTCAACATGTTCCTAGAGCAGAAAATCAAGAAGCTAATGATTTAGCTCAATTAGCTTCTGGGTACAAACTTTCGAAGGAACAAGAGCAAGAGGTTATTGAAATTAAAACAAAGCGTAATTCGATAGACATTGTGCTTAACAAATTGTTAAGACCAAAACTTGGGGGCATGGAAGCATCTCAAGGATACCTTCAGAGTGCAAAATTTTCTGAAATTTTGGTCATTAACAATTTGGATGATGATGATTGGCGAAAACCCATAGTCAATTTTTTGGAAGATCCAGATGGCACAACTTGTAGAAAAGTCAAATATAGAGCCTTGAGTTATGTGATAATAGGCAATGAATTATTTAAAAAGACTCCAGAAGGAGTTTTACTTAAATGCCTCAGTGAAGCAGAAGCATATTTGGCTGTATCGAATACTCATAGTGGTGCTTGTGGTACACATCAAGCAGGCCATAAAATAAAATGGCTTTTGTTTCGACAAGGTGTTTATTGGCCAACCATGTTAAAAGATTGCATAAATTTTGCTAAAGGTTGTAAAGAATGTCAAGAACATGCTGGAATTCAAAAAGTACCAGCTAGTGAATTACATTCAATAGTGAAACCTTGGCCATTCAGAGGATGGGCTTTAGATGTAATTGGGGAAATCAAACCTAAGTCATCCAAAGGCTACAAATATATTTTGGTTGGAATAGATTATTTCACTAAATGGATAGAAGCTGTTCCACTAAAAGATGTTACTCAAGATGAAGTTATAAACTTCATTCAAAAATTTATTATTTATAGATTTGGCATACCAGAAACTATTACTACAGATCAAGGATCTGTATTTACTGGTCGAAAGATGGTAAAATTTGCTGAAGAAATAGGATATAAGTTGTTGACTTCAACACCATATTATGCTCAGGCAAATGGTCAGGTAGAAGCAGCAAATAAGAATTTGATTACTATAATCAAAAGAAAAGCTAGCCAAAAGAAAAAACCCAAAGAATGGCATGAGTTTCTTTATGAAGCTTTATGGGCAGTTCGAACTTCTCCTAAAGAATCTATAAATACTACTCCTTTTCGATTAACATTTGGCCATGATGCTGTATTGCCAACAGAAATCTTACTTCAATCTACTCGAATTCAAAGACAAATCGAAATTCCAACAAATCAATATTTGGATATGATGTTGGATGAATTAGTAGATATTGATGAAGAAAGATTAATGGCTTTAGAAGTGCTTACAAAGCAAAAAGAAAGAATAGCAAAAGCCTATAACAAAAGAGTTAAATCGAAATTATTCCTGCAAGGGGACTTAGTTTGGAAAGTTATCTTGCCGATGGATAAAAAGGATCGATGTTTAGGAAAATGGTCTCCTAGTTGGGAAGGACCATGGAAAATTCTAAGAGTTTTTTCGAATAATGCGTATGAGATCGAAGAACTACAAGAAGATCAGAGAATTATACGCATAAACGGTAAATATTTGAAAAAATATAAACCGATGTTACAAGAAATTAAAATTACACAAGAGTAATTTGATTCGAAATAAACTTGGCATTAATTTAAAAATGCCAACTGATGGGCAGGTTACATCGAAATGCTTAAAATGGAAAAACCATTACAAAAGAAAACACAAAGTACTTAAAGACTAAAAAGCGTTTAAAGATGGTTTTCACCATTCAGTTACAATCCCAAAACGATCGAGAAACCAGCGAATTTCTGTATCGAGACGACACCTGAAGCAAGCATTGACCAAGTAGTATTCATGATCTGGCCCAGGTAGAAGTGCATACCAGCCTCCAATTCTCCCATCCCCTGCACAGTTGTGGTAGTTGTTGCAAAAACGACGCCTAGTAAGCCAAATAGGCATGGGCCTATTCCACCAAGGACAGCGAAATCGATAAGTTGAAGTCCCTCCCAAAATGTCGCTTCGAAATTCTGCCAATCGATGTGTCCATGCAAGATCTTCGAAGTCTTCGAGGATGTTTTCTGGCATAGGCATGGAGAGCGCATTGATGAGAAGACGGTAGTACCTTGCACTTAGAGAGCCAGTGGCGTTGATAGCAGTCGTAAGGAGGCGTTTCATTTCTTCAATGTTTGGATTAGCATCCAACATGTGTTGAGTGCTTCGAAGAATACAGAACATGGCGTTGCCATGATTCCAGAGTCTAAGTTTAAAAGCAAACTTAGAATGAGCCACCATAGCATTGTTGTACCATTCATTGGGGTCGTAGAGGAAGTAAAGGACATCATTTCCAAAAGCCCTAGAAACTTCAGAATCCTCACTGACACGCCAATGCCTGCTATTGGTATGGCGAAAGGCGAAAAGGTCTTTCCTGCTTTGAGCAGCAATCTTTGCAGCAATCTTGACTAAAAGATCATCACTCAGATTATCAATGGTGGTCATGATGATTTAAGAAAAAAGTTTTGAGTAAGAAGGATTTTTCAGACGAAGACGAAACAAAGAAAAGAGTGATTTTTTATAAAAGGAAAATCATATTTATAGTGGAGGGAAGTTGAAAGAAGTGGCTCAATCAGACGGTTCTTCTTGCTTTGAAGATGATGACACGTGGGAACAGTTATTCCGATGGCCAATGGTTACTTAACTTTGTAACCTGAGGGAAGTTTTAAAGGTTTTCTTTTTTCTTTTAAAAGGATTAATCTGTGTTAAAAGGTCATTTATTTGTTTTATTTCTTTTCAACTTCCTAGACAAGTTTAACTTGTTGGGTTAAACAAAAAAGTTACTTTTTTGTTTCCTCATCATTAAAATGTCTTGGAAATTGTTCCAATCTTATTTGGATTTAAATAAAATTTGAATTAGATATAAGAGAATAAGAAAGGAATTTCGATGATTGAAAAGAAATTGTCGTTCGAAATAGAAAATGGTCCACAGATTGTTATAAAGACATTACAGACCAAGATATTCGATAAGGCTGAAATAAAATAAAAGTCTTAGAGAATAAAATAGAAACAGAACTAAATCTCAAATGATGAGATGAGTTTCTCGATTTGGCTTTTGTATTCAGCCAGTTGAGTATCGAGAGCATGGTTGTCACTTGCAAGTTGAGCAATGGTAGACTCTAGTTCCTTGGAGAGCTTGAATTTGTTAACAGCTTCATTGGCTTCTTGATTTCTGGCTTCATCCTTAGCCAAAATTCCAGCTTTCTGAGCTTCCAACTCTTTAATCTTGGCATCGATGTCAACCACTTGCTGCTTTGCATTGTTTCTCTCTTGCTGAAGAGTTTTAAATTTCTCTTGGAAAGATGACAGTTCGATCACAATTTGATCATGATACGCTTTCTTCTCTTCCATTTGAGCTTGATCAATTTTTCTCTTCTGGAAGTTTTGATTAGCACTCTCCAACATTGGTTCAAGATAATTAAACAGGTTTCGAAATTTCCAACCAGTTGGGAGAGCACCAAGCTTTTCGAATAAACTCCTGATTTCAGCAAGAGCTCCAGCATCCTTTTCAATCAACTCTAGCAAGTTGGCTTCGATGATCCTCTTTTGAAATTCTGCTAGCAGGTTGTTCTTTGAAGTCTCAGAGGGATTTCCCTTGGATGAATCAGAAGTTTGGCCAGTACTAGTTGAGAAAAGAGTATTACTCTTAGCTATCAAGGCAAAGGCATTGAAAGGATCATCTTTGGCCAATCGATCGATTTCTTCCAGATCGATCATAGGAGTATCTTGTTGAGCAATCATATCTGCATCACCAGGAGCATCTTGTCGAGTAGTTATTTTTGTATCTTCAGTAGCAAAGTTTGATACATTATCTCCAAGGGTGGGTGCAGAATGAGATTGGTCATTGTTGAGTGATTCATCATTTACCAAGTCATCAGTGGGTGTTTCGGTTTGTTGTTGTTGAGGAGGATCCACTTTAAGACCTTCTGGACTGCTAGCATCATCATGCTCATCTTCTTTGTCTTCAGCAATTGGTGAAGTGGTCTTCGAAGAAGGAAGAACTTGCCCATGTTGTGATGGATTAGTTTGTTCTTGTTCGATACCCTAAAAAGAATAAGATAAATGCTTAAAACAAGACATTTAGAAATATTTCGTATAAAATATGGTTTCGATAAAATACCTTCGAACCATTATCACCAACATGTGAATGAGCACTAGAATGAGAAGTCTTTCGAAGACGTTTGAATGGTTTAGATGGTGAGATGGGGGGAGAACCTTCAGAAGCTTCCACTTCGACTTCCTTTTCTTGGACAAGTGATATTTGTTCTTGTTTTCTTTTCCTTCTTCCTTCAGTATTGACTTTGGGAAGTGTTACTTTGGAAGCTTCGATCTGTTCTTTAGTTATCTCCACCTCGCTATCATCATCAGAGAGATCGACAGTTGCTTGTTCTTTCTTGTTCTTCGATCTAGAAGGTCCTTTTGATGAAGTTGTTTTCACTTTGGGTTCCTTTGATTTAGGAGGTTCCTTCGATGCAGCCTCAGATTTCTTCGATTCAACTTCTTTAGTTTGGGAAACTTTCTTTTTCTTCTTGTCAGACTTGCTTTTCGAAGTGTTCTGGGTGCTGGCATCATCAAGCTTTGTTTCTCCTGGAGTTAAAGGCAAAGCTGAAATATGTGATTATACAGATAAGTACTATTTCTTCTAAAAATAGTATTAATATATTTTAGTAAAAGAAAAAATCATACCCATGATACTGGGAGTTTCGATTCGAACTTGGGATAATTCATAGCCAAGTTCACCATTATATTGGTATCAATTGCATTTAGCATAGGTTACTAAATTATTCTGTGGGAATTTGAAATTATAAAGTAACCATTTTGGGTATGGTGGCCTAAAGGCCAAAGCAAGATTACAAGATGGAAGTTTTGCTAGTCTCATTTTCTTTTCTAAAACATAAAGATATTTATTGGGTGTTCCAGGGGGAAAAATTGTTTCTGGAATTTTTTCTCGAACTTTATCTCTCAAAGTTTGAGCAGTATAATATACTGTCCTCTTTGGATGTAAAGGGTTATATGATGTTTGATAATATCTTTGAAATTGCTGAATTTCTTTAATGTGCGTACCTCTAGTCTTCTTGTCTTTGTTCTGCAAAGTGTGAAAAGTACTGGTCAGTTGAGGCAGCAATTCATCAGGATTCCCTCGATTGGATTGGCGTGTGTAATAATTTTGCCACCATCGAAAGAATGTTTCAGAGCATGCAAATGATGTTGAGAAATATGTAGGCTCGAACACAGTTGTTCTCCTGGCTTGAATTATGGATTTCCACACAGGTTCGATCAGAGGAATTTTCCATTCACTTATACTTTTGAACAAGGAGCTGGGGTTCGATTGAACCATACCAAACTGTCTAGCTACATGGTTAGGTTGATAACCATATACTCCATAAGGGCTACCAGGTGTAAGTCTGCTAGATAGATAGGTAGGGGTCAAATAAGCTTCCCATATAGCATTGATTTCTGTTTTGTTGGCTGTTTTCGAAGTAGTGGGAAAGTCCTCTTTGAACCAGTTAGGTCCATATTTCCTAGTGGTAAATGGTGCCATTATAGGGGTGAAAATGGGACAATCAAGCAAGGTTTCGTAAGCATTCTCAAAAAGTTGTTGTGAAGACTTGTTCCCATCAGGGTGAAACATAGCTAAGCCTATACCTTCAGTGGTCCTTTCTGAGTATGCTGATGTGTAAGAGGAAGGTAGGATCGAAGCAAGTTTTGATCCAAAAATGGCTAAAAGCCATAGTTGGAACAACCATATGGGTCCTGATACAACTAAATTCCCACCAGTTTGGGGATAATCTCTAAGATTATTAGTTGTATGGTTAAGGGTTTCATACAAAGAACCTAGAATCAGTTTGCTTAAACAGATATCTGTTCCTTCATGTAACTGACTAGCTAGATGATGAGTCATAGATAGTATTATTTATTGCCTTATTTAGTTTAGTTTTATTTTAGATTTGATTTTATTTTATTGCATTTTATTTTAGTTTAGAATATTTTACTTCAAATTGTGTTTTATTTTATTTTAGGAATAAATATATGGTGGAAGGTGTCTTGGAGCAAAAGAAAGAGGACTGGAGCAAATACAGCGCAAGAATACGAAGATACGGGACAAAAATATGTTCCCACCAAGTCAGAAGCTTGGCACGGCCAGTGCCAACATGTGGCACGGCCGTGCCACCTCCCAGAGCCTCTTTTGCTGCTTTTTCTTCGGGCCCAAGTTACCCTGTTGCAGCTTTACTGTTTTACCCTTTTAGTTGCTTAGTTTCTAAGTCGATTGTAAAGCTATAAATAGAGTAGCTCTCCACCATAAACAATCATCCTTTACTTTGTTTATTTCAAGTTTTATTTCAATAAAAAGTCTTTATTTCCTTTTACTTTCCTTGCAATTTACTTTTATCGCATTCTCTCTTCTTCCCCCATGTCTACGATGAACATTAGTGAGTAGACTTCTTTGTCTTGGGATCGTTGGGTAAGTCTAATGACGTAATCCGGATCAAGCCAAGTCTTAAACCTTAATTAATTGTTACCCTAATTCCTAATCTAAACTCACCGTTTTAACATGAATTAATTATTATCAAACTGTGGAAGCGAACGCGGAGGGTTTGATAATGGTTAATTCATCATCACAGATATCAATTCATAAAGCGAACGCGGAGCTTTGATATCCGAACAAGTGAATTTAGACAAGGTTTGCGAAACATGAGAATAGTCTAGCAAACCTTGGGACACATAAAGTTTCGATCTTCAAGGGTCCCAAAGGCAATCACCCATGAGAATAGGTGTGATTGTTGGAGGGATACACTCACTGACTTCGAGAGGAGCTGTGATATGCTAAAGAGAAACTTGTCCTTAGTAATTAGGATTAACGTTTAATTATAAGTTTAAGGCTTGCTTGTGAAAAGATTCGTTATTACGATAAACCAATGATCCCAAGGCTTTTTAATATTATTGTTATTTACCTTCAAAAACTGCACTCTCCAAACTTCTTATTTCTTTCCCTTCTAATCAATTATTAAAAGCTAATTGGATTGATCAACTCCCTAGCGGAACGATAACTCTACTTACTACTATTACTTCGATAGGCCGTGCACTTGCGGTTTGGCCCTATCAAGTTTTTGGCGCCGTTGCTGGGGAGTTAACTAATTTAATTAGCTTTTTCTTAGTGATTAGAATTCTCTCTTCTTCTTTCTCGTTTTTTTTTTTTATTTTTAACTTTTTATTTTTCTGTTATCGTTAACTTCTTGGGTTCTCAACCTTGTATGCGAAGAACTAGAAATCAAGCGGTATTCATACCCGAGATCGAAAGGTTCTTACATAGAAGGAGGAGAGCAGCACAAAATAACACCGCCATGGCCAATCGCACTCTCAAAGAGTATGCAACGCCGTCTACGGCTGAGCCACAAGCTGTTATAGTGTACCCAACGGTTGAGGATGACAACTTTGAAATCAAGCCTGCCCTACTTAACTTGGTGCAGCAAAACCAATTCTTGGGATCCCCCACTGAGGATCCCAATCTTCACATCTCTGTTTTCCTACGAATTAGTGGAACCATGAAGGAGAACCAAGAAGCCGTAAGACTTCATCTCTTTCCCTTTTCCTTAAGGGATAGAGCTAGCGCTTGGTTCCATTCCCTCGAAGTCGGTTCCATTACTTCATGGGATCAGATGAGGCAAGCATTCCTTGCCCGTTTCTTTCCACCATCTAAAACCGCTAAACTTAGAGACCAAATCACGCGGTTCAACCAAAAAGATGGGGAATCTCTCTATGAGGCGTGGGAGCGTTTCAAAGAAATGCTAAGACTTTGTCCCCACCATGGCCTAGAGAAGTGGCTTATAGTCCACACTTTTTATAATGGCTTGTCTTATACCACTAAGATGTCTGTTGATGCAGCTGCAGGTGGAGCACTTATGAACAAGAACTACACGGAAGCGTATGCCCTAATTGAAGACATGGCTCAGAATCATTACAAATGGACCGACGAGAGAGCCATCTCTAGTTCTTCACCCTCCAAAAAGGAGGCAGGTATACACGAAGTCTCTAACTATGATCACCTTGCTTCTAAAATTGATACACTAACTGAAAAACTTGAAAAATTCAATGTTAGTGCTATCAATTCTGCATCTACTCCTTCTTGTGAAATATGTGGTATAGCTGGTCATGCTGGTGTTGATTGCCAACTAGGTAGTGCTATTAATGGTGTTGAGCAAATGAATTACGCTCAATACAACCAAGGGATGCGACAAAATCAAAATTTTTATAAAAACCAAAATCCCTATGGACAAGTAGCACCACCCGGTTATGCAAACAACCAAAGATTCACTCAAAAATCCAATTTGGAAATTTTGTTGGAAAATTCTATTGCCAACCAAAACAAACAACTCCAAGAACTCAAAAACCAAACTGGATTTCTGAATGATTCTCTTTCCAAGCTCAATACCAAGGTTGATTCTATTGCTACTCACTCTAAAATGCTTGAAACTCAAATCGCTCAAATAGCCCAACAAGTGGCTACATCTTCCCAAACACCGGGAGTCTTTCCTGGTCAAACCGAAGCCAACCCCAAAGCCCAAGTTAATGTCATATCTTTTAGGGGTAGTAAGTTAGGCGAAACTTTTGCTAAGGTTAAAAACATTGGGAAAGAAAATGTCAAGCCCTTAGGTGATAAAGTTGTGATAGAAGAAGCGAAACCACTTGAAAAAAACAAAACTCCATCCCCCTTAAATCCCGAAAAGCTTAAACTAGAGGGTAAGTTTGAAAAATTTGTTAACATACTTAGGAAGATTTGCATTAAACTCCCATTTGCTGAAGCTTTGTCTAGGATGCCTCTATATGCCAAGTTTTTAAAGGAAATTTTTTCAAAGAAAAAGGCTATAGAGCATAATGAGACAATAGCCTTGGCTAAGGAAACTAGTGCAATCATCCAAGAAGCACCCCCTAAGCTTAGAGATCCAGGTAGCTTTGCCATACCATGTGAAATTGGGAATGAAACCATAAACAAAGCCTTATGTGACTTAGGAGCTAGTGTTAGTTTGCTGCCTTTGTCTCTTTTTAAAAGGATAGGGATAGGAGAATTGAAACCTACCGAAATGGAACTAAAGATAGCTGATCGTTCTACCATGAAACTTGTAGGATTTGTCGAGGACATACCTATTAAGATAGAGGGGATATACATCCCCACTGATTTTGTAGTCGTTGACATTGAAGAGGACGACGACGTCCCTATAATCCTAGGTAGACCTTTCCTCGCAACTGCGGGAGCTCTCATTGATGTGAAACTTGGTAGGATAGTCTTTCAAGTGAGTGATAAAATGGTAGGATACGAGTTGGAAAATGTTATGAAGGGTCCCGCTCTTTACTCTTGTTGCATGCTTAACGATCATGTTGTGAAAGAACATTTTATAGCGTCATCTACACAATATGATATCTTTGATCCATTCTAAGGACTCTTTCTAACCGTCAAGCTAATGACATTAAAAGAGCGCTTCGTGGGAGGCAACCCACGCATTTAATCGCTTTTGTTTTGTTTTTCTTTGTTTCAAGTTGTTTTGTAGGTAATTGTCCAAGTGTGATTCGAAAAAAATCAAGAAATTGAAAAATTCTGAAGCCCCCAGGACCAGAAAGGTGGCACGGCCCGTGCTAGCATTGGCACGGCCGTGCCAAGTTTTTAAGAAAAAAAAGGGCATATGAAGTCAGAATGATGGCACAGCCCGTGCCAAGGGTGGCACGGCCGTGCCCGACCTCTTGCACCCTATATCACAAATTTTTTCTCTTCTTCTCCCTCATTCTCAAACCACAAACCTCTCTCTACCTTCAAACTTCTCTCTAAACCTCCATAACCTTCAAACCTTCAAACCACCATATCTCCCTCAATTCTTAACCAAATCACTCCATTCTTTCACCAATCAACCACAAACTTCACCCAAAACAAAAACCACCAATCAAAAACATCTTTCATCCATCCAAACCCACAATTCACCAAAACCCTAATCCTTCAAAACCTAACCCAAACACCACAAAACCTTAACCAATCTCCATATCCAAACCAACAAAACTTCCTTAAACATCAACCCCAACCCTAAACCAATCCTTTCCACCAAAAATTTTCCCAAACCCTAAACCTTCAAAACCAATTCTACCAAAGGTCAATGGCTTCAAGAAGAAGTGGTAAAGAACCAGCAAGCTCTCAAGGAGGACCTCCCCCAAAGAAGCAAGCCCAAGTGAAGAATCATGGGATCCAGTTCAAAAACAACAAGCAAAGGGACAGGTATAAAAATCTTATCTCTAAACATCTGCACCCTTCTCGTTATCCTGATTCCCATACTTTAGATATTCTAGAGCTGCTTGATGATGTTTCTAGGTTGATAGGAAAGTTAGGTTGGACTGAATTGCTGAAACCTATGAGGGGTTATGAAAATTTCACGTATGAATTCTTGAGCTCAATAGATTTTACTAAAGATAAGATGAATTTTGATAACCCTAACCATAGAGTTGTTTTCCGGTTAATGAATATTGATTATGACATGTCACTTCAGCACTTTTGTGATGCCTTAGGCTTTGCAAATGAGGGATATATTCATGATCATTGGGATCCCAGCCTTAAACCGGATAACTATGACCCAGCTGCCTTTTGGAAACAAATCACCGGTCTTAACAAATACGTCCCTAGGGCGAACAAAGCTAGCAATATTCACAACCCCGTACTTAGGTACCTTCAGAGGGTAATGGCTTGCACTATTTGGGGTAGAACCGAGCTAGGAAACACTAGAACCGATGAATTGTTCATGCTTTGGGCAATGCTCCACAACCACCCCGTCAATACCTGTTTTTATTTGATTGATCACCTAGACTTTGTCGGTACTAGACCGGCCGGTAGAGGAGACATAGTGGTGGGTGGCATCATTACATATATAGCTAGGTGTTTTGGAGTGGGTGAAGATGAGGGGATCAAACCAATTGAGGGAAACAATAGGCTTAACATAGAGACCCTTATTGCTATGAATTTCATCAAACATCGTCCACCCCTCCATTACCAACTTAAGCTAAACGTGCCAATCATGTTTTTATTGCCTAACCCATCTCGGACTACCACCGAGGTGGAAGAAAATTGGTTGTATGTTAATGATGTGCAGGTTCTTGGTGAGCAAGATGATGATGCGGGAGAAGGTGCTAACTTGCACCGTGATGAAGGAGAAGGTGCTAACTTGCACCATGAAGAGGGGCACCATGGCCATGAAACCGGTGAGCTTCATGAAAATCAACAATGGACATGGATTCACAATGAAATCGAGAGGATGAGCACCGAGCAACAAAGGCAAGGTGTTGAGATCTCCGGCCTTCGCAATGAAGTTCAAAGGGGCAACCGTGTCAATGATGAAAATAATGAAATGCTCCGTCGGATGATGCAACACCTCCAACTTCAAGGTCCTCCTTACGGACCTCAATAAACAAATGTGAGCTTTCCACTTCCTCTCTTCCCTTCTTCTTCTCCCTATCTCTCTCATTCTTCTACTCATCTCCTTCTTTCATCTTCTTCTACTCCTTCTTCTTCTTCTTCTTTTAATTTCTTTTTCTTTTGAATCATTGAGGACAATGCTTCCCCTTAGTGTGGGGGGGGGCCTAATAAAGTGTCTAGAGTTGTAGTGTCCAAACTCCCTTGAACTTTATTCTTTTGTTTTGTTTTTATAGCAAGAGGCATGACTAAGTAGCTTGTTTTTAATGTAAATATGGCATGAAAATTTTTGTTTTGTCTCTTCTTTAGGTCGCCTCTTGTACATGAAAATAGTTTCTTGTGTTTCTTATGTTCTTGCTATACCCATATCATGTTTTATTGTGAAATTCTCCAATGAGAAAAGCACCCGGTTGCAATCCTTGAGTAAATGTATGAATAGGTATTTTAAGGAACACGTTCTATCTTTAGTGTTAACTTAGACCCTTTAAAGTCTTAAGAGTAAAAGTAGTATAAGTTTGTGTGGGAAAATTAATCAAATTGTTCTTAATTGTTATATTCTTATTAATTTGTTAATGTTAAATGGGGCGGGAGAATGGCACCAACATATGGGGGAAAGGACAATTACATCCTAACTTCCTAATTGTGGTGGTGACTCCTTAATTTGAACCTAAAGTGAAACAAATTCATCAATGCTAGGGGGAAAGGACAATTACATCCAAAAAGACTTCCTACGCGGAGATGAAACAAACAATAATTTTGCAGCACTACTTAGGGTGATTTTGAATCTAGGGGGAAAGGACAATTACATCCGAGAAGACTCCCTACGAGGATAGATAGCCCCTAAGCATCTGCAGCCCCTTGTGCTTAATTGTTATATCTAATTTAATTTTAACTCGAATTCCCATCACTCTTATATGAAATGAAGAAAGGACTTTTCTCGGTTACTTTAGCACTAAGGATAGAACCTATTCCTCATAATATCTGTCTTATACAGGAGCAAGAAAAGGGTTGGACTGCACACACACACTCACTTGAGACTTGATGTTGGGTAGAATATGTTCATGAGAAGTGTTTGAAATTGAAATTAGTGTACTTGAGGCAAAACCTTTCTTTGAGACTTATGTTCTTAATATTGCCATAAATCAATCTTTGTTGCTGCTATGTTTGCTGCCTTTTGCTTGAGGACAAGCAAAGATTCAAGTGTGGGGGAGTTTGATGAGTCATAGATAGTATTATTTATTGCCTTATTTAGTTTAGTTTTATTTTAGATTTGATTTTATTTTATTGCATTTTATTTTAGTTTAGAATATTTTACTTCAAATTGTGTTTTATTTTATTTTAGGAATAAATATATGGTGGAAGGTGTCTTGGAGCAAAAGAAAGAGGACTGGAGCAAATACAGCGCAAGAATACGAAGATACGGGACAAAAATATGTTCCCACCAAGTCAGAAGCTTGGCACGGCCAGTGCCAACATGTGGCACGGCCGTGCCACCTCCCAGAGCCTCTTTTGCTGCTTTTTCTTCGGGCCCAAGTTACCCTGTTGCAGCTTTACTGTTTTACCCTTTTAGTTGCTTAGTTTCTAAGTCGATTGTAAAGCTATAAATAGAGTAGCTCTCCACCATAAACAATCATCCTTTACTTTGTTTATTTCAAGTTTTATTTCAATAAAAAGTCTTTATTTCCTTTTACTTTCCTTGCAATTTACTTTTATCGCATTCTCTCTTCTTCCCCCATGTCTACGATGAACATTAGTGAGTAGACTTCTTTGTCTTGGGATCGTTGGGTAAGTCTAATGACGTAATCCGGATCAAGCCAAGTCTTAAACCTTAATTAATTGTTACCCTAATTCCTAATCTAAACTCACCGTTTTAACATGAATTAATTATTATCAAACTGTGGAAGCGAACGCGGAGGGTTTGATAATGGTTAATTCATCATCACAGATATCAATTCATAAAGCGAACGCGGAGCTTTGATATCCGAACAAGTGAATTTAGACAAGGTTTGCGAAACATGAGAATAGTCTAGCAAACCTTGGGACACATAAAGTTTCGATCTTCAAGGGTCCCAAAGGCAATCACCCATGAGAATAGGTGTGATTGTTGGAGGGATACACTCACTGACTTCGAGAGGAGCTGTGATATGCTAAAGAGAAACTTGTCCTTAGTAATTAGGATTAACGTTTAATTATAAGTTTAAGGCTTGCTTGTGAAAAGATTTGTTATTACGATAAACCAATGATCCCAAGGCTTTTTAATATTATTGTTATTTACCTTCAAAAACTGCACTCTCCAAACTTCTTATTTCTTTCCCTTCTAATCAATTATTAAAAGCTAATTGGATTGATCAACTCCCTAGCGGAACGATAACTCTACTTACTACTATTACTTCGATAGGCCGTGCACTTGCGGTTTGGCCCTATCACTAGACACATGAATTTCTTAGGGACTTGTACTGACCTTGAGCAAAAAACATGCGTAGATAACCAGTAGGTCAAGAAAGCTACATGTTCATCTGCAGATACTTCAGCACATTTGGTATCATGGTTGTTAGCTATAAACAAACCATAGGCAGGGCTATCGAAATTTACTGAGTATTGAGAGGTAGTAACATCTGGATTAAAGGTGTATCCAGTTGGTTTTAAGCTAGTAAGGCCAGCCACATCTAAAAGGGTAGGAGTGAGCATTCCACATTTCAAGTGAAGGCTGTTGTTCGATGGGTTCCAAAAATGTAAAGCAGCAAATATCAATTCATTATGGTATTTTGGACCATATCGAGATATTTGGATGAGATCAAAAATCCCTTTCTCCTTCCAGAATTGTCCTTTTTGTTTTTGAACTTTGTCTAACCAAGCAATGTATTCTGGATAAGTTTTTGGTTCAGTCCTAATTTTGGATTTTACAAAACTTAGGTCAAAAGGACCTTTTGTGAAAATTAAAGGAGGTTGAGTTTCAATACATGGGAAAAGAGAGTTAATCTCTGGAGTTTCAGGTTCTAGAGAAATGGGGCCTAAGAATGCATGTGGAGTATCAGTACAAGGGATGATTACCTGGGTTTTCCAGATAGCTTTTTCAGCTTCATTGATCTCTGGTTCGTTCACAAAAGCAGGAGTAGCACTGGTGATTTCTTCAGTGAAATCAATGGGTTCTTCGCGATTCACATGAGAAGTTCCTGCTGCGTTCGTCATTGTTTAAGTGTTTTTGTGAGAAGTTGATGAATAGTGAAGATTTCGTGTTTAAAGATAGGAGTTGCAGAAAATTCAAAGTTTTTTCTTCGAGAGAATTTTGGCGGAGAAGAGGAACAGTGAAAGTGAAAATGAAATGGTGAAAAGTGAGAAGAGTAAAGGTGAGTTTGTTTCTATATGGACCTTTGATCATGACACATGTCAAGATCTTATTTTGACAGTTTTACCATTAAAGTGTTATCTTTTCCAATGTTAGAGAACGTGGCCCACTAACTAAGATTGTGGGGTCAGTATTTAAAGGAAATCTGAATTAGTTTTGAATTAAATACTAACATCATTCATTTCGATGGAGAATGTTAGTTATTTTTTCAAAAACGTCTTTTTCTTCTTCGGTGAAATCGAAAATGGCGTTTCTGGGGGGCAATTTGTTAGCCAATATATTTTACTAGCTGTAATAAATGTGGTCAAAGTATAGTTGACCTAGATTTAAAGAAGATTCGAGCAGAGTGTTGTATTGAAAGCAAATATAGGTTCGAAGATGGTAGAAGACTTCGATAGAGCAGTTTTCGAAGGTGGTTATCAAACAGTTATTCTTTAAGTCAGTTTGTATTTTAAGTTTGTTTTCAAATAAGCAAAACTGTCGACTTGTGGCAGTTGTAGTTTGAATTTCAAAGAAGTGTAGTTATTTCTAGACTTAGTATAAATAGTAGTTTTTCATAGGAAAAACAGGTCACAATTCCATCATACAAACTTACACTCAAAGTATCCGTATGGAAGCGAGAAACGAGTCACAAGTTGCAATGTATGAATCTGTGTACCAACTTTTATTTAATCAATACAATTTACCCTTTTTTCTTTAAGTGTTTTTGCACTTTACTTTGTTAAGTTCGATTGAGTTCAAGTGGATTGAATTCGATTGTTTTTATTGTATTTCTTATATTTTCGACACCAAAAACACAGAATTTCTAACAACAAGAACAAACACAATATGTCCTAAGATTTACTGGTTGATCTTGCAAGTTACCATTTGTAAACCAGCGGTTGTTTACGAAAATCCAACGTAAACACTGGGTCACTTTTTACTGAATCCCTCGTTTTTGCTCATTTCTTGCTATGTGCACCCCTGGACTTTGCTTCCTGCACCTCCTGTGTATCAAAATCTTTTGCGAAAATTCCCAAGCTTTTTTCCATGTTTTCTTGATGTTTTTTGGTGTTTTGCTAATACTTTTACACTGGAAAATTTGATAAAAAAACATATAGACAATTTTAGTGTTATTTCTTGAATTTTATGTTAAAAAATTGGTGAAAATTGGTTCAACTTTGCTTCTTATCCTTGATGCACACTTGTGGTACATGATATGTGTTTCTATAATTTTTTAGCCACTGTTTGAACATGATTTTGATACTTGTGTGTGAAGTTTAGTTAGTTGCTTGGCTTGCAAGTCACATTTGTGAATAATTTGTGTAAATATGTCTAAATTCACTTAAGAATGTAAGGCTCGTCATGTGGTTTCAATTCTCACTCTTTAAAATAGAATGTATACTTTTAAAAAATGTACGAGACTATGAGAGTTGTGAGCTCTATGATGCTTGCATTTTATGAGTGAATTCTTAGTCATATTTTGCACTTGGTTTGGTTTATTTTGTGTTAGATTCCATGCTTTTATTATAGTACCTTTCTTGCCTTATTTTTCTCCATATTATCATGTGCTACTAACCATTTTCTTGTGTTTCATGCCTTATACATCATAAGCATACTCCCTATCACACTTTCTCATCCCATTTCTTTACATTTCTTTTGCCTTTAATTCATTTGTGTGGGATTAAGTTCTCACAAGGAAGTAGTGTGTAACTAGGCCAAATGATGTAAAGGACAATGGACTCTAATGATGTACACCGACACAAGCACCGACACATGCACACACACCACTTTAGGTATATAGCTAGAATATGCATGTTTAGATGTATGTTTAGGATTGTATGTTTAGATGAATGCGTAGGCTTTATACTTTGAAAAATCATTTTCCAAAAAATGTGAACAACATCACTCAAAATCATTTTCACAATAAACTTTGGGGTCAAAACCCCATTGATTTTCCTTTTATTTTCTTAATCAAATTTCAATGAAAAATAATCATATTTGACTTCTTTTGCAATTGACTAATTCCACCCCACTCTTTTCATAATCTCATGCCTTTAAGGCCTCTCAATCTCCATTCTTCAAACTCCAATTTTCAAACTTAAAATCAACCAACAAAAACAAAAACATTTTTGGAAGAGAACTACGGTGGATTTGATCCCTTAAACGGGTACGTAGGCAAGGAACAAAATTCCTTCAATTCAACTAAAACAAAAATCCAAAAACATTCTTCTCCCTCCAATTCTTCACTTAAAACATTCTTAGGTTAAAAAAACATTTTCAAATAGCATTTAAAAATAAAGCGCGCGCGTAGAAATTAAAGACGGTTCCTATAGGATACTATAGTCGTTATGGGTGCCTAACACCTTCCCGTAGCGAAAACAACTCCCGGACCTCGATTCTCAAGGGTTTTGCTTACTTTTTCCCTTCCCAAGAAAAAATAAGATATCACCGGTTTAAAAGGTTCAAACGTAATCAATGTTTGACACCCGAAAACCAAGATAAAACACTTGGAAGTGTGCTGGAAGCGTACATTAAGTTGCTCTCGACATTGTGTACGCTTAAGCGTGCTGAGGACGCTTAAGCATGCTGACTTTGGTTCTTGAGCTTCTTTCTTGTTCCTTGCTTGTCATTTCCTGCATAAAAGGGGAGGAAGTCAGGCATGTAAAGCATAAATGGTAAAAGAACACAATTTGGTAGCTTTTCCTTAGATAACTTGCAGAACAAGTCACTTAAATGCCTAGATTAACACATAAAATATATTACTTTTGAGCACTTATCAACTAGCTATTTACAAGTTTGTAGACTTAATAGATTAGTGATCAAATTAAGTAAGAAGACTAATTAGGTTTTTATTAAGATAATTAATATGGACTCAATATGAGGGAAAACTTGAGACATAAAGATACCAGTTAAGAAAAAACCAAATCAACCCATTGCTAACTTTACTGTGTATTTCAGATAAATGTTAAAGAACCCTTTTTGTCATGGATTCAGGTATTCCTATGTGATCCTTAATATTTAATCTTTGATATATCAAAACATATTGTAGATCCGATCAATTTCATGCTTAATGTTTTATCCGCTCCCGCTAATGATTTATATTTTGTTTTTTACCAAACACGTCTTGTGAATTTGATCTTTATTTAGATCTAATTCCAACAAAATGTTGTTTCAAAATAATTGTACAAATAAATCAGTAATAATTGATGTATTTTTTTTTACATCATGAAACCAAATACATCAAATTTTATTGATTTATTTGTCTTTTATAAAAAATATTAAAGAGAGTATTTGTTTGATTCCCATTTCATTTCATTCCATTCAAGGATAAACAAACAATAATATTGGTTTACAAGCATAGCTCATTTATGAAAACCACGTCCAGCTAGCAACCACAACAAGGCAGGAGTAACTCTATATATTTCATCCTTTCACTCACTCCCAAAATCAAAACCACCATCCTCCCTTACTTCCATGTCTCTCTCTCCCTCTCTCTCTCTCTCTCTCTCTCTCTCTCTCTCTCTCTCTCTCTCTCTCTCTCTCTCTCTCTCTCTCTCTCTCTCTCTCTCTCATTCTCACTAATAGTTTTCTTATGCAAATTTTCTCACCTAATAATAATATTGTAATGTTAACCTGCTTCACATCTGAATCACTTTGTTTTTGGTAAAAATAGTAAAATAAATACACATGTTGCTACTTGCTAGGACAGAGTGACTTGTCACAATTAAACTCATTTTATATGCTTTATTTTGTGAGGGTTTAACTCATCTATTCTTTCATCAAACTTCGAACATTTTTTGAGCTATTTTATTAAACTCAGAAATCTAGTTAGACCATTCTTTCTCGTATATTTTCAACTGCTTTGTTTCTTCACCCAATAAACCGTGACTATGGGTGGGCGAAAGAGGAGTGAAATGAATGTGAGGGTCATCTCCAGGAGAGATGAGGAAGAATTTCTCACAAGAATGACCAAGGTGCGGAAAACAGTTCTCAAAAATGAAGTTATTGTCTCTGGCATGACTTTGTTGGCATCTCTACGGCTTCCGAGCAGTTTTATAGAGTCAAAATCAGCAGCTTACTGAAGACGGACTCAATAAAATCAGATAAAAGTTCAGCAGTAGTGGCAGAAATGAAAATGTGATTTATGTATTGAATAAATCCTAGTCTTGTTTTTATCGTCTGTAACTAAATTTGTTATTAAGTTTAGCTAGTTTCCTTCTTTTTAGCTGTGTTAGTCAAGGTTTCTTTTGTATAAATTTGTCTTGGTCATTTTTCTCGATTCATAATTTGTATTCACATTTTAATCATTAATGAAAACCCTTTGAGGTATATTCCGATAAATCACTTTTCTTCTCTCAATTCAATATGGTATCAATTTGGGGGAAATTATCTGTTAAATTTTTAGGATTTGTGTTTGTTGATATAGTGGAGTCTATGTGTTGATGTTATGTATACATGTGCCGTCTTTTTGCAGTAACAATGTATTTTCTTCGCTTGTTTCTTGCACTCCTTGTGCTTGAAACTTGACACCTCGTAGCAACACCGCCGAACAAATTTGTAGCTATTTATTCTCATTCATTTTGTTACTCTTCCTGTTAGCTAGAACTAAAACAAGAATGTTGTAACTCTGGATGCAAGATGAGCACTCTCCAGAAAATTTGAGATTTAAGGCTTGCTTTTGTGATTTTGTGCATATTTCGATTGACGAGTTTGGTAGAATCACAATGTGAAATCACGGTGCCAACATGATTTTGTCCAAGTGAGTGTGATTTCAAACATGCACTTTCACTTGAAAGTAATTTCAGCCTTTTCATGGAAAAACAATAAAGAGGGAATCTTTGAATAAAGGCCTATTACTTTTGCAGTTGAAGAAGTTGATGAAAGAAGGAAGTTTATGGAGACTTCAAAAATGGGAACTTGATTCCTTTGTATTAGTGTATATTCTCCGATCAACTTATTCTCGTTCTTGCTTGCTAGAATTTGGTTAGTGAAAATGACTGGGAAGCTCCAAGTTTTCTTCTTGAATCCATATCAAGTTTTCTTTTCAAAGTAATAAACCCTTATTATCAATCCATATCAAGACTTTACTGGATTATCTTTGTGTTAAGGAAAATTAGGTACATATGTATGAATATGGTTTCCTCAAAACAAAAACAAAAAAAAGATGTATAAATATGGTTCGTCGAAGTTATTGTGAACCAAAATCATTGATAAAGAACTCACTATTACACTGTGTTTGGAACGAAAGAGATACGTGAGAGAGAGATTGCCAAGAGAGAAAGTCTGAAGAGAGATGGCATTTCTCTAGTTTGGAGCATCAGAGAGTTAGTGAAGAGAGATCATATTTCATGGGTCCCACCTACTTTTTATTTCTCTTCACTTATGAGAAGAAAGTTTCTTGACGTGTTTAATTCCAAAACTGTCCTCCCCTATTTTTCAAAGCTCATGCGTTATTTTTCTTTGATTGAATGCTAACATGTGAAGGTATATGCTATTATCAAGGGGTATGTTTTAATTAATTTACTTATTAAAATAATAATAAAATTAATTATGTAAATTAATAATTAAAATAATAACTAAATTATATTAAAAGACAAAATAAACTTGACCAAAAAGAAAAAATCAATCAAAATTAAATGCAAGGATATTTTTGTCTTTTTAAAATTAAACATACTTCTCTCTCTTCTATTTTTCTCTTCTTTCTCTTATACCAAACAACCCATCAAATCTACTCTATTTCTCACCTATTTCTCTCTTCTCATACTCTCTCTCACCTATTTCTCTCTTTTCACTTTCTTCTCGCTGCCAAACACACCCTTAAGGATCAAAGTTTCTTCCCCAACATAATCATTTGAAACGCAAAGAGAATCACATTTAAGAGTTGTTGATTAACCAATATTTCGACTTTCAAGTTCGATAGACAGGATTCAAATAGAAGCTTATTACATTCAAATCGTTTTTAACTAAAATGAATTCACTCAATAACGAGTGGTTGCTTTTCTTCATGTAAATCACATGCACTCAATAACAAGTGGTTGCTTTTCTTCATGTAAAATAAAATGAATTCACTCAATAACTCAATAACGAGTGGTTGCTTTTCTTCATTTCACTTCATGTAAAATAAAATGAATTCACTCAATAACGAGTGGTTGCTTTTCTTCATGTAAATCACATGCACTCAATAACTCTTCATGTAAATCACATGCACTCAATAACAAGTGGCTTTTCTTCATGTAAAATAAAATGAATTCACTCAATAACTCAATAACGAGTGGTTGCTTTTCTTCATTTCACTCAATAACGAGTGGTTGCTTTTCTTCATGTAAATCACATGCACTCAATAAAATCACATGCACTCAATAACTCTTCATGTAAATCACATGCACTCAATAACAAGTGGTTGCTTTCTTCATGTAAAACACATGACGAGTTGGTCTTAGAAATCGTGGTTGGACCTAATACAACCCCACAAAACCGGTTTGTGAGGTGAGGATTTGCCCTCACTTATAAACACATTGTCAGATCATCTCTTATCCGATGTGGGACTCTTTAACAGTTGGAAACAATATACTATAGATTAGAGACAACAATAGTGACATAACATTGTGATGTGTTTATTGAAGTGGCCTCTTGCAACGTAATAGCATGTGCACCCTTGTACGATACGTCCCTACTTGCATAAGTGTTGCTGAACTATAATATTTTTGCTACTTCACTTTTTGCTTCACTTTTTGCTTTTGCTTGCAGTACAATAATTTTGCTATCCACCGTAAAACTAGTAATTAAATTATTAAGTAGAACTTATTATTTGATTTACGAAAATAGAGAAACACGATCCACCGTAAGATACAATGCATTTGAGTGAAATATGGTGCATCTTAGTGTGCTTAAGTGCTTAGTTTGTTGACCACAAACCCTAGTTCACATTTTTACATTTTTACAAACCCTAGTTTTTTAAACCTAAAATCGCACCCTCTCTATCGCTCCAAGCCTTCATTTAAATCAGCTAGCTCTCTAAGTGAAGCTCTATTCATCTAGACTTGGTAGAGGAGTTGTCATTCAAGTGACGCTCTCTATTCTTGATGTTGTTCTCCTTGACGTTTCAAGATCAGGTAAACACATAAATCTCTTTCAAAGTGTTGCTTGTTTTGTGATTAATGGTTTAATCGAGATTCGTTCTTGGAATAATTCAAGGATCGATTTGATAATGAGTGACATAATTCAGGGGCCAGGTTGACTTTAAAAATAATCCAGAGATCGATTTGACAGTGTAACAATTTGTAATGTCTTTCATTTTTTTTAAAAATCAAAAGTTTTATCAAATTTGTCCCTGTACACATGAAAGCTAACTTGGAACTCCACTCCAGCATCGTTAACAGTGAGACTTGATGGAATAACTAAATTGATTGAACATTATAAAATTCAAGGACGTTCTAACTATTTCAATTAATTTAGAGAAGAATTTGATCCATGAACGAAAAAGTATATTCATCTATTTGTATCTCTCTGAATCGGAGAAATTGTGAGGATCCTAATGGGAGAAATCCACTAGACCCGATCCGTTGATCATGGAGAGTACTTTTCATTTTGACGGATTATGTTATTTTTTGTATTTAATAATGTTAACCTGCTTCACATGCCAATTACTTTTTGGTAAAAAAATATTAAAATTATACTTAAAGCTAAAACATGTGTCGCTTTCTTTGTCCACTTTGTAACGTTCTTTATAGGCAATTTTTCAATTCATTTTCTAATGAAAAAACACTGGTGGCTCACCATGTTTGACGACAATTAGGCTGTCATGACTCATGAGTTCACACTTGGGTTTGGGAGGCAATGTTTTTTAATGAAAACGTGTATAGTAATTTAATTCAACTGTGATAGGGAGTGTTATTCCTTCTTCTAACCTGAGGAGACTCATCCATCATCGATCAATATACAAAATTTAGTACACTGTTAGTGACATAATAAGCATGAAAACATTGTCCCAACAATCAATTTTGTACTATTTTTCCATCATCATCATTGTCACGGTTACTATAACTTATGGAGAGAAAGATGCAGATTACATGTCCCAACTTATGAAAGCACTGACCCCAACTCCCAAAGGCTGGTCTAGCAACATTCACTACTGCAAATGGAACGGCATCATGTGCGACCAATCTAATCAAGTTGTCACCGCCATCAAGCTTCCATCAAGTTCACTCACTGGAACAATCCCTCAGAATTTCAACTCTCTCAATAATCTCACCGACATCGATCTTCATAACAACTCACTCAACGGTCCTTTGCCTGATTTGTCTTTCCTAAGCGCGCTCCAAACCGTGAACCTTGGTTACAATAACTTCACTTCAATCCCAGACTTTTGCTTTGGACCCCTACCAAATCTAACAACCCTCAACCTTAGCAATAACTTGAATCTCATGCCATGGTTATTTCATGATGAATTGTCCGCGTCCTCGTTGATACATACCCTCGATCTCGAAGCAACAAATCTCATAGGTCCATTACCATCAGAAGTATTCACATGGTTTCCGCGTTTGCATACTGTTTTTCTTTCTCACAACAACTTAAGTGGAACTCTTCCCCCTTCTCTTGGGGAATCTTCAATAAGGTATTTGCGACTCAATGACCAAGGGCCGTTTAGTGGGTTTACCGGTGCAATTGATGTTATATCATCTATGAGGTTCTTGTCTCAGGCGTGGCTTAACAACAACAACTTCGCAGGTCCAATTCCAAACATGTCTAGTTCCACTAATCTGTTTGATCTTCGGCTTCAATCAAATTCCTTAACTGGTTTGGTTCCACATTCGCTATGCACTCTCTCTAGCTTGAAGAACATCTCTTTGGACAGCAATTATCTTCAAGGACCGATACCTGTGTTTCACGAGGGTGTTAATGCAAGTTGGAAAGGAAATTACTTTTGTCGAAATGATGTTGGACCTTGTGATCCCCAAGTTACAATTTTGCTGGAGATTCTTGGAGCTGTTGGGTATCCTTCTTTTATGTCAAATTATGAAGGGAACAAAAACGATGCTTGTTCAGGAGACGAATATTTAAAGTGTTCAAAAGGGAAGATTGTGGTCTTTCATTTGGACGGTCTGCAAGTAGGCGGAACAATCTCTCCAGCGTTTTCTGGTTTATCAAGTTTAGTGAACTTGACTCTTGGTAGCAATAATTTAACGGGTTCAATACCACATAGTCTTACAACTTTGCCAAACCTTCAACTTCTTAATGTTTCTGATAATAATCTGTCTGAACAAGTTCCCAAATTTTCTTCAAATGTTAAGTTAATTATAAGTGGCAATCCTTTGCTTGGGTTAAATATTTCCCAACAATTAGGTGGAGGAGAAAACACAACTGCTTCTCGTGATGGAGGCTTATCTAAGACAACAATTGAACCTGCTTGGATTGTTGGTATGTATACATACCCATTATTATATGTATTTTAATATATTTTCTTCTTTCATATTAGTGTGGCAAATATGAATATACTTGGTAAATTTGGATTTAGATTTAGATGGTAACGGATTAAAATTTACTCTATCCGTCCCAAATTATATAATATTTTGGACATTTCATACATATTGAGAAATATAATTAACTTTGTGTAGGAAATATATTATGAGTTGTTTTATAAAATTATATGTGAAAGATAATTGAAAGAATGGAGAATAATAAATAGTTAAGGATATAATAGGAAGAGTAACATTACTATTTTATTGGTATTGTAAAGCGATGTATAATTTGAGACGGAGGGAGTACCAAGTAAGAGAATTTATATTATTAGTTAGTCTTGTGGTTAGTTGCTTATTTTGTTATTTTCAACGTGATGTACATTAACAATATACTCAATTTAATTAACTACAATATTACATGTTATTAACCAAGGTGTCGTAGATGTAAAAAAAAATTGGATGTCGATGAAACATTTTTATTTTTGCATTCCCCTTCATTGTATCTCTCTTTTTTGTTGAGCTTAAAAAATGGCCTACGTTACTGATATTACTAAGTCTTCCATCCACAACAGCACCGCCATCACCACAGCAGAAAAACAAAATTTGCCATGTAATCCTACCAACCCCAACTATATTCATCCTATAGCAAATATGAGCTCATTCGTCTCTCATCCTTACTTGACCAAGTGATTAGACTTACAGTCGAGTCAATTAGGAGTAACCGAGTTCTATCATTTGCTACAACAAATTTAGCTAAACTTTATCCAAACTTCGAATTACCACATAAATAGATAAATAATGTTATATTTAGATTTTAAAATTTAAGTTAGTTATTTTATCTTTACTAACTTATTGTTTTTCTGTTTGTGATAATAAAATATTTATTGTTCATAATTATCCTTCGCTTTTTCTTGTGGTGCAGGGGCCTCCTTGTTTAGCGTTGGGTTCGTAACACTAATTGTGATTCTTTGTCGTAAGAGATATCTTATTTTAGTACAAAGGTGGATCTTGAGGAAAACAAAAAAATCTATTGGCAACAATGTGGAGGATTTTATACAGACTTATAATTTGTCTGTGCCAATAAAGCAATATAGATATGCAGAAGTGAAAAGAATGACAAACTCGTTCCGAGATAAATTAGGTCAAGGAGGATATGGTGTTGTTTACAAAGCAAACTTACCTGATGGTCGTCAAGTAGCAGTGAAAATTATAAATGAGTCTAAGGGAAATGGAGAAGATTTCATAAATGAAGTTGCTAGCATTAGTAGAACGTCACATGTGAACATCGTCTCACTTTTGGGATTTTGTTATGAGAACAAAAGAGCACTAATATATGAATTTTTGCCCAAAGGATCATTGGATAAGTTCATTCTTAAAAGTGGATTTCCTGATGCTATTTGTAGTTTGGATTGGAACACATTGTACCAAATTGCAATCGGAATTGCTCGAGGACTAGAATACTTGCATCAAGGATGTACTTCAAGAATTTTGCATCTCGATATCAAACCACAAAACATTCTTTTGGATGAAAATTTTTGCCCCAAAATCTCTGATTTTGGACTAGCTAAAGTATGCCAAAGGAATGATAGTATTGTGTCTTTACTTGGCACAAGAGGAACTATAGGATATATAGCACCAGAAGTATTCAGCCGAACATATGGTGGAGTTTCTCACAAGTCTGATGTATATAGTTATGGTATGTTAATTTTAGAAATGGTTGGGGGGAGAAAGAATTATGACACTGGAGGGTCATGTACTTCTGAAATGTGTTTTCCAGATTGGATTTATAAGGATCTTGAGCAAGGTAATAACCTTGTGAATTGTTTAGCAAACTCAGAGGAAGAAAATAATATGGTAAGAATGATTACTATGGTGAGTCTATGGTGCATTCAAACAAATCCAGCTGATAGACCATCGATGAGTAAAGTATTAGAAATGCTACAAGGACCACTTGAGTCAGTGCCATATCCTCCAAAGCCTTTCTTATATTCTTCTGAAATGCCATCATTGCAAACTTCATATTTGTCTTCCAGCAATATGTTAGAGACAAACTCTTCATCCTAATTGAAGAATGGTTCCATAAAACCAGATAAGTTCAGCAAAGACAAAAGTGAAAATGTGATTGTAATGTAACTATATATTGTTGGTATTTGAATACAACTTTGCATATCCTTTGGTTGAACTTCAAAACCTGTTTCTATATTTAGTTGGTAAATTTCTAGATATTAATGATTTGATTCAATATAACAATCCAAAACTTAATGTGGTTTATTTTTCTTCGATTTGTTTTAAGTGGCATGCAACTCCCCAAATTTTTCAGTATTCATACCTAGTATATTCTCATATGACTGTCCCATCTTCTACTTGATGGAAAATAAAATAAAAGGAAGGAAAAGTCTCCTTATCAAAACTTTAGTGGGATGGTAACAATACCACAAAGTCTTACAGCTTTGCCTCATCTTCAACTTCTTGATGTTTCTTATAATAATCTGTCTGGACAGATTCCCAAATTTCCATCCAAGGTTAAGTTATAGAAACATACCTAGAATCCAAACAAGTGTGTTTTTAGACGAACCTTGTTCAAGGAAATCACAGGCAATGCTTTCCTTGAACAAGGTTCGTCTAAAAACACACTTCTTTGGATTCTAGGTATGTTTATATACCCATTATATAATCAATAATAATAAGTTGTATTTTTTTTTTGAAGAATAATAAGTTGTATTTTGTGTGTCAAAAAATAAGTTGTATTTTGTAATTTAAAATACAAATAAATTTTCTTCTTAAAACCAAATACAAGTAAATTTAATTATTTTTTGGTTTAAATGCACTTTTGATCCCTCTATTTTTGAAGTTTTGATCCTCTTATTTTAAAATCAAACATTTTGATCCTCTAATCTTAAAATTTATTGACTGTTGATCCTCTACTCAATTTTGAGGTCAATTTTGATGACGTCACTATATCATTTATGATGTGGCAAATCTATGTTGACAGTGGACACTTTGATTATATATATCATTATTAATTACTTTAATTCAATATTTCATATTTTAGAAAATATTACTATTATTAATATATTAAGGAACTCCCCTAAAAAATATATTAAGGAACCTATATATTAATTATAATATGATTCACCAAAAAAAATATTAAGAGTAAACTACACTCCTCTCTGCTTGAAATATACTTGAATTACACTCACCTCCTCTATTATGTTAAAATATATATTTCTCTCTTCTCTTATTCAAAACATATTAGAAAACATTTCAGAGCGAAGTTTGAATTGCATTCCTCTCCCCTCTTATATTAAAATATACACTTTACTTCCTTAATAATTTTTTATGAGTAGTGCTAGCAACACTCTCTTTTCAACACTCTCTCTAGCACTCATCTTCTTATTGGCTTATACCATGGTGGGTCTCATACTTTAGAAATGGGTTCTGCCAAAAATGGTGGGTCCTACATTGGTTTCATCCAATAAGAGAATGAGTGTTAAGGAGAGTGTTGAAAAGAGAGTGTCATTAGCATTCCTCATTTTTTTTATTTCTATAATCTAGCAAAAAAATAATAATCTAACACACTTCGAAGAAAAATTGTATTGCAAATCCATTTTAATATAATCAAAGTTCAAATACATATTTTTCGCTATTTTTTATTCATAATTTCATTAACATATTTTTAAACTCTATTATAAAATATGACACAACACAAAATAAAATTAAAATATGTGAAAATTTACTAAATTCGATAAATTATGGTTATTTAAAAGTGAATTTTAAGAAAATATTTAAATTTAATTATACATTGACACTTAAATCATAAAGAAATGAATTTATGGTGGTTCAAAATTAGTATATATCATAAAAAATAAAAATGCTAACAAGTGCCGTTAGGGCATTGTTTGTGGAACTAAAATAAGTAACTTTAGCATAGATAATGATGAAATTATTACTTTGAATTTAGGGGACCAAAAGTCAAAAATATTTGAATTTAGGGGACCAAAAAATTAGATTTCAAAATAGGAAGACCAAAACTTCATAAAATTGAAAATCGAAGTACCAAAAATGCATTTAAATCCTAGGCTCTTTTTTGTAGAAAGATAAAATGACAACAGCAAATGAGAACACACACGAGCGAAAGAGATGGGATTTGAACCCCAATCACAGCGTATGACCTAACAACTTCGATATTATTTTCAGTTGAGGCATGACTTATGAACTAAATTTAATTCATTCTATTGTGTTTAATTATTATTTTTGGTCAAGTAGTCTAGTGGTTAGAGCTCACACAATTTAATTGTGGAGAAGGGAAATGTATGAGATTCGAACCTCCGCCCCTGCATGATCTATTGTGTTTGAATATATTATTCTTAAAATAATCTCTAAATTATTGGTGACAATACTCGCTATTTAATTTAAGTTTTTTTTTATCAAAATCTTTTTTTATTTGCATGAAACAAATTCCATAAGGAGCGATTTTGTTAGGGATCCATAAGGAGCAATTTATATACCACTACTTTTTTTAGTGGTGTCATGGGTTTGAACCCCGGACTTTACATGCATTGTCCTTACCAACACTACAAGAAAATGTAGCATATGCTACCAAATTTTACTACGAATGGCGATCATAGTTAATCTCAATTAAAAATACTCCTGTTTTACTAGAACTACACGTATAGGCTTGTATTTTTGTCACGAGTGTCATTGGCTCACGTGTTTTCAGCTTAAAATACCCCTTTATTTTTATTTTTTTTTGACAAAAAAATACCCCTTTATTTAACTTGTTTCAAATTACTTATTAATTATTAAAAAATTACATATTTCCAAACAAGTCCTAAATTTCTAATAGAAAGATACGTGTCTCGTTCTTCATCTTCTTCGCAAAATCGCAAATCCATTCTTCATCTTCATCGATGCAATCGCAAAATTCGTTCATCATTTCAATCTCAAAATCCCTCATCGCAAAATCGCTACTCAAAATCGCTCCTCAAAATCCCAGTGGTTCACGTTTGCACCGCTTTAACTTCCTCAGAATCGCTAACTCACCGGTTCTCTAATTCTCAACCGATTTTCGCTGCTTCGTCGTATTTTCTGTGGATTTTCGCTGCTTCGCGGCATTTTGTTTGAGCTTCTCTATCGATCTAAGGCATTGATTAGTAAAACTATGATTAACTTCAAATTTTATTTTCTATCATACAAATATTTGGTAGTTTTTCACTTTTTCTTTGAATTGCAGTGAAGGTGTTTGATAAAAGTACTTTCTTAATATTTTGTGAGTTTCATACTGATCGTTTTCAATTTTCTGTTTGAATTGTCATGTTCTTTGATTTTCTGTTTGAATTTATCATAGTGTATTTTGACTGTTCTTGGAAATGAGTGAGATTGAAGAGATTTTGAATTCTCCAACCCTCATTCTACCATTTGGAAAGTTTGACTGATTTTCTATGTTCAGTCAAATTGCTATTCTTACTTTGTTTGGCTCATTGATTAAAGTTCTCCCTTAATTTTTCATTTTTTGATTTGGATTTTTCAGCTTGTACTTGCTGTGGGAACTAAGCTGGAGCAATGTGATAACTCAATTAGCTTATGATGTAGCATAAAAGCATCCAACCGTACAAGGTGAATTATTTGTTCAAACATCAGATGATCACCTATTAGTCTTAAGCTCAATTTATGATATTCTTTGCTACACTTTTATTTTCTTCATTTTTTCTGTTCATCACTTTAATGGTTATAACCTTAAAAGATTGTGCATCTCAAGTAACATATTGCTTTGATTCATGTATAAATTATAACGAGACAAATCGTTTACAATGTTCCTCGGCTTAAAGGGCACTTGAAGTTTAAGGTAAAACTGTTGGATTTGTAAAATTAAAATGATCCTTGTCTCTTTAGTTTGTGCCACTTTCTCTTACTGGTTTTGTGAAATTAGTTGTTTTGCTTTGTATTGTGATGTTTCACTGGTGTTAAAATGAACAAACTTACCACTTAACTCTTTTGCAGGTTCTTTGTCATTTGCCTTTACATATAGCAATTCCTGCACACATATCAGCTTATTGCAGAGTGTTAATAGACTATGGTTCTACCGGACATCAGGTGTGTTTTTTCTATTCCTGGCCCATTGCCATCAAACTTGACACCGATTATTCCTTATAATATCCCCTATATCGGTGTTGCTCAGTATGGGTGTATTATGTATATTAACCTTAGATTGTACCTTAATGGCAAGTGTTAAATAGATAATGACTACAATTGATGGATGTATAATAGTAGTGTAGCATATTTTCTTACGGTAGGAAGTGTTTTAACATGTCGTTAACTTGTAGCTTGTTTACCCTGGGAAACTTTCTTACATTAATATGGCTGATTCAAAGTTACCAGTTATGCTTGTTTCTTTGAGTTTCATATTCATATATTTCTCTGTGATGTTGGTTAGGAGAGTATTGTTTGAGATATTTTCAAAGTGGAGCAAATTGTTAATAAGGAACCAAGCCATGTCTTAAAGGCAAGCATGTCTTTGATCTCATTTCGATACAGAATTTGTTTGACCTTCTTTCTCTTTTACTATATCTATTTTTTCAGTAATGGTCAACTCATCGGCCCTGAATCATGGCATTTTGATGTTTTTGTAAGTGTTCTCTTAAAGTATATGTCAGCTAGCAATGGTTTTTCGGTTTGCATGTTTCTTAGCTATCCTTTCATTCAACCAGGAGGACGTTCTTGCTCTCTCGAATGAATTTTCAGATGATTTCAGGTTTGTCTCTGTTGTGGCTGTTTGCTTTTTGTCCCTCAGTCATCTTTGCTAGAGGTGTATTTAATTGACCTTTTATGGATGAGCCTAACTTTCATTGTACTTTTTATCTAGTTCTAAGTATAAATATAGAAGTAAAGAGGCTAACAATGGCTGAGTTAGTCATTTCTATGGCCAAATTCTCAAACAAAGTGTGCTAAATTTCTTTGAATTGTTTATATCTGATTCTGAACTGCTTGCGATACAAAGCTACTTCTCTTTCTCTCTCTTGTTCTATATGTATCTTTATGTATCTATTTTTAAATTTTTAATATTACATATTACTGATTGTACTCTCTCTTGTTCGCAGAAACAATGGAAATGATGGAGTTATGTTATCATATATGCTACACACTCTGTTTTGAGTTCTGTCTCCCTCCTTTCATGGATTGGATCAATGCATTTGTGACACACTTTGTATCGCTAAATTTCTAAGTGAAATGCCATGCAAAGACCAGCTGTAATTTTTCTATCCCATTTCTGTTGATGTGTATCCATATTTAATATTTGGAATTGTTATTTGTAGTTGCTGTTCTTCACGATGGACGTTGTTATTAATGAAAATGTTGGTATTGTAGGTTTACTCTGAAGAAGAGAGGTGCTGTTCCTGGAAAAGATGATACAGAGATCACTGTTAATGATTATTTTGTCAACCGCAGAAAAATTTCTCTGCAGTACTCAGCTGATCTGCCATGTATTAATGTCAGAAAGCCAAAGGGACCTACATTTGTCCCAGTTGAGGTAGATTAGTTGCTTTATATTAATTTAGTACTAACCTAATAATGTGTATTAGCTAGTAATTTACTGAAATCTCACCTAGTTTCTCAAGCACTCAGCTATTATGTATTATTTAGGTAGTAGAGATTTTTAAATAGCTCAAAGCTTTACTGTTAAGATTAACATTCCATTTTCTAAAAGAATTGAAGGGTGAATTCACAAACTAATGTTCATATTTAATGCAGATAAGGTGCTTGGTAATTCGGTTTCTATGGAACCAATGAATGAATTAACAAACTTTCAGTTTTCTTTTCTCTCTGAAATTCTCTTGATGTGCAGATTGATTTTTACTGTTTGATAACTAATTTTTAACATTTATGTAGGGCTGGCAATGATCCGAACCAACTCGACAATAGTTCGAAACTCGATTCGACAATTATCTCGTTGAACTTGGTTCATGAACCAAATGAGCTGAACTTGAGCTGAAAATTAAGTTCGTTAAATAAATGAGTCGAACTTGAGTTGTATATAGTTCGACTCGGTTGGTTCATGAGCCGACTCGATAATATATATTACTAATTTAATTAACAATAATTATAATAAAAGAGAGGGAAAAAAAGAAGCTAATAACATACTTGTACGTGCTTTTAACTATTCTAAACACATATATATACTAAAATTAGTCCCACATCGGGGAGTTTGAAAACATCTAACAGGAGAGGTAGATATAAAAAGAGGAGTGCGCTGCACATTATATGGATTACGCTGCTACATGGACAGTGCAACACTACCATTGATATAATTTTCATATAATTATAAAGTTCAACTTTTTTTTCTTAAGTAGTCTTAAGACCAGCATGGTCTGTAGTTTAATATTTAGTTCAATTTTTGTTTTTGTTTTTTAAATTAATTAAAAGGTCAAGCTATACATTTTGACAAAAATAAAATAAAATTTGTCAACATTTTGACAAAAATAAAATAAAATTTGTCAAATGAGTTGAACCTAACGAGCTGAACCGAGTGGTTCGTGAACTTTAAACGAGCCGAACTCGAGCTAAAAAAAAGGTTCGTATCGAACTCGAGCCGAGTTTCGAACCGAGCCAATTCTTATCGAGTCGAGTCGAACTCAGAAGAGTTCGGTTCGACTCGACTCATTTCCAGCCCTACATTTATGTGTTTTACTTAGGTTTGCTCGTTGGTATTCCTTCAACGTTATACCAATGCCCTGCCCACACTCCAAACATCCTCCCTTGTGAACAAGTCTAGGCAGAAGCCTCAAGAGCGGATGAGGGTCTTGACGGATGTAAGTCTCTTTGATTTATAATGAGTAATGAAATGTCATATGATTGGCACTTTGCTGAATATTATTTGCTGATTTACAGACCTTGAAAAAGAAGTGACTATGGCTCCGAACCCATGTTACGTAACTGTGGAATTTCAATAACCTCTGTTTTTTTCTTTTTCTCTTGAGGGATTGTGTTTAGCCTCTTTTGATGTTGAATTACTTGTATGATACCTAATTTGTTATCAATACTATTTTGCATTTCTTGTGGTGATCATCTAAAGTTTCTTTTGAGGGATTGGTAGTGATTTAAATGTTTTATTAAAAGGTTAAAAGGTCCTAATTGCTAGGTTCCATTAAAGAATTATATTTTTTTTAATTTCTGCTGTAGATTTGCTATGGAATTGCTACGACTAGTCTTAGTTATGTTGCTTTAGATTTATTGCGAAATTGCTATGATAAGTCATGGTTATTTTGCTGCGGATATTTCATTTTGATTGCTTTTTTGCTGCGGATTAACTAAATATTTGCTAGGATTTATGATTTACTATCTACGGATTTACTAAGAACTAATTCCCTAGCAAATTTGTCTCTCAATCCATGCTACGGCCGAATCAATAGGTATTCCCTAGCATATCTCTAGCTAAACTCGTTAGCTAGGGATTAGCTACGAATTAACTACGGAATTGGGCATAGCAAATCACATATTTTCTTGTAGTGCAACTGAACTAAACACACGAGGACTATATACCACTACTTTGAAACATTAAAAAGTATACAATTATTATTTTATTAATTTAAGAAAATTAAGTATGATCAAATGGCTAATGAGTTTTAATTAAGGTCAAATTTATTAAAATAAAGAGTTTGAATCTCGACTACAATAATCTTTGGTCAGATATTGTTTACTCATCAAGCAAACTCTAGATTATTAGAGTTTTTTTTTTTTCCTAAAAGTCCAAGGGTTAAGACAAATATTTGGTTATTATTTATTGAGACATACATTGGAAAAAATCACTCAACGAAATACATAAATGATATTATATTTAATTTGAAAATTTGAAGTTATTTATTTTATCTTCACTAATTACTCCTTTTACTTTTGTGATAATAAATAAAATAATTATAGTTTGTAATTATCGCTCACTTTTTTTGCAAGCATGCAGGGTGTTCAATGTTAAGTGTTGGACTTGTCATACTTATCGTGTTGATTGTTTGTAAACGAAAGAAGTATCATATTTTAGTACAAAGGTGGATCTTCAAGAAATCAGACAAATTTACCGACCACAATGTGGAAGATTTCATACAAAGTTATAACTTGTCAGTCCCAATTAAGCAATATAGATATTCAGAAGTGAAACGTATGACAAATTCATTCCGAGACAAATTATGTCAAGGAGGTTACGGTGTAGTTTACAAAGCAAGCTTACCTGATGGGCGTCAAGTTGCAGTGAAAGTAATAAACGAGTCAAAGGGAAATGGAGAAGAATTCATAAATGAAGTTGCTAGCATTAGTAGAACGTCACATGTGAACATCGTTTCACTTTTGGGCTTTTGTTATGAGAACAAAAGAGCACTAATATATGAATTCATGTCCAAAGGATCCTTGGATAAGTTCATCCTTAAAACTGGATTTCCTGATGCCATTTGTAGTTTGGATTGGAAAACATTGCACCAAATTGCAATTGGCATTGCTCGAGGGCTAGAATACTTGCATCAAGGATGTATTTCAAGGATTTCACATCTTGATATCAAACCTCAAAACATTCTTTTGGATGAAAGTTTTTGCCCAAAAATATCTGATTTTGGACTGGCTAAAATATGCCAAAGGAATGATAGTATTGTGTCATTACTTGGCACAAGAGGAACTATAGGATACATAGCACCAGAAGTATTTAGTCGAACATATGGTGGAGTTTCTCACAAGTCTGATGTATACAGTTATGGTATGTTAATTCTAGAAATGATTGGAGGAAGGAAGAATTATGACACTGGAAGGTCATGTACTTCTGAAACGTACTTTCCTGACTGGATTTATAAGCATCTTGAACAAGGTAATAACCTTGTGAATTATTTAGAAAATTCAGAGGAAGAAAATGATATGGTGAGAAAGATTACTATGGTGAGTTTATGGTGCATTCAAACAAACCCATCCGATAGACCATCAATGAGTAAAGTAGCAGAAATGCTACAAGGACCACTTGAGTCAGTGCCATATCCTCCAAAGCCTTTCTTATATTCTCCTAAAATTCCATCAGTACAAACTTCATATGTGTCTTCCAGCAATGTGTTATAGACAAATTCAGAAAAGACAAAAGTGAAATTGTGATTGTAATGTAATTTTATGTTATTGGTATTTGAGGACAACTTTCCATATCCTTTGGTTGAACCTCAAAACATGTTCATATATATTTATAGTTGCAATATTCAATAGTTCAAAATTTAATGGTGTCTAATTAATAACTTGTAAAGTATAAGGACTTTAAGAATTTATAAAGTAAATTCAATAAATGGGTATATAAGATAAAAATACGGGTAATACTTACTACATCAAGAGGAAACTAGGTAAAAAAGTACTTCTATTGTGGTACAAAAGTTCTAAGTTGTAGGAGTAAGAGCACGTTCAATTTCTTCCAATGAGCGACCCTTCGTTTCTACAACATTAGCAGCTATGTATAAGACTGCAAGAAGACACACAGTTGAGAACCCCAAGTATACACTGTTGATACCAATCTTGTTTACAACACTCAAGAAATATAGCCCTATCACAAAATTGGAAATCTGAAACAAAAATACAAATTTCCACATTTTATCATTAACATAATTTTCAGGAAAGCCAACAAAATCAATTATGAATAATCACAACGGGTCCAAGAAACTTCAAAATTTACAGAAAGATGAAAGAATATTGTGTAAATATTAGATTCCAAAATGAAATCACTTACCCAATGTGTGCCTAATGACAAAGAAATTGCTTTTGCTCTGATTCTAGATGCAAATATCTCCGGTAGAAGAAGGGCAGGCACAGGACCAGCACCAAGAGAGAAGGATAATACATAACTGCTTGAAATTCATATGCCACCAAAGTCAAATGTGAAATGAAAATTGAAATGGAATCAATTTTGTTGACAAAAACTAAATGACTTACAGGACAGTTCCGAGGACCGCAAGGGTGCCCGAGTATGGTGCAAGGACTTTCCAACTAAAAGACACAGAAAGAAGCAACATAGAAGCAGCCTGGAAAACACAGAAAATGTTAAATTACATGCGAGAGAAGATTAGGCCATTGTGTTGGAATGAATGTTTGCATTACTTTAGCCAAACAGAAAGTAAAATAGAAATTGCAAGAATTCAAGTGTGACTAGTTAGAGTCCCACATCGACTGAGAATGAGCCGAATGAATGATTTGTAAGACTTAATATTTTGAGGCTCAAAGAATCACAATCATAAACACAAACACCTTGCTTCAAGCCTTACACAAATGTGAATAAAAATTGTTATTACCATCCCACTAAAGCTTGTGATAAGGAGACTTTTTCTTCCCTTTCTGTCCATCAACGAGGAAGCAATAACAGTGCCTGCACCAAAATCAACATCAGTCATGAAAAATGAAATCTTTGTGCAAATGGCATAATAATATATTTTTGGAATGAAAAATACTAACCAAAAACATTTGATGCACCAACGAGAGCACTTGCTGCAACATCTGAAGAAATTCCAGCACTACGAAAGACCGAAGTTGAATAATAAACCACAGCATTTATTCCAGCGAATTGCTGCAACAGGAATAGTGATGCGCCAATGCTGACAACTGTGACAGAGAATGTTGTTTAGAAGTGCTCCATCAATTCATTAGGCATCAATCAACTTCACAACAAACAAAATGAAGTTGAGCAGTGAATCAAAATAAGAAAACTAAGTAAATATAATTATAACCAAAATTTCAGAAGCTGAAGGTTAACATCTATAGTAACAAACTAGTAGAATTAACTGACGAAGATATAATTAGTATCAGTTCTCTGTTGCTAAAATTATACTTAAATACACAGCAAACCTTTTCAACAATTGATAATCAAACCTGGAATCAGTCTTAACTTTAATTTTTGCATTACCTTTCCGATATCGGCTGCTGAACAGTTCAGACCATCCTGCTTCAGGTTCAGAAGAACCTTGACTTGCTGCTGTCAAGTCCTGCATAACCGAAGCAACTATTTCTTTTCCATATAATGTTTTAATAGCCTTTTCAGCTTCAGAGATTTTCCCTTGCTGTAAAACAAACAATGTAATTTTCTTAGAAAATTAATGAAATTGCACTGAACTTCTAACATAACGATTTGCTTCGAAGGAAACAAGGCATCATATACACATAAATGTATGTTTCATTGCATTCAGGTTACACAAAATGGCAACTGTAAATCTAAAATTTCAACCCATATAAAATCTTTCCGTGTCTTTTAGAGATTTCAGATTTATTTATAAAAAATCTAATTGTTTATTTGGAAAGTTGTCACCATAGGAGACTAGAATCCAATCGATAGGTATGTGAAATTAATATATACAGAAAGTTATTATGAGTCTGCGAGTAGTATCTTTTTGTCTTAACCATCCGGATCCTAGGGGAAATGAGCCCTAATAGTCTGGAGTTTAGTCGCGAGGTAAGTAAAGTATGATTGAAGATTATTCAAGCCACGGTTCGGACTTGGGTGCTCCTGATTAATTCGACTTTAACAGAAGCCAATTAACTACCGGAGCCTAATCACTTGGTTGTCTAAGAGTAGTATTTTATATAAGAAAGTAAGCTCACGAGGGGATAAATTTTGCGCTGCTTGTTTTGCAATACTTGGTTTACTTGACTTGACATCTAAATGTATTTTCCTTGACAAATGACAGAATAGGGTTGCAGGACAACCTGATAAAGCCAGCGAGGACTCTCCGGACAAATTGCCATTCCAAGTGCTAATAGAATAGATGGAACTATTGCAATTCCAAACATTGTCCTCCACCTGAAAAACGAAATGAAGATTAGACATGAGACTAACTTACACTTCACAATGGAAAAAAAATTTCCAAGGTTTTACCACCTCTATTGTAACTACATATTAATAACTAACAAACCGATAAATGATTCCAGATCCTCCGAGTAAAATTCATGCAGCTGATACTTCAGAAAAGTATAGGGCTGTCTATAAAAATTCTTTTGGAATTCTAGTAAGGAAGGAATTGATGTACAAAACTCTCTTCAAAAAGGACTGGACATTTTCGATTGCCTCTTGATTTATTTGTCATTCATGAATTGCACATATCTCCATTTTCTTTCTCTTGGAATGCCTTATAATAGTAGTTTTCTAGCTTCTAAAACTGTACACTGAATATAGTCATTTTCATCTCAAATGTAAATGCTCTCTAGTTGACATTTGACCTATGAAAAATAAACAGGTGACAAGAGATGAAGCATTTCAATACTACATACCACGTAGGATTTCCCTCCAGAGGCAAACCGGCAACAAGTGCAGCAAGAATCCCAATACATATAAAAAGCTGATTAACAGATCCAAGTGCACCACGAATTTCGGTTGGAGAAATCTGTCGATTAAAAGAAGTCAGAAGTCACCGTGACCCTGAGATCCATATACCATATGTAAAAACGATCATAACTGTTAAAATAATTTATAAAGGCACCACCTCAGATATGTATAGTGGTACGATGGCAGATGCAATACCGATTCCTACACCAGCTAACGAGCGACCAACGATCATTGTCTGAACACTCTGAGCCGTAGCACTGTAGATGAATTAAAATTTAAAACATCCGGTATCAAATATACATTAAAGATCAATCCTCGTATTAGGGACAATAGACAGACCAAAGAAATCCTCCGATTGCTAGAGGGATCGCATCCAACTGAAAAGTCCTGGTTCGACCAAATTTGTCAGCTAATGCTCCACCAGTAAATGAACCGACAGTAGCGCCTGCAAGTAACGTGCTGACAATCCATCCTGTTACAGGATCTTATTTTGTTAGTATGAGTTGATTAGTTAAGAATGCAAGTGTACTCTATAAATAGGATAATTATGTACACATCTCACTATCTTCTATCAAAGTAATTTCTTTTTTACTTTCATTCAAGCTTTCAAAGCTCTTTTCACTCATTTTCCTCAAATCCTTTGAATTCTAACACATCCTGTTCATGGATTTAACTCATGAAAATCATGAGATAACAAATGGAGCATATTCGCCTATAAAAAAAAGGAGCATATTCAAAAAACAAACAGATTTTACTGTTAAGACACTAAAGTTTGTTCTTACTTAATATAAAAGTAACAATAACAAGTTTAAAATATGTTCACAAGTATGCCGAAAATTTACTCATTACATGCAACAAAATAAAGAACATAACATCAAACCAGAAGAAGATAGAGTATTTGCAAAACAATCTAGAATTTCATTGCTGATAAAATCAATCAGGCAGATAAAACGTATTAGCAAGTTTTTCAACTAAAAACAACCAAAATAAAATAGAAGAAAAAAACCTTGTAGAACAGTGTTTTGAGTGATTCCGAGATCCTTGGCAAGGTACTCAAGAGCACCATTTACCACCCTACACCAAACAGGGCATTATCAGAGTTTCCCACCTAAGAATGAAAATCAGTAGTATAACAGATGAAATTCAACATAAGACATAAAGAAATGGATTATGTTATTCAATTAAGTTTGATGGAAGTTTAAAGAAAAAGGAATTGTGCTATTTATGACGATGGTTATATACACGAAATGCAAGAATTACTCTTTCAAAACAAAAACAAACAAAAAAATTGAACAAACACATAAAACTGAGATGTGGTTGGAGATAAATTCAGTGGACGAGATTTATTTGTTTCGTCTCATTATATTGTAATTCATAATATGAAACATTTCTCAAGAAGAAGATATATTGAATGTCTGTACTATAAGTCCATTGATCTTCATACTCAACAAAGATGAAATTCGTACCCAAGATGATAACCAAATAAAAAGGCTCCAAGACAAGCAACACCAACATAGGGAAAAACAGTTCCAGAAGGTCTGCCTGGAGAGTTATTGGGCAGAAGATCCTCAACATCTTCATCTGCAATGCAATGTTTTCAGTATCATTTCAGGGAAACAAACACATTCGTAACATACATATGAAATTAACATCATCAATGTAAAATTAAAAAAGACACAGTAGTAAAAGATAAACAAAATTGACTTAAACATGCACTAGTAGGCTATTCTTAGAGGAAAAGTTTTAACAGCACACTCTAATACCCTTATCAACACTCCCTCAATAGTACCATAAAATTCACGTGGATTCCACCGTTTTGTCTTGCTAAGGAAACTCCAAGACATTTGGGATGAAATTTCATGCTGGTTAGTTTCAAAACAGGCTTAATCTCACCAATGTCAACAACCCTAACAGACACAAACATGAATGCACATTTACTTTTACATGGAGACACAAACATTATGTTAATCAATTTGACACAATGTTAAATTATATTTCACCATACATTGATGTACAAACATTGCCTAAGACATTAAATATAATTGGACGTATCTGCAATGTAACATCATTTTAGTACTATAAAATCTATAATTTATAAACTCAATGAAAGAAAAATAAAACATAACTAATAATAAATCTAGCCATGAGAAAAAAGTCAACAGGGCATGAACTAAACGACAAATCAACAATATATGTAACAAACGAAACAAATGAAAGTCAATAGTTATATCAGAAACAGTTACAGAACACAGACCAGAAGTTTGAAACCTGGTTGGTCTAGACTTAACAGTAGAACCGAAAATGCTACCAAAACCCCTTCTACTACTACTAGTCAATTCAGTTTCCATGATGGCTGAACCAGACCTCAAACCACAGCAGCTACTCATTACTCTCTTCTGGTTTTGATTTCACCAACGTCAAAAGTTGACACTAATTGCATATCTCATCTAAAACTCCAATACCCAAAAGTCAAAGAACGTAAATTTTTTGCGATAAAGAAAAATTTTTGGGATGAAATTTTTGGGACATGCAAAACTGGAATGGGGTTGACTGTTAGGACGAAAAAACACAGTAACCTACCAAATCGGGAAGTGAATCTACTAGCTAGGTAGAACACTGAAGCTTCCAAAATTTTGACAAACGTAAGCTAGAAAGAAAAAAAAGATAACACGGTGGTATTTACCACACGGTAAAAACTAAAGACCTTGATGGTAAGGGTGGTGTATGATTTGCGGTGTGGATTAAATCGATTTTGAGATGAAAAAATTATTTGGATAAAGATAAGATTAATTGTGTTTTGATTTGATTTTGAGCGATTAATTTTAAAATTTTTATGACCATTCAATTTAATGTGATTTAATTTGAATTGGTTTTTGGATATTTAAATTGTAGATTGAGAAGTTTTTATTGATATTACTATTATAAAGACAAGGTAAAATAAAATTTTATTGCAAAATTTAACATATAATATATTACAAATTAATATTATTGAATGATAATGATCGATTATGTTTTAAATAATTGAAACAATGAAAAGGGGATTAAATTAAACTAATAATTGTTTTTATGTTTTTTTTTTAAAATAAATTAAACTAATAAATAGTATTAAAACAAAATTAAAACTAACGAAAAAATAGATTAATGCAACATGGCTGTTCAATTCAGGAGTTATGAACCAAATCTATCGGAACCTAACTTGTATTTGTTGTATTTCATGAGTTATGACCTGATCAGTCATCGACTAATAGAAGAATATGGGTCAGTGTTCTCATATGTGTATTTGTTGAAAGAAAAAAAAAACACAAAAACTCAATTCTTAACACAGTCAAACACGCTCTTTACTTCAAGCAATGATTTTCATCTAACCGTGGTAGAAGATCTTGTATTTGTTATCACATATTAAAATATTATTAACAAGTACAACCTATGGTCACTATCATAAAACATGTTTATTGAATAATTGATGTACCTGGTCATTATTACCATATACATCAGTAATTCAATGAAACTAAAAATTAATTTTTTTTTTCCCTTACATTAGTGTCTGAAGGATGTAAGATTTAACTTCTTCTCATTGTTGTTGTTCAATGTTAGAGTTTTTAAGTTGTTGATCAATTAGAATGTGAACGTCAATGTAGTTTAGGAATTTTGTAGTTTTTTATCAAGTTGAACGTGAATGTAATTTACGATTTGAATTAGTGAAAATATGGTATTGAAATTCTAATTAGGAATATGAATGATATTTATGTGCTTTATGTGATTGATGAAATACTTCAATGATTAATTTTTTCTTTTCTATTGGTTTTTTTAGATTTGATCAACGTTGTTGGTCGAACGACCATCCCTGGACATTTTGTTTAAGTGTCTTTCAAATGAATTAGGAATTCAAACGTTTCTTGTTACATGTTGTACCTGGAGACATGTGGGGTCCATTTGTGGAGATTAACTGAAAAATGAATCTTGATTATATTTTCTGGTTCTATAGGGTCTCTCATCCTATGATATTGTCTTATGTAGAGAGCGATCAACCAAGACCCACAAAGAGAGGTTCTAATAGAGCAGGATAATGCAAATGGCATTGTGGATGCTTTGCATATATGGAGGAAGGTTAGAAGCATAGCTTTGAATGCAGTGAATAGTTGTGGGGAATATGTAACACCCCGTTTTCCCAACTTAAAAATTTCATAAAATTATCAGAGTTTATCATCATAAACGGAGCATCACATTCATCAATACAACATTTCCAACGATCATAGTAATAGAAAATACTATTTAATAAAGCAACCCGTCTTTATAAAATTCAATAATCAAATGCTGCGGAATTTAGTTTACATCATCTCATAAAATTCTTGGCACTAAAAGGCCACAACTTAACATCTTAAATAGTCTTCATAAGTGGTTCAACATTATTAAAAAGAAATACGTAACAAGGAAAACAAAGCATCAGACAATCCCCATCCCGTTACGTATCAGAGCATCATAGACGACACGACGGAGATCACTCACAACTGCACTACTCTTGATTACCTGCAAGTTACTCATACGAAGAGCAACATTTTCAAGCAGAAGGGGTGAGATTTCACAATCATTAATAGCAAATAATAATTCATAAAGAATAGTCAACAACATATAATTAACATTAATATCAACATTTAACATCATTTAATAAGGTTTAAGCAACCAACAACATCATAGGAACAACAACATCATCATCAGAACAGCAACATCATCATCAGAACAGCAACATCATCATCAATATATATGTTATGACGACTCTACAATGCAACAACCACTACTCATCTTGACAACAACATCTTAGACAACTTCAATATGCATGTGGTACCACCAGGGCATTAAGCCCCCATCTCTAAGGTCATATTTGGACCTGTCGGGCATTAAGCCCCCATCTCTAAGGTCATAAAGGACCTGTCAGGCATTAAGCCCCCATCTCTGACTATGCAATGACACAACCCTAATGCAACAACTTCATCTTCAATGTTAATTCATTAACAATTATTCACAAGGACTCATTACATCAAAACAGCATTACTGGAACATCATATTTAACAACATCATCATTAATATAAACATCAGGAACTAACTCATCAAGGAAACAGGCGAAAGGACAACATTTCGCAAACAGCAGGTCTGTACTGCACTAACTCGCAGTGGCGAGCTATACTACTCGCAATGGCGAGCTCGGGGGTTTACTCGCAATGGCGAGCGGGGAGTTCACTCGCAGTGGCAAGCAAGATCACTCGCAGTTGCGAGTGATGACAGAACAGGGTTCTGTCGCTGCTATGCTCTCTCACTCAGCACCCAAAATTCTACTACTCAAGCTCCTAAATCATCAGGAATCAACATCTAAACGTTTTCTATGACTAATTAACATCTTCCTACATCAAATTACACAACGTTCACTTAAAATCTCCCAATTTTAATGATTACAACCCTAATTCTCTCATCCTTAATCTACCACAATGATTAAACTTCATGAATCAAAACTTGATAATAATGAGAGTTAGTCTCACCCTTACCTTAATTTGTTTTTCTCTGAAATCCAACAGCCGCGTTCTTCACTCCTAGAGTTCTCTCTGAGTTCTCCTCTTTCACCTCTTTTCTCCTATTGTACGTGTTATGTTTTTCTTTCTCACTTACAGACTTTATTCTTTCTCTAATTACTCTTCTCACCACAATCCTACTCTCTTCCCTAATAATTATTTATTTCTACTAATAATAATATTTCTCCCCCACTTAAGAATAATACTTATATTATTAGCTATTAACATAAATTCTATCCAAATATATATATAATAAATCATACAATATTCTACTAAAATGCAATAAATCAATTAAATAATAATTATTAAAAGTGGGCGTTACAGAATACACAAATCTATATTCTATATTCTAGTCTCCACGAAATTGTCACAGAAATAGAGTCTGTCATCCAATATCGATTGAGGCTAACATTTGCCACTAAAAAAATAGGGTTTTATTTACATATCTTGATATTTTCATGTCACATTGTTGTATATTGATATTTTAATCGTTCGCTTTTGAACATGTACAGTTTAAAGTGATTTATCAGAATGTTTGAATATTTTGGTAATGAACGAACACACACTATTGATTTATCGAAATGATTGTAATATGATTTTTTAACATATTGTCTTGTTATGTTTTATCATTCTGATGAACACATAATTTTATGTAGGCTTAAATAGGTCTTTCGTTCCTGCAAATATAGGATATTTGAATTTTCGTCCCTGAAGTTACTAATCCTTCCAATCTGCTACTGCAAAATTTAATCATTTGACTTTTGGTCCTAATTAGGTTTTTTTGCTGAGGTGGGCTGTCATTAGCGACGTGGTGCCCATGTGGCAAGGGATGATTGGGCGAGGTGGTTGGCTTAAATAGGTCTTTCGCCCCTGCAAATATAGGTCATTTGAATTTTCGTCCCTAAAGTTACTAATCAGATGTAATTAGGACCACTTTTCAAATGATTAATATTTGCAATGGCAAAATGGAAGGATTAGTAACTTCAGGGACAAAAATTCAAGTGGCCTATATTTGCAGGGACGAAAGACCTATTTATGCCTTTTTTTGTAAAATGTATAATTTTGAACACAAAGAACATGTTTTGCCATTTCTGCTACCATCTCCTAACTTTGTCATTAAATCTATTTGTCCAGGCACATTGAATTGTATCTTCTGATATTGGACGAGACTAAATTCCAAAAGGATCGAAGGCTAACTCTCGAGAGAATCAACCTGGAATTTTTTATGTGTTAAAAAAGGGGCCTTATAGGAAACTTGAGGGACATGTGAGCAATTGGAGGGGGGCCTAAAGCAATTTTATAGTTTTGAAGTCTTCAGATTTTTTATTAATTGGGCTTCTATTTGAACAGCCCAATGCTATCTTATTTAGATCTTTGTGTGCGTTGAGAATCTCTTTTTAGCCCCCTATAAGTTCTCTTTTTACTCGTAAATCGTAATCTATACATCTAAAAGATATCTACCAGAAGGTTAGAGAGATAACACTCGGATGTTACAATGACATAGAAAAAAAATTAGCTGAAATGAAATGTAAACGAAGGTAGTAGGTTTTACCTTTTACTCTTAATTGATCGCAAGAGAGTGAAGATTTACCTTATTTGTAGGAATGATTGTGATAAAAAAAAAAAAAAAACCTCAAAAATCACCCAATCAAGTTACATGTTGATTGCACTTTCACCCATTGCCTAAAAATCGCAAGGTTTTAGAGAATTAGTAGGTAAAGCTTACTACATTCATTTACATTTCGTTTCTGCTAATCTTTTTCTCTCTGTCATTCTAACATCCGGTAGTTATCTCCCTAACCATATCCACCGGACATACATATTAAGAGTAAAAAGAGAATTTTAGGAGGAGTAAGAGATATCGAAGGGGTCTAAAAACAAGTAACACTTTAGTAACAAAATTAAATCCAAAAACGTTTTATATATAACTAAGGTGCATCATTCAAAATTAAAGTAATAAAGCACTTTTTTTCTATCCTAAGAAAAAGTCTTAATCATGTTTATGTAAGACGTTGATCACTTGTATCATTATATCAACCCTTCGATCGACTAAGAACGTGAGGGTCTTTGGTCCTCTTTCTTTTACCAAAAATATAAAGAAGTGGAGTCCTAATATGATATCATCATACATTGAACCCAACAAGTGGAAGTTAGTAAGATTCTTATAGATTTGTCTAAATAATTAATGACTAACTCAACGTTAATCACGCAAACATGTTTGAGATAACTAGCACTCTCTACACATCATTGTGACCTTTATTCCACTTGATCACACCATTTCTCTAGTCCCTTCTCTCGTAGTATTTGACTTCCTCTCTTAGTACTTAACTGTATCTACATATTTCCTTTTTGTATAGTACTAATACTTTGTATACATTTCCTAAAAAATGTACTTTGTACATGCTTGTGTGTAACAAACCACGATATAAGCCCATTTGAGTTCAAGCTAGATTACAAATAATCCAAGGAAACTTAAAAAAAAAAAAAACTTATAACTTTTTTTAAATGACAGTAATATTCAATATAGGATAAGATTACATAAAAAAAAATCAAAAATCGATTTTAAATGACAAACTCTTGTATATTTTAAAATTAATCACACCAAAATCCATGCCAAAAATAGTCAGATCCACTAGATTACAAATATGCAAGCATTTAAAACCAAAAAGCATATACCCTTTTGTTTTTTATGCCCAAACCACCATCACTCTATACACGTATGCTTTAAAATAAATGTTATTTTATAGGATTCTTGTGGCTTTCTATAAATTATTAAAATTTGCGGCAAATAATTGAGCATCTTCATTCTACTAAAAACACAAGAAAACAAAAATACAATAAGAAAATATATTTCTCCACGCTTAAAAATTTTTGTACTGTTTATGATATGATGCCCAAAAAAATTTGTACTGTTTATGATATGATGCCCAGAAAAGCATTGCTCCTCTACGATTTCGAAATATGAATATATAATTTATAACTTACGTAATGTTATTTATCATGTCATGCGTATAATGTCACACTTCTTGTTTATGAAATTAAAATTAGAGAAATGGATTTTTGTCATTTGATTTTTGTGCTTATTTTTAAAATACGAGTAAATTGAAAGAAAAAAATATAAAACAAAAGAAGATGTAGATACATGTCTCTATTTTGATGTTTGTAGGTATAATATATTCCCACCAAACCAAACACACCATGCTTTTAGCTCTTGATTCGATTGTTGTCTCTTTTCCGTTGAAATTTTCACAACAAACAAGTTAATCTACCCCTTAGCATCATCTACTAATTAAATTCGATCCATGTGTGTTACAAATTATAGTATTATATATGCTACATCCCTTTTCTCAAGCTTATGCATAAATTTTCCACCCTCTTATATAAACCCTTCACATACATATTTTGTAGCTCACACACACACATCACATATTTTGGTGCATCTATCTCACTCACATATATCACTCATGGCAGATTTTGATTACCATGAAAATTCCATTGCTACCCCTACCTCCACCAATACCCTAAAGCTTTTTGGTATCAACATTCAAGAAGCTTGTTTGAACCAATCTCCAACACAATCAGAATTATCTGAGCCTTTGAATGGTAGAAAATTATACGAGTGTCAATATTGTTGTAGAGAATTTGCAAATTCACAAGCCTTAGGAGGACACCAAAATGCACACAAGAAAGAAAGAAAACTTTTGAAACGTGCTCAAATGCAAGCAGCTCGTGCCTTTGTTCCTTCACATTTCCATAATAGATTCATGTCATCACCGCAGTGGCTGCCACAACAAAGTCATTTCCTCGCCAATGCTCCACCGTCTCAGACACCTTCGTCGGTGTGGCTATGCACCACCCATGCAGCAAGTTCGGGAGCTTTTTTAGCTCCCGCAACTGCGTTTGATGGTAGTGCTCGTCGCCATAGTTCTAAATTTGATGGATTCAACAATGGTGATTGTAGTGAACAAGGGTTTGGTTTAAATTTGCATCTTGGACTATAACAACTACCACTACAATTAATGTACTAGTAATTGTATTTTTTTTTGGGTTTAATGTACTAGTCAATTTTAATGTGCTAGCCTAGTGTTTAACTTTAATTATAATTGCTTTAAAAACACGTTAATTATAATTGTCCAGTCGAAAAATAAATAAGAGATTAGAGAGACTTTAAATGTTAAAATGAGAAAATAAAGTGTTTAAAGATGCATATAATTGTCTCGTTCAAGAAAACACAAGAGTTTTAAGGGAAACATGTTCTCAAGGGACGTGTGTTTGTTGAGTGGGGGTAGAAATAATCTGCGCAGGGTAATATTGTTTTAGGGAAGTAAAAGTAACAAAAAGGTTACAAATACATATGATTGTTGCTAGGTGAGCATAACTCATTTGATATGAAAATGCACAATAATAGTAGAGGTTGAGATTTGAACCTCAGACATCCGTCAAAAAGATATCGTCCGAAAGGCTTATAAAAAAATAAAAATAAAATCGTTGAGAAGTTACAAATCGAACCGCTTTAAGGGTGTAACCAAAAAACAAAAAAGAACCGCTTTAAGGGTAAACAAGAAAAATTAAAAAACAACATCATTTGTCAATAAAATATTCGACTAATAAAAGTCATAAGCCTCTAAAAAAAAGTCATCTAAATAGGCGTAATTGTTCTTTTTTTTTTTTTTGAGAGAAGGCGTAATTGTTCATATTGGTCCAATTTTGCGTATATTTTATCTCTTAAATTTACAGAGTCATGATATTCATCGTGGAATCATCACAAATGAATTTTAGTTTTGGATTTATTAATTGACTAAATACATGAATATAGATGAAAGTAAAAGGGGGTTCTACTATCGATACATGTTTGCTTATTGTGTTACTCTCGTGAGCAAGTTTCCCGTCACATATATCACTCTCGTGAGCAAGTTTCCCGTCACATATATCATTATCCAAATTTACATATATTTCACGTGACATATATTTGTTGTATGAAAATTGATGACTGTAAATGTCACAAGAGTCAAGAGCTAATTATCTTCTCTTTTTTTTTTTTTTTTTTTTTTTACGGAAATCACGGAGAGGTTGGATTAAAGTCATCCGATCGTATTTGTTGACAAAAAGATTAAAGTCACTTCCCATTAAAAAAAAGTATACATATCTATGATAGTGTTCAAGATACGGTGTTAGATTTTCCTTTAAAAATGTCAATGTAATTCTTAATGTATGACTATAAAATTTTAAGTGTGTGTTTGGTATGGCGGCGGGAAGAATTGATTTTGATAAAATTGAGTTTGAGAGAATTGATTTTGGTTAAAAGTGGGTTAGATATGAATTGATTATGTTTGGATACGCTTAATTAAAAGTGATTCTTTTGAGTTGATATTGTTTGGATACATTGAATCAAAATTGATTGTGAATGTATAATGACCATATTATCCTTTTAGTATTTAATGGTAGAAAATTGGGCATTTTATAAAAAATAAAAAATAAGAATAAAAAAGATTGGGCCTTATCCTTTAACCCATTGTCATCGTCTTCTCTAACCAAGAAAATCTACTCCCCCACTCACAGGAGTCACAACAAAAAAATAAACTCTGTACTGTACTCCATTGATGCACCAAGGCAAGAACTGAAATGTCCATTTCTAGCGTAATCAAATAAATTCGTTTCATTTTCTCTTTTTAAGTTTAATTCGTCAAATTTTCCCCTCTCTTATCTCTATTTCACTTGCAAAACTTAAAAATTAGGACAGAACTGCAACTGATTTGCAATGCTCGTTATGGGTAATTTGGAGAAGGAGAAAGTTGTTTGATGTGCTAGAAAGAGGTTTATGGGTAATTTGGTAAATCTGAAAAGTTAAAGCATATTCTTGCTTTTCTTCTGCCGCAGAAGCTTGGATTTATAGCTTCTGTCGAACCGGCGTTTTGGTGCTAAAAGCACGGTTGGTAGACTTACGTTTGAGTTGTCCAAACATCACTTGGAAAGTTACAATCGTGTTTGCAGAAGAAAACGTGGGTTTGGAGTGGGTAAACGCCCAACCAAACACACACTAAGACCATGTACAATGGTTTATAACCTTCAACACCCTTCAACACCCACTTTTTCAATTTTTAATACTCCACATCATCTTCTCTCTCTTAATTCAACACTCATTCAACTTTTAACCTCTCCAATGGTTTTTCATTCAACACCCTACCCCACAACTTTTTATTTATTCCTTATTCTTATTTAACTTTTTGCTTTTATAATTATATAAAATTATAATTATCGATTATAATTAAATTTAAATAATATAATTAACAAATTATTTTTTAGTTTTTTTGGATAAACAAAATTTTGTAAAACTTGGTTTTTGTTTCTATGTCCAAATCAAGGGTCCATTTAGTTTGGACCAGTGTATGTTTTGGTCCAACTTGAACTAGTTAAATGACTTGATATTGCAGGTTGTGTTCAGGTCACCCCATACCACACACCATATTGTCGTAATACACTGTAGTAACCCTTTTTCGCAAATAATTTACAAAGTTTTTACTTGTTTCAGATCTTTTAATCATTTGCAACCAACTACAACTATCTCTTCGTAAAAAAAAAAACTACAACTATCTCTCATCTCCGCAAGCCCCGTCACCGCCCCAAGGCTCCACTCTCTCTCTCTGCTCTAAAATATAATTTTTCATTTAAATTTTTTTTAGCCTTTTGTTCTTTCTGTCATTGTAATTTCTAAACAAAAATGATCCACCTCTTGTGTTTTTTTTTTTTTTTTTTTTTTTAATTTGAAAATGCAAAGATAATTTATTGAAGGAGAATATAAACAAAAGGGCCATGCCACTTCCGCCGTCACAGCATAAGCTTCAACCCCCATTGGAATTTAGAGCACATCAAACTAATCACATGAGTGGTTAAAATCCCAATCACCTAATCCAAGAAAAATCAGGCCCTACGAAGGCCATGCCACTGCCGCCGTCATGCAAACTCTCCTTCCGCCGCCGCTAAACGTGGTGCCATATTCGAAGGTCATTTTGTTGCCGCCGTTCATGGTTCCCGATGATGAAAGGGCCCAATTATGGTACACTTTATACATCTATTATATAGACCCGACCCAGAAACCATTTTTCACAAAATGACAAAAACGCTACTGTGCGGTCACTCTCACACTAGGCTTGGATACCCTTAACTTATATATCAGGTACTAGACTATGAATCACAACCGTCTACATTAAATATTATTATATCAAAGGCTAGATTTCAATTGGTCTAAGTTGAACTCCAATTTTTACTGGTCCAAATTAAAAGAAACCCCAAATCAAATGATCCAAGAGAGTGAAAAGCTAATAATAAGAATAAGAGGGTGAAAAACTTGATTTTTGTTTCTATGTCCAAATCAAATTATCCAAGTCTCTATGTGTAGAGAAAAAAAAATCACGAATTTTAGTAAAAAAATAAAAAATAAAAAATTTATTTGCAACGAAATAATTGAGTCCAAAGCATTAAGAAGATAAAAATTCGAAACAGCCAATCCTGATGCACCACTTGTCCCTCCTTCCCCCACAATTTTTTTCTCTCTCTGCATGCAATGAAGCCTGACGCGCCCTGTCTGCTTGTGTTAGGCACTCGCTCGTTTTCAGCAATTAAAACACTCACGCGTGGCACTGCGGGACCAGTTTAAACATGTTGAAAGCTTTCATCTACTCTCTCCTCCACTTCAGCTTTCATCTTTTTCGGTTTAATTTAAAATATATAAAAATCAATCATGTATCTAACGTCTTAATATTTTCAGTTTACCTTAGTACAAATTTTGTTGATTTGTTGCTGGTTTATCATTGCACACTATTTTCCTTCATTAGTACAAATTTTGTTGATTTGTTGCTGGTTTATCATTGCACACTATTTTCCTTCATATGTGTTTTCTAAGTAAGATTTTTGGACAATTGTTTTTGTACTTTTATACTCTCTTGAATTTCAGTCTAGTCCCCCAAAGGTTTGTGTACTTTTTAGTAATATTTCATAGAGTGCTGCAAATGATTGGTGAAAAATATGAAGTTCTAACATAGTTGTGTTCTCACTTCTTTCTCATGATATTTTTGCACTCTCTTTTGTTTAAAAAATAATTATTTTAACAATATGAATTAAAATTTATCAAAGACAATAATTAAATTGATGGATTCTATTTTTTTTATAAAATAAATTGATGCACTCTCTTTGTATAAAAACTACTCATCTCATGTACAACAACAACAACAAAAAAAAACAAGACTACTCATTATTATATTTTTCGTACAATTTAGAGACTAAATTTGAGAAAGAAGTAACACTTTAAGATTAATAAGATTAATTTGATTGTTTAATTTTTTTTTTTTTTTTTTTGTGATGACAAAGAGATGGTTTGTTCGATAGATTTTATTTCTAAAGTAATTTGTATAATATCTCAAGCCTTTGATTTGTTGTTTTTTATTTTATATTTTTTTCACCCAACCAAAATTGCTTTGGTTTGAGCTCCGACATGTGCGTTGCTTCAATTGAATATACCGTGTGAATTAGCACGTGCACAAAGTAAGCAAAGTAAGTAAAATAAAAATATTAAAAAAAAATTCGCCGTTGCCGGGGAGTAAGCAAAGTAAGTAAAATAAAAATATTAAAAAAAAATTCGCCGTTGCCGGGGATCGAACCCGGGTCACCCGCGTGACAGGCGGGTTTTTCACCCAACCAAAATTGCTTTGGTTTGAGCTCCGACCTGTGCGTTGCTTCAATTGAATATACCGTGTGAATTAGCACGTGCACAAAGTAAGCAAAGTAAGTAAAATAAAAATATTAAAAAAAAATTCGCCGTTGCCGGGGAGTAAGCAAAGTAAGTAAAATAAAAATATTAAAAAAAAATTCGCCGTTGCCGGGGATCGAACCCGGGTCACCCGCGTGACAGGCGGGTTTTTCACCCAACCAAAATTGCTTTGGTTTGAGCTCCGACCTGTGCGTTGCTTCAATTGAATATACCGTGTGAATTAGCACGTGCACAAAGTAAGCAAAGTAAGTAAAATAAAAATATTAAAAAAAAAAATCGCCGTTGCCGGGGATCGAACCCGGGTCACCCGCGTGACAGGCGGGAATACTTACCACTATACTACAACGACTTGATGATATTAAGCCGAACAATTAATATCATAACGTCACAAGAAAAATAATCTGATACACACAAAACCAGAGAAAAATCTCCTATCTTCTTTTATTGAAACAAAATAAATAAACCTCTTCGCTTTCTCTTCTCCACTCACTCGGCTACTATTCAGAAAATTGTGCTTTCCCTCGCATATTATTGGTTAATGGTCTGTAAGTTTTTCTTAATGATGATGTTTTGTTCTAAATTATATGAAGTTATGTGTTTCTTAATCATTTCTATATGTTTTTCTGTTTCTTAACAGATAAATGTTGCATCTTGCATCTTCTCCAACCTTATCTTTAACCTATCCCAGAAGAAGGAACTTTCATTATCCTCGTTATTCACTTAAAACATCATCATCATTTTCCGTTCGTTGTTCGGTTCCACAGACAAATAACAATGGAGATACTAATAAAGTGGAATATACTCCTTGGCTTGTTGTTGGCTTGGGTAACCCTGGAAATAAATACCATGGCACTAGACACAATGTAAAAATCAATTTCATAATCAGAAGCTCCAAATTCTAGCTTTAAGTTAAAATAATTCTATTCACAAAATCAATTTTGCTCAAGAGCAACCAAACATGCACTTAAAGTGTTTGAATCAATGTTCTTCTAGTTGTACTTAAACTAATTTTGTGGATTCTCTATGTTAGGTTGGATTTGAAATAATTGACAGTCTTTCTCGGTCAGAAGGTATTCTGATGAATACAATACAGTCAAAAGCCTTGATTGGAATAGGTGCATCGTCTCCTACCATTGATTTTAATTTTATCTACTATATCCAACCTTCCAATGGTTAATTGCAACATTGATTTATATTTAATTATTTGATATGTACAGGTTCTATAGGAGAAGTACCAGTTTTGTTGGCGAAACCTCAAACATACATGAATTTTAGTGGGGAATCGGTTAGTTTTTCGTCATGTATTAATAGCTAGATTTTTCATGATTAACACACACACAGAAATTGGTCATGGATGAATTATCTGATTCAGTGCTTATAGTTATTTGTGTATATGCTTATTTGTGCTTATTGTCATTCGTCAATTTGAATGTTATCTTTCTGTTATTGAATTGTCTCATTTTTAATATTGTTAAAGGTTGGGCCTCTTGCTGCATATTATCGAGTGCCGTTGCGCCATATTCTAGTGGTAAGTATTTCATATCTTGATTCTGTTTAGATACAGTTTGGAAATTTGTTGATGTTTTTCCTTGACTTTAAGTTTGTGGAAATTTTTATGTAGGTTTATGATGAAACTAGCCTTCCAAATGGTGTTTTAAAGCTTCAACCTAAAGGTGGACATGGGCATCACAATGGGTAATGCTTGTTGTATTTCTAATAACATGGTTATTAGGATTTTTTAAGTATCGTAACAAAATATGATTTCAAAAATAGAATTTGATAGTCTAGCAATTTTGAACTTTTTACTTCATGAATAATGAGATGGTGAACAAGAATTCTCTTGTCTGAATTTAACTTGTTTGACTCTGATTAATTATTATGTTCTAAACATGACTCATTAATTTGTAAACCTGGATAGTTACTTGAATCTTGCCATGGGTAACATGTAGAATTCTTGCTCTCAACTTTTTTTCAATGCATTAGAGTGATGAAGATATGTCTGAATTATGTCTGAACTTGTATGATTTTATGGATAATACAAAGACTGGCATCTCTATATTGTAAACCTTGTTTTCTTGACATATTTAGAAGCCAGCGTTACATTTTGCTATATATGTCCTCTCCTCTTATACCCATTATGAAGTCTATAACTGGTGTTAATATTGTTACAGATTGAAAAATGTGATTGGCCATTTGGATGGTTCTCGTGATTTTCCTCGACTTGCAATCGGTTAGTTCTTTGTCTAATGTCACTTTATAAGCTGATATAGCCTTAGTTGTTTATCAGAGTATATTTCAAAGTTGCATTTTTACTTTGTAGGAATCGGAAACCCTCCTGGAACTATGGATTTAAGAGCATTTCTTCTACAAAAGTTCAGTTCAGTGGAAAGAAAGCAGGTTATACCTTCTAGTCTTCTATCAAGTGTAAATTAGTTTAGTTCTTCTGTCATTGCATAGAACTTTTCTGCTTATGCTAGTTGTGAAATGCTTCACAGTCTACATGTGTTATGTTATCCATAGATAAGAACAATTTAGGATTTAGTTTCTGGTTAATTATCAGTAACAAATTTGACTAAAATGACATAACTGTGAAATGTATCAAAGCAAATTATAAGTTAGACCAGGCAAATATTTAGACAGTTGGTGTGACCTACAAAAGCAATAGGAGGGGTAATAAACCTGAAAACTGTGGCACTAAGATCATAGAATGTTTCGAATTATGTACCTTTTTTTGTATTTGAACAATACTGTTTTCTTTTTATTTTTTTAATGGCAGGTTGATGAGTCATTGGAGCAAGGAGTTCAAGCTGTTAAGACCTTAGTGCTCAATGGGTTTAACCATCATGTCAATAGATTCAATTTAGGGCAAAAATACAAGTACAATAAAGTTTAATTTCTCTCAAATGTACCACTAGTTTTTTGTTATTATAGATGAAATCCATGTTTACCACTTACCACATTGTGTATGCTAGCATTCTCACCTAAAAATGATGGCCTAATCTGTTGTTTCGTGCAAATGCTCACTCTCCCTCACATGGCTAATCTACGAAATTGGTACCATATGTTGCAAGGCAACCTTTGCTCTTTGGCATCTCATAACCTTTCTCTATGAGAAATTCTATTACAGCACCACTTTTGTGCACTTTTTTTTATATCCTTGGCTTGCATTCTGTACAATTAATAAATCCTTACTTCACAAAAAAAAGGACCTGCAATGTAGGAGTGTAGTAACTAAATGTATAAATACAGAGGATGCAGAGCAAAACTAAAAATTGTTGAGCACAGTAATTTTGATGCTTGTTGGTTACAACATCGTTTGTGGGGTAAGTAAGACAGTTAACATCGAATGGGGACAGTCTATATTAACCGTCAATTTGGTAACTACTGAAAATATTTGGGATACCAGGCAGACCAAAAATTCATATGAATTGTACATGTAATCTTTTTTTTGAATAAATATGAATTGTACATGTAATCTTTATTGTTCTGGAATTGCACGAATCACATTTGTTGTCTAAAGCAAAACCAAAAATTTCACATTTTACAACGTGAGCTTCATAAAAAAAAGAGCTTTGTTGTAGTCCAATGTTATCCAATCTAACTGATACCCCCGTTAAAATGAGTAAATCACTGATTCTCAATTTAGTCCCTGACTTTATTAATATTTCAAACTAATCTATATCTTTGTCAAAAGTTTCTTAATTAGGTCTCTATCTTTATGTTTTCCTCACATGACGAGGGATCTAATCGAAATTTTTTTGACAAACATAGAGACTAGTTTAAAATATTAATAAAATCGGAGATTAATCTAATAATCTCTTGTAAACACATGGACCAATTTAATGAAATAATCCATCACACAATGAATATAAAATTCCACGTGCAAAATAGTGAAAAAAGTGAGTTAATGTCAATGTGCCTTCACAGTTAAAAGAATCTTCTCTCTCATTAATTAGACCGTTGCAGTAATCTATTTTTGTTTTATTTTAGTAGAAAAAGTGGTTAAAAGTGCAGAAGAGAAAGATATCGTAACGGCTCTATTTTTCACTTTCATCATCCTATTCCAAACCAAACCCCCCATTTTTTCTTATCACCTCCATCTCCACAACAACACCATGGATATGGAGAGAGGACCAAGATACAACGCATACGCTAAATTAAGAGAAACAAAGCTTCAAAACAACTACCTAAGACTACAACAATACCAACAACAACAACAACAAGAAAATGAGATACAAGTTGAAACAAAAATTCCAACTCCACCAACAAAACAAGTCAAGTTTCATGTTAGTAGTGTTGCTTCTGGGACTGGAAGAAAAGGGTCTTCTCTTATAGCTCAATCTGTTCCAGATTTCTCTTCTATGTTACGAAAAGAGAACCGTAAACCGACGAATATACCACAACCTTGTACTACTACTTTGACACCTCCTTTGAAGAACAAGAACAAAGGTTGTAGTGGTGGTGGTGTTTTGTCAAGTTCAAGAGGGAATAGTAGATCAGCAAATGCTGCTGCGGAGAAGAGAAAGGGTGGTGGGATTCTTATGGCAAGGAAAAGCTATGCTAATTTTGATGAGCTTAGAAGTTTTTCTTCAGCTACTGCAAATGCTATCAATGGTGAGAGTAGGAATAGTAGAGTTGTGGGGAAGAATAGCAAAACTGTTTTAAGATGTAGAGAGCTTTGAGTTCATTCAAATTTGATTGATTTGTTTCATTTATTTAGTTTTGAGAGGCTTTGATTTTATGGCTTCAGCTATTTTTATATTTTCATCTTTTTCTGGTTTTTGGTTTGCAATTTAAAAATAAAAAAAAAAAATTGGGAAAGGACTAAGGAGGATTATTGGATTTGCAGCAGTATTGTGCAAGTGTATTGTAGAGCTTTGTGTGATTTGAGTGTTGGTTACTGCAACATTACTGTAATAAGAAGGAAGAAGAAGAAGAAGAAGAATTTTCATATTCTAGTACTATTTTCCTCTATTGATTGGGAAGGAAATTGTTTGTTGTATTTTGAATGAAATAAATGATTTTTTTTATTATTTCTTCATTTTTTTTTGTTTTTGAAAGATTTATTATTTCTTCATTGATTGGTAAAGACTTTGTATATTAATTGAAGTATGCCATTTATTATTAGGGAAATGTTAACAACCCTTATTATTATTGGAAAAAAAACTGAACTCTTACATTAATTATATTGATACAAACTAGTAAATCACATTGATTAAAGGTATGACACCAATTTTTTGTTTGTTTGTGTAAATCGGGTGTGCGCGTGTGGAGGCTAATCCCTCGAGTTTTGTGGGACCTAAATGAGCGACAAACTCTCTCTAAGAGTTTTAACGCTACTACATACCTAAGGTTGGATTCGAACTCAGGACCTTGATTAAGTTAGAAGATGGTAAAACACCTATTTTATTTTAAAATGATATTTGTTCATTTTTTTTTTTTGTCTTACATCTCAACATAGAGCTAAGTAAAAACTAACTAAACTTGGTTTCAATCACTCAAATCACAAACTTGGTGTTCTCAATTGATTTATTGTTAAATGAAGCACATTATTCACTTGATTCCAATCAGTTGGTTCAGTTTTGTGGAATTCAATTAAGCATGAAAGTCTAAATTTTATAAAATCACAATTTGAATAACATGAGTAAAAATATATGGACCATGCTTGTCATTGTTCAAAAATGACTGTATAAAATGAGATTTCAAGGTGGAATTCATTTTAATGATCTTCTTTCTTAAACTGTAAAAAATATTCTAAGCAAATGCTGAAACCACAAGCATGTTAATGATTACTTGTTTGCTAATTTGCATAAACAAAAACAAATATGACAGTAACAATTCTAATAATAATATATCAAAACAGCGACATTGTCACTGGGACTTTATTTGTCCACTAATTCAAAGAGCCTAAAGAAGCCTCCATTAGAGATACCGTAATCCCATTTATACACATTGATTTTATAAGCAATAAGAATTATTCTTGAAACCAACAAGGTCTTGAACAACTTCTTCAACCAAACTATGAAGTATGTCTCCATCAATATCACCACCAGCCTCAAATGCTTCAATGTCAAAGTCATTCCATTTCCCAAGGGAATGACTCATCTCCCATTCGATTATTTCGTCAGGTACCATCCCAACCATACACACCCACTTATTAACCTCTCGTTTGACCTCTTGAGCCAATGTCTCGGCTTTTACGCATAGTGGCAGCTTCGTCCAGGCCTTGAATCCGGTGTAAAAATATTGCCAACAATTTGATTCTAGATATTCCATAACGCAATCAAAGACAAATCCCTTGATCATCTTTGTTGATTTGGAATCCTCATAACCCACAAAACAATTAAAATCAGTCCACATAGCATCATCTGACATCGTGTTCAATTCGTTAAGAAGAAACCGATAAATCAGAAGCTGCGGTATTTCTTCCTCGCTGTGGTAATTTGCAATTCGAAGCACTAATTCAGCATTCAAGAGAGTATCCTTCATATCATTGAGTTTGCTTCTTGTACATTGTTTTCCAAAAGAATATAAACTTTGCAATGCCATAGGAATTTGGTTGATGATAACAGTTAGTATTTTGCCTATACTTTCTTTATTAAAAGATGCAGCACAATCTAAAAGTTCATCATCATGTTCTGATGGTTCCGGCAGACTGTATGCGAAATTCATGGAGTCAGGGTGAAAACCACGCCCTGGAATTCAATCAATCACAGAGGTTATATAAATTGAAATTATGAATCACTTTTACACGATTACAAATTTTTCAAGTTCCAATTTACCTGAGCTATCGTCTAGACTACTAGAAGAAAATGAAGCTTCTAAAACAGATCCAGGACTGAGATGATTATCATTGCAAGAGGTTCCTAACAACCTTTCTTGTTTTGCTCCACACTAATAAGAAAAGAAACCAAAAATAATGTCAGGTATACCAGTCACAATTATAACATTCCACAAATCAGTGTAAATCTTGATGCAATATTACAATTAGTTAACAGATTTATGCTCAAACTAACAAAGCTCAAGTTACTTAAAATAATTGCACTGGTTTCAGGAAATGATTTTCTGTTTATCGAGGCAAATAGGCTTCTTCCCATACAGTCAAAGTGTTGGAAGTAAAATCTCTATATTACTTAATAATCATCTCACTTTCCAAGCAGCAGAGATTGATTTTTTTTGTTAGATAGATTAAATGGCAATAGCCATTGGAAACTCACACACACACGAGTGGAGGAGTCAGGGTTCAAACCCCGGTCACACGTCTGGTCTAGCAATTTAAGCATTTTTGCCAATTGAGCTAGGACTAGATTGATTTAATAGAGGAAGAATAGATTCAATGTATCTTAAGGAATCAAATTAGCATGATTACTCTTCTTTTAAATTGCATTCTGAAATTATTACCAAAATTACAGTCAATTTATTACAAAATATCAGATTGATGTGTTTTATATTCAAGCAATTTATTACAAAATTACATCTCTCTTTTTGGAATTCAAAGTATTGCCAACATTAAGAGTGGATCAGTGAGTTTCTACAAAGTTCGACATGTGCCATGATATGACCAATTTTCTGTCCTTTAGACAAATTATAAATGAACAAAATTGACAGACAACTTTGAACTATATATGTACATGATTGTTTAGACCACTATTTGAGTTCATTAGGCCAATATTTGACGCCCATTATATGGGTAGGCATAGCATTTAGCAGTACTCATCTATGAGTCATAGACATAAGACATGTGGTTTCAACTCAAATAGAATTCATGGAAATTAAACTTTCCATGTGTCTATAACCTACTGCGACATTGATGTATTCTAATCAGCAGAGCATTTCATTGAAATCTATTAGGTAAAACAACAGGGTGAAGTCTAAATAATAATTTAGGGGGATAGTTTTGATGCAGATGTATAAAGTGTGAAATATAAACAGCAGCAAAAGCAAAGTTCACATAAAGAAGAGCAGAAAAATCAGGTAGAAAAGCATTTCTGATCGCAGTATATCCAAGACTATCTTTTTTTTTTTTGACAAAAGACTATCTAAAACATAAAATTTAGACTACTCAAGCACTGGCACTGCACTACAAGTTTTCAACAAAAATGAGGAACTGAAAATTGTCAAACAGCTAACTGATAACAAAAGAAGAAAATATTCTAAATTAGGGCACACTAAGATGGTCATGATGAAGAATACGTACAAGGAAACTAGCATCTTCATTATGGATGTGGCCATCATGACAGATCAAATTCTCTGAACTTAGAGCAGATATCAGCTCTTGAAGAATCACGGCACTTGATTTTTGAGGTACACCACTTGTAGCCAACTCATTTTCTTGAGAGGTCAATTCCTTCAGCTTTTGTTCAAGAAAGGCACCTAAATTATCAACTTTCAATGGTGGAAGCCTTTGGAAGTATGCCTTCCTCTCATTGTTGCTGTATGTCTCTTCCTCTTCAACATGTATTCCTGTCTTTTGCTTCAAAGGGGAACTAAATGTGAATGAAGCTGCATCATTGTTCATATTGTGGCTCGCCTTAACTGGTTCTCCTTGACCTTTATTTTTTATATTGGAACTGTTCAAGGACGAAGAGTTGAAGTCCCTCCTTTTTCCATTGGTTGCCTCACGACGAACATTTCTCTGTTTCAAACCAGCTGAATTAGCAGGAGTCATGCCTTCAAGTCGTGTGACATTTGGTGTCCTTTTCCTCTCTAATGTCCTTACATGAGACAAGGACTCAAGACGTTGTCTATTACAAGGTTTTTTCTCTAAGTCAAATTTGGAACTGTCAGCTTTAGTAGGCGACCTCATCCTTGTTTGACCACTGATGCTTCTATTCAAAGCAACAAAGTCTTTAGTTCCACTTGCAGTGTTTGCACACGATGATACTCTTTTTACTTGCATACCACACGTTGTAGATCCAGATGAAGAACTTTCACTGCTTAATTTCGATTCTTGTGCTTTGCGTTTGTAGGAAAAAGAAGATGCATCATCCTCTTGGGCCCTTATTGGTCGGCGGCATGATGAACTCCATTGAGCCGGACCTTCGCGGGGCATTGGAATTCTTATGGTAGTCGGTTCATTCCACGATTGTTGTGCATAATTTTCCTCCTCTCCATTTGTAACATGAGATGCAAATTTTTCCTGACTTCTCAGAAGTACAATATCTCTTCCTTGTCCATGAGAGGGAGTAATCGGCATTCCCTTCTTACACGACGATGCCATCGAGGTAGCAGTGATCACAGCTGAAACAGTCGGTGGAGGAACATCGGGTGGTCCCCTAACCTCGACCTTGCAGTCAATTACATCAAGCAAATTGCCACAATTCTTGCAAGAAGCCTGCCCTATTAAAGGTTTGGATGTGCTGGAAACGTAACAGGAATGATTTGGCATTATCACATTTCCCACACCACCTTTTACAATGCCAGCCTTAAGAGAACAAGCGGAAGCAGGATACGTCAGAGTGCCTTTACCTTTACTTGCCTGCAGTCCAGGTTCCAAAATCTTAGCAGCCGCTCCCATTAACCTAGAGCTTCGAGAAGCACTTTTCCCAGAAGTAACTCTAGGACTCTTCAAAGGAGAAGCAAGCTTTGGATGATGATGGTGGTTATGCTTTTTCGCTCGCGACAAAACACTCCTAATATGAAGGGCCTCAGCTCCAAACCTAGTCACGGCCTTTCTCTCACACACTCCAGTTTTCTGAAGCTTCTGAGGTCTTGAATCATGCTTTACAACTCTCATTTCCAAATCTTTACCTTTCCTATCCAACTCACAATGACTACTCAAACACTCTTCCCCATCGCCACAACTATCAAAATACAAAGCTTTCTTCGATTTCTCTCGCTGAGCAGCTGGTATAGAATCTAAACCCATCAACCTAGCTACTAAACTCGGAACTCGCATTTCACTCTTTCGTTCTACATCCACACCATGACTCCCACCTTTTGGAAAACCTCCACTATTCTCATTAGCAATCTACAATTGAAACACATCCACAATATCCAACAAAAAGATTAAGTACTAAACATCAAAGAACGCCAAATTAGAAATCAACACAATAAACCAAAACCATAATAAAGCCTTACCAAGTGAAGTTTGGAATTTGGCATTTTTTCATCTCCCCTAAACTTTTTAGCACGACCTGAAATACACACATCAACAAAGATCAAAACAATGCTTGGTATAATTTTTCATGCCAAATCATCTTATTATAAGAGAATTATATGAAAATAGATAAAATTACAAAGTGACTAACCAGGAGTCAAAAGTTTCTTTGAGAAGAACTTTTTCTTAACAAGCCTCTTCTTCCAATCAATAAGCTGAAAGAAAATACCAACACAACCACCAGGTTTTTGAACCTTATCCGTAATAGCCAAATTCTTCACAGAAGAAGATTCACTCATTTTCATAAAACCTTCCAACAACACACCCCAAAAACAAAACAAAAAACCACTCCAAAAAACCAAAAAGATAAAAACAACTTCCTTAACAATGAATTTCACTCTACATTGTACAAAACCAAAAAACCCTCCACCCCATAACAAAAAAAAAAAAAACAATTTTTTGATAACCCTTTTACTACCTGAAAACTTTGCAATTCACATTACCTCACCAACCTCCTAAAAAAACCATCTTTTTCTACCAGAAATGTAAACCATAATGACAGAAAAGAATCCCAAAAACTAGTTCTTTAAGGTAACAAGGTACAATAATGTAATCCAAAACAAACCCTGCAAAAACCTCTGGTGCTACTCACGACAGCACTGAGCATGAAAGCAACATATGATACTGCAAAAAAATGTTCTCACGACAGCTTTTTCACTCTTTCTTTCTTCTTCTGCTTTTTGTGGCGCGTGCAGGTTGTAGAGAGTGACAGAGAAGTGAGTAGGATAAGATGAATGAAAGAGACAAAAAGTACATAAACTTCGCTCATCTATGTATTATTGGTCAACACACAATATTTATATAAGTACATTCTTTGTGTTGATGTATAATACTGTATACTTCATCAAGATTCATGTTCATAAGTATAATCTTCACGTAATCATAAATAAAGATTAATCTTATGAGATCATAATAGACAACATAACTCTCTCAAGAGATTTATGGCTGCATTTATGCGTTCATACTAGCTGAGTTATTTTAAAATATTGAACAAAACAAAAAAATTAAAATAATCAACACTTTGGATTTTGGGTCTTTTACACTATATGTATCAACTATCAATCATAATTATTAGAAGATACAAACTTACGATGTTCATGACAAATACATGACCTTCCTTAGTCAAATCGTAGAGATTCTCTTTAGTCAGATTATATATTTACTATTATTCTCTAAAAGCATCAACAATGGAGACACTCTGATTTGGGTACTTAAATGAATCTCATGTCTACAAATCATTTATTTATAATTTTTTTTATAGTAGTACTAATAAGTACTTAATCCCTCCAATTCATGTTTCATACAAATTTTTTAAATGGGATCTACTAATCAATTATCAATAACTTTATATCATTAGTTATCGTGAGCTTAACTCAGTTGGTATGGAGAATACATGATATATGCAAGGTCGGAGTTTGAACCCCGGCCACCGCAAAAAAAAATTTATACCATTACATTTCAATTTTTAATATTAAAAAAGTGTGGATCCCATTTAATATTGGAGGTTTTAATTAAGACCCCAAATTTTATAAGACCCCGACAATTTTTCTCCCTTATAGGTAGTCTTATATGTTTAAGAATCCCTCGTTGTGGATGCTCTAAGGATGTATATTCCCTTAGTATTTTTTTTTTTTTGAGAGGATATTTTCTTCGTATTATATTATTGGTTTTCTTGTGATTTTACACGTTTTAATAAGAAAAAAAATTACACAATTCGTCTTTAAATTTAATTTTAAGTAACACTTTCGTCGTTTATCTTTTTTGTCCTCATTTAATTTTTTATGTTATAATTAGGTAACGTTTTCATCGTTTATCTTAACATTATTATCCTTTTTATAAGATTTTTTTTCAATGAAATTTGATTTTCTTTATGAGTTTGATGAATTTTTTATATGTTGTATTTTATGCAATTTTGATTTTGTTATGATAAAAAAAGACAACAATATTGTCATTTTATAACATAAATGACTAAATCGCAAAAATAAAAAGATAAATGGACAAAAATGTTATCTAATTATAACATAAATGATTAAATTGGGACAAAAAACAAATAAAAGAACGAAAGTGTTACTCAAAATTAAATTAAAAGACAAACTGTGTGATTTATTTTTTTGAGAGATAATTGTGTAATTTATTGAAAACTTAAATTATGAATGATTTTATAAAATCATCCTTCATTTTTTTTAGGTGAAAATCATCATTCATTAATGACACGAGAAAGAGATATTAAAATAATTGGAAGGAGAATAATAAAAATAGTAAAGGGTATGTATAAAAATGCTAGCCTTGTCCATGGTCCTGCCATTTCTGAAGTATTATATGTAGTCTTACCATGTTTTTTAACCAAAAAATTGTTTCTAAAACTTGAATTCATGATCGAATATTTTAGTCACGTGGTAACAACTTTACTGTTATGTCAAGACTCTCCTTGATAAAGGGAATGTATGATTGAAAAAAATTACATTAATATTTTAGTATGGTAAAGTCATATATAATAAAACTTTTTTTTTCCAGAGTGTCATATAAAAACCCTGCAGAAAGTAACATTGTTTTTACAATTTGTCATTCAAAAGAGATAATTAATTTACGCTCTCAATATAATATTTATTGTTTATCGTAGAAAAAGATGAAAAATAAGTAATGGTACGTTGATAAATAAATAATTAATGCAATTGAAAATTCAACCAATTTTTTTGAAAAAGGTACAAAGAAGTTTTTTAAAAGGATCTTATATTTAAAGACAAAAATAATTTTTGACTTTAATCACAATTATTTCTAAAGTTGCACGTGTAAATAGTTATGGTACGGGTTAGTGTAAATAGTTATGGTACGGGTTAGTACAATAACTGCCAATAATTATAATTAATTGACAATAAAAAAAATATAATGTCTCTGTGAGTTTAGCTTAATTGAGCAAGACAATGCATTATATATGTTGGGTTCGGAGTTCGAACCACATACATCTTACTTATTCATCTACCATGTTACTTGACCAAAAAATATATATTTATACCACAAGTGTATCAAAATTAAATTCTCAATTTTGATATGTATTAATTATATTTTTTAATTATATGGTGTAATATGAGAGGAAGATAGTATTTTATTTTTCAATTTTATTTTTCAATGAGGTAAAATTAATACTTCATTCAGTCACGTTTATAAGCAAAAAACAATTTTTTAAGTTCAAAGAGAGTACATTTGATTGTGATTTAACTACGATTTTAGTGTGTTTTTCTTGAACTTATGGAAGAGGTGAAATGGATTTTAAAAGTATAAAATTGATTTTATTTTTTACGAAAATATAGAATTGATTATAATTAACTTTGAATTATAATTTGGAACTTTTAACAAAAGAATTGATTTTTAACCTCGAACTTTTTCATTCAATTGACTTTTATATATTTAAATATAAATAATTTCATATTCAACATATTTTATTTAAAATTACTTTTTATCTATCGAGAACCAAATCTCACCAAAATCTTTTAGATGTATCAAATTACTTCAATCTCGTTTTATTTTTGAATATATAGTTATGAACGTGTAACGAATAGTCACAATAAACTTTCAATGTATCAAATTCTAAAATAGTCTTTAGTTGTGCATTTTGTTAGTCGATATAATTTTTAACGTTAAAATAATTTTTCAGTGATGACCGCAACCATTTTCTTATAAGGATTGATATGTTAGTAAATATTTATGCTGGTTAATATGACAGTAAATACATTGAGGGACATATATGACAATATTAACTAAACTTTTTAACGTTAGTGACTATGTTGACTGATGTAGTGCACAACTAAAAAATATTTTGAAATTTCGACACGTTATGGAACTATTGTGATTATTTGTTATACATTCAAAAATGTAAAATGACTATTTTGCCCTTTTATTTTTATACTTACAAAATGGAAACAAGAAACGGAAAAAGAGGTTCGGGTTTTTGTGTAACGTTGTGTCTACGTTTGTCTGCTATTGAATTCAACACTCAATAGTAAATGGACGGTGCCTTGGACTCACGCGCTTTCAAGGGTATGTGAGACCCACTAGGGTTGATAATGTAGTTACCTTTTCTATTGCATGAAAACTACAAAATTCACTAGTGTAGTTGGATTGGAACTGAATTGTACAATGCTTGCAAAAGGAAATTAATCATGCAAAACTTTTTCCTTTCTTTCTGGTTATTATTATTACATGCCAAATTTACTTGTTTGGTTTGCATCAAGAAAAAAGTTTGATAATGCATGCATGATGGGAGGGGCCATTTTGCTCCATCTTTTCAGTTAAACCACTTACTTTCTTGTTTTCTTATCAAACTTTTGATTGATCGTAGAATAATGATTCATATTACTATGTGTAAGTCTGCAAGATTGGGGAAGAAGAGCACATGATCAATGTTTTCTAATTTTTATGAAGCTTTCTCCCTATGTTTAATTCCAAAACTCTCCTTTTTCTTCATATTTTCCAAATTAGTTTTTCATATTCAATTCAACATGGAGGATCCTAATATATAAGACTGGTTTAATAAGGAGACTTGAAAAAATTAATAAGGAGACTTGAAAAAAAAAAGATAGGTGATAAAAGGTAGGAAACACATAAATAGTCTGTTTAGTTTGACGGTCTGGGTTGCAAACTCACATAAATTTTTGTTGTGATTTCGCCAACTCCATATCATGTCAAACACATACAAAGTAATAGAATATAGAAAACCGTATTGTATATATTAATAAAATATTATTTTGTATATATATTTTATAATACTTTTATAATGATTTATTTTAACTTCTTTTTATTCAAAAATTTATGATATAATAATTAAAATACACAGATCAAACTTCTTAACTACGACATATCTCCTAGGTGTAACAAGTAAACCAATAGTATGAAGAATAATTTTTTTTATACATATCAATTAAATTGATATTACGTAAAACAAAACCAATTAAATTGATATATTTATTTTGTTAACTCAGCCTCTATTAATTCAATTATTAGTATCATACTATCACGTCATTCAATATATGCTCTAAAATATATATACAATACGATTTTCTTAATATATAGTGAAAAGAACTATGTGCCCACATGAACCGAGGGTGGACTGGACATCACCTATGCCCTGATTGAAAATGACTATAACAGTAACCAAGGTTAAAAAAATGTGAATATCAATAAATAGTGAAAAGAACTATATTCCCACATGAACCGAGGGGGGAGTGTTTGTGACAGTGTGAGAATGAGAAAGTGAAGGGACCAGTGTTGGCTCTTTAACGTGGTTTCATTTCTATAGGAGTACGTACGTACACCCAAAGAATTTTTCCTCAACTACTAGCTTGCGTATACTACTAAAGATTATACTCAGGGTGATTAGTTAGAAATAGATTGTCCACAATTATGAACAAACAAATCTTAGAGGAAATGGACATAAGATTTTGTTACTTTCGTGTTTAGAGATACCAATCCGTCAAGCCAAGAGAAATAATTAGCTAACTTGAATGGAATTTGTTGAGCATATATGGTCAGATGTTGATATATAACATATCTAAATAGAAGCTGTTGAGTATCATAAGACATTGATACAAAACTTATCTACATACGTTATGAAAATGACCGATTATTTTTGTATTGGTTTATAGGCAGATTATTTTATATTTGTATCGTTGAAGTTGGTTTTAAAGTGGTTTGTAGTTCATTTTTAGTCTCGTATTGTTCAGGTTTTCGGACCGTTGACTGTTGAGTATATAAATATGTTTGAGTACCCACATCCTTTGAACTATCTTTTGGGATGAGATTCAAATATATTTTACATGGTATTAGAGTTGGGTTAAGGATTGCAATATGAGAATTGGACTCAGACCCATGTTAAGTGTGAGGGTGGGTGTTGAATTGGATTCGAACATATTTATTATTTTAAGAGATTATCTAAAGATATTGTTGGTACTGTATCAATGGTAAATTTCAAGAACTAGTGAAATATGAAATTGATAAACAAGGCAAGACCATTATTCTATGTCTTCCATTACATATTTACATCCATAAGAAAAATGCAATCCAATATCATATTACTTTCCCCCAATTGTTGATTAATATGCCACAAATTTGCAACTGATATCAAATTGTCATAGTTGCTTCCATTCATACTTGTTTTGGTTATTGTCATACCATGTTCAAGATTTTATATTCAGTTTTTTAATTGTTTTTACTTTTCAACCGTGATGCTATCTAGATATAAAGTGGAGACTTGTTATACTTGGCTTGTGAGAAGAAGAAAAAAATCAACTTGTTAGTATCAAAGTAGCATTCCTTTGTTTTCATAAGTCCCACATCGGAAGTGGGTAAACAATAGAGGGAAAGCTTTGCCTATAAATAAATGTTGCGTATACGACACTGTTCAAGGTAGTGGTGGAGACTCAGTTTCACTACAATGAATTTATGTGTTGTATATAAGATTGGCCAATTAGAATGTGCTACATGACATACCTTTTAAAAAAATCTATCAAATATTTGTCCCGTACACCGCTTATGTACCGTCAATTAGAATGTGCTACATGGCATACCTTTTAAAAAAATCTATCAAATAAAACATTTATAAAGTAATATTGGTAGGTGACACACTCTAATTGACCAATGGTATATAACATTGGTACTATTACGGTACAGAAGTGCTCTTTGTCCCTCTATCACTTATTTGTTTAAATTGTTTGTTTTTAAGTATTGGGCCATAGTTTTGCTCAAAATGTTGATGTGAGCAATTGAGTCTCTAGTAAAAAAAATTGAGTAAATAGACAATTACCCCCCTGAAATTGTAAGTTTCGTCAATTACCCCCTGAAATTAACAAAATTTCAATTACCCCCCTGAAATTGCACGACGTTAATCAATTTACCCCCTCCGTCAAATTCTTCTGTTAGTCAACATGACGTTTTGCAAATACTCTCCTGAAGTTTTGCACTTATGTGCAAAATGCCCCCTGAACTTGAAAATTTATTTATTTTTTTCTTATCCTTAAAAGTGACTGCATTGTCACTGAATTGTGGAGCATATTAGCTAAGTTTTGACGGTATACAACCATATATGTTCCTTTAAACGATCAAACATTAACCATGTATTAGAGTCTAATGATATGAAAGTCAGCATAGTAAAGTACAACCACACTTGTCACATGGAAAACTAATATCTGTCATACATAATGAAGCACATAAATTATATATGATTGACATAACCAAGAATTACCAAGATGTCAAAATATATGGCTTTGTTATTGCTAATTTTAACCACACTAAAAATTTCCACTTCCTTTATATTGTGAGCGGTGCACATCACCAACACACTTCTCTCACTTTCAAGAAAAAATACATAAACTTGTTACTTCTCTCACTTTATAAAGGATCTTGAAGGAATCATGATCTTCTTCCCTCCGTTAGGATTCAAAGGAATGGTAATAATATTATATTATGTATATTTCATTATGTTTTTTTAAGAGAATAAAAAAACAAGATAGCCACCATCATTTTGATCTCTAATGGGGTGAAGGACAACTTGAAAAAGAAAAAACAACATCTGATGTTGGAACAAAGAAATACTATATTGTTTGTTTTGTAAATATTCTTGAGTTTTGAACATTATTGTAGGGTTTACCAAATACTACCAATTTGTTCTACCATACTGCCAATATATGGTTGTATATCGTCAAAACATAGCTAATATGCTCTTCAATTCAGTGATAATGCAATCACCTTTAAGGATAAGAAAAAAAAATATAAATTTTAAGTTTAGGGGGCATTTTACACATAAGTTTAAAACTTCAGAGGGTATTTGCAAAACGTCATGTTGACTAACAGAAAAATTTGACGGAGGGGGTAAATTGATTAACGTTGTGCAATTTCAGGGGGGTAATTGAAGTTTTGTTAATTTCAAGGGGGTAATTGACGAAACATACAATTTCAGGAGGGGTAATTGACTATTTACTCAAAAAAAAATCTGAAATTTTGGGACTAAAAAATTATTAGGTTGAAATTAGTTGAACCTAACTAGTCGAACCTAATTAGTTTGAACATAAAAAAAAAGTTCGTTTCGAACTCGAGTCAAGTTTTAAACTCAGACGAGTTCGACTTAACTCGACTCATTTCCAGCTCTACAATAAATCTATATTCTTGATTTCATTTTGTGAAGCTCTCTAATCTCCCAAAGAAAAAAAAATCCCCAACAACTTATTTTCCTTTTTTATTTTCTCCTATGGATTCAGCACCACCAACAACAACATAATTGATAACATGAATATGAGCGAATGAGTAAATTTGAGAGTGGTTGGGAAACACATGAAGATGGGAGGGAGGTGGCCAGTGAAGCTTCAATGGGAAAATACCAAACTTCTACTATTTCCAAATAATTTTTCTATTTTTTTCGAGATACAAAGTATACACCAAATTTGAAAAATAACATTGTAATAAAAAAAGTGCAGAGCCTACTCGTGTAATTTGAGATTTTCCTATTTTTGACCTCATACTTTTCTTTATAGACATAAAGTCCATAAATGTGACATAGATGTTAAATTTTTCCATGATTTTTCGCAAGAACGCTAAAATATGACTTTCAACATAAAACATTAAAATATGACTTTTTTTTTTTTGGTTACAAACGTTAAAATATGAATTTCAACAAAAAATTAGAATTTTCTGATAAAAGACGGATCAATTATGAAATTTTAAAACATCAAAAACTCAAAAAATAAAACAATGGAAATTTTAATCTAAAAATTGAATTTTGAGTTGGTTTTTCATGAACACCTCTATAAAAATACGTAGAATAAAACTGCAAAATTTTGTAGCATTCGAACTATTTCTCAAATTATTTTGATTTTTCAATCAAAATGTCCAAAATTTTGAAAACTAACACGTTGATTCATGCATAAAAGAAAACACTTACTTCCTCCGGTCACTATTATAAGTAAATTTCTACTTTTTAGATTCATTTAATAAATGATGTATGTAGTCTTAAATATAGACCACATACGTCATTTATTGAATGAATCTAAAAAATCAAAATTTGTTTATAATAGTGACCGCATGAAGTATTTAAGAACAATATTGTTATTCTGAAGTACAATCATGAAAACATTTTAGAAAAAGTAGTTAGTGACATCACTTCACATGGTTGGTCTTGGAGTTGGGAAACTATAAAATGTGGACTGTTGCTGTTTGGGTCATCATGTTCTACTGTTTTGCCCTTTAGCTAAGTCACTTCTCAAAAATATAATTAATGTTTTTTTGTTAAAGCACGTAGGACCGGTCCAACATATTTAAATGTTTAAAATCAATTTTATAATAAAAAAAATTTAAAATAAAAAATACATAAAATTAAAATTTGAATATCAAGTTTTGTTAAATTTAAGGTTTTGTGATACACATTTTTCGGTTTTCCTAACACGTCTTATGTTTGAGAGACTAATTTGTTTTTCTCTAATATAATTCGTTTAGATTATTCAAAAAAAAAAATAACTATACTTAATTTCATATTTTTATACTTATAACTAAATTGTATTATTTTTTAGGTTTTTTCCCCCTAAAACTTTGAGGAAAATATAATTACAAATAATGATATATGAACAATCATTTTCTTTTGTGGTGGATGGTTGACGACCAATACGATGGAGCTCAGGCAACCTTGCAATGAAGTTAATGTTTCACGGATACCCACTAATTGGATCCATTTGACACCCCGTGAAAAATTATTTTGATAAACAAAAATAATTTTATTTATTATTTAAAAATTGCATTTTTCATAATTTTAGAAATAAGCTATTTTTTAAGGGTAGAAATCAGCAATTTGTTTTTTTAAAATTATCTAAAATTAATTTAATAATAACAGTGATAGTGCGAGACGGTTGACTATCAGAGCTCTACCACCGATCACAATGAAACCGCTAGTCTTGCCACCAACTACCGTGAAGTCCGTGGAGTTCCATCACTGAGCACCATATGGTCACTAGAGCTCCTTGTACTGATCATCGACTAACTGTCATCAACCACCACTATGAGAGATAATAGGTGTTCAATGTACTTAATAAATGAGTGTCCTTGTATTGATTTGTAATTATAGTCGTGAGAGCGTATGATATTCCGTGCTGGGAACAAATCTCCTCCTGTGGAGATCTCCATGGACACTCAAAATTTTTAATCTAGACCACTAAAACTCGACTTTTTTTTTATTCTCTCTATATCTTTTTGTAATGGTTGTGATTTCACTGGACAGTAAAGTTGTTCCAGGGAATATATTTCCTAACATGCTCTAATTGAACAATATTTAAGTAAAAAGATGTCACCATTGTCAGGCAAGACTAGGTACTTATGTGTAAAGAGTCCATATATTTGATACATATGTTTCAATCTTTCTTCTAAAAAAGGTTTCAATCTTTGTTTTCGAGTGTATCAATTTTGCGTTAAACTCACCCATCTCCGCGTATGTTTGGTTCAATATTTAGAGGAAACAAAATCGCTGATTCTGAAGGTGTATGATTGATTCTCACATGTTTAGTTGTTTTCGACTAGAATCAATTACTTTTAGAGTTGATTATCTTATAAGGTAAAATTTGTAGCTTTTGATTCTACAATTTATTTTTACACACAAATTTACAGTTCAACTTGTTTTTACATGACTATATCAAACATAAATTACATTACCTTCAACTCATTTTTGTCAAAATCGATTTTACATAACCAATTTCTCAAAAATCAATTATTGTCACAGCAGAACCAAAGATACGCTTCAATGATAATATTCTTTAAGAAGTGATTTTTAAGTTTAAGAAACTCATCAATGACAAAAGGTTTAAGAACCAATTTTTAAAAGCAATAATATATGTTCAACCATTTCATGATAACTTTTGAGACAACCTTCGCTATTAATAAACTCATCAACAACTTTCATGAAGATATTGTAAGATACACACCAACATAAAAACTTGTATTGATGCTCTATCAATTATTCATGATTTGAATTTGCTTTTTAAAATGAAGGGTTAAATAACATATTTAACCCTAAAATGAATGGTCAAGATTAAAATGATTTTATTGGTAAAATGCTTTTCCATTTAACCCCCGTTTTCGTGGTTAATTTCATTGCAAAAACAGCTACCCACATTAGCACCATGATTCGTAGTTCATACTTTAACTTTTCATAATCTCCATTTACATTTTACTTTATATCTTGTCTACATCCTTCGTTATGGCTTTGACACTTCGTAGAAAGACACCACCCATGTTGAAAATTAGAATTAGAAATGTGAGTAGATCAAATCGACTAATATAAGTCTATGGTTTTACTTATATCGGGCCTAAGTTAGGTCATGTAATAAACTAGACTTGAACCCTATTTTTGAAACAAATGAAGTCTATTTGTACAAAAATCTAGCTCAATAACCTGTTCTAACCCCTAATTAGAATATGGCTATGCAGCCATTCCATTTTCAAAGGACTTTTCAGTTGCAGTAGTTCCCAGCCATTCCATTTTCAAAGGACTTTTCAGTTGCAGTAGTTCCCATATTTATTGGTAAGTTGACAATGTTGCTCATCTTTTTAACTGAAGTTGACATACAACAATATCCACCGATTAACAGAAACAAAAATTGACAAAGCTTTTCAATTTTCATATTTGAAGTTCTCCCAAAAGTTATGGCATAAAAATTGACACTAGTTTAGTTACTACTGATATTAAACAAAAATTATAACCAAGCGTCTACATGTAAAATCCACTTTTAAGAGTTCTTTCTTGTGGAATGATTGTTTTACATGCCCTTTGTATTGTTGCAAAAACCCTTCAAAACACTCGTTAGAAGATAACTTTTGATCTGAGAGAAAAAACCTATCGAAAGATACATTTTGATAGGTTGAGTGACTCGGAGGCCTCTTCACGATTGTTAAGAATTATGCTCTTCTCCCATAAATAAGTAATTGCTCGCTCCCAACCAAACTTTCAAAAATACCATGCGTGACTTAAGTTACGTTGCGTGAGTTAACTCATGGTGGTTATGAATCCTGCGTGAGTTAACTCACGTAGGTTATAAACCTTGCGTGAGTTAACTCACGAAGGAGTATTTGCGGAAGTTTGGTTGGGAGCGAGCAATTTTTGATGGGTGAAGAGCATAATTCTTGTCTTATTGTGAATTTTGTTATGCCCCTGAAAAAATAATGCTACAACTTTTCAAAGGTCCACCGGTATATTTGGATCACCACCTCTGATTTCAGAGTCCAACACCTAAGACATTACTCGTTTTCTTACAAATTCTTTCATATTTTTTATTTTAAAAAATAGCAAATATTATTAACTAACCGTTAAAAATGTCCCTCAAAAAAAAAAAACCGTTAAAAATGTTTGTATTTTTGACCAAGAGCACTTCGTAATGGCGTGTTACTCATAATTTCACTAAGCTTCGAGTTCTTCTCCATACTCCAAAGAGTGTGTTTGATATTCCGTTTGCAACATACAAAAACACGTTTACACGTTTTGCAATACATTTTTGCTGTGATTTTTATCAAACTCCGTTTTCTAAACGTTGTACCAAACAGACACTAATATTCCTTGTTCTGCATTGAGCAGGAATTTACATAAGTGAGACTAAGGAGAAAAGGGTCTACCTCAAAAAGCTTATCTAATCTAATCTAATTTAGTAAGATTACCACCTAAGATTAAAGCCACGAATTTAAAGAATTACAGGACACCGTTCAAAGAAACACCAGAGGACCCTCACAGGAACTTCATAAAATAATTATATTTTGATTAGGCCTATAATAGTGATTTATAGATTATCTATATTTATACAAAATTGCCAAAACCTCTAAAATTAGTATCAACAAAAGTGTCCTAATCATTTACATAAGCATAGAACATTGTTAATGTAAGTAGATAATTGAACACGATTATATCGATATAATGTAATAACAAGTATGTATATGCGATAGTGCTGATACTAGATAAAGAAAGAACATTGAAATCCTTGTAAACATAGTTTAATTGACACGGAGATTGTAGTATGCAAGAACTTAGGTTTGAACCCTGCATTTTCCACTAATTTTTTGATGAATTTCTAACTCGTGTTACTTAATAAAAAATAAACATTTAATATCATTGATCAATTTATGTCATTGAGAAAAACCAAAGCTTTCCTTGTATAATTGCACAATCAACTTTTTCATTAAGCCTCTTAAAAGAAATCCAAATTAATACATGTGTAGAGTAAGAGAGATCCAAATTAGCAAAAAAATAATAATAATTAAAATCAATGTATTTACACGTAGACCAAATATCAAAAGCAGAAAAACCAAACACAAGGAAGAGAAGGGACCGCCATGAAAACAACATCTACCTGTCATTTTGTGTCCTCATATCAAAGCATGTGCTTGCAATCCTGCATTATGCCATTCTTGTCTATCACCTTCACACACATCTCTTCTTTATCACTTTAACCTTCTTGATGCAAACCACTCACCTTTCCAAAATTTAACCTCTATCTGTATTTTCCTAATCACATGTTAAGAATAAATCATCAAATTGATTGTTGTCTTTATAAGTTATTCTCAAATTAGTCTCCGACTCTATTAATATTTTAAATTAGTCCGTATCTTTGTCAAAAGTTTCTCAATTAGATCTCTGTCTTTATATTTTTGTCACATGAACCAAATTGAGAAACCTTTGACAAAACAAGGACTAATTTGAAATATTAATAAAGTTAAGGACTAATTTAAGAATGACGTAAAAAGACAAGGACCAATTTAATGGTTTACTCTACACGTTAAACCCAACAAGTTCAAAGGAAAAATAAAATAGACACACCCCATTGATATGCAAATATAGGATAAGGCTAGTCTAAAGTGAGTAATATCAATAATAGATAAACAAATCAATGGTTCATATATTATATGCACAAACATAATTATGGATGATTAACATATCAACCTCGATTTCTTAACTTTACTAACTAATCACTCTAGGGAAGTCAAACTCACATGCAAAAAAGTAAAGAGAGTTTTGTCACACGTTGCGATCTTATCTGACTTGATGAATTAGTCTCTGCAGTTGCATGCGTTGCATGCAGAGATATCTGTTCACAAAAATATATAGTAATGCAAAATAATGCTACTTTTTCTTGCTCTTGTTGGAGAAGATTGAACTCAAACCAAATAGGTTAGCAGGAGGAACATTCAAAACAGGATTAACTCTAACAGAATGACCATGAGATCCATAACTCTTATTCAATGGAGGTTTAAGATAACTGTTTGAACCAGATGAGTTAGAAAGCCTTGTTGAAGAAAGTTTCTGTGAATTTGATTTAACAGTACTAATACCCTCTTTTGACAAAGAATTCCTTTTGTTGTTAACACTTGAGGTAGAAGATCCAGTTGAATTGCTTCTAGATAAAAGTGGTAAAGGACACAAACTTCTTCCATACCCACTTCCACAACTACTACTTCTCTTGAAACTCCAAAATGACTTTGAATTTGAAGTTTGTTTCTCACACACTTCATCATTCAAGAACTTGCTTTCTTTTCTCAAGTTTTTACCATTAGACTCATTGTTAGAACTTGAATATGAAGGATTCAATGGAGGGTTTGGAGATGATGATTGAGTTGTTAAACCTTGCTTCAAAGGAACTTGTTTTTTCTTGATTTCAGCTGGAAGAATTCTTCCATCTGAGAAAAGTTCTGCTGCTGAAGATGATTCTTCAAGGTTGAGACTTTCACTTACATTGAAATCAAAATCAATACTTGAATTCAACCCAGAAGATTTTGATCTAATGGGGTGTTGCTCAACAGGTATGAAATCAGATTGTGAAAAATCATGTGAGAATGAAATTCTTGGACTTACAGAAGAAACACCACAATTTTCTGAGCAAAGTTCAAGTGCCATTATTTCATTCAAGTTTTCAAGGAAATTGAAAATGGAAGAAAGAAAATTCTTACAAGGAAAGGATTTTTGATGAGGGAAAAAGGACAGAACAGAAGAAGTTATAAATGAGGCAAAAAGTTAGTAGACAAGTCAAATTGATTTATTCAAACCTAACTAACCATAAAAAGCAATAAAAGAAGTATATATCAATGTCCCTTCTCAACAAAAAAAAGAAAACGATGTTATTTATAAGGTTTTGAATTATGTTACAAGAAAAATAAATAAAGAATTATTAAAGGTATAAGAAATGAAGGTTATGTGGTCCAAAAAGTGGAGAAATAGGTGTGGGAAAAGGATATCCCTTACTGGGTTTGTTTGTTTGATGGAAAATCAAAAGGTGTTTTTGTTGATAGAGATATAAAGAGACGTGGGAAGAGTGTTGGAGAGATATAGTTTGATAGATTATGCCGGCTTTGGGTTGAGGTGGTTATGTTAACCACTTTTTAAAATATGTATAATACGAAATTAACTTCCAATGAGTAGTAGATAAATAATGCAAGTTTTTGGCTAGTTGCATGTACAAACAAAGATACTCGAAATGATGCCAAATATAATACAGCTTGTACTTCTCTCAATGATGGACTCACTAATTTGATTATGCAGGCAAGGCAACATGTATTTTTTTTTTTTTTAATAAGAAATGATACTTGAACATTCATTTTGTGATAATGTTGTGAGAACTTTTTCTTTCATACTCACATTATTTTTTAGGGCGTTTCTAATGTGCAGTCAGGAAATTGACTTTTTTGAAAAAGTTATTTTGTTTAGCCAATCGTATAACGGTTGATGACATGTCAGCTAGTGTTTTGCTGGTAGACCACTCGAAGACTAAACTTTACCTTATTACCAATCAGTCGTCATACAAAATATTAATTACTTGTGATTTATTAACTTATTTTATTAATATTAAATTATTTATTAATTATGCACAAATTAAATCATTTTTAATCATCATCTCTCTTCGGTGTCTCCATCTTCATCTGCAGAAGGGGATTTCTCTAACCTAAATTATTCATTTTGTTATCCATCTTCATTTGCATAAGGGGATTTCTCTAACCTAAATTATTCATTTCGTTCGTGTTCTTCTTCTCTTCCCATTCATATGCAGATGAAACAAATGGTTGTGAAGATCGAAGTGGGTTCGAAACCAAAGGGCGGAAGTGATTAAAGGTATGGTGCGCATAAACATTCTTATTGGTGTTGGAGCAGATGAAACGTTCTTATTGGTGTTGGAGTAGATGAAACGTTCTTATTGGTGTTAGAGCAGATGAATTTTCGAGTGAAAGGGATGAACATAGTCGAACTGATGAAGATTATAAGATTTTGGAGTGAAAGGGAGTGAAATAATGACAAAATAAGATGATAAGATTTTGGGGTGAAAGGAACTGATGAAGTTGAATAGATTCATACCGATGAAGATGAAAAGGATTCAAAGTTGGTCTTTAACCCAATTTTGATTTACGGTTACAAACTAAAATAATAATAAAAATGTTTAATTTTGATTTAATCAGGGATACAATTTCAATAAGTAAAGATATAATGACACATCTTATGAACAAATGTGCAATACACCGTATAATCTGACGAGGCGTGGATTAAATACACATATGCTCAATGATTTGTCATAGGGTTAACTTCACTAGAAAAGTCATTCTCATGACTTCACCATAGAATTTTCCTATTTTTTATTGGGTCTTTGCTAACCGGTGCCCTCAGGGCAATGGTTAAATAATCTAAAAATAGAAATTTTGTCTTGAAAATATAAGATGTTACTTTTGATAAAGTAATAATTACACAACTTTTCATAAAAATTTACTTGTTTTGGATGCTTAACCATTGCCCTTAGGGCACTGGTTAGCATTCTCCTTTTTTATTTTATGATATTGTATTGCTTTGGTTTTCGTGCAAATACCTATTTTTTTTCTTTGTAAATTATATAGTTGACTCATAAGTTGTCAAACAAATGATTGTTCAAATGACACTCCTCATTTTTTATTTAACTAAAAATTGAGTGACTCACAATCTCACATTCATCCATATTATTAGGCGTAAATCAATAATGATATATTTTCTACGGAAACAAATTTAACTATTTTCATTCATCAATGTAGTTTCAATAAATGATGCGATATGGTTAAATTCTTGGCAACTAAAAAAGACAACGACACTTAACTAACAAGTAAGCAATATTGTTGACTTTTCTCCTAATAAAACTTATCATAAACTCTAAAGTAAAATATTTTCATTTAAAATAAAATTATTATTACAAATAAAAAGAAATTAAGTATAAATTGATTTATTCCATTGAAACAAAATGTCCATTTTTTTTGTTTTGAAAAGAAGATCTCAATTGTTTATCATCTTTTATAAAAAAATAAAAATATACAGTCCATTGTTTAAATCTGAATTGCCATTGTGGGAGGCAGAGTTAAAGAATCCAAATTAATTAGTTGCTTAAATTGGCTCCATTTGGTGATATCGAACAAGAAATATGAGTACAATGACTATATATACACAAATATGATGCCAAATCCTAATACTAAACCATTACGTCGTGTTAACAAGTACGGCAGTACCAGTCCCTCTTCGGCTCTTCCTCTCATTTTTTTATATTTTAATTGATGAATTTCTGCTCAATTGTTTTTCTTTTATAAATTATAGAAGTTGAGTGTTAAAGATTCTTCGGAGTTAGGAAAGTCCCCAAGATTGTAATTTACATATTACTATCAACAAAAACTTCGGATATTTAAATATTTATCGGCAAGATTATCATCTACGATATGATTCAAACTTTGCTTCTTGTAAAATTGAGTTGGTGCTAACTAAACCTATGCACATTTGCTCAAAAAAAAAAAACTAAACCTATGCACATGGACCTAAAAATTTAGGTTCATTAATACATAGCAGAAAGTGATATATAAGAAAAATAATATTTTTTTTGAACAAATCAAAATGAGATTTCAATATAACCATAGTGATTCAACCTGCACAAGGTGTGCAAAGGACAAACCACCAGAAAGTATTTACAGAGTCATACTGCCATTACCAAACAGCAGGAATAAAAATAGAAAAATCACACCTGAACACCCATACAAAGAGTCGGGTGTTTCCACCAATCATTAAAACTAAAACAAAAGGAAGGTTGCTTCAATTTCAGCCATAGGAACGAATTCCTCTTGACCTTTTCAATAAGAACATCGGAATTAGAGACCTTATGTTGGAAGATACGGTAATTCATTTCCTTCCATATTATCCAAACTGTAGCAAACCAAATTGTCATAAAGAATACAAAGGAAGACCTTGACCAGCCCGCCATCTTAGTAAAATGCATGAAATGATGCCGCAAATGGAATGGCGGAACAAAAGAAAGGCCTAACCAGTTAAGAACTTTATGCCAAAGCTCTCTGGATGTGTCACAATGTAGAAATAAATGATGTGCTGATTCCATAATTCCACACCCAGCTGTCGCACTCATGGTATCATCTGAATTTATAATATTCCTCCGCAACAGATTATCTTTTGTCGGCAATCTATTACGTAAGAGACGCCAAGCCATCAGAGACACTTTCAACGGGACCTGTTTGTGCCACACATCGTCCACACAAGACCTGTCGGCAGTACTACCTGAGTGAGTAATAAATTTGTATGCTTCTCGCACCGTGTAACCATGAACAGGATCCAACCTCCATCTCCAAGAGTCATTAACGTTATCCTGCAAAACAACATTATGTAATAAAATAGAGCACTCCCTAACACTTTCCTCCTCCCAAGCTAACAGACGACGTCGCCACTCCCACGCCATACCTCCTTCCGTCCACCCCAACCTCCACATATCCTCCACCGAACACTCCTTACTGACAGCCAGATCAAAAAGACGGGGAAACTTTAATCTTAAAGGCAATTCCCCCACCCAACAGTCAAACCAAAACAAAGTATTGCGACCATTACCAACTACCCTACAAATAATATTGAATCATGACTAAATGATTTTTGGATTTTTTACCTAACTCGTGAATAAATTATGAAATGCACATGTACAAATTTTCAAGAGAAATATATTTGTATAACTATTTTGTAATAAGTTTTTTGGTTTTGAGAAATATATTTATAATAACTATTTTGTATAACTCATTTGTGACTAAATGATTTTTGGTTTTTTACCTAACTTTTTTTTTTATAATTTTATTATGTTTTTACTTTTTATCTACTAATTTGATTTTCGTGTCAATACCTACATTTTTTTTTTATATATTTGATTGTTCCATAAATTTTTGACAAAATAGTGGTTCAAATAACATACTTCAACATTCAACATTCAATTCAATAATGTTAAAAACATTTTTTTTTACTATAGAGTAATGCTAAATACATTGTTCAACAACCAATTTAAATTGGGCAATTATACTATATTCATGCAGTTTGGTCTCGGGGGACTTCAATGTGCCTCTAATACATTAATGTGTGTGTACACACATATATTCTTTTTTTATAAAGGCATCAATTTGCGTTTATATATGAGAATCTCTGCAAAACTGTTATATTTGAAGATTTGTCGACGGTGAATTTTCCTACATCGGGTGAGGATTGGGGCAAAAGTCATATGGATACACTGTGAAGATGGAGTTAAGATTCTCTCCATTTGTTTAAAATAAATAGACAATGTTATTTGATGAAAGATAGATACAAAAAAGTATGTTGTGTGTCTCACAACTATTAATTATTTTTTTCAAACTTCTGTATCTTTATCTCTTCAAATGGAAGAAATGTAGAGACTAATAAATAGAGATGATCTTTACTCACGAAAATGGGACGAAGATCATACACCAGGCCCTATAATTATATCAATTAATTAATATCAACATTATTATTGATAAAAAATGATAATCATTCATCATTACTCCTCCTCGTGAAGCAATTGATAATTTGGTTATAGTTGCTCATGTTGATGGTTTCTTTCACAAATTAAACCATGTTTTTCTTTACTCTTCTGGCTGGGGTCGTTGCCCATAGTGTAATTTCATTTTCACCAATCGAGTCTACTATTTTAGGTGAGTCTTTTTCTCTGTCTATCCTTATTAAGGTGCCATTTTTTCAATTGTACGTGCTTTCAAGTTTCAATCAAGTTTAGACAAGGGATCACCAAAAAACTTGACTTTTCACATCTACCTAGCTAATACTATGGTACAAGTAATCTCAATTGCTTCACCGTCCCTATTGATCCCACTCATAAACATTCATAACTGATTGCTTTTGAGAATGGTATAACGTTATTAATAAATCTCATATACCAATTTCAATGTATTGAATTTGATAGCGGACTGATATCAATTTTGATCAATGTCTTAGGGAGACATATTTTCTTCAATTCATTACTTATTTAGCACGTATTTCTCTCATTTTGATAAAAGAAATTTGATCATCAACCAAATTCATTTATAACAATAAATTACGAGTAGTTGAAAATAAAAAAGAGAGGACTATAAAAAGAAATTAAGTGTTTCTTTCACAATTCACGTGTACATTAATTTTTATATACTCCACTACTTAACATCTAGCATTTTTGTTATTAACATTGTCACCCTTGACGTAAGACTTTTTTCGCCAATAGAGAATCATCTGAACCGTCTATATACTTTGTTAGTTATGTTGATAAAAAGTTGATTCATGTTCTATAAAGGTAGAATTTGAACTTTCAACTATTAAACATAAAAACATCGTTGGTGGATGGATAACTCTCAATACATTATTTTGTCCTTTTCAACTTAGACTATGATTTTTATTGTATTTTTTAGCAAAGACAAATGAAACTTATATTAAATAACACTTTAAATTCCCTAAAAAAAATGTACACTTTAAATAAAAATACAATTATTTCATCGTTGGAGAGTGAGGAAATGTTGTGAAAATGTGATTTTCTATATATTTTCTGTATTTGCAGCTAAAGGATTACAACATACACCAATTACATCACTTGTGCATGTTAGCAATAATCATTATTATATAATCATGGTAACAAAATTCCTTGATCCTTAATTAGGTTGAGAGAGTATCTATAAATGGCGGTTGATCTAGAGTACTTTGGCTTTTTTAATGGGATACTATCTATGACATTTCTAAGAATAGACTATAAACCAACTAGAATGACTATGATATTATGGACTACTCTAGTCTACATACACCCATCTTTTTCTACAAAGCATACTTTCACAATTAGGTAGCAGATGATTGAAAAAGAGTAGTGATATTTGAACAATCATTTAAGACAACTTTTATTTTCTCTCTTTTTATTGGTAAAAAATAATAGGAAAAAAATAATAAAAATACAATGTGAGTATGAAAGAAAATTGTTAAAATGTTGTCACAAAGTGGTTGTACAATTATCATCTCTCATTGTAAAATGAGACGGTGGTGATTAACAAATAAATTTGTCTTACTTTTAACGTATTAACCACTAACATTTCCATATAAATTAAAAAAAACAAACCATCAAATATTCAAGTTGCCATTTATAATATTATGTCAGACTTGACCCTTGCAAAACCTACATTGATTCGGTCTACTCTCATATCTATTTATACGATGCAATATCCGGTAAAATTTCAGGATACTAAACAATTTCCTTAACAATTATATATACAACAAGTAAATCATATAAATCTATCATAACATTGTCATTTTTTTTTCTTTTTCAATATTGTATTTTACACTATAAATTAAAGAAAGTTGATTTATTAAAAAGAGCCAACTTCCTCGACAAGGTATGTGACAAAAGATTGGTGTCTGCCTTCGAATGTTTTGCAAGTGGCTTCCATCACACGTAAGCCATATATATAAAGTGACAATACAATTCATGCTTGTTGCTGGTTGATTAATGAACAGCAATACATACACATGGATGGAGGGACTGATACTGTATTTGATTAAAGCCTTTGCGATGTGACATTCATGCCCAAATGTCCATACCGATGAAAAAAAGATCAAAGCTTTACAGAATGTGAAAGAAATTTCAGAAAGAAAAAGCATACTAAAACTAATAGTGTGTGGGGTTGTAGTTAGTGGTACGTACAGATATCATGCTTGGGTTATATAAGCAAATGAGAGTGAAGAGGATATCATATAAAAATGAATTGAGGAAAAGTGAAAGTATATCATATAAAAGGGAATGAAGATGATGCAAGGTCGCAATTATTTTTATTAGGAAATGTCTGCATAATTTCTCTCTATATGAACTCAAAACTGACATCAAACGGAAGTAAAAAATAAGAGAAGAGAATACGTGAATTACATTAAAAAATTTGATGTGGAAAATCATATCAATAAGAATGGGAAAAACCATGATACCTAATCGAGTAAGACATCTTCACCGTAGAAAAGTAGAATTACAATAGCTCTCGAGGTCACGGGCGGATCTACATAGATCCCATTGGGGCAGCTGCCCCCACTATGTATATATTTTGTTTGATGTGTTAGTGTTTTTGTTCCTACTAAAAGTTAAGTGATGCCCTCATAAAAAATATTAAATCATTTTATTTGTGAACAATCAAATACACAATAATATGAAAAATGAATTGTTGAATGATTTTTTAGTCGTATGCATTATATTATATATATATATATATATATATATATATATATATATATATATATATATATATATATTCTCGATAGGGTCAAAAATGAAAAATCATACAACAATTATAAAATATGAATACACGTAGAGAAATATAATTCATAGATGTCTACGTGTCTTTAACTGTTTTGGTATAAATAGTTTATATATGATATTATCCCCACTAATCAAAATTTGTGGATCCGTCACCGCTTGAGATACAAGAGAATATCTTTCAATCTCACTCAACTTGAATTATATAATATATCCTTTAACTCTCGCCAAAATATGTTGAAAACAAAACTATATTTCTCTCAAAGAGGACTGCTAGAACTCTCTTTTTCACTATCACTATTGGTTTGCTTCTTTTGGAGGAGATAATGAAATTCCTCACAAATCTTCCCATTTATAGAAGAAGAATGTGACTTAGACACTTTAAGAGAGATAAAGAATAATCAATAGTTAGATTTACAAGAACTTTGTAACTCTCATCTTCACATATTTTAAGTCGAATTTGTAGCCTCCCATTTCCATGCATTGAAATTTTTTGTGATGACTTGACAATAGTGTACTACCTATTAAGGAGGGGAATACCAACAAACCTCAAAGTCTAGTTTTGTAGCAAGAACAACGATTTCTCTAATGGGTGTCATCTTCACCACTAGTGAGACAGTTTTGTTAAAAATTATATTTTTTATGGCATCCATTCACGACAATTCTTGCTCTGAACTTGAAGCTCAAGTTGATCATACAGACTTGAGTTTGAACACCTATTTGATTTTCAATGGCATTCTTTATTTTGGTAACTTCACCAAATCATACATTTGTTTCTCCTTTCGTTACTACAGAAAGTACATTTCACATCAGTTCCACATACGGTATTTAATATTGTTATAATATGTTGGTATCTTCCACTTCGAGTACACAAATGATAAATATATATTTCACGTCGGTTCCATTGCACGGCCAATATAGATTACTTATGGTGAATGGGGACTTCTTTCACTTGGAATAAGCACAAATAATGAAATTAGATTATAGTTTCTTTCACGTGGGTAATATTTATGTCCAAACAATATAATATTTTAACAATATATTGACGTGTGTTTAATTCTGTTTTTAGGAAAATGTTAACGAGTGTCCCCGAATCACTCTTTAAGACCTTTAAATGGTAATTTTCTTATAAAAATATGTGTAATCAATGCATTGGAAATCAAAATATTTGACTTTTTTTTATAAAAGAATTTCTCTTTTTAGAATCCTTAAAGAGTGTCGAGAGGCACTCGTTAATAAGACTCTTTGTTTTAACTTAAAGTGACCATAGCAACATATTATCTTGGTTTTATCTTCATATCAGTTGCACATCATTGGCTTGCTTATGTTATTGAAGTTATTGGTTGGCGAACAAGCATGAAACTTAGAAGTGAATTAGAAGGTATTCAAGTGAGTGTTCATCGCAATATTAAAATTACCATTTTTTATCTTGCCACTATATACATGTAACAAGACAAAAGAGAGTAATTTCATTATTGCGATGACAACTGAACTGAATACATACTTATTCACTACCAAGTTTAATGTCAGTTTCCAAGCAACAACTCCACGAACATAAGCAAGCAAATGTTGGACAACTAACATGAAGTAGAACCAACTTAGTATATATTGTTAAATCTATTTTACTTAGTATATAGCTGACATTAAATCTCTCACCAATTTTTTCTGTGAATAAAGTACAATTTCTTTTTCCAATTAAAAATAATCCTTCTCTTTCTATAATATGCATCTAATAGAATAAAACAAAATATATAATATATATGTTAAAATATTCTTAAAACATTGATCTCCATTTTTAAACGTTATTTTGATCTCTGAAATTATTTCAAAAGATATATTGTATATTTTTTATAATTTCAAATTTCATGTGAAGTTTCTCCAAAAAAAAAAAAACAAAATTCCTATGAAGTCATATTAATACAAAAAAATGTTTTCACCAAAAAGACAATGTTAGAAAAATAAAAAAAAAAGTTGATGACACCTGCGTTAAAAAACAACGTAGATGTAAAAAAAATGTCGCCGCACAAAAAAAAAAAAAAACTATTACATAAAAGCAAATTATATTAATGCTCATTTATCAAAATGGTGTTTATCAAATATACGACTCAATTTTAGTAAAAAGTAAATAGGAGCAGACTTTTTAATTTACTTTACTGATTCAAATATAGGTGTCAACTACATTAAAAATAAAGAGAGTGAACAAATAAATGAACGAACCTTTTGCGAATTTTGGTGACCAATAAAAGTAAACTCCTCCGGATTAGTGACAAATGATTTTGGTGATGGAGAAGAGAAAGAAATAACAACGAAGAACATCAATATTATTTCACAATGAGAATAGCATACACACGAGTCTTCGTGTCGACATTTCTTGTCATAATGGTTCAAACTTGTTTATCATCTGGCCTTCTAGCTTCACTCTAAACAACAACACTTTTTTTTTTTTTTTCTCTTTTAATCTTCTTGAAACAATTAGAGAAGACATGACGAGATATATGAGATTTTTACTAATGTTAATGTTATATTATATAGGTTTGTTGTAACTTGTACAGTAATTGATTGAATCAGATCATAAGTGACTAGTTAGTTATTGAATGTAACAAACTTTCGAAAATTTAGCTAAGAAATAGAAGAAAACAAATTGAGTGGACCAAGCACCTTATTGAAGGCTGAAATGGTCTTGTTGGTTGCTCTTAATTCACGGTGAATTAAGTTGGCCAAGTATTTTGTTTTGATTTATTTAATCTTTTATTTTTTGGTGGAATTTTCATATTTATTTAATCCTTAATTAACAAAATTTTCCTCTAATTCATCTATGCCCATTTTTGTTCTAGAAATCACGGAAATGTCTCTATTGTTCCTCTTACTATTTTTTTTTTAGTATGTCACACTTGCTTTTTTTCTTTCCAAATACATACATATGCGTTACATATTTTTTTTTTCAATTTAAAGTTGCGTGTGTGTTTGTTTTTTTTAAATAAAAGACTGAAATTGTTGTGCAAAATTATTACTAGTTAGAATACTACAAGATGTTATATTCATATAGACTTGAGTTTGAACACCTATTTGATTTTCAATGCCATTATTTATTTTGGTAAATTCACCAAATCATACATATGTTTCTCCTTTCGATACTACAAGAAGTACATTTCACATCGGTTCCACGTATGATGTATTTAATATTGTTATAGTACGTTGGTATTGTTATACCCTAATTTTGGACCTAAAAATACTTGTTCAATTCTTCTTTTCTTGCATTATAAGTCATTTGATATGTCTCTGATCAATTGCATCTTTCTCTGCATTTTATTTCAATGTTATTTGCAAAATTCACATAAAAGGGTATTTTTAGTCATTTCCTGCATTCAACTCATTTTAATCTTTGAAAATTGTTTGAGTCTTTCCTTGTTTCAATGTCATGTCAAAATTCATTTCAAAAAATAACAATTAGGTCATTTTTTAGTCAATTTAGCCCCTAGGGGCATTTTAGTCATTTCCTGTGTCAAATTTCTTTCAGTCTTTTAAAAATTTGTTTGAGTCCTTTCAAATAGTTTGAATAAGTCTCTGTTTCATTCTATGTCAAAATCCATTTCAAAAATTGCATTTGAAGTCATTTTGAGTCAGTTTTGCCCCTAGGGGCATTTTAGTCTTTTCATGTGTTAAAACCCTGTTTAAATTCTAAAAAATTGTCTCTGAGTCTTGTATAAGCTCTTGCTTTAATTTCCTGTTAAAAATCCATTTTAAAATTGCATTTGAGTCGTTTTTAGTCGTTTTAGTCCCTAGGGGGCGTTTTGGTCATTTCACATAAAAACTCTTGTCTGCTTCGTTGTTTTTAATCGTCTCGCTTTACGTTAATTTTCAATTTACTTTTTTCAATTCAATTTTAGTTTTAATTTCCATTTTGGTCCTTGTACTTTTGTTATTTGCATTTTAATCCTTTTTTAGTTTGTTAGAGTCCAAGTGCCACGTGTCCAAATGTTATTGGTCCTTAAGAGTTTGTTACAAGTGCAGTGCCATGTGGCGTTTTTTCATTGGTCCATACATTCCCACATCACCTATAAATAGGTCAAAGCCTTGGTCAAAATTAACAACTAATCATTTTTTTACACTAATTATTTTCATAAAATCCATAAAAATTTCACAAAGCCTTTTTCTCTCATTTTTTTCCACTTTCTCTCTCCACCACAACAAACTTTCCTCCACCACTCAACCACCCTAACTAACTCCCTCTTCCACCTTCAACCACTCTAACAAACTATATTCACCACTCTCTTCATCTAACAACCTCCCACCACCACCAAAACCACCATAACAACCTTACACCACCTTCAAAATCCTCCATAACCACCCAACTTCATCACCATTTTTCATCATCACCAATTTCAACAACATAAGCCTTCGATTCACAACCGAATTCAACAAACAAACCTTGGCTCAAATCAGTTCCAATCCTCAACACCAAGCTTGGGTTCGAATTCGAAGGATGGAGGAGGTATAAACTGAATCAAACAACGACGAATCCACCGCCGCCACACTCCAAACCTCAACCTCCGGTCCACTCCCGTCATCAGTAGTTTCACTCGCCACTTCTCTACGCTGTATCCCATCGGAAAGAGACTTCCTCTTTTACTGCAATTTCAACGAATCCAAACTCCCAATCAACGAAATCTCGCGTGAATCGCAATCCAGACTCAAAGCAATCGGTGTAGCTTCGAATTCTCCTTTTCCTGGTGACATTGATGATAGTATGATCGGCTTGTGAACGCGAATGATGACGTTTCGGAGCGATTCGATGTCGCAGCTGACGAATTTCGCGAGTATCAAAGGATTCGAGAAGAAGAGGCCAAGAACGGTGATTGATTGAATTTCGCAGCTGATGAATTTCGCAGCTGATGAATTTGTGATTGTTGAAAACGGTGGAATGTGCGGTGGAGAAACTTGTGCAGAACAAGATTCGTGAAAAAGAAGAAGAAGTAACGATGGATTGCTAAACGTCAGGGGATTTGCGTGCTGTTGTTGTTCAAAGAGGATTTGTTCAGGCATCGGAGCATTTGTTCGAAGAGGATTTGCGTGCTGTTGTTGCTGAACGTGAGACAAGGATGAACCTAGTGAAGTGGAGGAAGAAAAGGAACGATCCTGTAGAGAGAAAGAGGAGGAAGAAGAAGTGCTGTGAGGCTTATGTGTTGTGAGTTTGGGCTTGGGCCTCTGCTGGTACAGCTTTTCTTATTGCTTGTGTTTTTTTTTTGCTATTTTCTTACGCTGATTGTGCTTTTTACGCCCCTGTGATGGCTAAAGCTTCTTGAAAAATTCCAAATAACTTCCTATTGTTTTTCTTGTTGATTTTTTTGATTATTTCTTGATGTTTCTTGCATGATAAGTACTGAAAATATGTGAAAAATATTCACCTTTTGTCAATGCATTTCTTTTAATTCTTGATAAATTCTTGTTGAAAGATCTTGTTAAAAATCTCTTGAAAATATTGTGAACTCTATTGCTTTTGTTTTGGATGATCAATCTTTTTTTTTTTTTTTGTGATTTTGCATATTAGAAATTGATAAAAAATAATACGATGCCTTCCTTGCTCACTTGCGATGCCTAGTGTTTAAAGCTTGTGAAAATTTTGCATGATCTTGGCCCTTAATCTTGAGTATTTGATATGGAACCTTGTTATATGAATTTTATGAAAATTGTGACTTTGAATCCATGAAATTGGTGCTGTTTGTAAATATGTCATTAATGCCTTGTGTTCCAAGTTTTGTTTGTGAATAAATAATGTGAAATTTGCCTAATTTTTGTCTTAAATGCTTGGTAGTGTATATTCCTTTAATCCTCTTTGTGAAAATTGAATTGAAATTCTTTGGAAACCCTTTGAAGTATGAGGATTATAGGTCATATTCAAGCCTTGCATTGGTGATGATTTTTTAGGCCTATTTCACATTTGTTTTTGCTTGTTTTTCTTATGTTAATTTTCTTACTCTTGTTATGATAGCTTTGACTTGCTTTATATCTTGTGCTACTAACCATTTGTTCATTATTTCAAACATCATAAGCATTCCATATCTCATCTCTTTCTCCATCTTATTTCTTGCACCTTAAGTTTCAATTTCATGCAAAAACTAGAATGTAAAGATTTAGGAGTTTTTGTAAAATTTTACTTGCATGCTTTTAATTTCTTGGCAAAGAGGCCATAGAATGTATCTAGGGTATGATGTAATATGGACAATGGACTCTAATAATGTACACCGACACAAGCACCGACACATGCACACACTTCACTTTAGGTATATAGCTAGAATATGCATGTTTAGATGTATGTTTAGGATTGTATGTTTAGATGAATGTTTAGGCTTCATACTTAGAAAAATCAATTTTCCAAAAAAATGTGAATAACTTCACTCAAATCATTTTCAAAATAAACCTTGGGATCAAAATCCCATTGGATTTTCCTTTTTCATTTTCTTAATCAAATTTCAATGAAAATAATCATGTTTAGACCACATTTTGCAAATGACTAATTCAACCTCACAATTTCATAAATCTCATGCCCTTGAGGCCTCTCAATCTCTATTCTTCAAAATTCATTTTCAAACTTAAAATCAACCAACAAAAACAAAAACATTTTTGAGAGAGAACTACGGTGGATTTGATCCCTTAAACGGGTACGTAGGCAAGGAACAAAATTCCTTCAATTCAAATAAAATAAAAATTCAAACACATTCTTCTCCCTCCAATTCTTCACTTAGAAACTCTTAGGTTTAAATAAACACTTTCAAATAGCATTTAAAAATAGAGCGCGCGCGTAGAATTTAAAGACGGTTCCTATAGGATACTATAGTCGTTATGGGTGCCTAACACCTTCCCGTAGCGAAAACAACTCCCGGACCTCGATTCTCAAGGGTTTTGCTTACTTTTTCCCTTCCCAAGAAAAAATAAGATATCACCGGTTTTAAAAGGTTCAAACGTAATCAATGTTTGACATCCGAAAAACCAAGATAAAACAGGTATCTCCCACATCGAGTACACAAATGATAAATATATATTTCAGGTCGGTTCCATTACACTACTAATAAAATGACCTTTAGATTATGAGAAACCGATGAGAAATATAGATTTCACATTGTTTGCATCACAAAACCAATAAAATGACCTCAAATTACTTATGGTGAATAAGGACTTTTTTCACTTGGAATAAGCACGAATAATAAAATTAGATTAAAGTTTCTTTCACGTGGGTAATATTTATGTCCAAATAGTATAATATTTTAATAATTTTATTAATTTACTAACGAGTACAACACATATGCGAACATGAATAACATTACCTTAGAGCATCTCCAATGGGGGGTCCTTACTTAACAAGGACCACTCCCCGTTAAGGACCCTCCATTGGAGGAAGAAAAAATGAGTCCCCGTTAAGGAACGGGCAACTATATAAGGACCCTCTCTCTCCTGGATAACTAACGGGTCCCACGTTTAAAAAAGTAATAAAATGCGTACTACTTGGTCCCACTTGCATAAAGGAGTAATAAAATGTGTACTACTTGGTCCCACTTGTAAAAAGGAGTAATAGATAAATTATTTTTGTTTAATGATATAAAGATAGTGGGACATATTTAAGTACTTTTCATTGGAGTCCTTATTAGTGTATTACCATTGGAGTCATTGAGTCCTTAATAGGTACTTTTATTTAAAAATTATAAATAAGTGATGTGTCACGTGGGGTCCATTTAAAGAGTCCTTGTTAGGGAACTACCATTGTGGATGCTCTTAGGGCTTAGGCTCCATATTCATCAACTAACAAATATTTTTTGTCAAAAAAATCAACTAACAAATATTTAAAATATCTATTTATTTTATCGTAAATCTATGCTATCCATCCCGTGTCCATCGTGGATATCCGCAAATACCCGAGAGTATAATTTTCTTTTTCCCTTCTCCTCCTTCTCATTCCTTCCCCACTTTCATTATTTCCCATCAAGTCCAAACAATGAAAATCTCTCAAATTTTCCTTTCCATAATTCATTTTCACCGTTTTTCTTTTAATCCAAACAGAAGAAAAACAAAACAAAATCCAACCTTTCCTTAGAAGAATCGAACAGAGACACGACAAGGAATCACCGGTTGAGTTCGGAAAATTCGAATGATTCTTTGTAGAACAAAAAATGCTGTTTTTTCTCATGTTTTCAAACCTTCTCTTTCCTCTTTTCTTCATCTTTATTCTTCATCTTCCAGAAAGAACAAAACTAACCCTAATTTCATAAACCCTAAAACCCATTCTCCCAAATCACTTCGACCCACTTCCTCAAAACCTTCAATTTCGAACCTTTCACCCAAAACAACCCTTTACTCTATTCTCACCGACCTCGTTTCTTGTCCCACTGACACTGACACTGCCATTGACAATGTTTTGGATTGTTACAAAGCAGAGTTAACCTCTGACCTTGTGCTTCGTGTTTTGATGAGTTACAATCACTTGGGTAGAACCAAAACATTGAAATTTTTCTCATGGGCAGGGACAAAAATGGATTTTCAATTTGATGACTCTGTGATTGAGTACATGGTTGATTTCTTTGGTAGAAGGAAACTTTTTGATGATATCAAGTGTTTGTTGATGACAATTGTTGCTCATGAGGGTCGAGTTTCGTCTAAGGCGTTGTCGATTTGTATTAGGTTTTTGGGTAGAGAAGGGAGGATAAATGAAGTGTTGTCATTGTTTGATGAAATGGAAAGTGTGTTTGGGTGTAAACCTGATAATCTTGTTTGTAACAATGTGCTTTATGCGTTGTGTAAGAAACAGTCGTCGGTGGAGATGATTGAGCTTGCACTTTCGATTTTCGATAAGATTGAAACTCCTGATACTTATTCTTGTAGTAATATGATTGTTGGATTGTGTAGACTTGGTAGATTTGAGGCAGCTCTTGAGATTTTTCGGAAAATGGATAAGGTTGGTGTGCATCCAACTCGTTCTGCGATAAATGTTCTTATCGGGGATCTTTGTTTGATGAGTGCGAAAGAAGGGTCTGTTGAGAAAGTAAAAGTGACGAAGACTCGTAGACCGTATAGTATTTTAGTTCCTAACATGGGAGGAAATAGGGCTGCAATTCAGCCTGCTGTTGAAGTGTTTTTCGCAGTTGTAAATTCTGGTTTGTTGCCTAGTACTTTTGTTGTGTTTAGGCTTATGTCAGAGCTCTGTCGCTTAGGTAATACCGAAGAAGCTGTTAAAGTGTTGAGGATTGTTGAGGAAAAGAAGCTAACTTGCGTTCAAGAGGGATACTCAATTGTCATCAAGGCATTGTGTGATCATCGTAGAGTAGAGGAAGCCGGTAAGTTGTTTGGGAGAATGTTGGAGATCGGCTTAAAGCCGAAGTTAGTTGTTTACAATTCTGTTATATCCATGTTGTGTAAATTGGGAGATTTAGACAATGCTAATGGTGTGTTTGAAATCATGAACAAAAATAGATGCTTTCCAGATAGTATAACTTACATTGCTTTGATCCATGCTCAATGTGCTTGTAAGAATTGGAAAGTCGCTTATGAATTGTTGATGGAAATGTTGGGCTTGGGATGGATTCCACATTTTCATACCTACAATTTGGTAGATAGTCTTTTGAGAGAACATGATCAGTTGGATTTGTGTCTTAAATTGGAAAGAAAATTGGAGAATCAGAAGTTGTTGAAGTTGTGTAAGGAAGGTCAACTTGGTGATGCTTACGAGAAAGTAAAAGCAATGCTCGAAAAGGGTGTTCGTTTATCAGCTTATGCTAGAGACACATTTGAGCATGAGTTTCAAAAGTGTGGCAAGTTAGAAATAGCACATGACTTACTGGAAAAGACTCAAAGAGTTCAGGAGCCTCAAGAGATTATCAGAACTTAACTAGTTATAGAATACAAATTCCTTTGCTGTTGTAACAATTTTGGGTTTTATAGTAGATATTTTTTCTATAATATTTAACATGAATTTTTTCCTCAAACCTTCTTGTCTCAGCTTTAATTTGTTCTGTATCTTCCCAAGTTTATAAAACTAAATTAAATAAAGAAAATAAATGTCATAGCTCTAGAGTTGTGGATTCTTTTCCTTGGAAGGTGCTTATTCCAGTTTATTAGACTCGTCCATTTTTTCCCCCACATATCTGTTCAACTTTACTGTATTTGAGTATTGTGGCAAAACCATTTCTGTTAGACTATTTCAATATCTTTAATATATATAGATAGATATAGACTCAACAAATCATGTGAGAGTCACAAAGCTCTTGTGATAGACGTGGAGCTACTATTGAGATTGGATCACCCTAAACATTAACTAAGGCAAAGGCACTCTTCTCACAGTTGCTTGTTTGACAATTTGGAGGTCTAGATATGATGAAATTTTTAATGAACTGCGAAGGATTGACATATATTAAATAAGTACCATTCAATCCACTTAATTATGATCTGATTATCAAGTCCTTTGACAAGAATGGTAATTAAGATCTCTTTAACGATCAAGTTGATGACAGATCCTTGGATAATATTGGTTGATCATGCTTTAGAGGAGTCTTGAAGAACCATATTGGTGATTGGGTTTGTGGAATTATAGAGTCTATATCTTGGTTTAATAACCATGTTTTACGTATGCAATATCTGTTGTTTAGCACCAATCTTCATTGAAAAACATGTTAGGTTTTCCTTGCAATGCAATTTTTTTTTTTTTTTTACATGCAAAAGTCAATAATTGAACCGCTGACCACTTACTTATTTAAGATGTCGAGTTTCCGTACCACTCATGATATATTTATGATAGTTAAGAGTATGATAAAAAAACATATTTATAATATGGGTCTTGTTAACGAGTGCCCCCGGGGCACTCTTTAAGCATCCCATATTTAGTAAATATTCTTTTAAAAAGTCAACTATTACAATTTCCAATGTATTTAATACACAACTTTTCATTAAAAACTTACTATTTAAAGGGCTTAAAGAGTGCCCGGGGGCACTCGTTAACATTTTCCTTATAATACTAGTCGAGATACCCGTGCTAAGCACGGGTAGCGCGGCTTCGCCGCGCTGTATGGCCGCGGCTCCGCCGCGTGTCGTGTCTCGGCTGTGCTTCGTATAGTATTTTTGTTGTCCATAGTGAAAATATGTAAAGTATGTCAATTAATAATGTATATATTGATTAGTAATAATAAAAAATTATAAAATAATTAAATTTGAATATGAAAAAATATATATTAAATTTTAGTATTGACGATATTAAAAACCTAATAAATAAAAATAATCATAGTTTTTATTTACTAATCTGTTTTAGTGTGAAAAATATTAATAAACATCCCGTGAAAAATCATAATTAATGTATTATATTTTATTGTTATCGTAAAATACATTTCATAAATAAAAATATACTAAAATATTTCCATAAAAAAAATATAGTGAGATATATTTTTGTTAATATATAGTTTAAGTAATCATTTGTATTCTATCAATATATATTCCCATAAAACAAACATATAGTCATATATATTAATATATAGTCAATTCACTGACATATTTTTTTTAATATATTCAAAACTTAGGCAATCATGATGTTTAATTAAATATATTAAAAAAGGTAATAATTAAAACTGATTACTTGTTGTATTTACTAATATGGGTTGACAATCGTTAAGTTACATATGTATTTTTGTATACATCAGACCAATGATCAAATTGTGTCCCATAAATTGTGTCCCATATGTATTTTTTATCGATTATTATTATTATTATTATTATTATTATTATTATTATTATTATTATTATTATTATTATTATTATTATTAATGTATTATATAATATTGTTATCGTAAAATACATTTCATAGACTATTTTATGAATATATTAATTAGTATATATATATATATATATATATATAGTTTTGATATATATAGTTTTGATATAACTTTTATTTTTTGATTTTATTAATCTGAGCAAGAGTGATGAAGGTGGTTTTAGACATAATATCTTGATTTTGTGAATACTGGGGAACTTTGACTGAATTGGGAAGCACTCCGAAATTCCCATCTGCTGAATTTGTTTAAATCTGTCATGAATAGAATTGTTGATGGTGTCAGATCATTAGGGTCGTGAAGTGTTTTGCCGCGATTTAGTGAAGTGATCAAATAATAGTTGATACATCGACATATATTTTATTAATATATTAATAAAATTTAGACAATCGCGGTGTTTAATTAGAGATATAAAAAAAATACTAATTAAAATTGATCATTCGTTGTAGTCCTTAAAATGGATCTCATCTTACAATTTGACACTCCAACGAATTTTTTAGTGATATATTTTTTAAAAACAACAAAACAAATTGAAGTTTAATTAATCATAATAGATTATGATATTGTTGTTCTTTTATACAAAACCCACCTAAATTTTTTTTAACAAAAAACAGAGCAGCAAGAACGCTAATTTTGTCCCACAATCTCTCAAAAAAAAAACTAATTTTGTCCCACAAACAAATCAATTTGCTCTCAAATAGAAACTTTATCAATTTTTTATGATTTCTTTCCATCTTTGACTTTTCAACTCACACAAGTGACATTAAATTTTGTCTTATTCCCCATTTATGTTTCGGGAATCTCTCACCCATTCCATTCCATTATTACTTTTCATTCTATCACTTTCCTTCTTCTTCAATCTCTCCCAAAACTCAAGCCTCCAGCCACAAACCGGCCACCTATGTCCATTTCCGATCACCTTTTTTGCAAATAAAAATAATATTTTTTATCCTTTAATCTTCCTCTATATTTCTGTTAAAACAAATTTTTTTAAGGAGTCACTTTGAAAAAAGGGTCATTATAATCTTCTCATATTTCTCCACCAGAAAAAAATAAAACTTCTTCCCTGTAATCTAGATTTGACTCGCATAAAGATTAGTACCAGATCTGCAAGATTGATCATGTAAGCTTTTATTTTATTGTTTAGTGTAGGATATGTTTGTGTTTATTTTTGAATTTTCTAATGAAAAATATTTTGTATGAAGATCACTCACACTTCCATTTTCTTAATGATTTTTTGAATTTATTATTGTTGATACAAACATAACAAAGAAAAAAAAAACTTTGTTTTCAGAAGTATCTATGTTATAATTTGTACAATTTTGTTTGAGATTAGAAATATCAATGTTTACCTTTTTATAAACGGTTTAATATTAAATCGATCTGAAAAATTGATAAACATAGTAGAATATTATTTTGCAAAGTTATGAATTTTTATTGATTTGCCTGGCTGCACTCTTATTTTATGTATTCAAATTTGAACAGTTTGTATAGATATATCTTAAAACATTAGTATTAATAGTTACGAAGACACTTAATGTTTATAGATTATAAATCGGTAAAAAAAATAATCGTGTATTGTGATAGTTTCACGGAATTTTTTTATATAAGGAGTAAGAAAGTATGAAAAATATATATTTAATATTAATAATATTCAAAAAAGAAATGAAAGGTTAAAGATAATTGATTGGTTTTTTTTACAAATAATAAGTTTACTTTTATTTTTACAAAATATCTAATTGAATTTTAGTATTAATATTAAATATTGAGTATTAATATAAATGAAAAATATAGTTAGTAATTGTTTTTTGTTACAAAAAATATATTTAGCATTAATATATAGTGTTTTTAAGATAAATTAAACAAAAGGCATGATGGTGGGCAATGCAAAAACCAAGAAGAAGAAAAGCAACCTTCACGTGATAATTGAGGCAATCAATACAACTTAGTGGCAAGCAACAAAACAAAAACACCATTCTCCAAAAGTCACATACATTAATTAAATTACTCAAAACATCATGTTCTATGTTCCAAAAAGATGCCTTCTTTAAATTACTCAAACTTCATTGCTGTAAAACGTGTTTTGGTTCTATGTTCTTCACCGTAAATTACTCAAAAGTTTCTTCTATGTACATCTTCATCTCTTTCTCTCTTCCTTTCTGCAATTGTTTGTATTCTTCATCTTTCAATCTTCCTTTCAATCTTTCAAATAAGATAAATGAGATAAGGGTAATTTGTTATTCTTGAAAATATTTTCAGATATTAAGTCAAAATGCAAATTCAAAGTTTTGTACAAAAATTCTTGTGTAACAATATCGAGTATAGTGTTAAACTTTGTTATAGATCTGAAATAAGCTATTTGAATTTCTTATTTAAACTATACATCTCCAAATATTTTTTATCATATAAATATTTGAAAGTGACTTAAAAATCAGATTTTAACTATTTTTTTCTTCTCAAAATACATTTATGAAAAAATAAGTAATTCATTTTAAAATTTGTTATTTATTATTCTATTTGTATTTTTTATCTCGAAAAAGTTTGTTTAAAAGTCTTGTCAAGTTTTTTTTTTTCTTCTCTAAATATATTAATCTGTAGATTTAAAAAAGCAGGTTTGTTAGATATTTGTTTGTTATAATAGATATATAATTTTCATATATAAATGAAGAATCATCACCTCATATTTATTTCTTCATAACAATGACTTTGCTGCAAACTATCACCTCATTTGTGTCTCTTTTCTTTGTTTGTAGATCAATGAAGGGACAAAAACTCCATTACATTATCCTGCAACAACATTTATAGAGCAGAGAGACAGTGGTTGGTCTAATTGAAAAGAAATTCAAACATTTTTTTAAGGTTGAGAAAAGAGACAGAGCACATGAAAGACAGAGTCAGTTTGTACCTTCTCTCCCACACACTCTTCAGTTTTTGCAATTTCAGGCGACAGTTTAAGGAAACAAAATTAACAGTTAAAATCATCTCATTTTCGGTTTGTACATCTTTCTTCACCTGATGAAGACGAGTAATTTCTTTTCTCTCATACCTGCAGCAATAACAACAATCAAATGAGAAGATTAGTTGTAGAAGATGAGAGATGACAGAAATGAATTGAAAATTAGAGAAAGTAGTAGTAATATAGAAGATGAGAAGGATAGAAGAGAGAAATGAAGATACACATTTTTAGAAATAGAAGGTAAATGATGGATATAAAAACAATCAGTGAAGTTTGAAATTTGAAGAAATAGAAGGTAAATTATAAGAATAGAAAACAATAAAATGTGAAGAAGAAGAAGAAGAAATAGATAGATATAACATTGAGAAAGAGTTTTAGCTAAAATGAGAAGGAGACATGAGAGAAATGAAGTATGTTTTTGTAGAAAGAATGTAAGAGAGGGAATATAAAGTGAATGAATGAAATTTCAAATTTCAAGTGAATGAATGAAATTTGAAATTTGAAATTTGAAATTTGAAATTTGAAATTTTGATAAAAGTGGGAAAGTTGAGTTTAGTTGCAAAATATCAAGTGTAACCTTTGTGTTATAGTTATAATTGAGTTTAGGAGAAGGGTATTATAAGTCCGGTAATGGTAAAAAGCATAGGAGTCTCCCATTTGAAAATTTGTTACCATCTTACCCTTGAAAAAAAGTGTAGTTAAAAATTTGAAACAGGGACAGTTATGAAATTTTGGTAGGCATTTGTTTTCTTATATAGTTAACTAGTCGATATACCCGTGCTGAGCACGGGTAGCGCGGCTGCGCCGCGCGGCAAAACTTGTGTCGTTGTGCGATTAGGTGTCATTCAACCTACATGTGATTGAACAATTTGACACAAACGGTTGAACAGATTCTTATAAGACACTAACATATATGAACATTCACACAAACATTATATAAGATTGATAATAGGTAATTGGTAGGAATGAGTTCAGTGGCATTCAACCAACATTCAAGTTCTGAAATAAGTACCATCATTGTCTTAGGAGATATTAGATATTATAATAAAGGGTAATCAAGTTCCATGAGGAGTTCCTCAAAACATTCAACCAACAAAAGTTCAAAGTTCAACTTAGTTTATAAATCAAAAAGAGGCATGACAGTTAGGTGACCAAAATCACGCTGCCAGGTTCTTCACACCATACAACATCAAAGATCTAGCGCTCGAGCTTTGGAGTTTTGGCATTCCTTGGAGGCTTTCGTTCTTTGGTAGTTGAACGCTGGGTAGGTTCCACATCTTGTGTAGCAGGTATGACTTTAGAATCAATGTCATCCACGGAGAGTCGTTTGCTTGGAGGAGTAGAAGTTACACTCAGATCATTTTCTCCACAAAGAGACTCCTACAAAAAATTACCATGGTATATTACTAAAATTGAAGATTTTGAGTAAAATGTGATATGAGGGGTAGAAATATGTATATGGTGTAGGGACTTAGAACAGCAACCATAGAAGTATCCTTTGACGACAACTCAAGAGAATTAAGTCCAACACTTTGGTTACTTGAAGTTCCTATATCAGCCATCTCAAGTCCAAGAGGTTGCTTACTTGAAGATGCCTGCATGTAAATGCAAAAGTTAACCTATACCTATATAGATTGAAACAGGGGAGACAATTGCAATTCCATTTATTAGATCCTACCTCCACCAATCCAAATTGTTTCTCCAGATTTGCCAGAAGTGTTTCACTCTCACTAACTTGGCTAACAGAGCATGGATTTCCTCCTGGCAGTGCTTTAACCTTAAAAACTTTCTTCCCGAATAGCAACTTATCAAGAGCTTTTGGGTAAGTTCGTGGATTGGTATGCCCAGCCTAGTTTATAAGAGCTAGAGAGTAAGCAGGTTTGACCAAAACACAAAAATGTATGATACTAACAATAAAGCAAAATAATGGACAACTCACCCTAATCATCTTTTGCCTCAAATCTGCAGCAGAAATTTTCAAGATGGAAGCAGATAATTCATCCCATAACAGTAGTCTAACTTTTTCACCTTTATGTTCAGCAGTGACTTCAACCTTGTATCTTATATCACAAAAATTTGATGGTAAGAAAGTTATTATATGGTTAGAATGTAGAAAATGATACCATATGTTCTTCATAAAAGTGAATTGACAGTGCATTGTGGAGAATTTAAAGGATATTACATACATTGAGACAGATACGACAACACATTATACCTTGGGCATGGCCGATCATTTTTACGTCCATTATTACACATGTACTTTTCACCTTCGATGTGAACACTTTTAGTGCAGTGGTGACATCCATCATAAGTCCAACCATGTCTGGTAGCATTTAGTTTTTTGATTTCAGCAACAGTGACACATGATAACTCCTAAAATCAATTGGTTATAATGGTGTGATGAAACAAAGTTGGTTATGTTATTTATATTGCTTCCTTCTGTTAACCAATAGAAGAAAAAGTACCTGGGTAATATCTGAGATCTCATCAAGAGTCAGAAATTTGTCATTAGCCATAATATCAGTGTTTTGTGAAAATTGTGATCCCTGACTGAGCTGGGAAGCAGTTTGAGAAGCACAAATAGAATCTGATGGGAGATCTTTAAACCTATGTCAAGATATGCAAAAATCAATCAACAAATGACTTCACAAATAATCTTCATCAATTAGAAAACAAAATTTTTTTTTTGAAAACAAACCTCTGTTTGAACATCTAGTAAAGGTGGATTGAATATATCTTGAGTTCCATCCCAAGTATTTGTAAAACAGAGTGGGTAATTTCCTGCAAATAATGGATATTTTAAAAGACATTAGTTCCTTTAACAAAGAAAGACAATATTGATAGTAAAATTAAAAGTGTGGGTACCTGCTTCCTGTTTAACCCTTGCATGTTTGACAACAATAACATATGGTTGAGGTTGAGTTCCATCAAATTTGGAGAAGGCATCAGCACACAGTTTGGCATGATCATCCCACAAACAACAATGAAGAATATTGCCACTAAATTAGGACAGAAATTAAGAAACAACAGTGTAAAAAAATTAGTTAATTATATTGAAGCTGGACCCATGCTTTGTGGTAGAAACCATGCTTTGTGCTTTGTGCTTTTCACTTGTTAGAGAATATAGTAATTTGTTAACTATAATAATAATATAATAATAATAATAAAAAAGAACGAAGAACAATATACCCAGATTATTCTTGTTAATCATCTTCATTTGGCTATCTTGTTTGCTGGTAATCAACTTTCCTGCATAAGAAAACAAAATCATTGTTAGAGAAATATAGTTGAGTACACTAATATGGTTCATATGTTAATCTACTTCATTTGGCTATCTTATTTGTCATTGTTATAAAAACAATATAGTTTACTATTATTTCCACCATCCTATTTATACCTAGCAAGAACAATATATATTAGCTAGTGTAAAACGTAGAAATGTGTTAACATAACATAAAATTTTAATTAATTAGTAGAACTTAATCATACAAACTTGCCATAAATGAGTAGGCAGTTTTAGTACAAACAGTGCAACATATAAATGAAAATAGTACAGATAATATAATATAATATAATATAATTTAAAGAAACAATTGCCATACTATTAACTAACTTCTATTCTGCTATGCTATTTCCTGAAATTGTCAAAGTCGAAAAGTTTGAATTTCAAATTATCAAACTGAAAAATAGGCTTCCCCCCAAACAGAATTGAAATTCAAATGAAATGATAGAAGGTAAAATAGGCAATAGAGGTAAATAAAAACATAGATTTTTGCTGAACCAAAATATGACATCTATTGCACATAATTGACCAAGATATCATTTTTGATTCACCAGGATAGATTTGTTCATTCGAGCATAAATGTCTCAGTTGAGGTTTAAACAAAATACTGAATATTCAAGTACACCAAAGTATCAGCAGAAGTTAGTAATCATCAGAAGGAATTGTTCCAAAATACAAATGTTGAACATAGTTCGGTTAATTCCAAAAAAGAGGCATCATAGGTTGGGCATGAAGATCAAACATAACAGCTTATTGAAATGATGTAACAACAAACATATAGCGCTCCAGCTTTGGAGTCTTTGCATTCTTTGGATTCTTTACCAGTTTAGTTGTTGACAGTTGAGTTGGCTGAACTTCTATTGGAGTTGAAGGTATGATTTCAACATCAAGGTGATCTAAGTAAAGTCTTTTGGCTGCTGGAGTTTTCTAAGTTACATTGGGATCATATTCACCACAAAGCGACTCCTATGATATAAGCAATGATTTATCATCATATATTGCAAGCTGTTACATTCAACATATAGACTATAAATCTGAATATAATCAAGTTACTTACAACAGGATCCATTGATGTGTCCTTGATTTCTGAAATGATCTCAAGTCCAAGAGGTTCTTTACTTGAAGATGTCTGTATTTTAAATTTATGAGATTAAAGGTAATTATATAGATAAAGAGTAATGTGATTGTAGAGTTGACCCATATACAATACCTCTAACAAACCAAACTGTGTTTCTAACTTCTTCAGAAGAAGCTCACTATCACTGATTTTTTTACAAAGGATGGATTTCCACCTGGATGTGCTTTCACATGAAAAACCTTATTTTCACACAACAATTGATCAAGTAATTTCGGGTATTTCCGTGGATTGGTATGAGCAGCCTACATTATCAGAGCAACCATATAGTTTAAAATTGAGTGAAATCAAAAGTGGGTGGCAGGAAATTAACGCAAAGGACCACAAACCTTAATCATATGTGCCCTCAAATCAGCAGCATATATCTTCAAGATCTCAGCACATTGTGCATCTCAGCCTACATTTTCGGGTATTTCTCATTTGTACAATTTGGACAATTTGAGTTTTGATATAAAGCTTCATACCTTGGCAATGGCTTTTCATGGACATGATCACTCGTACACTTTAACTTGCCACCGTCCATCCTGACACTAAAAACACATCTAAACTAAAAACAAACAAATGAAGAGGACGAGTTAATAAAGGTTCCATCTAATGAAATGATATGAACAAACAAAAAAAAACACGGTTTTGGTAATAAAAATGCAGCAACATATGAAGAAAAACACATCCATTAAATGAATGTAAACATATCAAAACTTCAAACCAACAAATCTTGCAGACGAGTTGATAATGGTTCCATCTAATGGAATGACCTAAACCCAAAAAAATTGATTTTTGGCATAAAAATATAGCTACATTAAAACACGAGACATTAAAACAAACACCTTGCATGCGAAATTTTATACAGTTTGATGAAAAACATTTAAAAACTTTGCAAAAATTCAAACCATATCAAAACTGATAATCACGTGGATTTCTCCTTATTTTACATTTCAAAACTGAGAAACAACAGATTATGCATGAGAAATCAATCATATTCCAATCGAAAGACAGCAAAAAAAAATCGAAATACATACAAATTGAAACACATACTAACCTGTATTCGATTTGTGGAGATAATTAACATTGAGATATTTCTGACCAGAAGTTTAATGGGAGAAATGAAAGAAATTTTTGGTTGAGGTTTTGAGATGAAAGAAGCGCGCAGGAGGGAGAGAGAAGAGGATAGATGATAGCTTTGTTTTGGTTGGAAAGGGTGAGAGAAAAAAGGAATCTGTTTTTGAATTAAAGTGATGACAATTTTTTGAATTAAAGTGGTTATGTCATCTATTTGTACTTGCAGTAATGAAATAGATGCTTTCCCTGATATATTTTCGTGCTTGTACCATATTTACCCTTTATTTAATTGAATCAACAGTGTAATGAAAAGGGCAGAAAAGGCACATTGTGGTAATAAACTCAGGAGCCTCCCATTTCAAAATTTGTTACCATCTTACCCTTCAACAAAGTGAAAAAACTGTGCAGTAAAAAAATTAGTGCCAAGGACAGTTGTGAAATTTTGATAGGCATTTGTTTTCTCATATAGTTAATAGATAGATAGATTGATAAAAAACATGTTTATAATATTTTATGAATATTATAAAACAACCTATAAAACGGAACAATTATTAAAATGGAACAATTATATTTTTTTTTTGGTGGCCGGGGTTTGAAACCCGGACCTTGCATATATTATTATGCATTGTCCATACCAACTGAGTTAAGCTCACGAGGACAGAACAATTATATTTACCAAAACAATTAATAAACTATAAAAAAAATGAAATTGTAATCATTATCTGTTTCGCTTTTTTGTCCTTTTTCCATTTATTAAAAAAACCTAAAATAATTGTAAATAATAATTTTTTTTAACAAAGTAAATAATAAATTTTAAAAGGAAAAAATGTATTTATTGTAATCATTATCTGTTTAGCTTTTTTGTCCCTTTCCCATTTATAGAAAAAACTAAAATAATTGTAAATAATAAATTTTTTTGAACAAAGTAAATAATAAATTTTAAAAAGAAAAAATGTATTTTATCCTTTTGTAGAAAAATGACATTGACTGTTGACATAAAAAATGATTTATGGGAAATACACGGAAATGTATAGTAAAGTTGTTAGAATTGAAGACCAAAAAAAAAAAAGTTGTTAGAATTGAGATTTTGCTGTAGATCGAAAATCTTCGATCTGAAGCGACGATAATACGCCGAGACGTTTACTTCCGTGACTAGTAAAACGAAGGTAGGCTATTTCCCACTTCGAAATACGCTTGCAAAATCAGAGTAAGATAAAAACGAGAAATACAATACAAGACGAATATACACAATAAAAATAAACAAAGTCTTTATTATTATTCATAGAAGTTACAAAGGGATAATGATACAAATCGGTCGGAGAGACCCATAATCTTACAAGAAAAACCAAGCGAGGAAGAACCCCATGTCAAAAGACAAGAAAGAGGGGAAACAGAACGAGATTCCCGCTTAGCAGAAACATTACATGGGATCCCAGAACCAAGCGGAGGAAAGCCGCACCCAACAAATCCTCGAACAAACCACGCCGAAGGAACGACTGCATAAAGGTAAGACTGGTGTTATATTAAAATCAAAGTATTCTACTCAAATAATATTAAATATTATAAAGTGCATAAATTTCTGAAAGTTTAAAATCTTAAAAACAAACTTATAACAACCAAATCTCAAATCTTAGGGGGTGTATTTGATTAGGATTATAAGATATTTTAAAAGACTTTTTTATCATGAAAAAGTCTTGTGGTATTTAATCAAGACCCTTTGCAACTTAAAAAAAGTCTTATGATATTCAATCAAGACTCTTTGTTATTTAAAAAAAGTTTAATGGTATTCAATTAAGACTTCTCATCACTTAAAAAAAAATCTTGTGGTATTCAAAATCATTCAAATTTCAAAGGATTGTTTGATAAATTGAATTTTGATGGATTTTGTAGGAATTTTTTTTTTTGGGTACAGGGATTTTGTAGGATTTTGTAGCGAAATTTTATCATGAAACATGAGATTTATCAGGATTCTTATTTCTTTTAAGATTTTATTATCTCTCTTCGCTTCTCTTTATCACTCTCTCTCTCTTCCCTTCCCTCTCATCCCTCCTCTCTCTTTCTCCTCTCTCTATCTTTTGAAATTGTGAAAGAGAGTGTGTTATAATCATTTTTTTTCTTCAACGAGTACTTAAAATTCATAAAATCTTTTGAAATCCATCAAATTATTTCAAATCCTTTAAAATCTTATGAATTAAATCCACTGAAATCCAAATTGTAAATATGGATAGTCTTTTAAAATTATCAAAGTTATTAAAATCTTGAAAAGTATTTTAAAATCCTCAAGATTTTTTTAGATAAAAATTGTTTTTTAAAATCTTAATCCAATACACCCCTTAAACATATACGAGTCAATTTGTGGTATCTTAAATATAAAACAAGTTTTGGGTAGAAACTTTTACCCACACAAAAAGGCGAAATTGAAGTTAGACCAGAAACCTAACAATGAGTGCAAGGTCGAGAAACTTGAACTCTGTTTTCTACTCCAATGCCTATCATCCCATTCAAGCTGGAAGCATTGATGGCACCGATATTGTTCCTCACGATAATGCCATTTTTCGTGCTCAACTTTGTTCCTCTATTGGCCTCTGTCAGTATTATATTCTATTCTATTCAATTCTCCATTTTCTTTTTTCTTTCAATTTTCATCCATTTTTAATTTCTAAAATTTAATTTTGTAGATGACCCATTTGGTGATCCTAAGGCCACTGGTGACCCTTATTGTACCCTTTTTGTGGGTCGTCTTTCTCGACTCACCACTGAAGAAACTATCCGAAAGGTAATATTTTTCTCCCTTTTAGAGTTCAAGTTCAAATATATATGATACTCTCATTTTTGTGATGTGTAGGTTTTATCTTTTCAGGTTATGAGTGAGTTTGGTCAGGTGAAGAACCTGCGCTTGGTGAGGGACATTGGTAAATTTCTTTGATCTATCTTAATTTTGTGTGTTTGGAAATTTTGTGTGTTTGTTATTATGAATGATATGTGTTTTTATCATTCTGTGGGATTCAATTTTTTATGTTTGATTTATTTATTTGCAGTGACTGGAGCTTCTCGTGGTTATGCTTTTGTTGAATTTGAAACTGAAAGAGAGATGCGGCGAGCATATATGGTGATGCAATTTGTTTCAACTTTGTTTAATTTTTATCTTAAATAAAAGAATCAAGCTTAATTACATGAAATTTTAAAACCCCAACAAGCCTTTATGCTAACACACAATTCTACTTGAAGACACCAATCATCTATATCATTCGAATACTTCACTTTTGACAAAAGTGAAGTGAATTTACAGCCGCAACTTCACTTTTGACATAGCCACGGGCAAATCAATTCATGTTGGCTTGTAATATATACCTTTTTAATGAGATGGTAACATTGCTAATATTTATCGAACTTTATCATTTGCAGGATGCTCACCATTTGATTGTTGATGATTGTGAAATCATAGTTGATTATAATAGACAGCAGCTGATGCCTGGATGGATTCCGAGAAGATTAGGTTAGTTGAAGTGACTCATTCTTGATGTTACAATTATAACCATTCAGCCTGAGTGATTAGCTTCTGTTTTCTATTACAGGTGGTGGTCTTAGTGGTAATAAGGAATCAGGACAACTTCGTTTTGGTGGAAGAGAAAAACCATTTCGTGCACCCTTGTATGTTTACTTTCTCTCATACATGCAACTATATTTCCCCCTATTTCTATAGCTTCCCTTATTTATTATTTATCCGATAGCCTAATTTTTAAAGACTTCTGATGCCCTCTAGTGTGGTAAATTCGAAATGAATACTCGTTTTAGCCTAGTTGATCTATAATGAATTGGTCAATAGTGACTGAAATGTAAAAGGGAAGAATGATAAGATGAGTGAGATTGAAATGACCTGTTGAAAAAATGGTTTATATAACTACAACATGTGTATTGAAGGTTACAGTGCCCTAGGATGATTTGATGTCTCAATATGGTGGAAGCTATGAATTTAAGAACCAAAAAAACTTATGCGTATAACAATTCTTTATTGAAGAGGTTTTGGAAAGGATTTAAAGGATATGCATTATCAATGTAAAAACAGTTTTACATTGCCGTCCAGTGAAAATCCACGATTTTGCCACATCACTCAACTCTTGTATGGTTATTTTGAAATTGATTGTTGACATGGAAGAATGGTAGTCTAGTCTCTCATTGGATGTCAGTGAAAACAGTGTTACACTGACAGCGTACACCCTTTAAACTCTGAAAAAGGTTAAAACTAGTTTTTGTATTGTAGCCTTTGCAAGAAATGGCATATCTCCATTTGATTTGTGAGTCATGGACTTACAGAGTGTTACAGTTTTACGGTTTTATTGATTATGTATTTTCTCTACTATTTAACCAGGAAACCAATTCCTTATGAGGAGTTGAAGAAGCTTGGTATCCCACCTCCACCTGAGGGAAGTTACATGTCACGTTTTCAGGTATTGTTATTTTTCCTTTTGACTTTAAGCAGGTGTTTTTTTTTAGTTACTGATTGAATATTTAAGATAACAATACAATATATGATTTTGTATATTGTCTAACATTGTTAGCGGTTGGTAATGGCACGTGTTTTAGGGTGGCATTTAGTATGGGAAAGGGAAAGAGTTTCCCATCATGGGAAAGCTAATTTTGACCATTAAATTAACTAAAGAACATAGTTTTATAATAGACCCTCAACACCAAAATTTTTCTCTCTCCTTCATGACTCATCCAACCACCACCAGCTGTGTTTATTACAAGTTCTGACCAACCATGGCTACCCTTCCAAGAGCTTGAATCACACATTTCTACATCATTCATTGGTTTTGCTTAAGCGGGTTAATGTAAATATGGGTCGGGTTATGGAGTTGGGTTTGTGTTGAAGAGGTGATTTATGGTGATGAGAAGAAGATGAAGTTGAGTTTGACCAAAGTATTCGGAATGTATTTTGTTAAAAAAAAAAAAGTATTAGGAATGCATTGGTGTCTTTGACTCACTAAAATTTTGCTCTGTACATGAACCTGGTAAAACTATGTCACCCAAAGCTTAGCATTTATTTCATGTCACGCGTTACTAAAAAAAGTAAGAGTAAATTAAGTTAGCTTTTAAGACATATCAGATTTAGAGATGAAGTGATTCCACCATGGAAAAGATTTAAAGATGTGAAAACTGACATATAAAATCTGAGGAAGAAGGTATAATGGTGGTGGGTGCAAGGAGGAAGATGAGATGTAGAGGGTGGATGGTTGGATTTGGTGTTGATGGTATATGATAAAACTATGTTCTTTAGTAAATCTGATGGTCAAAATTAGCTTTCCCATGGTGGGAAACTCTTAACCTTTCCCATGCTAAATGCCATCGTGTTTTAGACCAGGATATTGGAATTTACAATTTTCTTGTATTTATTTTTTTATTGAAATTTTTTCATACATTGTACAGGTTCCATCCCCTCCTAGAAGAGACACCAACCTCTCAGACAAGGATGAAGACTCTGATAGAAGAGGTTCTAGTGATAGGAACATGACAAAAAAGACTAAGATGGAGGAAGAGCACTACAAAACGAGTTCAAGTCACCGAGGAGACTACTCACGTGGAAGGAGTTCTTCGGAGAGGAGTGATCATTACCATGACCGAAGCTCGTTGGAGAGGACTGATCGTGACCGTTACCATGACAGGAGCTCTTCAGAGAGGAGTGACCGTTACCATGAGAGGAGCTCAGCTGAGAAGGCTGATCGTGATCGTTACCATGACAGGAGCTCTTCAGAGAGAAGTGACCGTTACCGTGACAAGAGCACTTCAGAGAGGAGTGATCGTTACCAAGAGAGGAGCTCAGCTGAGAAGCATGACAGGAGCTCTTCAGAGAGAAGTGACCGTTACCATGACAAGAGCACTTCGGAGAGGAGTGATCGTTACCAAGAGAGGAGCTTAGCTGAGAAAACTGATCGTGATCATGACCGTGACAGGAGCTCTTCAGAGAGGAGTGACCGTTACCATGACAGGCGCTCTTCAGAGAGGAGTGGTCGTTACCAAGACAGGAGCTCAACTGAGAGAGAACATCGTAATAGGAGTTCAACCAAATCGGATAAACATTCACGTAAAAGAAAAGAAAGAGACGAATCCTCGCGTAGGCGGGAAAAATTTAGTCGGTATTCTCCTGCTGAGGACTAAGGTCTACAACATATTATCACTCCTCTATTGTGCCTTTCTGACCATCCAGAAAGATTTCACGTTGAAAATGATGACGGTAAATGCATAGGTTCAATGATCATGGTTTTGGTTTTTATATTTAGTGCGGTTTTATATGAAGAGCACTTGATCTTTATACCAAACATGTGTGATGTAGTTAGACAAGTCATAGGGAGCAGTATAACTGTAACTATATTTTGAATTGTCGGGTTCCGTGAGCTATATTATGCAAAGCATAATCATTTTTGTTTCTTTTTCTGTTTTACATTATTTTCGCTAGATGAAAGTAAGGGGATGAAAGAAAAAAATGAATAAAAATGTTAGATTTATAAATTGGAGAAAAATAATTTTCCGACCAATTTTCCAAATCAGCGTAAACATTGGACAATGGTCCATGGGATAGATTGGATATGTTGTATGGACTATGGGCACGAGTGTGATACGACACGATTTTGATACGGTAATAAAATTTTATAATTTTTTTATATTAATAATTTTAAAGAAATAAGCATTGATAATTTAGTTTTAATGTATAATTTCAAATTACAAACGATACATGTTAAAAAAAATGTAGAGTTTTTGTCTAAATTAAATTATTTTATTGCTACAACAATAAAATTCACAGAGGAACGTACACGAGACTTTAGTTGTTTTTTTTTCCTTCTTTCAATATGTAAAAACAATGTAATCTGTCTATAAACAATACCTCTTTATATAGTTTTTTTTTCTCTCTCTTTCTTTCAATAGATAAAAACTTAAATGATATTTTTTTTTTGAAGGAAAAACTTAAATGATATTTAAAATTGTGTTTCTTAAATGGTTAATAAACTAATGCATATTGTTATATTCATTAATCATCAACTTTAACCATATATTGAAACTACTTATTGTCAAATTTAATGTCAAGATTGTTTAAAAATATATTTCATTAATCAAAATACATTTACCTTTTTCAATTAACACAATTTATCCTTACAACCGGTATTAATGTGAATCGAATATTCTTTACACACAACTTCATAAACTAATCCTTGAGCTGATTAAATCTGCAATGGACAAAGAAATTTAACACCAAAGTTGGATTGAAATCCAATACTTCTGTTTAAACCGAAAGAGATCCGTTATCGTGTCATCCAATTAATTTTGTGTGAAATTCTGAATTTTTCTTGATACTTGTGGAACTGAAAAACATGTTGATTGGTTAATTTGATTTGACTTTATTACTACGCGTTGATGACAAAGCCTTACCCAATTCATACAGTATAAGAATTTTTTTGACTGGATCCAGTATCAGAAACAAAATATACTTTACTCTATTTGAATTTTCCTTTTCTTATAAGCAATTTTTTTTTTCTTTCCTTCCTTGCAACTTTCTCTCACCTTTTCCACCCACCCTAAACCAAAAAAACCGCTCCTTTTTATTTACCAACAGCAAAAAAAAAAAAAACATCATTCTTCATTTGTTTGAATTTTGTTGAGTTTAAGGAGACTGTAGCAATGCCAAACTGGGAGCTTAAGAACTGTTGTGATCACGACCAGAAACTCTTCATTGCTTTTGTTGGTGTCTACACCGTTGTCATCCTCCTCGTACCCCTCTCTCTCTCTCTCTCTCTAAACCCATTTTTCTTAATTGTTGAGGATTTAGTTTATATTTTACTCTAATTGATGTTTAATTTATAATTAATGTTCATATTTTATGTTGTTATAATGATGCTTTACTTTATTTGATTTCTTTTATAACTTCATGATAGTAGAAAAGAGCTTATGAATTTGGAATGTCACAAATAATGTTGCTCTATTGATTTGTTTTTTGGTTTGTTTGTTGTGAATTTTGATTGCTCATTTGCAATTAAAATCAAGGACCGAGATTCCATGCAGTCATTGACTGCACGCATTCGCGCAGTTAGTGATTGCATGCTCATATGGTCAAGATCGGACGGTCCAGATCTTAAACTTCGTAGTTTTAGTTTTTGTAGAAAATTAAAATTTGTTTGAGATTGGACCGTCTGGTCTTGATCAGATTGTCATGCAGTCACTAATTGCTTGAATGTATGCAGTCATGAGAGTGCCACGCGATTGAATAGCTTAGAGGTTTATGAATTGTTTTTCACTGTTGTATGAATCAAATCTCAGATTAGTTGTGACTGGATCAAAGTTTGGTAGATAGATCAATTGGGTGACCTAATCAGAATAAATCCTAAATACTACCTGAATGTGTGAACTCAACAACCAGGTTGACTTCACATTTGACAATTGAATTTTTCAAAACAAGGTCCTTACCTTAGTCTTTTATCATATACTATTGATTTATGTGCTACATTGAATTTGGATTGTTGTTAAAACAGTGAGGTTGGAGATATTTATCTAGACTTAATAACCTTAGATATTTATGTGATGTATTTTTTTTGTTTTTTGGTACAATGTCATGTGTCTCAGTGGCTGTACAACTGATCTTGTTATGCTAATACTTTGTTGTGGTGATTACAGCTATGGAGGACTTTTCTGCTTACACCTTTTAAGCTCATCACTGTGTTTCTTCATGAAGCGAGTCATGCAATTGCCTGTTTGCTCACTTGTGGCAAGGTAAAACTTTAAACGTAGGAGCTTAATAGTATTTACTGATACAATTATACAACTCTTGATGAATTTTTCCTCTATAACATGTTTCATGTTTTAGCTTGTATTCTATTCCCTGAAGAACATGAACATACAGATATATATATATATATATATATATATATATATATATATATATATATATATATATATATATATGTAATTGCTTTCAATATCATATTTCAAAACCGCAGAGAATTTCTGGGACCAAAGTGGCTCTTATTGCTGTTATTTATAAGCAACTATGTGACCAACCATTGTTCACTAGCAACTTATCTATTGGTCTAATTTATTTTGTTGCATTTTATACACGGATGATGGATTTTTTCTTCACCAACTAAAAATTATTAGCAGGGCATGGTCTGATTTAAGATTGTAAAGTTAGTTAACCGGTGAGTTGCTTATGACGGAGAGTACCAGGGTTTTGCCTTAATGATCTTAGTGATTGTCTGCTATACATTTGTGTCAGACTCAAACTTTGAAAGGTAGGGGTTATAGAACTATTCTTGGATGTAATGACTTACGCTCTTTTGAAGCTATTGGAAGTTTTGATTTGACAACGAGGGACAGGAGAGCACAATTCTGATTTTCTTAATATTGTTCCTTGACATCAAAATGAATTATATGAACAGATAAAGGGGGAAAAACACAAAAAAGGAACCTGTTTGTATTCCATGACAGTACTACAAGTTCTTTTATGATTGTCTTGCCTTCATACTCTTAGGAACTATGCCTTGTAAACATGCAAGAATCTTTTTTGTATAAAAAATAATCGCTGTATTTTTAATTAATTTGTGGTAATTACAGCAATATCAATTTCACTATCCAGCTTACAAATTATGGATTCATAGATTCAAGGAAAAGTTATGTTATTTTAGTTGTTGTAAGTTAAGATGTTGAATAACTTATTCATATCAAGTCAATACTTCTGAATCCTGAATTCCAAATGCATCAGTGCTGCATGTTTCAATAGAGTGAAGTTTTTATTTTTTTTAATGGCAATAAAGTGAAGTTGTGTAATATATTCTTACCAATACATTCTGCTTCATGTTAGCATTATGTGGTTTTCTGCTGCTGGCCGGGCCTCATCAGCCTTATTTTATTAAAACTGAAAAGTTTCATGTTTGATTCTGCTGTAAGTTTTTTTGTCCATATTTATTTCCAATGCATGCTGAATCATTGTTACTTTGATGCCAATAGGTGGAGGGAATTCAGGTTCATGCAAACGAGGGAGGGGTAACACAGACGCGTGGTGGCATATACTGGTTGATCTTGCCTGCTGGATGTAATGCATTTTTCTCCAATAGTTTTCAGTTCGCATATTAACTCTGAGTTAGGCTATATCATTTTTTCAAATGCCACTTCAAGTAGCGTTAGAGCTCATAATATATCATTTTTCTCCTGATTATTTTAATTGTAAAATTTGAGTATTAATTAAAAATAATTTTTTATCTCATTATATTTTGTATTTATCAGTTCACTCATTAATTTTACCAAACACTTCAAATTCAATCTGTCAACGTATCCTTTATCTGCTAACTTATCCGATACTTTTTACCAAATAGAGACTAAATCTTCTGAAGCCAATTTTGAAATGGGGCTTTATGCATAAGCCTTTTGATACTAACAACACCACAAGTTGCACTGCTATGGCTTTGATGTTAAATTACGTACATCCTAAGTTCCCGCCAATAATGAGGTTTATAAATATATCAATGCTATAAACCTTGAATGGAAACACAGACACCCAAACCTTAAAAGCAAGCATATGATTTGAGATTGATAAGAGCACTTTTCAATTGTATTTACCATTTTTCTGATTGGTTTTTCTCCAGATCTTGGTTCATCATTTTGGGGAATGGCTTTGATTCTTGCTTCTACAAATATTCTTACTGCAAGGATTGCTGCTGGTTGCTTTCTTGCTGCTCTGGTTATTGTGCTCTTTGTGGCTAAAAATGTAAGATATTATACATGCAGAAATGAAATTGTTTGTATCAAATCTTTTGAAGATATTTGTTTTTGACTTTTCTCCCTTTTTCTGTCTCGCTAACATACCCTTATCCAAAAAGTGGACGCTGCGGGGACTCTGTATCGGTGAGCAATTTTACAATCTTCTGAAATAAAAAGGAAAGACGATATCATTAGGGTTTCTCACATTATGCTTCTTGATCAATGAATATCAGGGTTTATTGTTTTTATTGCTGTGATTTGGCTTCTGCAAGAGAAGACGAAAGTCCATATCCTTCGCTATGTCATTCTCTTCATCGGTATGTTCCTGTCCTCTTCACGTGTTCTTCAAATATTTTGAACCTGTCCCTGGTTGGTATATGTGTCATTTCTTTGAAATGTATGGATAACTAATAAGTAATAACTAATTATGATTTGATTTTCAGGAGTTATGAACAGTTTGTTTTCAGTTTATGGTATGCTTTCAACCACTTTTTATACGTTTCATTTTCAATTTGGATAACAACTCTATTGACACCACTTATATCATTTGATTGAATTTTGTATGGTGTAGATATTTATGATGATTTAATATCTAGAAGAGTCAACTCTAGTGATGCTGAGAAGTTTGCAGAAGTCTGCCCTTGCCCTTGTAATGGTTTTGGGTGGGGAGTTATTTGGTGAGTTTTTTCTTATGGAAACATACTTCGATACAAAAAAGTCCTTTTGGACCAACAGTTACCGGTTTTATAGGATTGAAATTTGGAATTTTTTAATACAAGTTATCCTATAATAAATAAAGCCCACTATTTTTTATGCTCGTTTTAATTGTCATCTTGTTGTTTACTGAAAGTTTTGAATTTTCTTTACAAAAATAGATTATTGGGATTGTAATAGTACTGTTTTTCTAACATCTGCAAAGTTATTGTAGGCATCGTTAATTGCTAATTTTTTCTTATGAATTACCCACTTTCTTATTTGGTGGGAAGAGAGGGATTACAGGAAGTGAATTCACAAAATAAATAGGATAGGACAGTGGATGATTAATAAGGAAAAAGGTAGTAATTAATGATGCTTATCATCTTTAACATTGGAGATGAAGAAAATACGATAACGGTAATAGTATAGCCATAGGGGGTAAAGTGAGATAGTTAGCATGCACTGTTTTTGTTTTTTACTATTCATCATTGACATTCCTTTCTATAATGTATTCCACTTTTAGGGGAATGATATCGTTCGCATTTCTTTGCGCATCTTTGTACCTTGGACTGGTCATATTATCATGAGGTAACTAAATATACGATTTCTATTACATTATTTCTATACAAATCTTTCCATAACCACTTGGGTTGAAAATGTCTTGATTGATCACAGATAACCATTCGGTGTAAAGAATGTAAAGGCGTTGACATTTGTAGTCTGAAAAGTGAGTGCTTCCTTTTTCTCCTATCTAAATCTAAATATTATCACATTATGCACACTGGAAAATTTCTATACTGAATCAAAGCTCATTCTACATCCCATCATAATCGCCTTCTCCAATAATCAAATTACTTTCATGAAATCCGAGAGCTCAATTTTCTCTTTTCAATTTTCTCTTTTACAATGTTCATATTAATCTTTTACTAAGAGCATTTAACTGTCCAGTTATTATTGATGACGAGTTGACGTTTTTTGGTATATTCATTTCATAATAGAGTATATTAACAATGTGAATAAAAGTACCATTATTTTATCAAAAAAACACATAAAAAAATATTTATTCTTATTATCTTCTGTGATTTACATTTACAGATTGAGAAATCGGTATCCAAGCTGTTTGTTGCCGGCAAGATATCGACTCTGTTCTATTTTGGATGCTTTGTATACTGATTTTTTGTTTTAGACATACATTTTTTTTCAATTGCTGGGAGTTTGCTCTCTCCATATTACTCCCATAGCATCATTCTTTGCAGCCTATATTTTGGGTTGCTCGGTATATGATTGCTTTTGTATATGAAACTGGCTCATGCGTCGGATTATTGATGCTAATTTTTACTTAGTGAAATACAACTGAGTACTTCGAGACTTGTTTCAGAGTGAGGAGGATGGATGAGAATCTATGATCTTGTTGGAGTGTTATTGAGAAAAAAGAGAGGTAGGGGATGGATGAGTCGTCCTAAATTGTGATATGCAATATTCATTAAGTTGCAGCGACAGGCAATGATGTATTGATATGTCGAAGAAGTAGGAACGACACCCACCAGAGTTGGTCTCTGGACCAATACATTGATAGATAAAACCTAAATTATTATCAAAATTGATAGGTTTCTTGCTCAATATTCAGCTCCTCATACGCTTCATTCTAGTTATAGCCAAAGAGGTTCTTCTATGAATGCAATTTTTTTGATAGAATGGTTTTGAATATTGAATCATATTCACATAGAAGAAGCTATCAAGTTCCTACAAAACCTTCCAGCATTCAAGTAATTAGATGACCGAATACTGGAAGCCTTTGAGGGAACATGAAAAGTTCCTCAAACAATCTTAGTTTATGTATTTCTCATCATATGTTAGCAAAGAAATATATAGTTAGGCTTATATTTATACACATGCATGGTTGCCCCTTGCTATGAGATAGAGGTAAAACGAATATTTGGTCATATCATATTTGCTCCAACATTAGTTATTCGGTTCTCTTTGTCTCGGTTTGCTTTGTTTTTTCTTTTCTTCCATACTTTATTGTGATACGGCTAATCTTGGTGACTGTGTATATAGAAAGAGTAAGAATGTATATAGAATGAAGGAATAAATACAAAGGTCCAAATCTTTTTGGACACTGTTTGCTTGATTAGGATTGAATATTAATCAAAAGTAGCTTGCTTGTAACTTGGTTCTGTTGATTTAGAGAGAGGAAATACCGAAGGCAGCCGATTAATAGCCCGTTTGTTATAGTTTTTTTTTTAAAAAAAAAATCACTTTTTTTAAAAAATAATCATTTTTAAGAGTTTTACATCCGTTTGTTACAACTTTTTTTAAAAAAAATCTAAAAACAACTACAAATTAGAAGCGCTTCTCGAAAAATAGATTTTTTTTAGAGGAGAGAGAAAATATGGTTTAAAAGATTGAACTAATTCTCTAACGAAAAATCCCGTTTATATAGGTGTATTCAAACAAACTAAATTATTTTTAAAAAAAAATGATATTTATTACGGTAAACAAATGCAAAATAGATTCTGATTTTTCATAAAATCTCTAAAATATAATCTCTAAATTATTTTATGTTAAAATCATTTTTATTTTAATCCGTAACAAACGGACCCTAATATGCATATAATCGAGCTTAAATTACTTTTAATCAAAAGTGGGCTAAATGGCAAAAGTTATGGTGCATAAGGAAATCTTTATGCACTGTGCATAAACAATTCACATTCATCAGATCTAGAGTGTACACGTGTAATAATCATAGGCTTCTTCTCCTCTCATCTCACTCCATCTCCAAATTGCTGCACCTATCGTATTGAAACCATCACCACCCTTTACTCCGTTTGAAGAAGGAATTGAAGTCAAATAAAATTGACTAGGAAAAAAAGCATTATCAGACACGAAGGAACGAACATAGGGAGTAGTTGAAGGAGAGAAGATCGATCGATCAAGAATCAAGATGGAAGATGAAAACAGTTACGGTGGAAGTAGCGGTGGTGCAAACTTGGAGACATCAAAGGCAGAGAGATCGGTGTGGCTTATGAAGTGTCTTGTTGCTGTTGCTAAATCATGGCAGAATCATCCACCTTCTCAACCTCTTTCTAAAGTCGTTTACTTACTGAAAATGATTAATAACAATAAAACCAAATTAAATAGTTGAAAATCTATATTCCTGATTGATTGATTAATTAATTAGGTATACAACAAATCGACCTATCCATATGTTTTTGATTTTTGATTGTCATATGCAGCCTCCTAGATCAAAGAAAATCATTAAGTACATCTAATGATTTTGGAGTACAACTCACATAAACCTTTTCCACAGCAAAATGGTTTTGAAGTACAACTCACAGAAATCATACCCAATAGAAAAACCATTAGACAATTATTTTGGTTTCTCATAGAAGACTATCAAAACCATTAAACCATAATTATCGTTTTAGTAATAATTTCAGTGTATAACATCTTAATCATTATTTAAAACCATGTAACAATATTAATTTCATTAAAAACCATTACACAATTATCTTGGTTTCACATACAAGACTATCAAAATCATTAAATCATACTTATGGTTTCAGTAATCCATAAGACCAACCATTAAAATGACTAAGAGATGCAATTTGATGTGAATATTACTAGTTTGGTGAAAGTTAAAAAAATTCCCAATATGGTGTAAATGAACATTTAATTCACATAAAAGCTCCAAAATCATGGACTCATTTTCACTAAGTTATTCTAACAAGAATTCAACTTAATCATACAATTCTAGATAGCAAACTTGTTTAATTAAGTGCTAGGTGTACCACAAAAATGGAGCCAGGAACAGAGGAAACCCTGCCATAAAAAAAGTCATCTGCAAGTTCCTAGTAACATTCAGAAATTATAACGGCTTGAATTCTCTCTATTTACAAACAGCCGTAACTATATTATGACAACAAAAAGCTAATATAAAAACATGGATTTGTTGAAGGTGTCATCTACCTATGCCATAATTTCCTACTAACGCGTGTGATGCTCTGTTTTGATTTGTTTGCTTTCTTCACATGTTTTTCTTTGGGGTGTAGGAAGTAATTCTGTTGGGCTAAGTGCATAATGTGCTGGACTAATGCAGGCTTATGCATGGTGCATAAACCCGGGCTAAATAGGTCAACCCACGTATCAATCCTAAATCAACGGAGCCCTCTATATAAGCTTTTGATTAAGATTGAATATTAATCAAAAGTAGTTTGAGTTAGATTTATTTAGTATTTTTTTTAGAGGTGTTGAGTTAATGAATGTAGTGCTATATGGGATGTTCAAGTTGAAAAGGTAAAAATGAGCGATGCGTGGATGTAGCATCCATTTAAGAATGCTTTTATGTAGGTTATTTTTTATTTTTTGGCAAAATAGGTTGGATATGTTGGTTGACTTATTTAGTCAACTTTTTTTTTTGGTGAGATGAGTTGAGATTTCCACCTCCAACCCATCTCTACTTGCCTTGCATAATCCATAAAAGGGTCGAGAATTGTGGGTATTTAATTTAAAAAGTTACAAGATGAAGTTTATGTTGTCTTCGAAGAATAGTAGATGAAGTCTAAGTTGTCTTTGATGAATTGTTGCCAAAATAGGTTGGATATATGGGTTGACCTATTTAGCCCACTTTTTTTTTGGTGGGATGAGCTGAGATTTCCAACCCTCCAATCCATCTTGACATGCCTTGCATACTCCATAAAAAGGCCGAGAATTGTGACCCTCCAATCCATTTTGACTTGTCTTGCATACTCCATAAAAAGGTCGAGAATTGTGAGTATGTTATTTAAAAAGTTATAAGATGAAATCTATGTTGTCTTCGAAGAATTGTAGGTGAAGTGTACAATGTCTTTAACGAATCGTTGTCAAAACAGGTTGGATATGTGGGTTGACCTATTTCCCATAAAAAAATGTGGGTTGACCTATTTAGCCCACTTTTTTTGATGGGTTGACCTTGCCTTGCATAATCCATAAAAGGGTAGATAATTGTGGATACATAATTTAAAGGGAAATGCTAGGGCACTTGTTTAGAAGTCATTTTTTTTTTTTTTTGGAAATTGTGTATTCAACACATTGAAACTTAAAAAAAGAACTTTTTTTGCATAAAATTTATAAATCATTTTTTTTTTGAATCCTTAACAAGCACCCTTAGGACAATTGTTAACTATAAATTTTCGACAAAAGAGAAAAGCTATAAAGTGAAGTCTATGTTGTCTTTGAAGAATTGTAGGTAATTTACTCAATAATCAATAATAATTAACTATTTGAGTAAATATACAAGTAGTACCCACAAGCTGGTTTTTACCCTACTTGCATATTTAGTAATGTTGGCTAATTTTCAATGGTTGATAGGTAAATTACCGCAATTTTTCATAGACAACCAAGACACAAATTACAATAACAAAAAATTTCGTTGATTTTGGTTTTAAATTTTGTTTTTGATCTCTTTTATAATTGAGGCTAAAGGAGTAATATGTGAAACTTGAAAAGACAATTACTATATAATATGACTATATAAGAATTTTTGTAAGTGGGATCAAAGTCAAGACATTGTCAAAATATGTATAGTTGATTCAATTATTAACTTATATGGCAGCATTGGTGATATATATTATATAGTATTTGTATGTGGCGCTTTGGATGGATAACTTATTCTGCATGGAAAGAGTCGTTGCATGCATGCATCTCCAAAGAGGTTGATATGCAATATGATGCTGTTTTTATGAGAAAATGGCACGTTTTTGAGTACCAGAAGAATGTCAACGCACTAACATCATTTTTGGCAATCACATTGAAACCCATGGGCAGAATTTAGTAAAGTAAAATAGAAAGATCCTTCAAACACATAAAATGCAAACACAATCTGTTCTCCACCGAATCTTAATTAATTAGTAGCTTATCAAGCATGTATTTTAAAGCAACAGGCTCAAGGATGGAGTAATTATGATTATAATATTTTATTTTTGCTTTTTAAATTTGTTTTCACGAAGAAATAAGGTTCAAGAAAAAGAAGAAGATAATATGATTGTTTTTCTTTACAATAATGATTTTAATTTGTTAAAATTCTCTTAATGGAATTCAGCGTTGATGTTTTGAACCGATTTAACTATTAATTACATTCCATCAAAAAATAAATAATATAAAAGCCTCCATTCCCACCTTCAACATTGTACTTCCAAGCATTTCCTCAAAAATTTTGTCTTTTTATTTTCTGTTGAGAAAACCTTTAAGTCACATAAGATGAATTATTCTTCCTCGATAGTATTTTTTTCATACACAAGAATCATGGATCGAACATATGATCACATGATTAAAGTGCCCAAATATAATTGTTAGTGCAGACGACTCAGCAACAATGCGGAATGGAGTTTATCGTAATGGTGGATTTGGGGGAAATACATACCAAAAGAATGGTTAACTAGTATGAGGAGTTGAACTCATGATCACCTCATAACTCCAACCTCTATCTCCCCCACCTCAAATCACCTTAAACCTTCTTAACACTCTTTAGGCTCCATTTAAGACAATGAAATGATATGATATTGTCTATGATTAACATATTTTTAGTTTTGAAAGTATTGTAGCACAATGAAAAGAAACTAAATATTTTTAAACCCTCCAAAACTCTCATCTAATATAATTTTTTAGTTCTTCCACATTAAAATTTTTTTGTAGCATGAAGAAATATAAATCCCTTGTACAAGTTATGGGTCTATCATTCTTTATCTTCCCCTCTCTCTTCTCCTTACTTTTTTCCAAAGACCTCTCATTCCTTCTCCACTTAAACTCCCAATTAAAGCCTTAAAGTCTATTTGTTCAACATATGGGAGGAGAGTTATTTTAATGGATGAGAGGGGAGAAGAAGGGAGAAATTTTAAAATATTTTTTGTTTGATTCAACAAAGTGATGTGCTAGATTTTAATGTTTGGAAATTATAAAATTTTCCACCATTCTAATATTTAATATTACATTAAATAAAATGATATTTGGGTATAAATATGCAATACTTATTCTTTTCCCTCTAAATCCTCCACTTTTTGGGAAGCTAAAATTGGTTTAGCCACCCCAAATAATTAAATCAAACAACTCAAATATAAAAAATAATTTCCGACCAAACACACCCTTAGTAATAAACAACTTTTGTTAACGACAAATTTGATAGTTGTTAGTTTGATAGTGAGAAGAGTTAAACTCATAATCTCCTCAATGTATCATTCCGACCCTTGTGTGGCTCTCCTCAAATCACCTAGCAATATTATCAATCCTTAGTGATAAAGTACTTAGTGATAATGTACTTGATGAATCCCCATATTCACCTAGAAAAAACAAAATGCACTTTATGAATTTTATTTCTTCATCTTTACTTTTAGCTGTTAATTATTTATAGCAAATTAATATATTTATTTTTAGTATTGATTTTCATATCTTGCTATATCTCGATAGGACTGTCAAGATTTATTTTTTGTGCGCACACATAGAGCACTGAACACTAGAGTGTGCATGCAAGTTAATTGGGAATAAATTCTAATTTATCTTTAATCAATATTAAAGTGTCTTTATCTATAATTTTGAGAATCAATTACTGGTTCCTAGCTAGAAGGAAAATAAATGTTGATATTTTAATTAATTGTACGATCCTAGAGAATAAATTATTCTTATCATGAGTATACTATAAATAGGCTTTCCTTTGTTTGTAATTGTAAGTAAGTGAGTGGCTTTGTGTAAGGAAATTAAATTAAAAGGAGTAAGCATTCAGTAACCCTCAAAGGCTTCCACGGCACCAATATATCAGTCAATCAATTACATGTAAATGTGAAGTCGTGGAAGTGCTTTTTGGGTTTCTGAAGGTTTTAATCCTATCTTTTTGTTCAATTTAGTGTTTGCATCCTCTCCACACCAAGTATGCTTGTCATGCACTTAATCTTCTCACACATGCTTTCAACTATAAGTATAAAGATCATCATGATTAGCAATTAATCGTAAAAATGTTATTTATGGAGATGTTAGTATATTTTCCACATCTCAGCATTAATTTTTTTGTGAAACTCAGAATTTTCGAGCAATATTCATGTAACTTAGAGTTAGATGATGACAATTGTCACCGTAATCGGTGTTAAGACTCTTGGATCTTCTAAGTGATCCTACTTGAGGATTCAGGATTACAATACTCGATATGCTATATTCTATTTTGTTTATAAAAAAATACTTTATAAAAAAAAAGGAAAAGTTGGATTATTTTTTGCAATACCATGTGTATACATGTAGTCAGGGCCGTTCCTATGAATCTGGAGGCTCGGCTCTGTAAGTAAAAATAGGTCTGTAATAAAATAAAAATGCATTTTAAAAAAAAAACTATGTTCTATTTAAATTGAAAATGAAATCCGTAAACATAAGAAATACTCATCATTGTAACTAACACAAAAAATATCCATATTAGAATAAAATTTTACAAGTTCAGGCGAATACTTTTATCAACCTTCCAGTCACTAAAACGAGAAGAAGGAAAGTCTGAAACGCGCGTATCAGAGAAATGAGAATAAGATTTTTCTTTTAGTGGGGGTAGTAGTACTGGGCTATAATATTTTTTTGAGGCTCATACCTTGGGAAGACACAGTTCAATTGACCTGTTTGCTCCCCCAAGGGACGGGCCTGCATGTTGTGCAAATGAAAATCTTCATGAGCACAATCGCAAATAAAAATATTCGGGCACACTCACATAAAATAAAGAAAAAAAACAAAAATAATTTATTCATATCAATCAACCTCATTTAATTTCATTCTCTTTTAATTTTTAAATTTTATGTGAGTGTACCCTTATATTTTTGATTTGGGGATAGAAGACTTGCTCATACGTTGATGCTCAAAAGGTTCCTATTTATTTTATCAATGGTGTGTGCAACATATGAAATATAATATGCATCCTTAGGATGCTCCCTAATGTTTTGTATGGTGTTGTAAATTGATTGATGGGTATTGTTTTGATAACTACAACTTACGATTATTTAACCGATGTGTTGACAAATGGCTTACAGACGAAATGATTCAAACAACTAACTTTTAGGGTGAATGATGGTGTGGGATCTTTGGTCTTCTAGGAATAGAGTAATTTTTAAAGGGAAAACATAAATTTAGGAGGAAAATTGCTGATATTTAAATCATGTCAAGAAATTGGGTGGTGTCTAACCATGTCAATATAATGGGAGTGTGTCCTCAAGTCTATGTTTGAAGTTGTTGCAACGTGTAAGCAATCTTACATTGTAATGGATTGAGTACTCCTTTACTCTCTTTTGATATATGGTTGATTATCTGAAAAAAAATCACATAGAAGTTTTATGTTGCCTAGCTTTCATGCGACAGAAGTTCATTAGGAAAAAAAAAAAAACTCTCATGGATAAAACTTAGAAAAACTAATCAACATCTGCTAAAATAATCTAGAATTAGTTAAGATTGCTACACAGAGAATCAACTATACAAAAGAAAATTCCAATAGATAAATTGAATTTATAGCAAAACAAATTAATTTCCACTTAATTTTCCCCTCCCTAAAATCATTGTTAACCTCTTAAAATTGTTCACCAATCATTTACCAAAATAAATTAACTTTTACAGCTGCACGCACGTGCGTATATACACGAGCCCACAGACATACACCATATATAAACACTCCCCACACACTCGAGTTAGAGTTTGCTTTATTTAGCTACAATCCATTCATTGTCTATTATTACGTAAGTGGAATATTAATGAGATTTTGATAAGTGGAATATTAATGAGATTGTGATTAAAGGCCTACATACATACATTTTAGAATCGGTCCAAAGTAAGACTACTAAAAACTAAAATCTTCTTTTTAGGCCTAATAACAAAATTTTATTTGTCATTCATTTTTATAAATAAAATGCTATGTATTGAAAATTATTGGAATGACCCTGACACACATTTTTCTATAAAAGAGAGAATGACAACGGTCTAGATCTTTGTAGAATATACTTTATATGCTCTATTAATTTTCGCTTTTGTGGAAAAATATATTTCTATTTACCTATCATTTTTAAAGTTCAATGCAAAATTTATTATTGTTTTGTCAATAATACACACTTTATATTTATTGTAGAAAGATAAACAAATGAAATGAGATAATAAGTAAATAAGAGTAGAATACAAAGGTTAAACGAGCATCCCACGCCCAAATTGTGCCCCACATACGTCTTCTCTGAACCCCCTAGTAACTAAGGTAAGCAACGTAAAAAAACCATCCATTTATGTACATGTTCAAGAAGATCGACGAAAAAGGGTATATTGGTAATAGGAATAAGAAAGTGTTCATAGCCTTCCTTAATTATAAGTGATAAAAACAAGAATACTCATCCGAGCCGCATGAACATGTACATAAGAATACGATAATTTCCACCATAGCTTAGCGAGGATCTAATGGTGCTATCCAAAGACTTGAATGAATAGCCATCATTGTTAAGAACAAGCAAGATTTGATGAGAATTAGCGCAAAACTTCTGGCCTTTGACATACAAAAATGAAGGTTATAATAACGATAACGAAAAGGATAGCTTATAATTTTGTAAAAAAAAAAAAAGAGAAATAATATTATCAAAAGTAGCAAAACTTATTGGTTTTTTTGGGATCATTCATTTATTTTATGAAACAGAAATGCTATATGGTGCGAGAAATATACACGCGAATGACACACAATTCATGGGAAGTAGCTGTATTATAATTTCAAAATACATAAAAGTCAAAGTAAAAGCAATCCAATCCATATCCTACGGCTCCTATTTATTCGTTGTTCTTCATCGTCACTATTGTCGCACTGTCAATCATTTCTCTTTATGAAATGGTGAGTATCCTAACCCGTTTATATGATAAGTATAAAAATAAAAGAATGACGAATATAAAGGAAAATGAGTATTTTTTGTGTGGTAAGAGACCTTGATAATCTAGAGTTCAGCTAAAAGATAAGTAAAATATGATAAAAAATTGTTCCATCGAAAATCAAACTTAGTTTCTCCTAAATAATTCGTCCTTAGTGGAACACAATTCTCATGAAGAATTCATGCTTGTGGAAGTATACTTTAAAAATCTAATTTATTTCGGTATGAATAATCAACTATAGTTAGTTGATAGGGTAGCTAGAGTTAATAGCTTGACTAGATTTAGTTAAAGTTACTTACTTCAAGTAATCTCCATATATAGGAACACAAGTTAGTTAAAGTTACTTACTTCAAGTAATCTCCATATATAGGAACACATATTGTACCATTTATAGTATCTTTCATCTATCTATGAATCTCCATGAGTATCTCCTTCATGAGTGGTCGGTCATATGTTTGCTTTCTTGCTAATCATTATGATCTTCTTCCTTATGATTCCATAATTCTTAATATCATTAATAACTTCTTTTTTTGTGCACAAAAGGGTAAATATCAAAGAGTCATAAATAACATGAAAGTCACGACCAATCTTACTGATATGTAAAAGACGGGATTAAGATTCCGGATTTCTCACTTCTCTATATTAGGACTCTAGATTTTAATAAAATTTATTTTTGATTAAAATTATAAGAGTACACACCTTTAAATCATATCTGAGAGGTCCATCTTAAATCAACTTTGTAAGAAGCCATGCTCTTCTATAGTTTGACAAATCTATTGCAATCAATTATTCCATATCTTGTCAAAATTATTATAAAACGATATTGCCTAGTTGCACCGGTTCTTTAGTCAATTTATTTTATTTGTCAAAATAAAAATCACTAGCTCTATCATAGAGGCACTGAAACAGGCAAATTCAGGAGGAATAAATTCTAACTCCTGATCCATAAAGTAACCTTATCTAAAATTTGGTGAATCAAACTCTCATCATATTATAAAAAGAATGCGAATGTTATTTGTTGTCAAAATTTTAAAATAATGATGGGATATTGCATGTGAGAATAAATCAATCTCTAATTGATTTAATCTTTGTGTATAAATAGGCATTCATATTCATAACAAAATCATAGCATGGCTTGTGTACGTAGGAGAAGGCCTTCAGTAACCCTCAAAGGCTTCCATGGTTGGTACCACATGTTATGGTTAGATTAATCATATCTTTGACTATAGAGATGTGAAAATCGTGGGATCCTGTTGACGGGTTACTGAAAGTTTTAATCCTTAATTATGTCTAGCATTCTGTGAGTAAGTTTTATATGGTTTTAAAATTAAGGGTTAATTATGTTTTTGGTCCCTACAAAATTGCGACCTTGTAAGTTTAGTCCTTACTTAATTTTAATAGCATTTTTAATCCCTACAAAAAAAATTTACTTATAATTTTAGTCCTTGCTAAAATAAATTTTGTTTAATTATCCTTAAACTCTTAAATTTTTTAACGATTCTTTTTATACAAGTTTAGAACACTATGAAAGGTTCATTTACTAAAATCTATAATTTTTTAACATGAAATAAATTAAATATGAATTTTTTAAAAAGACAAAAGTTTAAGATATAAGTAACAAAAATATGGAAGTAGAAATCAAATTTTTGCGATATTTTTTTCGGAGGACCTTTTAATAACGTTCCTAACACGCCTGTAAAAAATTGTTGAGAAACTTAAGAGTTTAAGCATAAATTAAACAAATTTGGATTGAGTAAGGACTAATATTGAGTGCAGAATTTTTTTGTAGGGATTAAAAATGCTATTAAATTTAAGTAAGGACTAAACTTACAAGGTCGCAATTTTATAGGGACCAAAAACATAATTAACCCTAAAATTAATTCATTATATTTTTGTGTACTTCTTTTTTCTTCTTCATGTGCTGCATTTCTTCCTCTTTCAAGTTCCCTGATCCTAATTTCCCTCTACCGTTATCCATTTAATTTTTTTTTTGCTAGCTTCCACTTTCTAACTTTACCACCCTCGCATCCCTTGTTCCCTTCCATGTATATTCTTTTAATGTTGTCTTTCACTCATGTTTACATATGAATTTTCAAGTTTTAAATGCGTGGTTTTAAATCATAGATAACAAGGAAAGAAAATCGTAGATTTGAAGCTCGTTATCTAAAACTATGTTAATGGATTGTAGGAGTAATTTTGTCAATTTTTATCCAATAGTGAATTTTGTCAAATATGCATTGGATAAAAATAAACTATTAAATAGTGTCATACTATATATATAAATGTTACACAGGTGTAATTCACCTCTATAAATAGTTAATGGGAACGTTAAAAAAGATTGCAGAATGAGTTATCATTATTTTATTTAGAAAATGATAGGAGAGAGATTTAATTTAAATCATAACAACAAAATATTTATTTAGGAGCAAAAGGGGTACCCTACCCTTATAAAACAATTAAGTGTTCGAATCCTATTTCAATCAACGTGTATATATTAGTGTGAGAAGATAGGTTATCAAACCACTCAACTATATTCTTTAATTTTGTCAATAAAAAAAACTATATTCATTATAAAAAAAAAAAAACACTCAACTATGGTTCTATAAATTCATTTGCTGTAAACTAAAAGTTTCGTCTTGTCAACAAGAAGGGTTCCTACTTCCTAGACTTATTCTGCATGTCTAGAGCCAACACTTTTAATCTAAAAAAGATATAGAAGAAGTGACTTTGGTTGATTCTATGGATTTGTATAATTGCCTAAAATATTCTTTCATGAATTAATATTTTAGGCATTTGACATTCTAAATATATACTATGCTTGAAGAAATTCTTTTTGGCATCCATGATCTTTAATACTATTGTCAAAGTAAATCATTTTTATTTATTTTGACATCTTGTCAAGAGAAACAAAACATTTGGTATCTTTCCATGATATGAAATGGTTCACTAACACTTAGTTTGGTTGGAGAGAAATAAAGAGGAGAGAAGTATTAAAGAGAGAAAGAGGAGAGAAGTATCACACTTCTCCTGTTTGGGAGACCGAAGAAACATGGGAGAGAGGCTTATTTGATGTGGGCCCCATGCTTTTTCTCTTCTGCGCAAAACTGAGAAGAAGGAGGAGAGAAGCTCTACTTTTTAATTTATTTCCTTTTATACCCTTGCTTTCTTCACCAGAAGAATAACATAATATTCTCAAGCTTTCAATGCTACAGGGAATTGTTTGGCCATCATTACACCTTAAAAAGGAAAAAGACCAACAACACACTCTTTTTTGAAGGAACCACACACTCATGTCTATAAATTATTCTGGTGGTTGAGTTGAAGAAGAAGAGGTAGGCTTGGTTTGATTTTTCAATTAAATAAAATATGGGTAGTGTTATCTTGTGCCCTTAGGACACATGTTAAGAAATCCAAAAAAAGAAATATTCTCTTAAACTTTGTGCATTCAATTCATTAAAACATTAAAGATTAAGTTTAATGCACGCATTCCAATACATTATTTCTACATTTAGCTTCTAAACTTGTGCCTCAAAGGCACAAGTTAACATTTCTCATAAAATATAATTAAAAAATATTATTGTGGTGGATGCCTTAACGGTGGACAAGGGAATGAATAATGAGGGATTGAAATGGTGTGGATGCCTCAACAGTGGCTGTGGGAGTGCTGCAATCCGCACATTGACATAATTTTTGTACTTTTTAATTTTTAAAAAAATATTATTAGGACCTAAATAAAATCAAGGGTATTTTAGTACTTTTATAAACAATCACCACTTTTTTCTCATCAATTTCTCTCATCTCTCTTTTATACCAAACAATACATCAAATCCATCATATTTCTCATCTATTTCTCTCTTCTCATACCCTCTCTCACCTATTTCTCTCTTCACACTTTCTTCTCGCAACCAAACATATCCTAAGTCAGTTCTTATAACTAAGTCAAAAGTTTCATATATGTTTCGTAGTTCATACGCATCTGCTGAATCATTGTTAGTTTGATGACAAGGTGGAGGGAATCCAGGGTTCATACAAACGAGTGTGGGGTAACACAGACACGTGGTGGTGGCATTATCTAGGGCGATCTTGCCATGCGGATGTATTTTTTTCAAGTAGCTAGTATAGTGAATAGCATTCACTCTCAAGGTTAATAAGTGGAGAATTTACTGTTTGAATCGTGATATCTCCACTATATATAAAATGTATCGTTATCAATTGAGTTACGCTTGCTATGATGGATATAATTCAATTAACATATTAACTTTTACATGCAAGCTTATAACGGTTTTCATTAAACTAATCCCTCCGTCCCTTAATAAGTGAATTTTTTGTAAAAAAAAATTACTCTAAAATAACTGACCCATTTTCTTTTTTTAATGAAATATTAATTACTTTTCCTCAATTATAACTCTAATTAATATCACTTTTATCATTCACAATTCAATATATTCTACTTTATATTTTTTGGTGGTGGTAAATGCACCAAGAACATTTAAAATCATTTTTCTCTCTCCTTTACTAATACATTTTTCTTAATAAATGTGAAATGAGCAAAATGCTTACTTCAATTGGGACAGAGGGAGTATAATTTTTTTTCACTCATTTTAACTTCATATATTAATAGTAAAATTTGAGTATTAATTATAAAAAACTTGTTATCATTTTATTTTATATTTATGAATAAACTCACCTATTTTTTTTGGTATAACGTAACCGAAGTCCCTTTATAAAATTAACTTCTAATTAAACGAGGTTCAGAAACACCATTGCAATCAGCTAGAAAAGCTAAGCTAATTCGAGCTGGACAAGGCTAACAAATAATCAAAGAGAAACCATTTTCACAAGCCATATTAGCTAGAACATCTGCACACGCATTTCTTTCGCAGTATGTATAGCAAATGCTAACAACTTTCGAATATTCATCGGCAAGCTCAGACACGCTATAGACCCATTATTCTTACTGCGCATGAGTGACACCACATACTGTGAATCTACTGAAAGTTCAACTCTTCAAACACTCTCCAAAGTTCTGCAACAATAGCACTACAATCACCTAGATGTTTTGATAAGCCACATATAAGTAAAGAATCAACGACACTGATTTCCGATTGCCAAAACACTATTGGTCGATATTAGCGATTCCAGTCTCTAATTACGTAGTTAAAATGACCAAAATATTTTGGTTGCCAAATTGTTCAAGAAGGGAAAGATTTCTATTTGCTAGTAGTGATTCAATGGCTTCATTCTTTGCAGCCTATATTTTGGGTTGCTTGGTATATGATTGCTTTTGTATATGAAACTGGCTCATGAATCAGATTATTGACGCTAAATTTTACTCTGTGAAATACAACTGAGTACTTCAAGACTTGTTTTTGAGTGAAGAGGAAATGGAAGATAATCTATGATAGATAATAAAATCACAATTTTTATGAAAAATTGTTAGGTTTCTTGCTCAATATATATTTAGCTCCTCATACACTTCATTCTAATTATAGCCAAAGAGGTTCTTCTATGAATGCATAAAATTTGATAGAACGATTTTTGGTATTGAATCATATTCACATAGAAGAAGCTATCAAGTTTCCTTCAAAACCTTCCAGCATTCAAGTAAATTATATATGAATGAATACTGGAAGCCTTTGAGGGAACATGAAGTTTTCCTCAGACAAATCTGTAGTTTATGCATTTCTCAAACATCATATGTTAGCAAAGAAATATATAACTGAGCTTATATATATTTATACACATGCATGGTTGTCCCTTGCTATGAGATAGAGGTAAAACGAATATCTGGTCATATCATATTTGCTCCAACATTAGTTATTCGGTTCTCTTTGTCTGGGTTTACTTTTTTTCTTCTTCCATACTTTATTGTGATACGGCTAATCTCTATGTCACTGTATATATTAGAAAGAGTAAGAATGTATATAGAATGAAAGAATAAATACAAGAGAAATGATATTTGAACATCCATTTTTTAACAACTTTTGTGACAACTCTCTCTCTCATACTCTCATTGTACTTTTATTCTCTCTCTTCCTTTTTCTCTCTCTATTGTTATTGTCCAATAAAAAGAGAGGAAAAAGGTTGTCACTAAAAGTTGTTGGAAATTGGATGTCAAAATATCATTCCTCTAAATACAAAGAGTGGTGATACACATACAACCTTATGTGGCATACACCTTTCAACCTCCACACAGAATATTGACATGTGTCCACTTGGTCCCACACACAAAAAACTCAGCCCAACTCATTTGTCTCTCCACTCTCTCTCTTCTGTCTCTTTCTTTCACCATCTCTTCTCCCTCTTCTTTCACCACCGTCGGTCACCCTTTGCCACCTCCACACACAGATCTAAGAGAGATGCAAGAGATTGGTTTGACAGCAATATGTTTGATGGGTTTAAAAAAAAATCTGTGAAATTTACTCCTCTCTGCAAAGAACGAATCAGATCAAACATATTCCTCTTCTTTTTCTTTTTTATTTTGTCATTTTTTTATTATAAAAAAAAATTGTTGTTGAGAGTGGCGCTGACGGTGGTGGCGACGTGAAGTCGCCGGCATGATGGTGGTTGTTGCGTTGCAGAGGGTGGTGTGTGTGGTGGAGAGAGAGATCTGTGTTTGTGTTTAGAGATAGAAGGGAGAAGAGAGAGAGAGAGAGAGAGAGAGAGAGAGAGAGAGAGAGAGAGAGAGAGAGAGAGAGAGAGAGAGAGAGAGAGAGAGAGAGAGAGAGGGAGTCAAAAGCACAAGATGGAAGCAAGCAAGGAGAGGGGCGGCGGCGGCGACAAGGCAAGAGGGTGGCGGTGGCAAGAGGGGGTTGGAGGAGGAAGAAGGTTCAGAGAAAATGAGAAGAGATAGTTGGAGGGTGAATTCAGAAAAAATGGATATGAAAATTCCAATTTTACCCCTGAGAAATATAAACTAGCCAAATATATGGTCTGTATGACCACATTTTTACAAATGCGTGACCGCTATTTTTTCATAAATTAGAACTTGTCCGTCTTTAGCGTGATAAACTCGCCGATTGTAAATCAGGTTATTTATGGTTGGAAATGCTTTTAGTACGGTGATCAAATGATATCATGCGTTCGATTCACCTAAAAGGGTATTATTTACACCTGGGAAAGAAAAACTAGCCAAATATATGGTCTGTATGATCACATTTTTACAAATATGTGACCACTATTTTTTCATAAATTAGAACTTGTCCGTCCTTAGACGTGACAAACTCGCCGATTGTAAAACAAGTTATTTATGGTTGGAAATGCTTTTAGTGCAGTGATCAAATGAGATTATGCGTTCGATTCGCCTAAAACAAAATTATTGACATCTGAGAAATATAAACTAGCCAAATATATGGTATGTATGACCACATTTTTACAAATACGTGACCACTATTTTTTCATAAATTAGAACTTGTCCGTCCTTAGACGTGACAAACTCGCCGATTGTAAAACAAGTTATTTATGGTTGGAAATGCTTTTAGTGCAGTGATCAAATGAGATTATGCGTTCGATTCGCCTAAAACGAAATTATTTACATCTGAGAAATATAAACTAGCCAAATATATGGTCTGTATGACCACATTTTTACAAATACGTGACCACTATTTTTTCATAAATTAGAACTTGTCTGTCCTTAGACGTGACAAACTCGCCGATTGTAAAACAAGTTATTTATGGTTGGAAATGTTTTTAGTGCAGTGATCAAATGAGATTATGCGTTTAGCCAAATATATGGTCTGTATGACCACATTTTTACAAATACGTGACCACTATTTTTTCATAAATTGGAACTTGTCCGTCTTTAGGCGTGATAAACTCGCCGATTGTAAAACAGGTTATCTATGTTTGGTAATGCTTTTAGTGCAGTGATCAAATGAGATCATGCGTTCGATTCGCCTAAAACGATATTATTTACACCTGGGAAAGAAAAACTAGCCAAATATATGCTCTGTATGACCACATTTTTACATATGCGTGACCACTATTTTTTCGTAAATTAGAATGTCTCACTGACTATTGGCTTGAATTACTTTTTTTTTTTTTTGCACATGTAAGTTACAGATAACCAAATAAACGAACAATATAACCATAATTTTTCAAAGGCGTAACCATTTTTTCGTAAATTAGAATGTCTCACGACTAGTTTTAAACACATGAAAGAAAAAACAACATGGTTACGCCTTTGTAAAATTGTGGTTACACACTTCAAATATTTGGTTATACATAATTTTCCTGTGAAAACAATATTATTTTAAGGCGAGTTATCACTGAAATATCAAAAGTGATAAAATGTAGTGAAAACATTATCATTTTAAGGCATTTTAAGGCGATATATGTATTCGAGTTTAAACTATTTACTCATTGTTTAATGATAATAAAGTGAGGTGAATGATCTTCATTGTTTGACAGACTTTAGGAAAACTATCCAAAAATGATCTGCGTTTAACCATTTTTTAACAAAGGTGTAACCACATTTTATTTTCATGACCAAATTATCTTTATCACTATTTCACATGATATTAAGAGTTCAAGAAACATAGAATCTATATCTTTTGATATTTCAGTGATAAATTTCCCATTGATTTACAATAAATAAGGAATGTTTACAATACCTTAATATTACACATCCAAGTCAAAACATTACAAAGAAATCTGTCAATTATCAAAGAATCACTCATTCTTTCTTGAGCCACTATATCATGTTATGGTCCTTCCCATACACTTTTCATCTTTTCTTCTAGTACAACCAATCCCTCCTCTTTGTTAAACTGGTGATACAAGACCTTGACTTTCATGATTCCAAGATCCTTCTTATCTTTCACCTTGGGTATATCAAGTCATGACAATTAACAACAACCTAAATTGAAGCTTCTTTTCAGTTTGTACTTCCAGATCAAGGGGTAATATTATAATTCCATTCCCGATCGTTTATATTGCTCAATGTCATCATTAAAAACCTGAAGTTTTAGTTATTGAGTCTTCTTGCAATCAACTAATTTTTTTGATCCCAAACAACAAACACATTACTAATCATTATCAAATGCAAAATAAAATATGCCACAAAACAACTCCAAAAATGAAAAATTACATACGGGTCCAATTTATACCAACAACAATCACATTAATATATGTACCTTGTTCCAAGAAACTTATAGAAACTGCTATTCAATTTCATACCAATGATCATCAATTGCAGAAATAGGAAAACTGAAATCCTCTAAAACATACATGTAGTACTTATAACATGAGTTATATGTGAATAATTTTCTATATTTGACAAACTTCTTCATTCCAATTAGTCTCTTTCTCACTATTTCTACGCGTATTTTCTGTGCAATGCCTACATCTGAGGCAATTTGCGGGATCTTAACTGATATGCAGGGTTCATATGTGAACTATTGTATAACTTTCTATATCCGAGTTAGGAAAACTAACAAAAATTGTGCTAGAATTCACCATTATTTTTCAAATGAGTTACCCTGTGTGAGATGTGAATTACTAAAAAAAAGATTGAGAATGACTGAACCATGTTTTATCCCGGGGGTGCAATTTTTATTTTCATATAGATTTTGTCTCTTTCTCACTACTTGTCTACGTGTTCTCTTTGAAAGGAATAAATCTGAGTACTTATCAAAGTTGAATAATGAGCATGAGTGAGAGGTGAACATACATCCACCTTTTACAGACTTTAGGAAAACTAACCCGAATTGAGAGACACTTAACGGCATTTGACTAAGAATTTTTGGCACAATCTCTGCGTCATATTAATCAGAGGATCAACAAAAATCTGACTAAATAATTGGGGGAAAACTTGTGAGTTTTTACTAACAAACAATACAATGAGAAGTGAATGATCTTCTATGTATAACATGTTTTACACAAACAAACTCAAAAATAGACGCACTTAACCAACACAAATTACAATCCCAAACTCATATGCAATTCCAATCAAATGCAAGCATTAACATAAGAAGAACCTCAAAGCGGGTAAGAAGCAAAATGTTCATAAAACTATAAGTATCAAATCTCATATTGGCAAGCAGCCAAAATGAAACAATCCGACTGAGATTTCAGAAAAATTATGAACTAAACATCATAATAATATCATTCAACATTTAACACAAATATGTCCCAAAATTAGAAACATACACTTATATTTTACAAAATTATTTTGGAAAACAATTCCAAAATTTGTAAACTTATTTCAAAGCAAATTTCGGTCTTTACCAGGTTTGGGTATAGGGTTTAACAGCTAATTTCAAAACAAATTTCAATTTTGGAAAAGTGCATCTATTGGTTGGTGTTTCATGACTAGAGACATCTTCAACCACGTCTTCTTTTGCTTTACCCCATAATTCATATAAAACTCATCTTCCTATTAGTGTTACCGATATCGGTCTTAACAATATAAAACATTCAAAATAAAATTTACTAAATTCATAACTATTAATTACTTATCAGTGTTTATCCAATTTTTGAGAGCAATCACCAAAATCCACAAACCTTAAATACAAAGCCACATCACAAAATGGAATAAAAAAAACTAAGATAAAGTTCACGTTCAACATAGAGATTCAGTTTCCGACCGGATTCCGACGATGTGATCTCCAACGATGATAGAATAGGGTCATGACAGATAGAGGGAACAGGGTCACACGAAGATTATGATGCGGCCGTGAGTGTTAGCCTACGGTGGTTGCAGGGCCGTCCCTGAGAATTCGGAGGCTCGGCTCAGGGAATGAAAAGAGGTCAGTGATAAAATCAAAATGTATTTTTTTTTTAAAAGAGCAATGTTCTATTTATATTTTTTAAAAGATAAATACAAGGTGCCGTATATATGCGGTACACCCATAGGAACTAATTCTAATATGCCTAAAAGGCTAAAACAAGAGGACAAAAAATGAAACCTGTTGGTAGACATTAAACACATATCAACATTTAGCAGGGCAGTTTATTAAAAAAAAAAAAAAATTTAGCAGGGCAGAATCTATCACAAACTAAACACCCAGAAAAAACTGAGGTACAATACATAAGTGATTGTAGTTACCTTGTGAAGTCCCTCTCAATTTCCCAACAGCTATGAATTCCAATATTCTTTCCTTCACATTAGTTAATCCATAATGGTCTTCATCAAGAATCTTTTGTGCCCGAGTAACATGAAAGTTCTCATCACTGGATTATGAAATTAACAGATTCAGACTCATGGTATTCATGACAGTAACTTACAAAATGCATACTTAGTTCATCCAAGAGCCTATGAAAATTATGCTTATGCATTTTAGTTGTCAACTTCTAAGGTTCTTGTTGAAACCTTGTTCTAGGGGGGCTGCGTTCTCCATGAGGCATACATCGAAATCTCTAGCAATAATGATAAGAATGAAATTACATGTATACAAACCTGTATTCACCCCAAGGCAGTGCAGTCAACCAGTCCAAGTAGTTACAGGTAACACTGAATTCACTAGAACTAGCCTCCAATAGTTGTAGCTTTGCGAGTTCCTCGTCTATAACTTGTAATACATGAGGTGTGCATTTTTCTCGCTTAGGTTCAATCCTTTCCCTGAATTTACCTGAAATAAAAAGTAAATTCAATTATACATTGAAATTTGAATAATTTTAACAAAACCCCCAAAACAGTAAATATGAAGAAATCAAATATTACTACTGTCTACTTCTATTAATAATCAACCAAATCTCTATCAATCTCTATTTTAGCAATTTCAACATTCAACAAAAATCACCCAATTTCATGAAAGGAAGTAAAATAAATCAATGAAAGAGAGGTTATTTACTTAGCACTTACCAAACAGTGTTGTTTACTTGGTTTGGAAAAGCAGAATCAGTGAATTAGTGATTTGGTGTGAAGGAAGAAGAAGAAGGAAAGCCTTGATGATGGATTGATGGTGAATCAGTGATGATGCAGAAATCGGTGATGTCGTTGCCGTGATGGAATGGATGAAGTGAAACGCGTGAATCAGTGAAGAATGAAGAATGGAGAACGGCAGAACGCGTGAATTTACCAAACCACCCCTTATCACGTGAATTTACCAAACCACCCCTGCCACATCAGCGGGTGTACCAAAAGGGTGTACCAAAAGAGTGGTTCACCAATCTTTTTCCAAATAGAAAGGGCCAAATCATTTTGGACAGAACTGTTGCTTGATTAGGATTGACTTTAAGTGGGATTAAAAGTCAAGACATTGTCAATATGACAATATGCATAGTTGATTGAATTATTCAATTATATGGCAAAAGTGGTTGTATAGTATGTGGCGCTTTGGATGGATAACTTATTCTGCATGGAAAGAGTCGCATGCAGTTCCAAAAATGGCACGTTTTGAGTACCAGATCAAGAATGTCAACGCACTAACATCATTTATCCACCTAGCACATAAAATAGAGAGATCCTTCTAGCACATACAATGCAAACACAATCTGTTATCCACCGAACCTTAATTAATTAGTAGATTATGAAGCATGTATTTAAAGCAACAGGCTCAAGATGGATGGAATAATTGTGATTATACATATATAATATTTTATTTTAGCTTGTCAAAAAAAACTTATTTTATTTTTACTTCGTTATTTTTTTCGGAAGAAAACAAGATAATATGATTTTTTTTTGTGACAATAGTGATTTTAAATTGTTAAAATTCTCTTAGGCTTTGTTTGCGAGTTTGGAGGGGAAGGGAGGGGAAAGCTTGGAAAACAAGGAAGGAGCAAGTGGAAGAAATAGAGGAAAATGGGAGGGGAGGACTTTGGGGGGTTAACTTTTCTTCATAATATTAAACCCTCCTCATTTGGGGGAACTAAAAAATTGTACTGGAGGAGGGTTTTGGGGGGTTTTGGAGGGTTTATATGAATTCTTCAAATTTAATCTATGTTGTTATATTATTTTTAAAATTAAAAATATAGTAATCATATGCATTAATTTATCATTCTCTATAAAACTACTCTTTTAAAAAAATTGAAAGATTTCTCCATTTTCCCTCATATTTTCCACCCTTTAAAGCCTTCCCTTCCCCTCCCCTCCAAACCCGCAAACAAAGCCTTAATGGAATTCAAAATTGATAGTTTCATTATCATATACTGAATGAATTACCTATTAATTACACTCTCAACTGGTTTGAGTTAAGAGATGTGGAGTTTGATGAGGTCCTGGTTCAAATCCAATCAAAGAAAAAAAAAATAATATACAATAACTACATTACCATTAGTCACTTAAAGCTAGAAAAAGTTAGGAGGTTGAGAAGATTTGTCTTTTTATTTCCTATAGAAAACCTTCAAGACACGTAAGATGAATTATTCTCTCACAAATCACCTATAACCGTCTTAACACTCTTCATGCTCCATTTAAGACAATGAAATGATATGATAATGTCTATGATTAATATATTTTTAGTTTTGAAAGTATTATAACACAATGAAAAGGAACAGAATATTTTTATGCCCTCCAAGACTCTCATCTAATATAACTTTTGATTTCTTCCACATTAAGGAAATTTGTAGCAAGAAGAAAAATAAATCCCTTATAGAAGTTGGGGGTCTACCATTCTTTCTCTTCCTTTTACTTTTTCCCAAAGACCTCTCCCCCCTTCCCAATCAAATCCTTAAAGTCTATTGGTTCAACATACGGGAAGTAGAGTTATTTTAATAGATGAGAGGGTAGAAGAAGGGAGAAATTTTGAAATATTTTTTGTTTGATCCGACGAAGTGATGTGTTAGATTTTAATGGAGGCAAAATGTAAAATTACATTAAATAAAATATGAAATAATATTACATTAAATAAAATGATATTAATATTACATTAAATAAAATGATATTAATATTACATTAAATAAAATGACATTTGAGTATAAATATGAAATAATTATTCTTTTCCCTCTTGATGCTCCACTTTTGGGGAAGCTAAAATTGTTTAAACCACTCCACATATTTAAATCCTACAACTCAAATATAAAATAATAACTTCCGACCAAACTCACCTTTAGTGATAAATAACTTGTTAACAACAAATTTTGATAGTTGTTAGTTCGATAATGAAGGGAGTTGAACTCATGATCTCCACGTATCATTCCAACCCGTGTGTGGCTCACCTCAAACCACCTAGCAATATTATCAACCTTAGTGATAAAGTACTAGATGAATCCCCATATTTTTACCTAAAAAACAAAAAGTACTTTATGAATTTTAATTTTTTCATCTTTAGTTTTAGTTGTTGATTATTCTTTTCTTTGGAAGACGAAATATATTTTTCTAATGTTACCCTTAGCGCCTATGAGGAATTAAGGGTGGTAACAATAACCCATAGGTAAGTGGGGCGATCAGCGGTGAAACTAGCATTATTTTTATGAGGTGGCCACATATAAAGAAAAATAAAATATTTTTTTAAAACTAATAGTAAATTTAACTAATAAACAATAAAAATTCACGATAACTATTACACATATAAAATGTACTTCATAAAATACACTTAAAGCAACAAGAACAGATTATAAAATGGTTATAATTTACTACTAATTACTTATTTTTTAGCTATAAAAAAATAAGCAAAGTGTTACTAAAAGGGTTTAATTTTACAAATTTTTTTTTTGAAAGATAAAAAAATCAAAACATAAAGTGCTGTTAAATCGGTTTGGACCAATAGTGATAGATTTTTTTTTGGGAGGAAGTAATTGATTGTAGTTGTTGTCATATTTTCATTGTCAATCAAATAATATATTTTTTTGTGTTCACCCTCGGTTTCTAAAAGTGAAGACAGAACAATTCCACATAAAATCAAACTTGAGGTAGCCAAATATATATTATTAAGGGTAACTTAATATAAAAATATACCTACTCATTCAATAATTTTTTTTACTATGGGGTAGCCATAGCTACCCTTTTGATAAGAAAGCAATCGCTCCTGGGGGCGATGTTAATTATGAAAGTGTAAAGTAAATTGTTTATTGACGAGACTCAATAGGTGGTTTGTTTCTAGCAAATTACTATGGTGTATTTATTTTTAGTTTTGATTTTCATATCTTGCTATATCTTGATAGGACTATCAAGTTTTGTTTTTTGTGCGCACACATTGAGCACTGAAAACTAGAGACTGCATGCAAGTTAATTGGGAATAAATTCTAATTTACCTTTAATCAATAATAAAGTGTCTTTATCTAAAATTTTGAGAATCAATTACTGGTTCCTAGCTAGAAGGAAAATAATGTTGATATATATATATATATATATATATATATATATATATATATATATATATATATATATTGTCAGCTGTCATATTTCAATTATTTGTAGGATCCTAGAGAATAAATAAATCTGTCATGAGTATACTATAAATAGGTGTTCCTTTGTTTGTAATTGTAAGTAAGTAAGTGAGTGGGTTTGTGTAAGGAATTAAATTAAAAGGAGTAAGCATTCAGTAACCCTCAAAGGCTTCCACGGCACCAAGTTACCAAATCAATCAATTACATGTAATTGTGAAGTCGTGGAAGTGCTTTTTGGGTTTCTGAAGGTTTTAATCCTATCTTTTTGTTCAATTTAGTGTTTGCATCCTCTCCACACCAAAGTATGCTTGACATGCACTTAATCTTCTCACACATATTTTCAACTATAGTAATGCATAAAGATCATGATTAGCAATTAATCAAAATAATGTTATTTATTGAGATGTCACTATATTTTCCACACCTTAACATTAATTTTTGTGGAATTCATCGAATTTTCAAGCAATATTCTTGTCACTGAGTTAGAAGATGACACGAGTTTATTTCGGCTTATTCTGAGATCACGAGTTTAATCTTAAAATTGTCACGATAATTGGTGTAAGACTCTTGAATCTTCTATGTGATCCAACTTGAAGATTGAAGATTACAATACTCAATATTTTATTTTTATTTTAATAAAAAAGGAAAAGTTGAAATTCTTTTTTTCAATACCATGTGTATACATGTAGAGCAAATATGCCATGGGCACAATCTCAAATAAAAAATATCCGGACACATTCATATAAAATAAAATAAAACATAAAAAACTTATTTATATCAATCAATCTCATTTAATTTTATTCTCTTTTAATTTTTCCATTTTATGTGAGTGTGCCCTTATATTTTTTATTTGGGGATAGAAAACTTGCTCATACATATGTATACTCAAAAGGTTCCTATTTATTATATCAATACATCATATGAAATATAATATGTAGCTTTAGGATACTCCCTTATGTATTCTATGGTGTTGTAAATTGATTGACAGTTCATTAAAAAAAATTGGTTTGATAACAACAACTTACTTTTATTTTAGGTATCAATTAACTAAAAAATGTAGGGTATTTATTATATCCAGGAATTCTACTTCGGTCTTATTCGAAATTAACATTAGAGGCATGGTGTGATTCTGATTGGGCTAGTTGTCCGCTTACGAGGTGTTCTTTGACAGGGTGGTTGGTAATGCTTGGTCTTTCTCCAGTGTCTTGGAAAACTAAAAAACAACTAACAATGTCACGTTCTTGCTGAGTATCGCTCTATAGCAACTACGTGTGAGCTAAAATGGCTCAAACAGTTACTTGATGATTTAGGAGTTAATCACAAAGGGATGCGTCCCGCTTTACATATTGTTCAAAATACAGTGTTTCACGAAAGAATGAAGCATATTTAAGTCGATTGCTATTTTCTTTGGGATGCGGTGACAACAGGTATTATCAGTCCCTCGTATGTTCCTACAACGGTACAACTAGCGGACATCTTTACAAAAGCCTTGGGAAAGGCACAATTCGAGTTCCTCCTTCACAAGTTGGGCATTTGAGATCTTTATGCTCCAACTTGAGGAGGGTATTGAGATGAAAGTTATTGATGAGACATTATTATTGTAAATTTAGGAGTTGGCAGATGCTTATTTTTAGGGACTGTTATTTTTTAGCTAAATTAATACACTAGCGTACTTAGTGGCTGGAATTTTGTTAGCTTTGTAACAGTCAGCTTCACTTAGAATTTTATGTGTATATATTGATCGGCTGATGAATGGAAAGACAAGTGAATTTGTGATGAAACTTGACAATATGTCACTGTATATATAAGAAGACAAAAATGTAAATTAAGGAATAAATACGAAGGGCCAAATCTTTTTGGACCCTATTGCTTGATTAGGGCAGGATTTTATAGAAGCGGTTTTACTTATAACTTGGCACTGTTGCTTTATAAAGAGGACAATGCATCAGATGTCGTCAAAATTTTACTATTGTGTTTGGAAAAGAGTAGTACTAGATATGATCTCACGAGAAGTCTTTTATTATTTAGGTCAAGAAACTAAAAAAAATGAAAAGTCTTTCGATTGCACCCTCATCTACTATTTAATGCTGAAGACATTTGTAATCTTGTTGAGCAGTACTAGATATGCATTCAAGTCATTTGATGCCGAAGACATTTGTAATCTTGTTGAGAAATTCTACTCTTCAGATTTTTCTATTTAAAAAACACAATTAAAATATGAGTTGCAATTGAAACACTATAAGTATGATATATTTAAATAACATCACGAATTCTTCAAGAATAAAGAGCAGTCAGTCACGATGCACTATTTGCCACAGTTCAAGGAGGTGTGGCTGAAAAATAGAAAGTGAACAACTAAATCATGCAATTAAAACTTGCCAGCTGTGTTTTGAAAATTTTTTGATGCTATTTTTCTAGAAAAATAGCATTTTCCATTTAAATATTTCCATTTTCAGATGTTGTCCACTAATGGTGATTTATGTCAAAAATTAGTTGAGACCAATAAATCAAATTTTATCCAATGATTAACAAAGTATTACGACTTGTGTTGACTCTTCCGTTGTTAACAACAACCAAAGAACATGTATTTTCAACAATGGAAATTTTAAAACAAAGGCTATGAAAGATGGTGGAAGAAGATTTTCTCAAAGATTGCAAGATTGTGTATATTGAAAATGTGATTGTTGAAAATTTTACCTACAATATGATGATTGATATGATTTTAAATCTATGTAGCAAATGCGAATATAACATCAGAAGTAGAAGTTAGTACTACTTCAAAAAAAAAAAGTAGAAGTTAGTACTTTTTGTTTTTGTTTGACAATATTCATTTAGAATATATCTTATAATTTTTTTAAATTTTTTGTATATGTTGAATATTTGAAAATTTACCTTTTCTTTACTAAGTTATACTCTTAATTTTGGTCCCTTAAACTTAATTTCTGGCTCCGTCCTTAAATGTGTTGATGTAGTATCCATTTAAAAATGATTTTATGTGAGGATTTTTCGGCAAAATGGGTTGGACATGTGGGTTGACCTATTTAGTCCACTTTTTTTTGGTGGGATGAGTTGAGATTTCCAACCCATCCTAACTTTCCTTGCATAATCCATAAAAGTGTCGACAATTTTGGGTGATTTAAAAAGTTACAAGGTGAAGTCTAGGTTACCTTTGAAGAATTGTAGGTGATTTATTTAACAACCGATAAAAATTAACCAATACAAGTGCCGTCTACCAACTAGTATTTACTCTATTTACATATATGTACTTATATATGTGACTAATTTTTATTGGTTGATGGATAAATTACACAGTTTCTCACAGGCAACTAAGAAAAAACAAAGTTCCTCTAAAAAACAAGTTACAATACTAAATAAGTTAATTGATTTTGGTTTTAAGTTTTGTTTTTCATCTCTATTTTATAGTTGAGGCTATAGGAAGTAATACGTGAAACTTGAAAAGACAATTACTTAATAATATAACATTGTCAATGCATAATATGAGACTTTTTTAAGTGGGATTAAAGTCAATACATTGTCAATATGTATATTTTTTTTTTTTGCAGAATTGTTAATATGTATATTTGATTCAACTATTCAATCATATTGCAAGATTGGATAGCTTATTCTGCATGGAAAGAGTCACATGCATCTCCAAAGCAGTCGATATGCGATATGATGCTGTTTTTGAGTACCAGAAGAATGTCAACGCATTAACATAATTTTTGGCAGTCACATTGAAATCCATGGACAGAATTTACTAAAACAGAAAGATCCTTCAAACAAATAAAATGCAAATTACACAATCTGTTCTCCACCGAATCTTAATTAATTAGTAGCTTATGAAGCATGTATTTTAAAGCGACAGGCTCAAGGTGGATGGAATAATTATGGTTATAATATTTTATTTTTGTTTTTATTTTCTTGAAGAAATAAGGTTCAAGAAAAAGAAGAAGATAATCTGATTGTTTTTTCTTTACAATAATTTGTTTTTAGTTAAAATTCTCATAATGGAATAAATAATACAAAAGCCTCCATTCCCACCTTCAATATTGTGCTTTCAAACATATGCACATGGTCAATACTTAAAGCTAGAAAAAAAGGAAAAAGCTAAATGGTGCAAAGGGAGAGCCGACGAAAAACAACAAACGCTCAACACCGTTGGATTGCATTTTAATGTTAGCTATCCTTTACTTTTATTTATTTGAAAAATATAATAACACTATCACATTTTACCATCTTATGTTGTGCGTTAAATCCTTCGCACCATACAGCAAGTCTGCTAGAAAAGAAAAAAAAGAGACGCGATTTTTGTCTTTTTAATTCTTATAGAAAAAACCTTTTGGACTCGTAAGATGAATTCTCCCATCTTAATCGTAATTTTTTTATATGCAAGGGTCAATGATCAAACCCCTGATCACATGCTTAAGTTCATGTCCAAATATAACTGATACCGCGTAATTGTTAATTAGTAAGACGGGTTGAACTCACGATCACCTCTCCACTCCAACCATGTGCCCCCCATCTTAATCACCTAATAACCATCTTAACACTCTTTATGCTCCGTTTAAGAGTATCACTCTTTTTCTTCCCCTCTTTGTCTCCTCCTTATTACTTTTTTTTCAAAGGTCTTCCCTTCCTTCTTCTTTTAAACTCCCAATCAGAACTTTAATTCAATAGATAAGAGGGGAGAAGAGAAGGAAGAAATTTTAAAATATTTTATGTTTGATTTGATGAAGCGATGAACTAGATTTTAATGGAGGGAAAATGTAAAACTATATTTTACACCATTCTAATGTTTAATATTACATTAAAGTAAAATGACATTTTAGTATAAATAAGAAATAATTATCCCCCCCCCCCCCCCCCCCCCCCCCCCCGCCTACCTATCCTTCACTTTTGGGTTAGTTTAGTAGAGATTTTTCGCTCTCCACACCCCCCTTTCCTTCAAATAATTAAACCGAACAACTCAAATATGAAATAAGAATTCACTTCTCAACTAAAAAAATATAAAATAAGAATTCACTTCTCTTCCACTTTCTTTCTACCATAAATAACTTACTATCAACCAATCTTTATAGATGTTATTTTTATACCGAGGAAAGTTGAACTCATGATCTCCTCAATAGATAATTCCAACCCTTGTGTCGCTCATGATCTCCTCAATAGATAATTCATCAAGAGAGTTCTAATTTATCTTCAATCAATAAAGTGTTTTTTATCTGAAATTCTGCGAATCAATGACTAGTTCCTAGAAGGAAAAGGAAAATAGATGTGGATATATTGTTAGCTGTCATGTTTTAATTAAATGTAGGATCCTAGAGAATAAATTATTCCGATCATCAGTATACTATAAATAGGTGTTCCTTTGTTTGTAATTGTAAGTAAGTAGTGAGTGGCTTTGTGTAATAAGGAAATTAAAAGGAGTAAGCATTCAGTAACCCTCAAAGGCTTCCACGGCACCAAGTTACCAAATCAATCGATTGCATGTAAATGTAAATATGAAGTCGTGGAAGTGCTTTTTGGGTTTCTGAAGGCTTTAATCCTATGCATCCTCTCCTCACCAAGTATGCTTGACATGCACTCAACCTTCTCACTCATGTATTCAATCATGCATATATTATATCATGGAAAATACTTGTGTGGACCAGGGACCAAACCCAATTTCTTGGTCACAACCAAAGAAATGGGAGAGAAGAGAGAGAAGAGAGAAGAGAGAGAAAATGGAAAAAGTAAAAAAAGAAAGAAAAAACTATGTGTTTGTGTGTGTGACCAAACCCAATTGTGTGGTCCTGGTCCACACAAGTCTTTCTCTTATATCATATCATGATCAATAATTAATCATAATATAATGTTACTTATGGAGATGTCAATGTATTCCACAGTTTTTTTTTCTGAAATCCATATTTTTAACTAGTCGTGTAACTTAGAGTTAGTATGAGATGACATTGGTTTCTTTTAGTTATGCAGTGGCGGATCGTCCTTAAGAAGACCCATGAGTCATGACACCCTCAGGTTCTATATATACCATATTATACATAATATTTCTACTAATTTCTGACTGTCGCAGTGGAAAGGCAACATGTCAATCTAGAAGACCTAACAAATTTTATAATAAGGGATGCTCATAGTTTAGAAAGTGGTGTTATTTAAACATAAAAAGAAATTGACAACGTATTACGATATAATAGATAAAGCTAATTAGAAACCGAAATTGTATGCAAGTCGTACAAATGCAAGTTTGTCTGGCAACAAACTTAATGTCAAAATAACACTTTTTTAGTTTCAACACATAGACAGTTTATTTGATTAAAAACAGCTAGAAGTGACAACAATAGTATTGGTTCGCACCTTCGCGGTGGGAAAAGTTACGTAAAACGACAAGATTTGATAAAATCAGCTTATAGTTTGATTATTGGGAGTAATCAATGTATCAATTTTCAATTTTCGCGGTGGTTCACTATCAATGTATCAATTTTCCACGGTTTAGATTTTCTGGAAAATTTCATGAATACCGCAAGTAGTTTTTTTTTTTTTGTGTGGATTAAACGTGGAATTTTACAAAGTTAGCTTAACTTTAGTGGCACTGTTCTTTTTGAAAAATGCTAATAAGTGCTAATGGGGCATTGGTTAAGGATAAAAAAGAGATACTCCTATTTCATCTTAGGGTTAAATATGTTTTTAGTCCCTATATTTTACGCTCTTTTGATAAATAGTCCCTACATTTAAGTAAATGTTTTTAAAGTCCTTACATTTTACTCACGTTACCAAATTTAGTCCCTGACGTTAATTTCCAAACGGAATGATGATGTGGCATCAGGATTTGAGAGAAAAAAATGAAGGAAAGGAGAATACGTATAGCGAATCACAAGAAAGGAGATGAAACACCACCACCTTCATTACTATTCTCAAAGCTTCATCAAACAGTCACAAAACCTAACTCCTCCTCCGTTGGTCAATCAAGCAGTGAAGATGACAACAGCGAAGGCGGCGCCGCCGCAACGAAACCTAACTCCTCCTCCGATGGTGCAACTATCATGTTTCTAGACGACCGAGAGGACGTCCGCCTGTCTCAAAAAAACAAACCAAAACCACCTATCACACCCTTAAATCCATCCACACTCACCATTCAGCCACGACACTACCACCATCTTCGTCACTCACAAATCGAAACATCCATCCTATGCGTTTTCCGCGCGCCGCCGTCACGCCACCACTCCCCCACGCTGTCGTCATCGCAGATCTAGCTTTGTGTGGTTTTCTTAGCTGTGTCGCCATCGCAGATCTACAGAACAGGATTTTGGATTTTAGTGTTTCTACCAATCCCATAATCCCTTTCTTAATTTGATGTTTCTGCTCAAAAACAGTGAAGCGGAAGAAAAATTATTGAAAAAAAATGAAAGTATTAAGGAAGAGAAAAGAAGAGAAGATATCTTTTTTTTTGACACAAGAAGAGAAGATATCTTATTTTTTGGTTTCAGCGATGGAAATATGAAATGAATTTAGAAGGAAGAGAGAAAGATGAAGAAGAAGAAGTTAAAGATGCAGATCGCGTTTTGCTTGTTAAATTTTTTTTTTTTGGTAAAATGTCTGCCACAAAAGACTCAAAATGGACCCACCCTTATGCCACATAGCGTTCCGTTAATAAAATAGACGGCAGGGACTATTTAGGTTAACGGAGTAAAAATGTAGGGATTTTAAAAACATTTATTGAAATATAGGGACTATTTTTCAAAGGGGCGCAAAATATAGGGACCAATAACATATTTAACCCTTCATCTTATTATATAGCCTTAGCCAATAAGAACATGTCATAAAGATCACAAATATCAAAAAAATTGTTTGAAGTAATAAATTTGTCTAAACTGTATGTTGATTTCACATATTGAGAGAGGGAGAGGGAGAGGGAGAGAGAGAGAGAGAGAGTATTTACATAGGCTTTGAGGTGGGTATAACTTGAGGCTTTGAGGTGGAGAGGTTAGAATAATACATACCTTGAGGCGTTGGAGACTTGTTTACACATGCCTCGAAAAGAGTTGTCATGTAGTAATGAGATAGCCGTTGCAGATGGCACCCATCAATGCTTAGTTGTTACGAATCGTTAACCGATTATGAGCCCTTATGAGCCGTAGAGGATCTGAGGATTGAGAGAAGGTTATGTTGGTTTCAAACTATGCGAGAATGTGCCTTAATATGATGACGTGTTGGACTTTTGGCCAATCCAGAAGAGAAAGTCTTATAAATAAAGAAGGGAGAGTATGGTTTTTGTTTATCGTCGAACAACTGTTTAAGCAGACACAATGAAGGTTCCTCTCCCCACTCATAGAATATGCAAGAGAAACCTAGGATCTTTATCCAAAAATCACTTCGAATAAGAGAATAGAATTCACTCCACCACTTGCTCAACACATTGAATTATTTGGTCGAAAATAATGGCTTTACATAGGGTTGACCCTGTGTAACTGCATGGAGACCCTTTGCACGGGGCCTCAAAGTTTAGGGGACCCATCAAATTTGCAACAAAAAAACTTTTACCTATGGACAAAATCCGTCATTAAATACCGTTTGTCCGTGGGTAAAAGACGGATAGACAACAATTATACATTGTCCGTAGATGAATATTTATGTACGCATAGGTAAAAGTAATGCTTGGTACGAGTTGCGTTAAATAATTATTTTTTTGTTTAAACTGTTTATATTGAAACAGAAGTCCATTTTTAATATTTTAGCAGGACCTTTAATATGATCGGAATGGCCTGAGTTTTTACGCGATTTCCTAATACCACACCATGGCTGTTCTTTGGGGAGTGCAAAGAGCTCAACCGAGCTGGGCCTCAAGAAAAAAATTATTGCTCAGTATCCCCACCCCCACTCAAAAAAGAAAAATAAACATGTTTCATGTTTCAATTTCTAAGTAAAAAATCATGTTCCATGTTTCTATTTCTAAGTTAAAAAACACGTCTTTAGTAAAAATAATTGCTAATTTTGATTTTGGTGGCTAATAATCATTAAACGAGTGTTATTTTCAATTTAAATAGAAGATTAATCTTTTAAAAAAATTGTCGTTTTTTTTATTAGGGGCATAGTTTTACTGTGAGAGCCGAGCCTCCAGTTTGATAAGGACGGCCTTCTACCCCCACACCACTAAATGTCAAACCAAATTTCTGAAGCAAACAACCCTCGTGAAGAAACTAAAACATAAGATAACCCAAACAGATACTATTGAGTTGTCTTGACTTCGGACCATATGGGGCCAAGTATAAAAAATTCTATAAGATAATGCACATGCACCGATCTTCCCCATAGAAAATCCTCAAGCAACCTTGGTGGTGACAGTTGTTTGCGAGGAGTCATGAGGAACTATATTAATTTCCTTCAACATAGAGAAGAATTAATAATACTAACTATATCACTTAAAACAAACTCAAGACATTACAATTTTTCTTTCATTGACAAAAGTAAAACAACATCAATGGGAGTGGTTGATACAAAATGACTTGCAACGTTGTACTATTTAAGAACCAAAGGTATACATTGTCAAAAAAGAAAACACACACACAATACACACGCATCATGTTGGTTTTAGAAGGGATATGACAGAAATATATTTATAACATCAAGCACACCATTACAAACACTTCAGTGCCCTATAAATAGAGCTTAAACATAACTTAAAACAAAAAAAAAAAAACTCCCTAAAATTATTGTCTTTAAAACAAAACATAACTAAAAACAAATCACTAATGTCTCATAAAAAACTTCATAATATCGTAACTGAAAATACTAAGGAATACTAAGGCAATTCCTACACATCACATTACACTTGCGTAACATTTTCGATTTTGTTGAACATATTTTATTCTTTCTCTATTATAATTGAATTTGAGTCATAAAGATTACTAGAAGACGTATCTAACATTTGTAAAGAAAACCTTTCTGGAGAAAATAAGACGGGCTTTGGAGGATACGGTATTGAATGAAGTGGTCCTTGTAGCATTTCTATTACTTTACTCATTGATGGTCTATCTAATGGATTCGTTTGAATGCACCAGAGACTCACCATAGTAATCTTCTTTACTATATCATTTTCTTCTTCAGAGATTGTTAAATTATTTAAAAGAGTATTACCTTGCTCAAGATCCTTATATATCCAATCCGGAAAGTACATTTCAGTCATATCAGACCCTCTAGTATCACGACTCTTTCTTTCTCCGGTTATTTCAAGAGTCAACATGCCATAACTGTATACATCAGACTTAGAAGAAACTCCACCAAATGCTCGACTGAATACCTCGGGTGCTATGTAGCCTATAGTTCCTCTTGTGCCAAGTAGGGAAACAACACTCTCTTTCTTTTGACATATTTTAGCTAGACCAAAATCAGATATTTTTGGACAAAAATCTTCATCTAAAAGAATGTTTTGAGGTTTGATATCAAGATGCAAAATTCTTGAAATACAACCTTGATGTAAGTACTCTAGTCCTCTAGCAATGCTAATTGCAATATGGAACAATGTGTTCCAATCCAAATCACAAATAGCATTTGGAAATCCACTTCTATATATGAACTTATCTAATGATCCATTGGACATGAATTCATATATCAATGCACTTTTGTTCTTTTCATAACAAAAACCCAAAAGTGAGACAATGTTCACATGTGATGTTTTACTTATGCTTGCAACTTCATTTATAAATTCTTCTCCGTCTCCCTTGCACTCACTTATTACTTTCACTGCAACATGACGGCCATCAGGTAAACTGGCTTTGTACACAACACCATATCCTCCTTGACCCAACTTATCTCGAAACGAGTTTGTGAACCTTTTCACTTCAGCATAACTATACCGCTTCGGCACTGACAAATTATATCTTTTTATGAAATCCTCAATATGATCTTGGTCAATAGATATTCTTGTTTTCTTGAAGATCCTCGTTCGTACTAAACTTAGATATCCCTTACGTTTACAAACAATCATCGCAATAAATAGTACAGCTCCTACACCAAATGATACCCCTGAATGGTTGCAAACAAGTGAAGAACAATTATAAGTAACATAAGTCATTAAGTCCAAATACAAGACCACTTTTCTATTTCATTGAGCATATATAATTTTGAACACATGCATCAGATTAATTATAATTGTTTTGAAATTAAGTAAACGTTGTTTTTTGGCAAAAATTTTGTACTTGGAAATTAAGAACTTCGATCGAAATTGTAACATTTACATCCTCATAAACATAAAAGTCACCAGACTCACCTAGAATCCAAGCCAGCAATAGCAAAGAAGAAGTAGACTTTTGAGATGAACTTCCAAGTCCAAGCAAAGCATTACCAGTTGAATCGAATCTCAGCATAGATGAGAATGTAGGAACCTCTCCAGATAGATTGTTGTTAGATACATCCAAAATCTGAAGATGTGCCAAACTTGTCAAGCTCTCAGGTATTGAGCCAGTCAAATTGTTATCACCTAAATACAAGTTCCTCAAATCAGTTAAATTTGCAAATGCAGGTGAAATGGTTCCGTTCAAATTCTGTTTTGCTAAGTTTATTGTAATAATCTTCTCCGATGAACACACAATGAATCTCCAGTTTTGACAAGGATTGTTCCCTTTCCAAGAATTCGCCAGTTTAAGGGGATACCCAAAATCTCCAGCAATATGGAGCAAATTAGTGACTCGTGGATCGCAAGGTCCAGAAGTGTTTCGACAAAAGCTATTGAAATCAGGTTCATTAGGACTGAACCGTACACCTTTCCCAAAAGAAGGAAAAGGGCCCTGCAATTGATTGTTGTCCAAGGTAATGTTCTGCAAACTAGACAGGACCATTAAAGAAGGCGGAACAACACCTGTTAACTGATTATCCCGAAGCTGTAGATCAAATAAATTGGTACACTTGGACAAATCAGGAATTTGACCAGTGAACTTGTTCTTTATAAGCCAAACTTGAGCCGCGTGAGTCATTGAAGCAAGCACGTCAATAGAACCTGTAAACCCGAACATGTCGTTCTGATTGTTGAGCCACATGTTCTTAATCCCAGATCCTGAGAAAGACTTGGGCAAATCCCCTGTGAGATTGTTATATGAGAGACGAAGCTCCTGCAAACTGACTAAAGAATCAAATATATCCGGCAGGGAACCCTCGAGATTGGTACTTCCAAGGTCAAGTGAGACTAGGCTGGAAGACTCAGCCAAGTCTGTAGGAAACGTCCATGGAGCAAGGTCAATGTTGAAACTCATGGAGAGTGTTTGGAGGTCGGTGAGTCCTTTGAAGCAACCAACAGGAACTGATAAGAAGTTGTTTTGGCCAAGGGAAACCGTTTGAAGCAAGGCGAGGTTAGCGAGCGAGGGTAATGCGCCAGAAAGAGAGTTGGACTGAAGAAAGAGGGAGGTGAGTTGGGAGAGCGAGTTGAGATCAGAAGGAAGTGTTCCATTGAGTGACTTGGAAGCAAGGTCGATAGATGTTACTCGGTGTGCTTGGTCACATTTTACACCGTTCCAGGTGCAGAAGTTGCTGCTAGTTGACCAACCTGACGGAGTAGGACTCAAAGATTTTGCTAGCTTTGACATGAAAGTGCCATCATCTGCAATAACCATCCCGAGAAGAGAGAAATATAGGAACAACACATGTTTTACTTTTGATTTTGGGGGAGCCATTTAGATTTCTTTCGGAAATTGAGGAATACTAGAACAGAAAGGGTATTAAGACCAAGTATAATACGCTAGCCACCGCTCTGCAAGCTTGAAAGGCTGAAGTGATGACTAATTCCAACCATATAGTCTAATACGTAACAATAAGCAATGGTTTTCAAGGATCTTGTTAATTAATTAATTGGTGCAAAATCTGTCTTTGACTATCAATATTAAAAACGTTGAATTAAATCTTCACAGTTCACTAAGGTCAACATACTATAATTATAATTATCATTATGAGTTATGTACTATAATTTTGATAAATTTGTTTCTTTGTTACATAGAAAAGTTAAGAAGTCATTAAGGTCGATGATATTGAAAGAGATGAAAAAAAAAATATAATTTCTTTTTTTGGTGGTGTTCGAGGTTCGAACCCCAGACCTTGCATATATTATACATTGTCCTTACCAACTGAGCTAATCCCATGGAAACATTCGAACCTAATCTAACAATCGAAAAAAATGTGTTTATACAATATGATTTATTATTTTAGTTTATTTTGATGACGGTCACCCCAAGTTTTTTCACCTGGCTCCGCCACTGCTAATTCGATTGGAATATTTGGAGGTGTTCACACCATAATGCATGCAAAACTATTGTTAAAAACACTTTCCTTCTAATATTGTTTTAAGACATACTTTTTATTGAGTTAAATCAATTTAGACCCCAAACTTTGAAGATATCACATGAAGTGGTGTGACCTAAATTAATTTCACCTGATAAAAAAGTGACCCTTACAGAGAATGTGTTAAAAATATAGTGTTTCTAGCTAGCACTCCTTATGGATGCAAATTAATCTAAGAGATAAAACTTATGGATGCAAATTAATCTAAAAGATAAACAAATCATCTCATATCTCATATCAATATGAAAAGGCATGTGTTTTCACTACAATGTTAGCATTTATGAGATATTGTTTGCTTTGAATCTTGTATGAAATTTCACATTTTCGTAAAAGTTGCGTTTTTCGATTGAAGAGTGTCGGTGCTGTTTGCAAACTACCATTATCCTTGAGGCAAAATTCAATGCCAAATTGTGTTTACCGAATAGGTCAATATCATACACATAGACTTCCATAACCGGCACAACATTATGTATGTGAAATTATGAGAAATTTCTTTATTTGAATATAAAAACTAAAAAAAAGTTAGTGATAATGGAGGAAGAACGTCCGTCACAAGCAAAAAAAAAAATATATATATGGAAGAACGATAATGAATTTTCGGTGTTACCTTTAGACAACTCGTGAATAAACCATTGTCTAAGATATTAACGTTGTAAATCGCTTGGAAAAGAGCTTTCATATGTTTAGTTAGAAAATTAAATCTAAAAAAAATGTATGTTTCGCCTTTAACAGCATTGGAAACAAAAAGCGCTTTCTCAAGTATAACATGCATCAGAGGTGTTTTAGCAGATATGTTGTTTGCTTAAGTTAAAACCATGAAAAACATTCTCTGATCCATGCAAGAAGTTCTACATCTAAAATTGCTTAATGAATTAATTGAGAAAGAGATTACGTGATTTGAAATGGTAATAGCGAAATGGTTGTGACAATTTTCTTATGCTTGATTTATCGTAAGTTACTGCAGGATCAATCTGAAGTCTGAACATTGTTCTTCTCGGTGTTGGATTGTGAAATTTGAGAAATGAGGAAACAAGTGATTTCCCCAATCTCGATGGTGGAGCCATCAATTTCAGGCTCGATTATTAAAACCAAAGATTTGGCAACAAGATCTGATCAGTGATGAAAAGTATCGACAATGATTATGTATTTGTTTGTTTGGGATGTGTCTAAAACGTCATCTTCTTCACAAATTGAATCACAGTCATTGCTTGGAATGTTTTCTTCATTTGTGTGTGAATTCGAGAAATCTTGATCAACAAAGGATGTACTTTTTGGAGATGAAATAAGTGGTAGCAGTGGAGAAAACTTATTTTCTTTTTTTTTTTTGATGAAAGGGAGGGCCGTAGCCCGGAAAAAGAAATTACATCTTAATCAAGCGCGGAAATGTAACCCCCGCTTGATCAGCAGCTAACAAATGGTTAATTTGAGTCGGACACGACTCATAAAACATCATCTCATTCCCCATGATACATCCAATATTAGCTAACGCATGAGCGCACCTATTTGCTTCACGATACGAGTGTTTAACCTTCACTTCCCATTCCATTTGAAGAAGTTTTCTAATTTTTTGAACAAGACTCCTACCACTCGCCATTTGAAGGAGTTTTGAACAAGACTCCTACCACTTCACGATACGAGTGCCATTTGAAGAAGTTTTCTTATTTTCTAATCTCCAAAAAAGTTTTCATCATGTGTTTATACACGAGATGAAATAAGTGGTGGCAGTGTCCATGTGTATATAAGTCCATGAAATAAGTTAGTTGGACTTTATCCGATTGGTGCATTTCGACTACATAGAAAGAAAAGATCTCGGTGGGGGCAGTCCACACCCAAAGGGTCCTCCTGACTCTCGCAAGGAAGATGAAGTAAAACCTCCAAATAAACTGATATCAATAAGTGGTATGATCTAGATTTATATATTATCCTTTTTGAGTGGTCAATCCCCCTTATTAAGAACTTGCTATTTGAAATGGAGTACTCCAATGAGTACTAAAAACTGGTGTAGTTTGGTAAAAAAAAAAAAAAGTTTAAACAAGGGTATATTAGTATATAAATTTTAGAAGTAGCTTAGCATGACAATGATCAAGATTTTCATAGAATATACACGGTATGTTTCCCATAAATAAAGCGACGATTGATATATAATGCTCTTTATGGGGATACTGACGTTATTTCTCTAGAAAAATAATATCAAGAATTTTTTAAGACACAGTTGGCAAATTTTATAATTGCATGATTTATTTGTTCATTTTCTATTTTTCAGTCACACCTCCTTGAATTGTGGCAAATAGTGCATTGTTATTGGTTGCACTTTATTCTTGAAGAATTCTTGATGTTATTTTTCTAAAGATATAGCATTGCTCCTGACGCTAGATATATGAATGTCAACCGGACTTTGGTGCTTATCACAAAAAAAAAAAAACAATCGCATCTCCAAAATATGTAGCTTTTAAATCAATTTTCCACGTCTTTGTCAAAATTATTGTAAAAACTATGTTACCTAGTTGCACTCGTTGTCTCGATCCATAATCAGTTTGTTTATTTTTGTCAAAATAAAAATACTAGCTCTAAGCACTGAAACAGGCAACTAGTTAAGGAGGAATAAATTATAAACTCTAATGATCCTTAAAGTAAACTTATCTAAAATTTGGTGAATCATACCATAAAAAGAATGCGAATCATGCATGTTGTTTTGCTGTCAAAATATTAAATAATGGTGGAATATACATGTTAGAATCAATCAATCTTTAATTAATTTTTCTTTGTGTATAAATATGCATTCAGAATTCGTTGTTCATTAAAATCATAGCATGCCTTATAGGAGAAGGCCTTCAGTAACCCTCAAAGGCTTCCATGGAACCGTATGTTAGGGTCAGATTAATCATATCTTTGACTATAGTGATGTGAAAATCATGGGATCCTGTTGGTGGGTTACTGAAAGCTTTGATCCTTAATTATGTCTTGCACTCATTTTGGTGAATTAAATGAAATCAACTATAGAGTTAATTCAACACACACATGATTTTGTTGTTTACTCTTACAAAGTTTTGTATGGTTTTAATTTCATTATATTTTTACTCACTTTCTTTCACGTGCTCCTTCTACCAGCTCCTCTTCAATAGTTAATTCCATTTTCAGTTATACTATTATGTTTATGCTAGCTTCCATTTTCTCAGTTCATCATCCTCTCAAATCCCTAGTTCTTTTCCAATTCAACATCTAGCTAATGTTAACCGTTTGAAATTATTTCTAAATTAGTAGCTTTTTTTTTAGTACAAAAGGGTACTCTAACCCATATACAAAACAACAAGTTCAAGTGCTTGCTTAGTTTTAGCGAATCAATGATAAAACAAAAGGGAATAGAGAACCAATTGAAAAATCTATACGCCTTATTGTTATCCTCCTTCGAAACAAATTAACCATCTCCAAGAACTTAATTTTACATGTTCTACCACCTTCATACACGTTGCCTCCTTTCCGGAAAAAACCATTGCATGCATGGGTTATTATTTTTTTGTTTTGTTTAGAAAATGATTATCTGACATGCAACATGGTAGAAGATTTGGGAAACACGAAATAAGGTTATTTTCTTCTCGAAGATTGCGGGGTGGAGGAAATTGTAGAAGGTATCAAAGTAACATTTTAGAGATGGTTTCTTGTTAAGAAAAAAAGAGGGACCATGTTTGTATCATGAATGATACTCAAACCTTCTTCTTTGTTTAAATACTTTTTTCAAGTTGTAGGTGAAGTACTCTTTCTATTTCTCTCATTTCTAATAAAATTGGTTGTTAAAAAAAAGATAGGATGAAAATTTAATTTAAATCGTAAATAAAAATAATGAAAGAGAAATATTCTATAAGTTATAATTTCCAAAACATTTTTTAAGACAACAAAAGATTTAATTAGGAGCAAACTGGTTCCCAAACTCATATATATGGGAACACATATTTCTTCTAGTCTTATTTATAAGAGATATTTGAATCAACAAAAGTTGATGCATCTTGTTCAAAATTTCGATCATATACAACAATTTTTGTTGACCCAGATATTTCGTATTAATAGAACCAGAGAAAGTTTAAAATATGATTTAGTTAGTATATTCTATTAGTGTACAATTATTTTACACATGTATCCAACGATGTGTTTTCATATCAATTAATAAATATGAGAAAATACGTGACAACAAATCATTTGATACATATATAAAATAGTTGCATATTGACGGAACATACTGAATATTATACTCTAAATATTGCATTTGAAAATTTAATTTGAAAGATGATTTATTGTGCATGTCTAGAGCCAACACAATTAATCTCAAAAAGATATCAGAAGAAGTGATGCGGCGTTAGGGATGGGAACAGGTCAGGCCGTCCGACAGGGGCCTACGGCCTAGCCTATTTAAAGCCTAGCTCGGCCCAGCTCGTTTATTAACAAGGTCAGGCTCAAGCTTTTTATAAGGCCTATTTAATTAAACAGGCCAGGCTAAGGCTTGTAAAAAAGCCTATTAAGCCCATCAGGTCGGCCTATTAAGCTTTTCATATATAACATATCTTCCATTATTGATATTTTTAAAGTTTTTTTTTCTTCCATAAACACAAGCCTTCATATGATTGGTTATTTAGTAGCTGATATATTGGTGTGATTAGACCTTCGTAAGAATTCATTATTTAGTAGCAAACATATTTGTGGGCTTTAGGCCTAAATAAGTTTTGGCCTATTTAGGAGTAGGCTTACACGTGTTGCTAGGCCTTAGGATAAAATAGGCTTTTAAATAGGCTTTCAGGCTTCATCGGGCCTTTAAAAAGACCAGGCTCAGACCTCGAAAATGAGCCTATGACGGGTAATAGGCCAGGCTCAGGCCTATAATTTTTGAAGTAGGCCAGGCTTAGGCCTTACAAAGCCCGGCCCGGCCTAGCCCATTTCCACCCCTATGCGGCGTTTCTTAAGACGAACTTTGGTCGATTCTATGGATCGTTATACTGTATTAGAAATTTAGAATTAGAATGTCAAATGTGCTTGGAGACATTCATTTTGGCACCCATTATCTTTTTTGATGATATAAGCATCCATTATCTTCAATAGTACTATTGTCAAGGTGAGACTTTTTTTTTCTCTTCTTTTGACAGCTTGTCGAGGTGAAACAGAACATTTCGTATCTTTGCATGAAATTGAAAACTCTTTTTACCAAATTTAATTTCTAATTATTAATTCGTTTTTGTTGAAAATCGTTTTATTCGTGATAATGTGATGGTTGCTTGGAAAATTTTACGTTATATGAAGTGATAAGACCAGGGAAAAAAATTGGTGAATTAGTTTGAAAATCTTTATTAATGAAGCCTATATATGACCGATTCTATTGGAAGTATGTGAAGAGTATGACGCATAAAATGGACTTACATAGAATTGGTTTGCAAATTTCAGGTAGAGGAATTCGTTAAAGAGATCTTTTACCCCCGTTATTTGTTCATTATTTTTGTAGAATTCATTTTGATTCTCTTAAAAAGATTGGAGACACGAGGAGACATTCATTGGGTCAAGGTGTGTCGTGGAGCTTTGCTCTTGACACACGTTTTAATAGATGATGTTTGTTTTATTTTTTGCAGGACCGGCTACAATGATGCTTGATACTCTCAAGACTTACGAGAAAGTGTCGATCCAAGCTATCAATATGCAGAAGTCAGAAAAAATTTCAGTTGAAATTAATATTTAATTACAATAGAGTTTAAATTTGGAAGTGCATTCGAAATTGGTCAGGTAAGCATTTGCCAAAGGTGGGAAGAGAAGTACTCATCAAATTAAATGCTCAATCTATAACGACATGGTGTATAAGTTCTTTTATCATTTCCACAACTTCAGGAGAAAAGATCAAACATATGTTAAATTATTTTTAGCGGGGATTTGAGAAGTAATGGGAGAGGTATAAATTGGTTAAGTTGATAGAAATTAACCATGAGGAAAGAATACGGTGGAATGGGATTTTGGCATCTTTACGGTTTCAATTTAGTCATGTTAGGGAAGCAAGATTGAAAATTACTCCCTCCGGTCCTATTTACAAGAAACACTTGATTTTTTAGATACATTGAATAATTTACGTATCTGGTCTAAAATCTAAATCAGATACATAATTTATTCAATGTATCTAAAAAGTCAACTGTTTCTTGTAAAAAGAACCGGAGGGAGTAGATACCAACGGTGATACCATATGCAGTCTTTTAAGTTAGATGTTTATAACAAGTTAGTTTTTTTTAAGTTTTTTTTCTGTTACAAATTGCTCCTTTAAATCATTAAATATTTTGCATCATGATCATATTTTCATCAAACTCAATTAAAAAGTGTTTATGTGGACGTTTAATATTAAGTTAGTATGCCCAAATTTACCGCTCTTGAAAGTAAGGTCCATATATAGGTGTATTGTTCAGTTTTGATTTGAAGCAAAATTGATCGATTACTTGATTTATAAAATTGTTGATGAAATGTTTATCTACCACCTCAATGTTAAATGGTCCATAAGCAATTTTTAACGAAGTTTGCTGAAAAAAATTGGTAACAGTGTAAATATTCTATGACTTAAAGGACCAATTTCTAATAAAAAAAATTATAGGATCAATTTGTAATATAAAAAACTTAAAGTACTAGCTTGTAATAAGCATATCCTTTCAAAAAAAAACTTGTAATAAGCATCTAATTTAAAAAACCGCAAAAAGTATTTTGCCTTTTTTTTAAATGGTTATGTAAAAATTATGAATACAAATGTATAAAGGGTCTTGATAATCCATGCCCGAGGCATTGCCTAAGAAATTCATAAATAAAAATTTTGTCTTGAAAATATAAACAGTTACATTTGACAAAATATTAATTACACTACTTTTATAGTTCTTGATCAATGTCATCTCCATGTATAAAATATGGAAAATGCTTATTTGTGCCCTTAGGGCACAAGATACGGATCTAAAAATAGAATTAAAAAAAATAAATGTTGCATTGAAAAGATAAGTTTTTTACCTTTTAAAATTATGAAAGCACAATTTTCAAGATCAAATTTCTATATTTACTCTTTTTTTTTTTTTTGAAGAGGCTAAAATGGAATATATTACCCAATCAAAGTGTCCTTTTTTTTGCTTTTTTTGCTTGGGATCTCCAATTCGGGCAGGATATGGTGGCATCTTCAGAAACTCTGCTGGCCTTTTTTTATCAAGTTTCTCTGGTTACCTTGCTTCAACATCTGATATTTTATTGGCAGAGCTTACTGCAATTCAACGTGGCCTGCTGCTTGCAGTGGATACAGGCATTGATGATATGGTGTGTTACTCAGACTCCTTGCTCTCAAATCCAGCTTCTCACAGGGCATGCTTCCCCTTATCACACCTACGCAGTGATAATCCAAAATTTCTCTCTTAAACATTGCCTTAGAGAGGGAAACCAATGTGCCGATTTCTTCGCAAAGCTGGGTGCCACCTCTAATGAAGATTTTGTCAACCATGTTACTCCTCCCAATGATCTTCTTCCTTTAATCAGGACTGACGCAATGGGAACCTTCTTCCCTAGAGCTTAGGCCTCTTTGTTTTTCTGGTTGTTGCTTTTTCTTTCTTCTTTAACTTTGTAACCAAAAAAAAAAAAATCAAAGTGTCCTTCCTAACACAAGGTGTATCAGGAGAGAACAAAGAGTTGTAACAAGCTATTAAAAAAAGGGAAACAGAAAAGCATAAAAAGAGAGCAATAATAAAGACAACATTAACCAATGTCCAACATGGTGAACGGACTAAACCACCACGCATGATAATTGAAAGGAAGAGTAGTAAACTTCGCCTTCAACGACATAAAAGTTAGCGACTTAATCTTGTCCACGATCTGAGATGTTGAGCATTCTTTATCATTGAATAATCTATTGTTTCTTTCTACTTTCTTGTTTGTTCTCTTAGGCTTTGTTTGGGAGTTTGGAGGGGAAGGGAGGGGAGGGCTTTGGGCCGTTGGAAATATATAGAAAAATTGACAAAAAAATTCATATTTTTTTAAAGAACAATTTTTTAGAGAATGATAAACTAATACTTATGATTAATATACTTTTAATTTTAAGAATATAATAACAACATGGATTGGATTTGAAAAATTCATATAAACCCTCCATAACCCCCCAAAACCCTCCCCCAATACAATTTTTGAGTTCCCCCAAATGAGGGGGATTTTTTAGTATGAGCAAAAAATTAACCTTCAAAGCCCTCTCCTTCCAATGTCTTCTATTTCTTCCACTTGCTCTTTCCTTTTTTCCAAAACCCTCCCCTCCCCTCCCCTCCAAACTCCCAAACAAAGCCTTAGGATACAAGTTAGCAAATACTCATAAAATATTGGAAAAAATATTTCAAAACTTGTGAGTCGCGTTGGTGGTGGTGAGACTCTGTTGTTAACATAATGCCTATCTTAATAATGGGAATCCATTGAAATGGAGAGAGTAATCAATAAGCTGACTCATTAATAATGTGTTTCCTACTGTGAAGCTGATTCATTAATTGTCGCATTGCACAAAAAAAATTCACTACAAAAGGAATCAAATCTTATCATGCTGATCATTTAGATATGTGCATAAGCTCACAATTATAAATCTTCAACAATATAAAAGTAACAGAGAAAACAATATAAAAATTTCACATATGCTTTTATTGTATTATATATATAGATTAGTTATTCCCCTTAAAATAATATTAAGAGAATAGTTATAATATGATGGTCATTATACATATAGGACACGTTAGTGACATTATACACTGAAATGCTAGGGTTACTCATTCTAACACTCTCCTCTAACACACTCTCATCTATTGGTGCCACATCACTCCATATTTTAAAAATTTTACTTGGTAACCGGTACTTCAAGTGGAAAGAGAAAGCACTGTTTTTTTTTTTTTGTAATTTTATTGTTTCTACCCTTTCCCTATCTTCTTCGTTTTCACTGTCAATCCATTGAAGAGAGTTTTCTGAGTTTTCTGGTGAAAGATCTTGAGGATTGTTCTTTTACTTCAACACCCACCACCGATTTCATATTATTCAATTCATATTGTTTGACTTAATTCGTTCATTGCCACTGCTTGTTTCTCTTCCACGGACCTTTTCCCTAATTCAAATGTTTATTCATATATGGGTTTCATATTGTTTTTTCAAATCAATCTCTGAATCGTTTTTAAGTTGGGTTCTAAGCAGCAGAGCATCAACTATTTTCTGTTGTTTAATCCCTTTTTCAATAACAATCCAATTTCATGTTTTCAATAACAATCCAACAACTATTTTTTTTTATCAAAAGTAAAAAAAATGTTCTCGAACATGTTTTCAATGGATTATTGTGATTTTTTACAGGTTGGCTTGTTGAAACATAGAACTTCAAGGGACCGTAACCTTTGTGAGAGGATGATATAGAGAAGAAGATGAATAGCTAAACTCCAAATCTTAATAAAAATAAATAAAATAATAAAATAAATGGGTTACACACAATAAAGATGAAACCGGTTGCCAGTAAAAAGAATCTAAAAGCTGGATGATGTGGCTAATTTCTATTGGTGTGTGTTAGAGGTGAGTGTTAGAATGAGTGACCCTAGCATTTCTCATACACTTAATTAGCAACAGCACATGTTGAGCTCACTTTTTTTGTACATTTGTATATGTAAAAGGGAATCAATTCTTTTTTTAGAAAAGGGAATCCATTCAAATAATACAGCATAATAATTAATGTATGTTATGGGCTGAGTACTGAATAGTATACGCGTATTCTGATGTATCTACGGAAAATAATTAGTTTTTGGCCAAATACCTCCCTGGGTCCTTTAAGTTTCACGTTTGTAACAGATAGGTCTTTTAAGTTTCAAAGGTTACAGATAGGTCCTTTAAGTTTTTAAGGTTTCAGATAGGTCCTTTAAGTTTCGAGTTTGTTTCAGATAGGTTCTTTCTATCAACCTCCGTTAAGGACCTATCTGAAACCTTAGAAACTTAAAGGACCTATTTGTAACCTTTGAAACTTAAATGACCTGTATGTTACAAACGTGAAACTTAAAGGACCCAGGGAGGTATTTGGCCTTAGTTTTTACTAATTAGCGTCTTCAGGGCATTCGTTAAGAATTCTACAAATAAATTTTGTCTTAGAATTGTAAGATGTTATTTTTTATTAAATAATGATTACACAGCTTTTTAAAAAAACTTGCTTGTTTTGGATGTTTAACCAATATCATTGGGGCACCGGTTAGCATTCTCCTAGTTTTATATATAAAAAATTAATTTTGTCTACACGTAGACAAAAATATTAAAATTATTAAACCATTAGCCATAAATTAAATTTTAAACTCCTGTTCCTCCATTTGGTATATAAATTTTTCATGATTATTGTTATTTTATCTATCTATAAAAAAATTGTCAAAAACAATTAATTAATTATTCCACCAAAAAGACTTAATATTATCAAGAGTAATAATAATGAATTGATTCGTGTGGTAAGAAATATAAATCAGTCACGAGTTTCATTAGTTGACTCTATTTGAAGAAAAAAATTCGATTGATAAGGGAGAACTTACTTATGTATCTCATATAGGCAACAAAGCTATGGTCTGTTTAGATTAGTTTATTTTAGAGTTTATGCATAGCAGCTTATGCAAATAATGTAACATAAATGTACTTTTTATAAATTTGTTAAGGTAGATTATGAAAAAACAAATTATGAATATATAATGTTTCATGAACTCTTTTCCATAAGTTTAAAATAAGCTCAATTCAAATAGACCCTAAGTCATTGTCAAACATCATGCGACATTGGTGTTTACACTGATTTTTGGTAAACAACCGCCGGTTTAAAAAATATTTACTTGCAAGATCAACCAGTAAATCTTAAGGACATATTTGTGCTTTTGTTGTTTCCAAGAAAGTTGTTATTGTTCTTTGAAGAACTAAATGAACAAAAGTAAATAAAGCAATCGAATTCAACCCAGTTGAATTCAATCGAAATTTGTTAAGTAAAAGTAAGATGAATTGCTCAAAAGAAACAAGTAAAATGTAAAGACATTTAAGAAAACTAGATTAAATTGCATTGATTGAATGTAAATTGGTACACAGATTCATACATTGCAACTTGTGACTCGTTTCTCGTTTCCATACGGATAATTTGAGTGTAAGTTTTTTGTATGATTAGATTGTGACCACTTTTCCTTTGGAAAAGCTACTATTTATACAAATAGAAATAACTACCTAAATTTGAATTCAAACCAATAACTGCAGTAAACTAACAAATCATATCCATTCGATTTGAATTTCGAACGCGCCTTGGAAATGTCTGCTTGCTTATCCTTATCCGAAATAATAACTGCCCTTCGATAGCTTTTTGTCCGTCGAACTGAAACACGTGTTTCCAGCAAGTCCAACTTCGATAAAGATACAGGAGCAATCCTTCATTTCTTCGATCCTAAGGTCAACTTATTTTGACTGCATTTATTGATAACCTCTAAAAATATAGGCTAACAATTGGTCAACCACAATGTCACAAGTGCGCAAAATGACAAAAAACCATGACTTTCTTCTCTCTCACTAACAAACATTTTTTGTCCTTATACACATTTGTGACATTATGATTGGTCAATGTCAGATGACATTAACATCTTAATGTCACCAAAGTGCTACCCGTCAAAATCAAGCTTCTCGGACTTTGAAGGAAAGGCAACGTGGCATAATAGTTATAGACAGTACACGTGCATATTTTAGTACAGTGTTGAATAAATGAATTCTATCGAGGTGAATGTATCCAAAGCATAAATTTCAATTTCCAAAAAAGGAAAAAAAAAATAATCTACGAGATCGAATCATGATTTTCAACTTCCTTGAAACTCTACTAGATTTAGATTAGATCTCCTCCTACAACTTACCTGAGTGAATATATGCATTCAACACGAAAATATTCTTAAAAAATTTCTTAATGATGGTAACTCAGAGGCCAAAGATATTCACAAATGAAAATTAAATCTCCCAGTGTTTAAATATACCATATGCTTGTTTCCACCAATGAGCAAATCTAAATTTCGTTTAGCCAATTCTCTTCTGAAAAATATACTATTTGAGTCTACTTTTTATGACTAAATATTTCTTCACATTTAGAACAAGGGTACTCAAAAATCTGCTACAAATATAAATCATTGTTAACAAGCTTTTAGGCATGTTAAAGAGAGACATGCCAAGTAGAAATCTTGTGTCCTGCCTTTCTATCTGGTCTACATATATAAATCGTTGGGCGTTAGTTCAGCATTCAATAGTATGGTCGATTTAGAAGGTTCACAATGATGTTATTTTGTCTAATAAAATTATAAATATTGAGCAATTGGTAAATCGAATTAAGTTCTCTTCTTAAAAGTGGTTTTGAGAAAATCATCCAAGAATTCTTTATATTTTTACGAGTGGGTAGTTGAAGCTTCCATTCACCTTTTAAGATAGTTATTTGTATGGTCGCCTAGTTTGTTTTTTTTTTTTTATCGAGGCTTTCATTGCTTGTATTTTTGTTTTCTATATTGGTATCTGGGTGTGAGCATCTATAGTACTCATTCATCAATTTCAAATATATGCAATGCCGTTGAAAAAGGAGGAGAATTGATTTCCACTATTGCAACTTTTTCACTCAATTGGTGTAAAAAAACAAAAATTATTCAAACAAAATTGTGGGATTGTATAACTTAACTTGTTTGAACCAAGGATAGAAAGGATTGAAATGGTGCATCTTTTTTTTGGAAATGAAATTCTGCATATTAAATATCCTTTTCTTCAACTTAACATCAAATCCAAAGAAATGTTCTTTTGGAAAAATAACAGCATTGTTGTTTTGCTTAACATCACACCTTGATTAATATCAAAAGGGTAATGAAAAAATATCAGAAAACTGCACAAATTAGAAGAAAATATAAAATAAACAAAACTACACTATGAGCTCTAGATTAGAGTGCAATCATTCAACTCATTCACCCACTGCTCAAAATCATTTGCTTGTGAGGCCTTTTCAGCGCCAACCACCATGGCTGCTTGGCTTCTATTCTTGGCTAATTTGTTAAGTAGGTCAACCATGCCCCTCCTCCTCTTCGACCCTGGTGACAATGACTCACAACTTGATGAAGAAGAAGAAGAAAAAGAAGGCTCGGGCGATTCCCGTTTCAAAACCACCTCCCTCTCTGGCTCCAACGACACATCAGAGCCAATGAGGTGGGGAAAATTAAGCTTGGCCTTTCGGCCTCGCATCTTAAAAGCAGTTTTGTCGTAAGCCAAAGCTGCTTCCTCCTCAGTCACATAAGTTCCAAGCCAAACTCTAGCGCCATTCTTTTTTGGATCTCTTATCTCAGCCGCGAACTTCCCCCATGGCCTACGCCTCACGCCCTTGTACCGCTTCCATATAGGAGGCGTGCTTACTTCACGCGCCTCTACAAGTGTGTCTGAATCATTGTCACTTTTAGGGCTTGGAAAAGGTGGATGAGATTTCAGCATGCTAGAATCATCAAAAAGAAGGTATTGTTGAATTTGTTCCAAATATTCTAAATCTGAGTCTTTGGTGGTAGAAGCCAAGTTTTGGATGAAAGAGTAGTGGTATTTTGGATCTAAAGTCTACCGTTTGTGGAAGCAATGAGATTTGTGGATATGGTGCTATACTAACTTTATTTATATAGCAACAATTCTTGTTTATGAAATTTTTTTATTCAAAAACTAGCTACAAACCCGTGCTTCGCACGGGGTGGATTGCTTTTTTTCGGATAATTTTGTTTGCAAACACATATTTGTTAACTCTTAAAAGTAAACTGATTCCAAATGGAAAGCGGATTACTATTTGCACACAAGCTTATGTGTAAACTGATTCCCTTAGCCAATTTTCTAAATATTTGCACACAAGCTTATGTCATAAGATAAGTTCAAATACACTCCTTCAAATTCCTTTTTAGTTAATTGAAGCAGCGGTTCATGTGTAAAAGTAAAACTTCATTAAATTCAAGTATTCAACTAAAACTTTCATGTAAATTTATTTAAGGTTGATCAATGTGTATTACAGAAGAATATTGTGAGTACACATAATCAAGAACTGTAAGAATGATCTGGTTGGTATTGGTAGATACCCTTGACATAATATAAATGCTACCAGCCTAGGCTCCACTTGCAGAAACAATTTAAATTCTGCTTTGTCAACCTTGTTTATCTCTATCAATTGTCCAACCTGCAATTTGAATCAGAATGAGTATAAAAAAGGAACAACTTCAAATCATAAAGAAATCGGTGTGCTGCATTAGGACAAAAAAACTGTGGGATCCAAAACAAAACCACTTGCAAGTGTTACATATTGATTATAAAATTTGAAGAGATTAAAGAATGAAATCAAAATGGCAAAAGTAAAAGTAAAAATAAACAAAGCCAAAACAGGTAAAATTAACTGTTCATCAACATTGCTCGATGCCATTGTCATCTTCCTTTTAATTTGATCTATTTCTCAAAAACGTGATTCGATTGATGGGATTTGGTATCTTCTCAATTTCAATGTCACTATCAGATTCTGGTCCCTATCATTCATGTTGGGCTATGTATATTGATTATGGTCCCTAACTCTAGCATCATTTGCATACACTTATTATTTGAACCTTAAAATTTCTTTTCATAGGGAACAATTTGCTCATTTGTTGTACATAATGTATTAAAAAAAATTCATTATGCTCAATTCAAGAAACCTATCTCTTACATTGAGCAACAAATAGCCAATATCAGACAACTTTCTTTACGCGCCACGGACCGTGAAAGACCAAAAATCTTAATACAAAATATTGAATATTAGCTTGTACCTTCATCTTTTCAGCAGAAGTGATCATGCATATGACACTATCAGCAGTTCTTAGGCATTTAATCTTCTAGATTTACTCTCATAATAGAAGTATAATATCAACTGGGTCATTCCCAAAAGGGTTCCTATCCCATTTGGCACCTACAAAATCAAGCAGAGATGCACAATTCAGACAAATGGGATATCAACCAGCTCGATGAAGACAGAGAGCAAGTTGGTACTGAGATATTACCACCTTCGGAAGCTTTATACAACCATTTTAAAGCTTGCTCAATGTTTGGAGGCTCAACTGCATAGCATAGGTATACCTTTGTTAGACATAAACTATCATCATAATCTTCTTTTCCATTCCATTCTAAGGATAAACTAATACTCATTAAAATTCACAAAAGATATACACACGCTGTAAAAAGTAACAGCTTGCCCTATATACAATTATAAACAATGGAGAAGAAAACATTGAAATGAGAGATGTGCAACTCAAAATCCCAACAAGAGCCGACACATTACAATGTCATCTATTTGCAAACTACCAATCAATAATTGCAAATATGCCAAAAACTCCCATCAGCCATGCAATCATTTTCACCTAATGAAAAATTTGAATGTTTCCAAATTATTCAAGACCTGAACATTGTTGTTTGTCATACTTAAGAGCTTAATGTCAAAAAATGGGACCTTTTTGAATAATTAGAGATAGTTACCTGTTCCAAGCTATTATAATCATCACCTATTTTTGTAAACTTTCTTGTATGACTTCTTGCTTTGTTGAGAAGCATGACCAGCACCACCAACAGCTTTGAAGACAGTTCCTCTTGAAAACATGTTTTGTTAGAAAATTTATTTACCATTTTAGAAGTGGTACTTGAATTCCTTTGGATTCAAAAATGATATATGAATGTGTACCTTCTTCACCACTACTCTTGTTTATTGGAATATTAAGAACAGCGCAGAAGACAATCAATTTTTCTTTCACACATTTGTCGATCCTCTCCTTTACCCTTGTTCTCTGTTTTTTCTGCCAATAGTTGTGAAGATGTAGATTTAATTGCAGGTTAATATCAGCCATACGGATCAGATCATCATGTTTTTAATGAAAGATAACATGAACACAACCACTCACAAAGATTCATATCTATTGTTATGAATATAATACAACATTATAACATAAAAGTACCTCATTTTCAGCCCACGCATAACCAGAAAACTGGCCTATATTCCTCTTTAGATTGTTAACCTGACAACCATTCAGGAATAGCAGCAGAGGTGTTAGAGGATATTACTGTACCTTTAAATAAATGAAATAATATGTCAGCAAAAACCTGGCCAGAAATGGAAGTCAGCAAAAACAAACAATATGCCAGCAACATCACCTTTGTTTTCTTCCCAAACAGTATACTATGGAGCATATGCAGGTTGCCATCAGGTTTTCTCTTTGACAACTTGAAAGCCACTGAAACAGTTTACACATAAATAACTATATTAGACAACACTGAGGTAAAAAATAAATCTATTGCCACTATATAGAAATACAACAATACATCATGTAATTTTCTTCCTCATAAATTTTATGTATCATGGATTATATGTATCATGGATTATATGTATCATGGATTTTGGTATCATCATTCTAACATTGCAAAAATCTAACATAGTTTTGTGCCTTCAATTTTTATGTTATCAACCAAAGGCTTTACCCAAAAAGAATTCTTGCCATAAATTTTTTATCAACCAAAGTCATAAAATATCGTTCAAATTTTCGGCAACTATCGAACCAGCACCTGTACACTAAAAAAAGTCATTGCAAAAGTAACTGCATGTTAGGAATCACGGTGAGTTTCACGGTGAATTTTTTTAAGCTCCAAAGTGTAGCGTTGGCCAAAATCACAATGGTTCACTGCTGTCAAACCCACCGCCAGCCAAAACCATAGTTTTTTTTTAAAATAACGGTAATTTTAGTCTTGGAACGCGAGAAAATTAATTGGAACAAATCTAAACACTCACCGCCAATCGAAGCATACATAGTTCTTTAAAAACATGGCAATTTTGGTCTTTGATAGCAATAAAATTGATTCGAATGAATCTAGACACACTAATATAATATATTGCATCTAAAAGACATCAATCAAAGCAATTAACAAACTAAGTTAAGATCAGTCATGCAAATTACCAAGAAATCCAAGCAAAAGACTCTTAGGATTGTGAATCTTGTGAGCAGAGGGAAGACCCCAAATAACATTGTGTCCACCAGGAGATTGTCTTAAAAAAAAAAAACAATTCCAACCCTGTGACAACAAACTTGTGAGATTCAAATAACACAAAATAAATCAAACAGATTCACAACAATGCAAACAAAACATCAACAAATCAAAACAAAATAGATAAACTAACCTAATAGGAGGGAGTTCAGTTATGATCTGAGCATAAACCAGACAACAAACATGAATCACCAAAACAAACCCTATAGTTTTAGAGACATGAGTGTATGAGTTAATTGATATAACTTATTTTTAACATGTTAAAAACTGAAATCTGCAAATATAATTGAACATACCAATAGATATCATCATGTCCTTAAGATCGACATAAGGATTGAAGCAAATCAATGTATCAGGACCTTGCCATTATCATTTTAGGTTTAACCTTTCATAATCACCCAATCTAGGGAAATTAGTATGCAAAAAAAAAGCCATAGCAGTAAAAAACTTAACCATCACAGGTCACCAATCAATATGAAGAGCAGGAAATAAGGCTATGAAATAAGAGATAGTTGTGCTTACCGTCAAATCGCAACCTTGGCCGTGAGACACATTTTCCGCCATGAGCCGTCGTATTTTCATTTATGTATCTTATAGTTTTCAACCGCTCCAGAGAGCTTCATCAAAGGGCTCCGTAGTCAGAAATTAGACTTATAAGCAGTAGAAGATTCATATTCAAAACCTCCAATGACATTGCCTGCCAACCCTTCAAGCATGACCGCCATTTTCAACACAGACAAGAGGCTTTTCCCATATCATATGGAGTCATTCGAGCAAATACCTGCAAAATGCATTCAATAAATTTCTCTATGAGACATTGCTCTTGTATTTAATAATGATTTTTTAACCATAAACCTTTCTGATTCTTATTTTAAGAACAGTTTCTGTTCTCAAAGCCGTTAGAATCAACGATAATGAACCAAATACCATCAATAAGTTGTGCAAGTGAGAGACAGAGATGATTTTATAATTTAATATTGTAAAAATGATGCCTTCTTTTAAGTTTCAAGTGTACGAAGAGCTTTGTTAATGTCTTCTAACGTTGTTTCATAAAATGACAAACAATCCCACACCAAATATCGCACATGAGTTATCTGAAGTAGGAAAACACATAAATAGGAAAACAAAAAAAATCATCAAACCAAAAACATGCAGAAAAGAGGGACCATGGGTCACTTTCATAGCCACCGTAAAACTCCTCTCCGCCGACACCTTCACCAGAATCGCTTTCTTATCAAAACGAAAATATTTTGACCATTGGAAACATATTACAACAAATCATTAACAACACAAGGGCTATCAGTATACTAATTAGTTCCAAAGTCAAAGAAATTCAAAACCTCAATTCATAAATTACAGCGAAAACCATATATTTTGAGTAGTAGTTATTCTCACCAAAACAGAGATTGTGTAACCATGAGCTCCATGAATTTCAACACCATCAAAACCTGCAATTTGCATCACATTGAGCATGTTACTTGATTTTCAACAACTCCACCAACACTATTCCAACACTCCATTTTTAATTTTTAACAACCTAGATTCCAAAAACTTAAAAAGTTCGAAATAATTTGCTCATCTTTAATACCATGATTTTGTTTGGCACATATATGGTATTCTTATAACAATGTAAATTGAGCAAAATAAAATCTTTTATCATAAGCTTCAAGTCAGCAACTCTCAACACCATAAACATTACCTCAGCTTTTCTCTGCAACCTAGCTTCACCTTCAGCCTTAATACCATCCAGCTCCAGCAATTTCCTCATAAGCAACTCTGTAGTCACAATAAATTCTTTGTCAGAAACCGTGGTCCCTCCATTGACAGCCACATCCAAGGCCAACACCTGCAAAATTACAATCAGTAATATCTTCATTATCTTGTTCAAGTTATAATGTTTCTATAATGAATAATAATAATATGGGAAACATGGCTCACCCTGTCACAAAGCTTGTCCACCTCTGATCCTACTACAGCAACAGCTTGAAAATCTTTTAACAAAACCATGGCTCACCCTAAATAAAACATTATCATTACAAAAAAAATTAAGAGTATAACAATTAAAACTAAAAATTGAAAGCAAGTTATTAGCTTAAGAAGGTTAGTAAATTTCCAACTTTCAAAAAATCATTTTGCTGCAGTAAATCTTTAATTTTTATTTTCTTCTCATGTGTTTATTTGGTCTATTCTAAACTACACTAATTTGAAAATGACTCAAACATGTTTATAACAATATATTCAAAGTTTCATTATTTAGAATCATGACATAGAATCACATCAGAAATAAATTTTTAAACAAACACCCTAAACAGATGATTATTGATATTACCTCCTCTACAGAAGGAGCAGGCCAGAGTCTTTTCATTAGCTGTTCATGATCAGCACTCTGATACTCAACCATATTTTCTTATTTTGAGATCAAAACTAACAATATCATGAATTTTCTTATTAAGAAATTTTCTCAAACACTTTGTTCGTGCTCAATTTCACGTAGAAATATCAAATACAAAATCATGTCAAAATAAGACAAAATGAATAAAACATAAATACTACAAAAATAACACAAATTCAAAACCAATTCCAAAAAAGTACACCAAACAACAAACCCAGAAGCTTCAATGTTACAGACATGCAACAAATAAATTAAAAGCCAACAACTTCAACAAAACAAAACCAAAAAATCAAACCCTTAAAATCAATAAAACAACTTTCTTGAGAAATCCAACTCTAATCACCATTGAAACCAAAAAAAATTCTGGAAAACAAAACTTTAAACATGCATGATATCAGATTGATCAAAAGAAAACAAAGAAATTAAACCCTAACCAAAAATATTCTGTAAAAATAAAGAAATCACCTTGAATTAAAAATCCCAATCCTTTTTCTTTCTCTTCTTCTCAAACAAACCAATCCTCTTCTCTCTTCATTGTTCTTCCTTCTCTTCTCCCCGGTCCTTCTTTCTTCTTTCTTCTTTCTCCCGTTCCCCTTTCTCTCATTTCCTCTTCTTTTCTTTTCCATCGGCCTCCCTTCTTTTCTTGTTTCCTTCTTCTCCTTCTTTTCTGTCTTGTTTTTTTTTTCTTCTTTTCTCTATCAACAACACATATATAGGCAAGGGCAGCTCTAATTACCAATTTACTAAAATACCCTTAATAAGGGCAAAATGGTAAAATCAACGGACATTTATTTTCTTATTTAGTTTAGTAGATTAACATTGAAACCTCGTGTGTTATTTCATTATTTAATCTATATATTCCCCTTAAGGTCATTTCTGTGAAACTTCATGAATTTTTGAGTTGTGCCAATGGTCATCACTTTAAGTTGTTCAATAAATGTATATACAAAACAAAACCCCTATTTATATATATATATATATATATATATATATATATATATATATATATATTTTGTTGGAACAAAATGTGCTTAACAATGAACCTTAATAAAGTTTTGATGATAACAAGGTATTAAAAATTGTAAATTGGACTAGCTAATATTTGTTCAAGTGTACAGGACCATAATTATAAAGTTACATCATCATTGGTTCTGAATGAGCAAATAAAGAGCAAAGGAAATGAAGCTTAGATGATTCTGAAGGCAAAGCGCTCCTGAAGTCAAGCTGCTCCTGAAGAAATAGCGCTCCTGAAGTAAGCTGCTCCTGAAGAATAGTGCTTCTGAAGACAAGAGGTCCAGAAGCCACATCATCAGAAGCTGCGTCACCAGAAGCTGCAGAAATCATATCATCAGAAGCTGCATCATCAGAAGCTGCCTCATCAGAAGCTATTTCACCAGAAGCTGAATCTCAACTGAATTTACAAAAGATTCAAGATTTGAAGAATTATCAATGCAAAAGCTGTCTATTGGATTCGAAAACGCAAACGAAGGATTAGTGGAGTTTTGCAACGGTCATTTCAAAGGTGTTTGAAGGCTTGTGCTTGCAATTTGGACGAAAGCGTTGACATTGTACTTTGTACGAATTGTACAACCACGTTCTCCACTACTCTGTTTTGTGTCCACGCTACAAGACAAGAAAACAGCTCCAGAATACAGCTTCGCCTGCATAGATGTTCCTTTGGATAAGGAATGGATTTCAAATTTGTTCTTCATAGGACAACAACCAAATCATGCAAAAGATCATTGGTGAAAGATCAAGCTTCAACAACGACTCTTTGGTGTGCTGGCAATTTCACAACGTCTCTTTCACACCTCTATATAAAGGAGTGAAGAATTAGAGTTTTGGTAATGCAAGAACGCTGAACGAAAGACTCACAAGATTTTCACAAGTACCAAACCTCTGCTGAAATTGTTCTGCATTCACTTAGAATTTCTGTGTCTCAAAGTCATATCTTAGAAATTCTTAAGTCCATTGAGTCTGTATCTGATTTGTATTGTGAGCACCTCTGATTGTATATCAAGTGTTCAACCTTAAACAATTTTCTGTGTAATTTTGTTTAGTTAGGAAGTCTCTTGCAGTTGTGCTTGAGCAGGAAGTCTCTTGATTGTGTTCTTGAGCAAAGGAAGTCTCTTGCTTGTGTGCTTGAGCATTGGAAGTCTCTTGCTTGTGTGCTTGAGCATTTGTAATCAGATATTACTCATAGTGAAATCTCCTTGGAAGTGCAAGGGGGACTGGACTACTTCCGGATTGTGGAAGGAACCAGTATAATTGCTTTGTGTCGTTCTTCTTCTCTCTCTCTGTTTTATTCCGCTGCATTTAGATTCTGATTATCACTTCAGAAGCTGTCTCGCTTAGCTTCTGATCAGTGTGTTCAGTTTTTAGGAGAAACGAAGAATTTTTTTTTTCAAAAACACAATTCAACCCCCCTTCTTGTGTTTTTCTCACCTTCATATTTTTAATCTCTTCTCCCTTTGTTGAATATAATTATTTTATTTCTTATGGTTATCACGCATGGACATTGTAATTTGTTTTTATAGCAATTGTGTAGATGCTTCAACTAATATGTGTGCGACTCTAGTGATGGGTTGACAATAAATGAGTATTTTTTTTTAGGGAATAAATGAGTATTTCTTCGGTTCAACTTAGACATTTGGTTCTAGTTAATATTAGTGGAGATTATGTTTTTCTTTTAATTCATTTGTTATTGCCTTTTTTTATGGCTTAGGCCCTTTTCTATTCCTTCAAAAATATTGGGTTTATGAATCAACAGAATTCCCTAGAAAAAACACAAATGAATTAGGCTTTATTTGCTAATAAAAATTTATGATGGAGGGATGGTTAGTTTCGAGGGTATTTACATTTACCTCCCTCTAAAGATATTAGTCGGACTCAAACTCGAAACCTTTTGGATTTAAGAGATGTCTTTTTACCAATAAATCAAATATTTGAAGTTAGTAAAAATTCGAATTTTGATTTAAATAGTTAATTAGTGTCTCATACACCTCAGATAGGATATTATCTTGAAGAAAGAAAAAAAATATGCTAGGAACAAAAAATAATATCAGCTTTATGGATAAACCCAATAGGAGTATTTTATTTTGGCAATGATAACGTTAGTATTTTATTTTGGCAATGATAACGTATAATGCACCATTATTAAATGACATTGTTGTATACGGATAATAATATCTTCTAATCATCCCTAAAAAAATATATCTTTTAATCATGAAACTTTGTCAAATTAACATTTAGTAGACATGGCAACGGGGCGGGCGGGTTTAAGCATCCATGTCCCCGCCCCCGTCACCAAATCATATTGAAGGTAAAAATCGAACACCCAATTCCGCCCTCAATGGGACGGGTCTCCCGGCCCCGTCCCCACCCCATCCGCGAAAACTCTATTTTTTATAAAATATTTTTTTCATAGCAACAAAAAACAATAATTATATTAATAATTAAAGATCTAATAAACTTTTTTCAAAAGAGCAAAATAATTCTAATAAGAGTAAATTACACTCCCCTCCCCTCAAAGATGTTTAAATTACACTCCCCTCCCCTTTTATGTTAAAATATACACTTCCCTTCCCTCTTATTCAAAACATATTAGAATAGGTTAGTGATTGTGGAAATAAGATTATAAAATTTAATAAAGTAAATTTCAAAAAGCGGGTGCGAGACGGGGGTGGGAGCGGAGCGGGTGTAAGCATCCCCCACCCCCGTACTAAAAATCCAGATTCCCCCCACACCCGCACCCAGTTAAATAGGCTTTTTCCCGTTAAATTCAGGGCGGAGGCGGCCGGGTCTGGCGGAGGTGGATTTTGTTGCCATGTCTAACACTTAGTATTAAATGTAGCGTCATTTTAAAAGTTGATTACATTACTAAGCACCAATAACGATAACAAATTCCATAAAAAAATAACAAATAATTTTTTTTTAATATGTCAAAATGAAATATATTAACCAAAATAAAAAAGTCATTCTAGCACAAGATGTGTTCGAGAAGTCTTCGAGAAAGTTACAAAGTTACAAAATCAGGTCTAAAAAGAACAAAGCAAACAAAGAGGGAAACATGCTAGGTAACAACAAACACGCAATGAAGATGATTAAGTCTAATAATAGTAATCAAAATTGAACGTAACATATGTCAATTTTAACCACCAAAAAGTCTGGATCTTATTCTTTTCATATAAACTTTGCAATTGATTCTCCTTGTTTTGAAAATAAACGTTCGTATCTTTCTTTTCAAATCACCCACACCAAAGAGAGCCAAGTAACCTTCAAAGCAAATTTATCCCATGTGATCCTGAACTCTTGAAATTGTCACAGTCCTACACTGCTTGCTTTACCTCTTCCAATGAAAAAAGTTTAATTAAATCCCCTCTATCCACCAAACTGATCGATTTAAAATTAAGATTATTGTGTATGATTGTGGCACACGTGATTTGGTGAAAGCTCTGCAACCCTTAGAAGGTGGGTAGACTTTGTATGCTATGTTGCCGCGTTCGGATTGCTTTAGTTGTAAGGGTTAGAGTACCATTTGTATTCTCATTAATAAAATTTTAATTTACAAAAAAAAAATTATAAACAACATTTTATTAAAGAGAGTAGAAGGGATACTCTAGCTCATTGTATCTAATTTCTTCTTTCCTTACTAATTTACTAAGACGAAAATCTAATTTCTTCTTTCCTTACTAATGATGAATCAAATACAAGATAGTTGTTTGAAAAAGTCTTAGTTCCTTATAAGGAGAGGGAGAACAAGGCTAGCTATAGGAGCTCTAAGTCTTCGTACAAGATAGACTAGTTAGTTAGAAATACTTTAAGTTTGTATATGACATTAGTTTTTCTTATAATCTTGTCTTAGAATGTTGTGAGATGCAATCAAAATTAATGAAGATTGTTAGTGTTGGTTCAACAATTATAGTTCAAAGGTGAACCATAAAAAATAGCATATCTATTCCCGTTCTTCTTTTTTAACATCAAATGAAACTATTTTATTAAGAAGCTGAAAGACCAAACACACTAGATGAAGTACAAGGAGTAATCTAGAAGCCTCAAAACAAAAACCAAAGCTACCTATGGATACAATACATTAGAACAATTAGCCATTCGTAAAAAAGACAAGGCACTCCCCTTCTATTTATTTACCAAATTCACTATTTTACTCAAAATTTTGGAGTTTGCCTTTTGACACTTTTTTGAAGTCAATATTAGAATAAAGGTTATTATTTTATATTTTGGGGTTACATTTTCAAAACAAATATCTTGGTAACAAACAAAAGTAAAAAAAATAATAATAAATTGTGCAATCTTAGACATCTTTTTCATCAATTTAACAATAAATCCAAAGTGAGTGCTCTGATGGAAAAAATACAATAAAGTCGTAGCTTTGCTTAAACATCACCCATTGAAATTCGTCAGGGTAATGCAAAAATGATCTCAAACTAAATAGGAGCAGCTACACTCAGAGAAAAACTATTTAACTTAGGAGCTGCGAAACAGAAAAATTAAAATGATACCACCCTAGCTAAGAGAACCAAATTAGAGAGCTGTCACTCAACTCATTCACCCATTGCTCAAAATCATTTGCCTGTGATGAGGCCGTTTCAATTTCAACCACCTTAGCTTGGCATCTATTCTTGGCTAGTTTGTTAAGTAGGTCAACCGTGCCCCTCCTCCTCTTCGACTCTGGTGACAATGACTCACAACTTGATGAAGAAGAAGAAGGCTCCGGAGATTCCCGTTTCAAAACCACCTCCCTCTCTGGCTCTGATGTAGACGCAACAGAGCCAATGAGGTGGGGAAAATTAAGCTTGGCCTTTCGGCCACGCATCTTGAAAGCAGCTTTGTCGTAAGCCAAAGCTGCTTCCTCCTCAGTAACGTAAGTTCCAAGCCAAACTCTAGCACCATTCTTTTTTGGATCTCTGATCTCTGCCGCAAACTTCCCCCATGGCCTACGCCTCACGCCCTTGTACCGCTTCCATATCGGAGGGGTTTTTACTTCCCGCGCCTCTACAGTTGTGTCTGACTCATTGTCACTTTTAGGGCTTGGAGAAGGTTGATAAGATGTTAGAAAGCTGGAATCATCAAAAAGAAGGTATTGTTGTATATGTTCCAAATATGCAAAATCTGAGTCATTGGTGGTGGAAGCCATGTTTAATTTAGATGAGAGAATATAGTGGTGTTTTAGATCTAAGTTTTCGTTTGTGGAAGCACTTAGACTTGGGAATATGTGCTCTACTCACTACACTTATATATATAGCAACAACTCTTGTTTATGAAATTGTTTATTCAAAAATGAACATTGAAAACGCGTGTGTTATTTCATTATTTAATCTAAATATTCCCTTAAGGCCATTTCTGTGAAACTTCATGAACTGTTGAGTGCGCTAACGGTCGTCACTTTTTGTTGTTCAACAAATTAATAAATCCCCTCTTTGTTGAATATTATTAGTTTATTCTGTTGATAATGTCGCGTGCACATTGTAATTTGTTTACAAACTACTAAAATTCATCTACATTTATTCAACATCTAATTTTATTCCTATTTCTCTTATTATCACATCAACATATTACATTTATCATGTCACTCGTTCCTTGTTTATTTCTCATTTATACGAGTGTACATCAAACATGTTTTTGTTTTATATGGTGGTTAAATATTGGCTTTATGAACCAAGTACCAATAAACATTGATGTGGCAGAAAAACTAGATGTTACAATTTGAGAAGAAAAAAATCTTTGACACACAAATATTAGAGTTGAGATACTCTTCATTTACAATTCTTTCCATTTTCTTCGTTGGAAAGATATAGACACAAAAAATCTTGAAAAGAGTATACAATAATTAATGATGGCGGACCCATTTATCAAAAACATTTACTACCTTTTTTTGTGTCTATCTCTCCTCAAATTGTATACTTCATTTATTTTGATAAATAGAGATCCTTACTCCAAATATTAATAATATGCCTTAATAGAGATAGAGATACAAGAGAAAGAAGAAATGAGTGACGCATTCATGTAATCTGGATAGGTGATACAGGGATAGAGAGAGCGACGGGTGATAGATCGATGTTGATTTATATTCTCCGTTCCAATTTTTTTCTTCATAAACTTAAAGAGCCAATCATGATCCTCTCACCTTACCAAGCTTGCATAAATCTTTGATCTTTCCTCCAAAGTGAAGTATACTTGGCCAATATCCCAAGCAAGGGTGGAGCCACGAAAAACAATCTGGATGGGCCACTAAAATAAACTATAATATATATACACATGGAATTTAAGTTGTCATAAGCATTAACCACAAAGTTGAAGTGAAGGAATTTCACTAAAAATCTCAAGATAATTTAAAAAAATGAATTACATATTTTACTACTGATAAATTATGAAACTGTTTTTTCTATTGTACAAATATTAATTGTGAACTTCGTTCACAAAATCTTGCACGCCGCTATGCGAGGTTTGGGACTGTTGAAAACTAAAAACTGTTGCAAATTGTTTAAAATCTCGTAAAATGAACTTATGGTTATTAATTTTTTTTATTTTTCGGGTGGACCGTCAGCTCATGAGGGGCTCCACCATTGATCCCCGACGAGGTATTTGGTAAGAAGAATTCCCTTCATCATAATTTGCCTTCAACACTCCATTCCAATGATCCCTTTCTCCATCTAGCAACCTCCATCATCATTAAAATGAAGAGTCAAATGAAATAATCTCAAATCTTTGAGTACATGGGTTATTCAAAATTCATTATCAAAGTTACAATCCATACACATTGTAAACAAGATAAATGACTATTCAAGAAGAAAATGATTTAAACAAACTAAGAATTACACAGTTTGCTCAAAGCTATAAAAAGTAAAATTCGACATTGTTCTTTTTACATATTAAAAACAATTCGTGAATCCATACCTTTGTATGTTTTTTTTTTATGTATGTTTTTAATATGGACCTCAAAATGGTCCAAAGGTGGATCTTCACAAAGTATAATATCTCAATATCTATTCCATTATTATTTATTTACAAAATTAACTATTTAACTAAAAATTATGAGAGTTTGTCTTTTCAACTTCTTTTACGGTTATTACTTTTATTTTAGGAACAAACCAAAAGTAAAACAAATTAAAATTGTGAAATCTTAGATTTCTTTTTTCTTCAATTTAACAACAGATCCAAAGAAGAGCTCTGTTGGAAAAATTACAATATAGTCGTAGCTATGCTTAAACATAACCCCCATTGAATAACATCAGGGTTATGCAAAAATTATCTCAAACTTATTATAAGAGCAGCTGCACTTGCAGCAAAAACCTAAAAAACTTAGGAGCTACCGAAATAGAAAAATTAAAATAAACACAGACAATTAAGAGCACCATATTAGGGACAAATCACTCAACTCATTCACCCATTGCTCAACATCATTTTCTTGAGAAGCCATTTCATTTTCAACCGCCATGACTTGGCTTCTATTCTTGGCTAATTTGTTAAGTAGGTCAACCATGCTCCTTCTCCTCTTTGATCCCCGTGACGATGAGTCACCACTATCTTCTGATGAAGAAGAAGAAGAAGAAGAAGGCTCCGGTGATTCCCGTTTCAAGACCACCTCCCTCTTTGGCTCCGACATGTACACATCAGAGCCAATGAGGTGGGGAAAATTGAGCTTGGCCTTTTGGCCACGCATCTTGAAAGCAGCTTTGTCGTAAGCAAAACCTGCTTCCTCCTCGGTCACATAAGTACCAAGCCAAACCCTAGCACCATTCTTTTTCGGGTCTCTTATCTCCGCCGCAAACTTGCCCCACGGCCTACGCCTCACACCCCTGTAACGCTTCCATGTGGGAGGCGCCTTCACTTCACGCGTAGGTGCAGTTGTCTTTGACACATTGTTAGGGCTTTGAATTTGTTGATGTGAGGTATGAATGTTGGAATCATCATGAAGAAGGTATTGTTGAATACCTTCCAAATATGCAAACTCTGAGTCTTTTGTGGTAGAAAACAACATGTTTTGGACGTTCAAAGTGACTGTGGAAGCACACCAGTGATAATGGATTGAACTATACACTTCAATTTATTACTATTTATATAGAGCAACCACAATGGTTTTGTTCAAAAGTTGACATCCCTGTGGAAGCACGTGGGGTTATTCCCATTTTTATTAACTTAAATTAAATAGTGATTTACGGGTTCTTCTATGAAACTTCATTTTCCTTCACGTGTTGTTTGTTCAACAGTTTTTGCTATAACTTTTAAACAGTCTCTCTGATAATAGAAAAGGAAGGTTGTCCAAAAAATTATCATTGTATAAATGAATATCATTAATCTTATAGGCCGTCCGTAGTCATTTTTTATTTTAAGTTTTGAAAAAAATTCAAAAAACCAAAAATAGTTTTTGCTTTGAATTTTAAAAAAATTCAAAAATCAAAATCAATTTCAAACATAAAAATAAATACGGAAATTAGTCACTTTAGTCCATCAATGGGAGATGAATTGCCACTTTAGTCCCTGAATACAGAGAAATTGCAAAACAGTCCCTGAATGTAAATTTTGTTAGTCTATTTCGTCCTTGAATGCAGAGAAATTGCAAAAGAGTCCCTGAATATAAACTCTGTTAGTCAATTTCATCCCTGAGTTAGAAGTTCTGGTAATGTTGGAGAACATGAAATTCTATCTCAAGGACGAAATTGACTAACATAGTTTACATTCAGGGACTGTTTTGCAATTTCTCTTCATTCAGGGACTAAAGTGACGAATCATCTCCCATTCAGGGACTAAAGTGACTAATTCCCCAAATAAATATCCATCATAAATATGTCTTAATTTGAACAATTTGTACAATTGGATTTGCAAAATAAATAAAAAATTTCAAATATATAATCTATTTATTTTAGTAGTAATTATAATAAAAGTGGTTGAAAGTAATGGTTGTCGACAGACGACTGTCAAAGTGATGATCCTTGGTAGTCAGGGTGGTAAGGGGTGGCGATTGTAAAGGAGGTTAGAGTGGTAGTCAGTGGTAGTCATATTGGTGATCAAAGGTGGATATAGTTGTGTAACGCCTCCGCTCGAGGCTGATGAGGGCGGGGAGTGGTCCGGTTCTTGGCAGCTTCTAAGCAAAAATTGAATCACATTAAAATGAGAGGGATCCTAAACCCGTACAGGTACAAGAGTGCATGGTTGAAGGATGACTTATTAGAATTGTTTGGTACTACATATATCAACAAGATGCATCTTCTTTTCGGTAGCCCATTACATAATAACTCCACAGTTAAGTGTGCTTGACTTGGAGTAGTCTTTGGATGGTTGACCTTTTGGGAAAGCGTGCGAGTGAGGACAAAACATACTAAAAAGACTTGTGTTGGTTTGTAGGGTCAGTCAGTAATCTTGAAAGCTGACTGAGATGTTAGAAGTTGGGGTCAGGGCGATGGTTGCGGTGGTTGGAGTTGTGGTCAGATTGGCGATCGAGAGGTGATTGGAGTGTTGATCGGCGGTGGTCGAAGTGGTATTCATAGTAATAATCGATGATAGTCATATTGGAGCTCAAAGTTGTGTGCATCGATGATCGGTGGTGGTCAGAATGATAGTTGAAAGTGATTAAAGCGGTGGTTAGAGTGGTGTAGGCTGGTGATAGTTGAAAGTGATTAAAGCGGTGGTCGGAGTGGTGGTCAGCACTGGTTAAAGTGGTTGTTAATGTTGATCATCAGAGTGGTGGTTAGAGTGGTGTCTACCACTTAGGAAAGGTCAAGCAGATACAATAGGCATTGCAATGCGAAGAATTTTGCTCGGAGAAATAGAGGGAACATGTATCACACGTGCAAAATCTGAGAAAATACCACATGAATATTCTACCATAGTAGGTATTCAAGAATCAATACATGAGATTTTAATGAATTTGAAAGAAGGTCAAAGTGGTGATCGACCTCCGTAGAGCTCTTTCTGAAACGTTATCGCCAAAATTTGTCAGAAATTTGTCCCTGATTTGTCTAAAATTTTGTGTGAAAACAACATTTTTTTTTTAGAAGTGGTAGACGTAACTGGAGGTGGTCATAGTGGTGGACAAATTCATCCACTTTAACGATTGATTTTAATGTGAGGTGAGTGTAATTCAAACATATTTAACGGAGTGGTGGAAAGTATAATTTATTTTTTTTCTAAATTCAGCTTATAATCAATTAATGAGTGAGTGACGGTGGGAGTATTGATTTATGGCTCTTTCCGTGAAACATCAATTGTCTCACGTGTTATAATTTGCTTAACAATCGAATACTATAAGGAGTGCATGTTATCTAGGAAAAGATGTTTGTGAGATTAATTTTTTGGTTGAATAGATGTTTGTGAGATTTTGAATTTCTTCTCCGTTTGTTGAAAGTATTTAGTTTAGGATATTCTATTAAAATATGTATTGAATGACATGTGGTTTATATCTTTATATGCACAAATAATTAAAAAAAAAAAAATGTTTAATGTCCTTATGCACCACCTCACCGAAAAATTGAAAAAGAAAATCATGCATCAATATATTGAATGACATTTTATGCGCGTCTATGTACAGTGTTGTGAAGGATTTGAATATAATTTTAACAATAAAAATACAACTTATAGCTTATATTTGTATAAACGATAGGTCAAGAATTGTGTACCATTAGATTCATAAGAACTGGTAGATAGAGAGATGAACTACCATCATAGCCCATCTAAGTTTCCAAGGTTGGATAATTGGTTAATGGGGCTAGTGATTAAATAACTATACATACGGTAAAGATATCTTATTAGGCATATGAAAATCCTAACATGTTAATATTTGTCATTAAAAAAGACATCACGGTTAAAGAATGGCTCAAGCATATAAATACAATAACAAACCTCCATTAATTGAAAACGTCGAAGACTTAATCATAACAATATTCATACATAAAGTCTTTGGTTAGTGGTTCTGTCGATGAGTTTTTATGAACCCATATTTGGGCGTGAGTTTGTCTTTGCATGTGAGGATTGAAGTCGGAAGACTATAGTGTTATTCATGTTACCCTGATTCCTGAGCATCCAGAAATTGATTGCAGGCACACTTAGGATGTCGTCAATACTTGCAAAAAGAGAACTCATAGTATCCTATGCCTCAAGAAATCAGAAATCATGAACTAGAGATTTTTTGAATTGTTCATATCCTAGATATTTTTAAAGTCATACCTGATACTCTTCTTCAAGGACTTCGATCAAAATTTCATGACCCTTCAAACTTTTTTTTCATTTAAGACTTAGAGATTACCAGAAAAGAAAATCATATATTTGAAACTTTTTTTTACAAAATCATATATTTAAAACTTGAAATTCATATTCAAACATATAAAAGACTCAGATGACGTGAAATAAAAACCTAAATTTTACTTTTTTAGAGAACTAAACAGACTGTTACTTTATTTTATTTTTTAAGGATAAACTAGAGAGTAGTTAAAATTAAGTTAAGCAACTGCAAGAGTAATTTTGTATTATTTTTAAGATTCTTTTTAGTTTGAGTCGGCGGCAATTTATTTATTCACTTATTTAAGTATAATGGTTAATGGATTCGTCACTATACGGTGTATGTGGCAAGGATTTGGATTACATAAAGGCAGTGACAATGACAATGTTAGGAAAACCGACGACAACGACGTATGGCCTCTGGTTGGACACGAAGAAAATTGTTTTTTGGACACGAAGAAAATTGTTTTTTTTTTTTTATGTTTGAGGGGATGAGAATAGTATTTTTATTCAAAAAAAAAAAGAGAAAAGCATTTTATTCAATACATATATCTTTTTCTTTTAATGGCAAAGGTATATTAAAGAAACGAGTTACAACATATACGTACTCGAATTCAATACTTCCTTTGATTTTGATCTCTTTATACGTACTCGTATAAGGAGAAAATAACCCAAAAAAAAACAACAGTAAAAAAGAAAGGAAAAATATAACAATCATAACCAACGAAGTCACAAGAAAACCAATGACTATCTCTGTAAACATAAGGAATGATACACTATCAACTCAAATATGATACAAGAAGATCTGGAGGACTTACGCAAGAACAATTGTCAAGAGGTAAACTTAATATGATTCGCTAGTTGTTCAACAAAAAGTGTCAAACATCTTAATAGAGAATTCACAAGTCACAAACAAACAGATGACGCGCCGACACGGTATTTGAACTAAAAAAAAAGTATAGGTAATGGCTTCCTCTTGTAGGATTATCCTTAGACGAAGACTGTTATGACGGATCAAGAGCTAATCTAAAAGAAGCTTCAAGGAAAAAGTTAAAACACTTTAGCAAGCATATCTTTTCTAAACCTTAGCTAGAATTTGAAGATCATTTTATGATAATCTTTGATATTGAAAGTACCTTATGAAAGAGATAAATAGGCTGACCTAATAAAATAGACTCCACTAGAATCATATACCCAAGATCAATTATCGCCCTCCAAAGTTGTTCGGTCTAAGAATCGAATAAGGGTTCTTCCGATATTGATCTGTCTTTCGTGACGTTTATTAATCATTTGAGATCAATCACTTGGTTAACACTTTCATATCTTTAAAAATTAAACTTTGCACTTCCACCGTCTTTATTTAGTTGTCTTTAACACTAATCAATTTTGAAAATGTTTATAAGAAACTAGGTTCTTTCCAAATATATTTGTAAAGTGTTTTCAGTAATACATTCATTCTTAAGAATATGATTATTTACAATGAAACAGATGTTTGCTTGAGTGATTATTTATATAAAAATTATATATTTTAAACATTATTAATATTATAGTAGTAATATAGAGACAGTATAGTAAAAAATAAAAAAAATGGTTATGCCAACTTTTTAAGCCCGCATGCATTGTAGTATACTCATATACCACGTACCAAGATTCTGGTATTGGGGAAAATACAAATGACGGGATTATTAATTATTAATTTATTTTTTGAAAGCAATTATTAATATAAATAAGTATAAATTAAATATTCCTTCAAAGCAATTATTAATATTGTATACAAAAGAAGTTAAAATATTTATTGATCAATGGCGTGGGATGCAATAATAAAGCATTGCCCTTATTAGGCGCTAATACGTCCGTCACTCGCATATTTTACTCAGCAAAACTATATAATTAACAAAGTACTGTTGCCACCAAAAAAAACAAAGTACTGTTATATTCCCAAAAAAAAAAAAGCAAAGTACTAGAATTATTTTATTGTGAAGAACAAAATAGCACGTGTGGAAAACACAACACTGATTCTTGATCCTTATAGCTAAAGCTAAATTTAGAAGAAAAAATATGATTTAATCAAATAATTAAATTCAAATGATTAATGAATATAAATTATTCAACCAAACGTAAAATTGAATCTTCAATCATAAATTTTTTGTTAAATTTTATTTACCTTCTGTTAATCGAACTTCGAATTATCAAAAAAAAAATTGTTTTTGAAACCAAGGGTTAACCTGAAAAAAGATTGAGACCAACCTATTTGTGAATGTGACCAATAGCCTGGCCTACCAAATAGGACGATTGGAAAACGCAATGATATTTAATCTTTATAGATAAACCTAAATTTAGTAATAAGATGGGATCATGGGACCAAACCAATTTAGGATTGTGACCGAAATAGCTTGACCTACCCCCCAAGGGCAGGCAACCGTGCTGTCATACAACTGCCCAAAGTTTGTCCTATATACGATTGCTTTTTTTTTGTTTGAGGAGAAAATTGCTTTCGAGTTGAATGATCACTTTATTTTTTTGAAGAAGTGAATTATCACTTTCTTATCTTAATTATATTCACAAATCATCATGATGTCAAAATTAATAATAATTATCAACTGGCTGAATCATTCGGTTACATAATGATTGTGGATAAAGTACTATAAACTAATACAATGGAATATCATAAATCAATGTTTTATAAACTTTCGTTATCGTCACAAAAAAAAAAAAATGGTTTGGAATACTCATGATCAAGTAAGGGTATTGAATTATTAGATTGTTGGTCGAACTACTGAATTATTCACAATTGCATGACTCAATTGAATTGAATCGAATAACTCGGTTTTATGATTTAGACTAAAAAAATTGTATGTGTATTATTGGATGGAACTAGGTGAGTTATTTAAATAAAAGTTAAAAAATTTAACATTTATAAAATGTCACAAACCATTTAATTTACAAATTTGTAAATAATTAGAAGCATCTATCTTTTGATGACAAGGACATTATTTATTTTTTTGTTTACAATGACAAGGACATTATCTATACTGTGTATAAAGAAAACAACTCCTTTCAATTTTTTTGGGCTGGGTTTTTCCTTTTGAAAAATGTCCTCAATTTTGAATACAAATAACACATGTAACAAATAAATAAGAATAAATTTAAATACTAAAAAAAATGTAACAAACACGATATGTATATGTCTGGTTTTTTTTCCTTTATCATTTAAAAAGTGTAACAAACTAGATGTGTATACTTATACTTACTTTTTTATCATCTCAATTATACCTTTAAACAATTTTTTCTATAATAAAGATTGTTGTTGGTATCATTAAAAAAAAGAATTTAAATTATATTTTTTGTTCTATTGTTAGTGTCATTGAAATAAATAATCATGATTAGTTTAGTTTGTTATAACTTGAAAGCAACAAACATTTATATTTTTAGTTTTAATCCAAATCAAAATTTCATAAAAAAAAAAACACTGTTAATAATTTTAAGACGTTGGCGCAATAAAGAGAGCGAAAAGACGGGTACGTGAGTGCCCGTCTTTTCGTTAGTTTATAAATAAATTTTGTTTTACTTTTTTTCTTGTAAAAGATAAACTAACCCGTTGAAATTGACACTAAGGAAAATCGAATTTGAGAGATTAAAAAATGAAACTCCAAAGTCTCGTGCCAAACCGCTGGGTCTATAAAAAAATGATTGAGAATGATTCTCTATAAAAAAAATTGTTTAATAAAATATAAAAATGCTTATGCCAACTTTTAAGCCCACATGCATACCACGTAGCAAGATTCTCTTGTATACAAAATGGGAAAAATACCAATGAAGGGAATATTAATTAATAAATAAATATAAATATTCTTTTAAAGAAATAAATGTAAGAAAAAGGTTAACATCTGAGGCATTTGTTAATGAATTAAATATAATAAATTTATCTTAAAATTTGTGTACCCATCATTTGAAAAATGTGAAAAAAAATAAAAGTTTTTTCAATATAAAAATTACTTTTTTTTTCATTAATTAATGTTTCAGGGAAACTAGTTAACATGATCTTAAATGTAAAGTATATTGTATACAAAAAGAAGTTAAAATATTTGTTTTCCTAAAAATAAAAGTTAAAATATTTGTTCTATACAAAAAAGTTAAAATATTAGTTGATCTTTTTCTTTTCTTTTTTTGAAAAATATCAGTTAATCTATGGTGTCGGATGCAATAACGAAACATTGCCCTTACTCGGCGCAAAACGTCACTTGTATGAAATATTTATCACTCCATCTGTCTCAAATTAAATGAATCATTTGATTATTTCACACATATTAAGAAAAATATATAAGTGAAAGAGATGGGTATTTGTCAGTGTTGGTGCATTTACCATTAACATAAATGTAAAATGAAAGACATTGAATTGGGATCGCACTTATGTGACGTAATGTCATATGACATTGGCCAATTTAAATGTGGCACGTGGCAATACAATTTTTTTAAACATAAACATATATGAAAGAGTGAGAGAAAATAGATGAATTGACTTATCTCTCACAATTAAATTGATCAATATCGGTGGTATTCTCTCCTTAATGGTACACAAGTGGAATCCGAAATAAATCACTTATTTTAAGACAATATTTTTACAAATAACTTAGTTCTTTTGAAACGGAAAGAGTATTATTTTACCAAATAAAACTACTACTATATAATTAACTAAATAGCACGTGTGGAAAACACGATGATTCTTAATCTTTATAGCTAAAGCTAAACTTAGAATAATAATGGGACCAACCAATTTATGAATGTGACTAAATAGCTTTAGCTTACCCAATATTTGATTTTTAATCTTTATAGCTAAACCTAAATTTAGTAAGAGAAATGATATTTGAACAACTATTCTTTACAACTTTTGTGACAACTTTCTCTCTCATACTCACATTATCTTTTTACTTCCTCTCTCTATTGTTTTGGTTTTTGTGTCAATATCTCATTTCCTTTGTAAAATTTTGGTTGTCACAAAAGTTGTCACATATATGGATGTTCAAATAACACAACTCATTTAGTTATAAGATGGGACCAAACAAAGCTTGGCCTTCCCCCAACCTCGCTATCATAGACACTCTTAATATATACACCTTTTTGTAATATTCTGAAAAATTTCAGTTAACCAAATGAGAAATGATATTTGTACAATCATTTTATAACAATTTTTGTAACAGTTTTCTCTCTTATATTCACATTATATTTTTATTTTATCTCTCTATTACTTTGATTTTTGTGTCAATACATACATTTCCTTGTAAAAATATGGTTGTCACATAGGTTATCAAACAAATGGATGTTCAAATAACATAAGACATTTGTTTTTTTGACATTGATAAGTTCCTAATAACACATGAAAATGACAAAATTACCCCCAACGGTAGTTAACTATCGTTGAAAAAAACTGGCAGCAGTTAACTACCGCTGAATAATTTTCTTCAATTTCTTACGCTACAGAGAACCAAACCCAATATGTTCAATTTCCCTGCTACATTCACATATTCACATTCATATTCTTTCCTCTACCTTCTCTTTCTAACCATTCTCTTTCTAATATGCTACAAAACTCATCTACTTCATCCTTACCTTATTATTCTCACTTCACCCATTGTTTCTACTTGTTCTTGTTATTGTTGTTTTTGAACATACGCATAACTTCAATTTAAAAAAAAAATCCATTTTGTTGAATTGGGTATTTGTTATTGTTGTTTCTGAAACTACTCATTATAATTTTGAAAAAAAAAATAGATTTTTTTGAATTGGGAATTTTTGTTGTTGCTTCTGAAGAAAAAAAATCGTTCTTTTTTTGTATACATGGTTGCACAAGCAGATTTATCAAGCTACTATGCCATCTCCAACAAATTCATCAAATAGGTCACTCGCTGATAACTCTTTTTCATTCCATTTGAATTCAAAACTAGATAAAAATGTTCATGTTAATCTCATAAAACAAGAACAAGATGAAGTTGTTGATGGTGATGGTGAAGAAGAAGGTTAAACAATTGATTTCATGGGTAGGCCTGTTTGTTTCAAGAGGAGATTAGAGGAAGAAACACAAAGGAATTGAATTGATTGCTTCTGAAAATTTTATTTGTATGGCTTGTTTGTATGGTTGTGACCTGTGATGGAAGCACTTTGTAGTCATTTGATTAACAAGTATTGAGCGGTAGTTAACTACCACTGGGTCCAGCGGCAGTTAACTGCTGCCGGCTTACACAACGGTAGTTAACTACCGCTGGGGGCTTTTAGGTAATTTTCTTGTGTCATTGTGAAGTTATGAATGTTAGAAAAGCAATTTTCATAACATAACTCTAACCAAATATATGGTCCATGTGACCACATTTTTTCAGTTACGTGACAACTATTTAGAAGCTAAAAAAATATGACTAAAATGCGTGTGACCGCTATTTTTCCTCTTAATTAACCAAATAAATTTTGGAAAACTAGTGGTCACAAAGCTAAAATAATATGGTCACACATACCATATATTTGGTTAACTTAAATTTTTCAGAGCGGTAAAAAATGGTGTACATATCAAGGATGTCTACCTATAATTGCTCTTCTTATATACAATACGATTTGCTTTCTAGTTGAATTATCACCTCTCTTTTTTTAAGGAAGTTGAATTATTACTTTATTATCTTAATATTCACGCATCATCATGATTAATATTAAATTATGAAGTGGCTGAATCATTCGGCTACCTAATGATTATGGATAAAGTATTATTCTCTCCGTCTTTTTAAAAAAAAAATAAATAATTAACAAAAATCGTGAATATTAAAATAAGTTATTCGAGTAATTATATTTTAAGATAAATTGATAGAATTAATAATAGATATATTTAAAAAATAATAATAAATATATCTAAAAGTTTGTAGAGAGTCGTATATTTGGTGACAAACATTGTTTTGTAAATGCTCTTATAATTATGGACAAGGGAGTATAAACTAAAAAATGGAATATTATCATCAATCAAAATCAATGTTTTGAAAATGAGAAATGATATTTGTGTAATTATTTTATGATAACTTTTGAGACAATTCTCATTATATTTTTTTAAAAAAAAAAATCTTTTTCATACTTATGTTGTGTTTTTAATCTCTTTCTTCCTTTTTTCTCATTCTCTCTTTGTATTGTTTTTGTTTCAAAAGAAGAGGAAAAAAATAGTTGTCTTAAAAATTGTCTCTAAAATGGTTGTACAAATATCATTCCTCTTTTAAAAACTAGCTTTGTTATCATCAAAAGTGATTGATTAAGAAAGGTTAATTGCTAGATTATTGGTTGAACCACTAAATTGAGAATTGAACTTAATAACTCGGTTGTATAATTTAGGCTCTATAAAAAAAAAAATTGTATTTGTCTTGAATTAGAGTGAACCAGATGACTTATTTAAAAAAATAATAATAATAACATTTATAAAATGTCACAAACCGTTTAATTTACAAATTTGTAAATAAATAGTAGCGCACCCATTTTTGATGAGAAGGACTTGATGGTGTAATGGCTTGTAAACTTAGTAAATTCCTCAATTCGATATAATCGAGAAACCAAAATATCAAAATATGCAATTGGTCTCTGTTTCTGCATAAAAAATTGATTAATTGTATTGCAAAAATTGATTAATCTCTTTCCTCTAAAATTAGTCTATTAGCTCCTTGTAATTAATCTTAATTAGTTGTAAAAGCTAGTAAATCTTTCTAGAAACTATTCTGCATGAACGAACCAAGAGAGTGATTATAGGAAAATTTGCTGATTGAATTTGAGAGTATAATAAAAAATAACCTAGTAAAGCCTTCCCTATAACTATAAATAGTAATTTATTTTAAGAAAATAAGGATTTGAAACCTCTACTCATTCTCCATTTTCTCTTCTTTTCTTCTCCTTCTAAAATTGTGCAGTCTTAGTAAATAAGCCTCTACCTTCAAAGTCATGATCATCCATGACTTGAAGAATCAACTTCACCCTCCGTAAATCAGTTTGTTCATGATATGAAAGTTTTTGCATTAGCGAGAGCAGAAAAAACAACAATTCAATAAAGAATATCGCAGAAAAAACAACAATTTAATAAAGAATATCATTTTGCACCAAAGCTAGATAGCACCCATGACCAAGATCATTTTTGTAATAGCAAAGAAACAGCATGTAGAACAGCCAAAGGAAGTGACAATAACAAAAGAAAGAAGAAAAAAACATACAGAAGGGCAATAGAAACCAACAAGAAAATGAAAAACGATACAATCGAAAACATAAAAACAACCATGCTCAAAAACAAAAAACACTGGCCAAACCAATACAACCATCAAAGACTTGTCAGGATGAACCATGAGACTTCACTAAAATCCATTGGCAAGAGGAGACTTGAACTCGATCTACCAATTACACAACACTAACAGGCTTATGAAAAAATATGAAATCATTCCATGACTTTCGAATGCCCTGTGGCACCGCATGTCAAACCAGAGTTAACCCTTTTTCAACCTAATAACTACCCCCTCCGTCCCATAATACATGACACAGTCGACCCTATTACGCATGCCAATGCATAATTTTGAGTTTAAATATCTTGAATAATATGTTAGAAAAAATTATGAAAATTTGATATTTTGAAAATACTCATCGAGACGAATCTAACGACATCTTATATGATATTATTTATCTTTGTATATTAGTAGAAAAATATGGTCAAACTAAGTTTGGTCAAAATTACAAATTTTCAAATGGGTCATCTATTGCGGGACGGAGGGAGTAGAATAGAAAGATATCAAGATCGAAAACAAGCTGAACAAATCCTTAGGTACAACTACACAATTAGCTGCCACCCTAACCACTACCAAAAACTGCCATACCACACCTAAAAGCAAACTCACAAGTGAGAGAGAGATTATGTGCGTACTCATGTACAACACCGCGAGAAAACAACAAATTTAGAGGGATCCTTCAAACATCTAGGATTTTGATATATTCTTCAATGAGTCCCCCCACAACAAATTAGTATCATGCAACCTAGTTCTTAAAACGACCAGCAGATCCTCAACTCATTGTTCTTACCAACAGAGTTCCCTCATCCCATGTCACCAACAAGACGGTCCTGCTGTTCAGGCACTAGAAACAACCTAAATCGAGACCCCTTCGATAAGTTCAAGGACCAACCAAATAACAAAATCCACCATCAAGACCTTACTGTGGAGTAACCATATGTACCAAAACAACTGAGTATGTAGCATACCAGCGTTTGGCAGGGATGAAATAAAGCATTTATCATACATTTTTAGCGAACACGGATGTGTTTATAGGAAATCATTTTATAGAAGCCATTGGAGATGTTCAAGCTCAATGTGGACGCAGGTTAATTGTATGAGGACTGCTCAATCACACTGGACCATATTTTTTATGTTTAAAATCTTACTAATGATTGTCATGGTTCGGTTAATACAAATTGCACTACATTCATATTATAAACGCTCATCACTATTAGCACCCTTATAGTAAGCCAATTAGCCTTCTGCCATATAAATTTTAAGTCAATATAAAGTGCACTACATTCATATCCTAAATGTTCATCACTATCAGCACCCTTATATTAAGCCATTTAGCCTTCTGCCATATAAATTTTAAGTCAAAATAAATAAGTAGACACAGCAAAAAGAGAAACATTAACTAGCACCGATTAAACCAAAACAACTGAGTGAATGCCTAACCAAGAGTGGAGAGAAGGGTAGCAGAGGATCAGCGTGCATGTACACCTGAAAATATTACTTTATGGTGCACGGGGGACAGGAATAGATTCTCTCCGTTAAAATTATGGTCACGTCAAATCTAGACCCTAAAATAATAAGAATGGGAAGGTTTTATAATAGAGGAAAAGGAGTGACTATGGTGTTTGAAAGGTTGATATGGATCTCATGGAGATGGCATTAGGGATTCTCAATAGAGAGAATCCATTCCATTTCCATCGGTGGACTAATCTATGTAACTCTTGCCACAATACATATCTAACTTTGGAAATATATATAGCAATGCAATTGAGGCAATATAAATGAAGCATAGAGAAGAAGAAAAAACTGTAGCATTTAGCAACCTAAAATAAAAGCCGCACCACACCACCTCAGCTTGTTCTAACCAACGCAGTATATAGTATTAACAATGGTTCCGGAAATACTATCAATTTCCAAAATACGACCTCAGAAATAAAAAAGTGTTGTTTTTTGTTCCTTGTTCCTAACTCGCTTTGTGGTGCTAGACAAGTGCAATATGGATGAGTTTTACTTGTCTCCAAAAGCTGATATTCTCAATTGACGCATGCCATGAATAAAAGTTGGGCAAGCAACTAAAACACCCAATTCATTGAGCTACTTTATCTACTACAAATCTCAAGATATCGGATGCCGCCTCCTGCAAAAAAATTAAGCCAAAAATCTCATGACTAGAAATACAAGAAAAATTCAATATTTAAACGAATACAGTTTAATCATATTCTAGCTTCAAACAGATGATGCTACAGAACACATTGACATTCAGATCAGATCTCCTTTATAATGTGATATCTGATCGCAGTCCCATTGATGGACTGATTATGCCATACCAGCTTTTAGCATAAAAAGAGGTGGTGAACAGATGTTTAGTCACAAATTCAATGCAAACATGACAGCTATACTCAAGTAAGACCAGCTTCATTCTTCAAACCAAAATTATGTTAATACAGTTATAGGTGATTTTATGGCCAATTTCAACATAGAAAATCAATTTTGTTAAGATAATTGATCAAATACTTGACTGATATGAAATTTTCTCAAATCACCTCTTTGGTCGGCTTCGATCTTCTTCATAATCCATCACTCCACCAGATTCAGCGCAGATCTCCTCATGCCCTCGGAAGTCGATGTCGGCCTGCTTACAGTGTGTAACTTCTGCCACGATGTAAGTAAGACACGTCGACCAATATATCCCAATTATAAAGAACAACAGACATTTAATATATGACCCAAAAAAAAAAAAAAAGACATTTAAGATCATACAGGTTAGCCTTCAAGTTGAAGGCTACATACAGCAATTATGAAGGCCTAAAACTCAACTAGATGTTATTTTAATTACTGAAGAACAAGGGGAAGTGTTTCCTTCATAATTTTAGAGTTGAAGTCATTAATATAGCAATATTGGAACTTCCTATCCATGGCTTTATACATACAACAGACATTTTTACCTATAACTTTTCTGCTATAAATTTGTTTACTTCTTTCATAGGAGTGCATAATTTTTTATCATAAATATCTTTCAGTAGCAAACTTCCTCATCCTTCTAACTAGTGGATAAGTTGGTGGGTTTCAAGGAGCTGTCCAACTCAATCAACCTAACATCAAATCATCATATTGACGAAGTTTTCAGTTATCTCAAAAACTGGGATGTTCAATTTCAGTTCATAAACATATTTGTTAAAGAGTCTTGTCAGCAGTGAGAAAATAAAACAACATTCACAGAACAGAAAGATACACAAAAAAAGATAAATAAAATTCCAACATATTTAGCACAAACCCTTAAAATTTAATATACAAGCAAGCTTTTCAACGGAACATTATATCAACTATATATTTAAGAATAAAAAAACTCTCTAAAGAAGTAAAGCAATAAAAATAAATCCAACCGACCTTGAAGATGGACTTCTTCACTTCATCAACCTTCTCTTCTACCTCCTTCCGGTGCTTCTTGTCAACTTCACTCATTGAGTCAGCCCATTTTATCTTGTCTTGAATTGAAACAAGCATATTTTCTGATGTAGATAACCTGTGTTTCCCAGTCATGAATTAAATTTTAGTATTTGAAGAGAAACTCTATGTATTACATTAAAAAAGTTGAAAATACCATTTTGAGAAGTTTTAAACCAAAGAAACAAGACACAGTAGCAAATGTAAGGTTTAACATTTATATACAAAAAAACAAAATTGTGCAAGTTGATAATTGAAAGCTTAAACCAAATTCAATTGATAATGAAAGCTAAACGGACATAAGCAAAAGATATTTTGGAAAGTGCCCATAGTCTAAAGTCAGGTCTCTTTCCAGGCAAAGGTGGTCGTTTTGCTGATAGTACCATAGAAATATAAGACACACCAGACCTTATTTAAGAAAAGATAGATTACCAGTCGGAGAGTGTCTGTATCATGTTCCCAAGTTGACCAGGCCTCAAGTCCCTACCTGCTGCAAATTGGACCTGAAATCAATCTCAAAGATCAAAGAAATTCCCAACAGACAACTCTACAGATGGAAAAAAAAAAAAAAAGCTCAAAAGCACAATTTAATTTTACTATAACAAAAAACATGATAATGAGCTTGGACCTCAAAGCATCGTCGCAACTGATCCAGCTTCCCTCTTACTATTCCCTGGTAAGAGCAAGAAAAGTTAGAAAAGATACCTCCCAAACAAAAAATACTGATTCAGAAACACACAAATAATACTTCATTAATCTCACTATGCAACATCTTCTGGAGAAACACAAAAAAAAAAAACCAACTAAATCAAGCATCAAAAAGAAACAATCAAAAGATAGTTTGCCTAAATAGATGAAAAACAACAAATTAATGTGCGCAATTGAATAAAGAACAAATGAGTATACTAGCAGCATGCAATATCTACAGACACTAGTAGTATAAAAGGAGATCAATAACATAAAAAGATCAGTACTTTTTCCCAATCCCTTTCAGGATAAGTGATAGAGCGCATTAGTACTCTATGAATGTATAGTTTAAATTCTACAGCAGGATAACTGCTACCGAACATTAGATACAAGATAAATAGTTTATACTGAGCATATAAAAATGAACAAAATAATGCTAGATACTTGAATCTGTTGTAACTGATTCACACTTACGCTTACACATCTGTACATATACTAGAGCACACTATCCTATGGGAGAATGTTAGGAGCTTGTTAGCGACTGTTGGTAAATTGGTTTGTTTATCTAGTTAGTAAGAGGTTAGGATGCTGGTGCAGTGGTAACTATGTAGTATTCTAATCAAAACAAATAGTTTGAATCCAACCAGGGAATGTGTTAGCGACTGTTGGTAAATGGGTTTATTTTTCTAGTTAGTAAGAGGTTAGGATGCTGGTGCAGTGGTAACTATGTAGTATTCTAATCAAAACAGAAAGTTTGAATCCAACCAGGGAATGTGTAGTCCGGTGCCCAAAACCCCTCCCCGCCTAATAAATAATAATACCGTTCTTCCCCCACCTCTTTGTAAAAGGAAGTTAGGGGGTCGAGAAAGTTAAAGTGTGTGTTGCATATGAATCCGAGGGGTTGACAGGAAGAGGTATCCTGTCATTTGAGAGTTGAGGCTGGGGAATGTGTAGTCCAGTGCCCCTGCCCCCCTCCCGATTTAATATTACTCCTCCCCCTTTTTTTTAATACACACACACATATATGTTGGGGGATATGAATAAGAGGGGTTGAGAGGGAGAGGTATCCTGTCAGTGTGTTGAGGCCAGTGTTGCCAGTCGTGGATCATGGAAAATGACGCTTTTTCCAAATTCTGTTGTGATATAGCCGCTATTCTACAACAGTTTCACTAAATTACATATCGCGGAACAATAGTGGTTATTTAACATTAACTTCGCTATAGACGCTGTTTAACAACACTAGCTGAGGCCATTGGCAAAGAGATTCCCGAAGTTTTGTAGGTCGTATCTCTAATTGAGGAATTTATTCATTTTCTGGTGATGGTAATAAAACACAGGTCCCAAAGAGAGAATCAAATATAAAATTCAGAAAACCTTCCAGTTCTACCTCTCTAGCCTAGCCGTGATAACTTCCATTCATTTTCTCTCAATTAGTTTCATTATCTGGTCATTAAAACTTTATCGTCAAGGCTACCGATTGGTTGGTTGTAATACCGCATGGGGTTAACATATTATTTGCTTCAACTGCAAAGACCTCTTATGGAAGAACCCCCAAACATCCCCGGTGTAAACGTTTACTTTTGCAGGCTGTCTCACTTGCAGGTTTTCCTATGGTTTTTGCTGATATCTTCTGGCATAAAATTTAAGATCTCCAGAAGTCTTTTTCCTACTCTCATATTCTCTTCTAATAAAATTCTATCTTGCGATAACATATATATCAATCCCAGAGAGTGGTGCTTAGCGGCAACCAAAAAAAGCAATTCCAAGAGAGCAACAGCAAGATAACTGCTAGTTTCAATTTATTTAAAATATTAATTAAATAACTAATACATACATATATACAGCAAAACAAAGCAAATACCAGAAGAAGTCAAGAAAACAAAAGTTTAAGCATCCAAGAATTAAAAAACTAAACATTACAATTCAATGAGGTGACTAATTAAGATAGGTTTTATTCAATTAAGCACTTAACAGCCATTGCGGTTTGCGGCCATGAATAGTGATCATTTTGGCCGCTGTAGCGCGCAAGACCGCAACAGCGAACCACTCTACAGTTTCATTATAGCATGCTATTGACAACGTAGACAACAATAACAATAATAATCATGTACATATGCATTCAATTAATTTTCGGACATTTGACCAGTAAATAATCTTTCGAAGGGAATGGTTCTTACCGCATACATGCACTCATTAATCAGAAAATCTTCAAGCTCACGAACATTTGTCACATCTAGCTCCTGCATCAATTGGTCATAGGGTAGTACCTGAAAATCAATTGAAATTGTAAAAATAGATTGCAATATCATATCCAAAGGACAAATTAAAACAAAAAAGAAAACATACGATGTTAATCAACCAGATGATGTTCTAAATAATTGCATAGAAGATGAAAGCGCAATTTAAAATGACGAATAAGATGAAAGAATCCAATACAAAATAAAAAAATATATTCAAGGGAAGATTTGGTTTTCTTATCCACCTTTGATGGAAAAAAATAACATTTGATGATAGAAAACTAGGGAGGAGAAAATATGTTAAAGAACAGAAAACCAAACCCTTAAACAACCCTTAAATATGTTCCTATAACTTTGGACTGATAGGAAATACCTTGTAGGTCTCAGCGAGTGTCAGAACTGTAAGTTGCTTAAGCTTGAGGATCTGATCAGGTACCAATTGTGGAAGGCGATCAGCATTACCTATAAGTCACTTGAACGTTTTAATGAACGCCATTATATTATTTCCATTTACATGTAAATGGTAAAAGATTTAAAAAAACAGACGCAACGAAAAATAGCAAATCATGAATGAAGATTAATATGCAAATCTCACTGCCAATATTTACAAAGCAGAAAATAAATGGAGTGAATTCTTTCATCTCAAGACACGTGTGGTGAGGTTCAAAATAGTAGGACGCATTTTAAGCAATCCCAAAATGTAAAATATGCTCCTATGCTGGCATGCACAGTTTTTTCAAAATTGAGAGTTTGCGCAAGATCGAGAGGGGGTTGAAAGAACGTAGAACGGATCATAAGATCCTACTAATAGGGGAAAAAGATACACACACACACGTGCATAAAATTAAAAATTATATTAAATTAAGAAAAGATGCCCATCCTTCCACAGACTTATAACCATAAGTTCATAGCTTAATAAATAAAGGGAACAGGTGACAACAAACAAAGGAACCACACCCAACTCACAAAAACAGGGGAATGAAGGGAAGAGGTTTTCAGAGGTGGCGGACGGCGAGAGAATGGGAGAAGGAAGAGGTTTCGATGTTATCCCTCTCAACAGAGGACTTGCGCGAGCAAGAAAAAGAAAACGTTTCAATTTCTCCCTTTTTCACCATTTAAAAACTGAGTTTTACCAAAAACCGACCCGGATCCATTACAATTAAAGAAGTTGGGGTTTTTGCTAAAACCCGGCCCATATTGGGGGAAATTTTGCAACGGTCTTACCGCATTTCCCCGGTCCCACTCACATTGGAACGCAAGATCACACGATCCTATGCAGTGACTCCCGATCTTACATACATTGAGCAAGCATATAGAAGTCCAAGTGTACAGTATGTCCGACGTAGTAACCATAACTTTTTTGCAATCATTACAAAAGTAACAACTTACAATCTCATGACATAAAGTCCACGTGTATAGTAACCACAACTTTTTTGCAAAATAACTAATTATTTATTAATTATACATCATTTGTTATGGCAATCTTCACAAAGGTAACAACTTACTGTCTCGTGACATAAATATCCGGGAATCAAATTAAGAATAAACTCAAAAGTCAAAAATCACCAACCATTGTCATGGTACACTAAAGGACAATTCCTACAACATTTGTTTAAAGTAACAGTATACTACCCAAAAAGGAAAAACATTCAACAAAGACCAGACAACACCCACCAGGCAAAAATGCAGCGAGAAAACGATACACAAAAAGATCCATCAATATACTTACTCTTGTAGTCACTCCATATTCCATGTGCAAACAGGCGAAGCATATCAAGGTAGACTTTATCATCAGTTGCTTCAAGCTGCAAAAACCAGATTCAAGAAAGTTGTAGCAGACGTAACGAAACTAATTGCATATTTATTAGCAATCTTTCAATAATGGGACTCCAACACAGGGGATTACGTTGAATTATGTCATTTTCTCGAAATCTTAAGGTGTCTGTCAGTGTAGTGTTCGTGCTACGTGGGTTTTTTTCTCCCCATAATTAATTTCGGAGCATAAACAACTTAGCAAAATAATGCACCATAAACTATAATAACAAAAAATAAAAATAAAAATAGCCACATAAAAACACCAACTCACTCATGATCACAACGAACACAAACAACATGGAACAATTTATAATTAAAAAAACAGAAAATACGAAAGAAAAAAATATTGATTTTACATCTCGTTTTGCAATCAACTAACACTCAAAAACAATCGAAAAATCAGAAAAAGTACAAAAAAAAAATCAGGAAAAGGGGGAACCTGAAGAACATTGGGGAGAGCGAGAATCTCAGAGAAAGCGAAGAGCAAAGGGTGAGAAGTAGCATCGACAATGACGGAAGAGATGGCTGAAGCATTGGAAGCAGCAGAGGCTTGCTTGACGAATTGATCGATGAGTTCCGATTGTCTCTGTTCAATGTCCATGGTCGAGAATGATCAAGGAATTAGGGTTTTCGATGAGAAAATTGGTTCGATTTAGGGGAAAATTGAAAGGGTTTTAGGTTTAGGGTTCGGTTTTGATGGAGGAATTTAAGAACGCATTGAAAGTGATTTTGAGTAGTGTGAGAGGAGAGGTTTGTGTCGAGTGATGGTGAAAAAGCACTCTCGTGATGTGAAAGACTTGTTTATATACTACTTCCTCCGTCTCAAAATGACTTACTTAATTGACCGTGTCAAGTTGAGTCTATACGAAAGGAGTTGGAATATATCATGAGAGAAATAATATCAACCGAGAAGAGTATTCACGAGGACCGGTTTAAAATAAAGTTAATTTTATGGAGGGAACGTATAAGAAACTAAAAAAAGAATATTTAATATCGTCGAAACAATGAAAAATTTGGTAGAAACTTTGGACTCGATGATTAATTTTCTTTCAAAGAAGAGTGTGTTTGTCTCGAACGTGAACATAATTGATTTTGATATAATTGACTTTGCTAAAATAAAATTGATTTTGATATACTCCCTCCGTCTCATAATACTTGACACATGTGACCTTATTACGTATGTCAATGCATGATTTTGAGCTTAAATATCTTGAATAATATATTAGAAAAAATTATGTAACTTTGATATTTTGAAAATACTCATCAAGACAAATCTAACGACATCTTATATGATATTATTTATCTCCGTATATTAGTAGAAAAATATGGTCAAAGTAAGTTAGGTCAAAATTACACATTTTCAAATGGATCATCTACTGCGGGACGCAGGGAGTAATTGGTTTCTAGTTACATGCAACGATGCGGAAGTAATTGTTATATAGTATTACGGAATGGAAATAAAAATTGCAAAGAGATAATTTTAAAGTTCAATTTGGTCCTAAAATATCGGTACAATACTAATTTAAAAGTGTGATATTAATTGTTTTGCACGTACTTGATAATTTTTTGCGGTTTGAGTTTCGAACTGATACATCTTTGTTGACGAAAGCTACATTTAAAGCTTATGTTTGGTCGAAGTTATATAAACTATGATAATTATCAGAGCGAATGATTGCGTTTTCATCTTTATAAAGATTAAAATCAATATCAATTTTTGCACCAAATTGTGAACTTTGGTCACAATAACTTCACCCCAGTCCAAATAGATTGCTTTGATGTCGTATTTGATTTAAGAACCCTTAACCTTGCAATAACTTGAATATCTTACCATGAATATTTTCTACGAAATTATAAGATTCCTCGTTGTTGCATGCCCTTGATTTCGAAGCTACAAATCTCATAGGTTCATTAACATTGAATATGTTCAAACGAATTTTGTGTCTGCACATGGTTGTTCCTTTTCACAACAACTTGAGTGGAACATTTCCCTTGTCTCTTGAGAATTCTAAAGTAACATATTTACAACTCAATAACTAATAAGGAGATAATCAGTTTACAAGTACACATGATGTTATATAATTTATGAAGTTCTTATCTCAGGTGTGAGTTAACTAACAACAACTGTCTCACGAATCAAATTTCATATCCGTTCAATTGTACTTATTTGTTTGATGTTGTAGTTTTATTCAAATATCTTATTTAGTTTGATTCCACATTCAGTGTTCGCTCTCACTATCTTAAACAATATCTCTTTGAACAACAATTTTCTTTGAGAACTAATACACGTGTTTCACAAGGGCGTTAAGGCCAATTGAAAATTAAATTTTAAAGCTTTTAAGTATGCTCTGTCTTATCAAGAATCTTATCTATCCGATGTGGGACTTGGGTTTTTCCCAACACACCCCTCTCACGCCCAGCACTCCCTTGAATTCGACAAGCTCTGATACCATGTTGAAATTTGAGGCCTAACTCATCCTTACAAAACCGGCTTGTAAGGTGATGATTGCCTCCTCTTTATAAACTATACTCAAGAGTCTTATCTATCCGATGTAAGACTTGGGTTTTTCCCAATAATGTTTGTTCTTACAAGATATTGATTAGGGGTGGGAGAGAAAATATTGTGTGTTAATCTTGGGAATTTGCGATTAAATGGAACTATCTCCCCCGTGAGTTCCAAGTTAAGAAGTTTAGTTAATTCAACTATTGCTGACAATAACTTGAAGGGTTCGACACCACACACTTTTACAACTTTGTCTTAACTTCGGGTTCTTGATGTTTTAAATAAATATAAATATTGGGACAACTTCCCAAACTTCCATCCAAGTTTAAAGTTGATTACAGTAGGCAATGCTTTACTTTGACCTAAATATTTCTCAACAAATAGACGGATGGTAAAATGTTACTTCTTTTTCGTGATACATACAATACAACAACACATAAAATTGTTTGGATTGCAGACATGTTTTATATATGTGTGTGTAAATTCACAATGCATAGACACAACAACAAAAACGAAAGAGAAGAGTTGTACGGTCCAACTTTGTACCGAAAGTGTGAAGAAAGAAGATGCTAAAGTGGGTTTGAAAGAGGAATCACATTTTGGTTGAATTGGATTTCAGAGATGAATCATGTTTTGATTAATTTCATTGAGGAAGAATTTGATATTTGTGAAGAAATTGCAGATTTGACAAACACATATATGAAGGTTTGTGAAATCATAGTGAGTAGAAAGAAATGGATTGTGAAACGGGTAGAGTACAACATCAGTTTTGAGAAATAGTAAACCAAATTGTTCTTTAATTTTGAAATTGGGTTGGGCTAGTTTTTGTAAATATTAATTTGGGCTTTTTGGATTGGTTAGCTGAATTTTAAGTTGTGCAAACCTTATTGTAATAAAAAAAAAGTTTTCCCTCAAAAAAGAAATTGTGCAAACCCTAACACCGACATATTTTGACGCTGAAAAAATGTTATCAACATATATTTTGATACACACTTTCCAACATAGACATCACTTGGATAATGCTCTGGGAAAATTATAATGACCTCCCTTAAGGTCTCTTAAAACAACACAAACACCCCTTCTAGTTTTATAATAGGCACTAACATCCCCTAAGTTTTCTTAAAATAGATAGAGATCTCCCTTTACAAATTAACACCGTTTGCAACCGTTAAAACAATATTGTAGAGAACGTTTTTTTCATTGATGAAAACAATATTGTTTGTTGCTGAAATTTGGCGTAAGAGCTGCAGGAAAAAAATATCATGACATCAAAAAATAAGTATTATTGAACCAAACAGGAGCAGTCTTTGGAAGAATGGGTCTATATCCCCTTGTAATGATTACACATCTTACATAATCTAATGGTGCGACACCGCACAATTAATACACCAAATTCTAAATTTTTTGGTTCTTCCTGATTTTCGTTATTGCTTTTCATTTTTTGCTTTTTATTTCCGTCGTTACATGCTTTTGGGCAACAACATTTCTTTCATTTCATGGTTTTCTTGTTGTTGGAGAATAGATGATGAGTGAGGGGTATACACAACATGTCAACATTCGATCAATTTTAGTAGGCATGAATCTAAAATGAATAATCCTTTTCAATTTTTTATGTAACAAGCGTTTTAATTTGATTGGAAAGGAAGTTCTTCAGTTTTTCCAACGGAAGATTGACAGAGATAACGGTAGGGGGTATTGCTGCTGAGTGAGAAAATAGAGGGGAGGTAGGATACATTTACCTAAACCTCAGGGGAGGTTAGTGTAATTTTCCCTATATTTTAATACACACTTTCCAACATAGACATTACTTGGATAATGCTCTGGTGCTGTGAAGCCCGGATACGAGATACGATACGGATACGATACTGCATCGATACGCCGATACGGGAAAATTTTAAAAATCAAGATACGATACGGCTGAGATACGTTAATAAAAAAATTATATAATTAAATGTACAATATAATTATAACCATTTTTTTAATATGCAAATATATTAACAAACAAAAGAAATCAGTCATAGACTCGTAGCACATCAACATAAATATAAATAATTCTGACGATTAAGAGAGTGATGATTAATCAATTACATATATAATATATCCCAAAAAGAGCACCATAAGTCCTATATTATACCCAAAAGGAACATTGTTAGTGCTATACTATATTGATCCAAAAAAGAAGCACTATACTTAAGAGTTAAGTTATTTTAGTTAACATTAATTGAGAATTTTTGGGGCAGGTATAGGTGCATGATAATTATCGGATACTCTTCTAACATGTATCAGAAAGTATCGGACAGATATCAGTGCAGGATATAGGGGATACGATGCGTCATCTATTTTGAAGTATCGGAACTTCATAGCTCAGGTGTGAATGTGAATTTTAACCGTGTTGAAAATAGTGTGTCGCTAGATTTTTTTTTTTATTTACGCTATATATAGGGGGTTAAAAATCATGGTTGTGTTACTTTTAGCTGACACCTAAAAAAGAGAATCACGTTCGTTTCTTCGTTATTCAACCATGGCGGATACAGTGGCCGATTCACGCATCGACAACAGTAACACTGCGGCGGTACAAGCCACCAACGATGACGCTTCTGCCAGTAAATTGTACGCTCACACGCACACCTTTCTCCTTTATTGATCAATCAATCACTATCACAATTCACAATCAATTCGTGTTCTCTTTGTTTTTTTATTGCCGCAAAGCTATTTCAGATTTTCATTTTTGTTGCATTTGGAATCATGCAATTTTTTTCAATTTATTTATTGCTTCTCATGTGAACATGATATTGTGACATTAGGTATGATCGAAATATCGTTTATACCCCTTAAATCACTGAAATTTTTGGCCAATGGACTGGAGAAATGGAGACAGGAAGTGAAGATGATCTATTTTGCTTTTTTCAGAGATTCATAAGTTCGAAACCCCAAATACATTAAGGGTGTGTTTGGATTGAGGGTTTAGGACGGGAATGGAGGGGAGGGTTTACTTTTATTTTTTAAATTACGAACAATGTAAAATGTTTTTTTTTAATATAAGTTAAGTGTTTTTGAAGTATTATATGATCATTTATCATGTTGTTGATTCAATTTTCTAAAAATCAATTTTATAAAGTCTGTAATTTAGAAAAGAAAAGTAAGCTCTCCCCTCCCTTCCCCTCCTAAACCCTCCATCCAAACACACCTTACAATAAAAACATATGATTTCTGAAGCATGGACACAACACTGACACATCGACACCGGTAGTTATTTGAGAAAAGGATGCAATTGAATATATTCACATGTATCGGTGTCGTGTCAAATGTCAGACATTGGACACGTGTTCGATCAGAAATGTCGGTGCTACAAGCATATGATAGAAAAACAATTGAAAAGATGTTATGGACTTTGGCTGGTTATCTCAAATGGAAAACGGGTCTATCCATCCAAAAATACTTTTAGTACTTAATGATATAGATTGGAGTTCATGCACAATGATTCAACATTAAAAGAACTTTGGTCCATAATAGTGGACTGATTTAGGTCTATCCATCTATTCCGTGTATTGGAAGGTCTATCACAATGTTGTAAACTTAATAACATTCCATGTAATTGAACATTGGTTTTGATGATGTTCTTCTTCCTTTCTGGTTGTAGTTTTTCCTCTTGTATGAATTATAGATTTTATTCTTATATGATGGAAATTTGCTTCCCATGAACTGGTTGTAGGTCATGTGTGAAAAAGGGGTACATGAAAGATGATTACATTCATTTATTTGTGAGAAGGCCTGTAAGAAGATCTCCGATTATTAATCGTGGTAAGATTTAGCTGTCTTTTGGAATTGATTTATGTAAGTACTGACCCGTAAAACAAGTTGCTTGTTAATTTCTATAATTGTTTGAGTATGAAGGTTACTTTGCTCGTTGGGCTGCCCTCCGGAAATTTCTCTACCAGTTTCTTGATGTTGAGAAAAAGAACAATGAAAATGGCCCAATAAAGACGCAGATACTATCACTTGGAGCAGGCTTTGATACAACATATTTTCAGTTGCAGGTGCCTGAGTTTGAGTTATGCTGTGCTAATTGTACTTAAAGTTAATCTGCTTTGATTTTAAAACTATAATTTCCTCTTATTTTGGAGCTGTGCGGGTCAAGTGAAGGTTTGGATTGAATTATTATTGACCCCAAAGATTTTGCATCAGTATCTTGGTGAAATTTTAGTGCAATTTGTTTTATAACAGGACACGATGACATTTTTTATTTCATCTTTGTTGGTGTTCTTGTGCTAACTGTCTGCTGCCTTCACAATCTTACTCTCTTTAGACAGTATGTCATACTCTGCTACGAAAGAATCAAAGACCTAGAGATTTAGATTATCAAATGTTTTGGAAACTAAGTTCTCATGTCATGGACGTGCTTTAGCTTTTATTTTATTATTTTTTTATTGTTTTTTTGAGGTTGAAAGTAACTTCTCCAAACTGTGTGGGCTACTTATGTAAATTTTTGTACGGAAAAATAATAGACAATGGATGTCAGATGCATTAATTTGGATGAATACAAAATCGTGACTTCACTAATTCCTGTTTTCAAAGCTTTTTATACCCGTCCTTTTTATATATATATATAATTTTAACTTAAATTAGTGAGTGGTGGAATATTCTAGTACATATATAAATATGTAAGGTTCAATATCCATGCCTTGTGAATCCCCTTGATTGGTGCTTTTGCTTTCATTTTTGTTTCTATTCTTGTTTTCTTTGTTTTGTATGTTTCCGATGGCTCCAAAAAAAGTAGTTGGACATGGTTGCTGCTGTGTCCATCTATAAATGCTGTGCATATTGTAGAATGATTTGCACTTCACCAAGTTTTTGGTGTGTATTTAAGTTATGACACAGTAATATGTGTGCAAAATATGCATGATTATTAAAACAAAACATAATCAGTTGAACAACATTGTTATAGCCTGGTAGCATAGAAGATTGATTTCCTCTTTTACCCATAGATACAAAAATAAATCTGCATGCCGTATGATGGGATCCTTGTTTTCTAATAGTCTCCATCCGCTTGTTTGGATGTGACTCTGGGTGTGTAAACCTTTATACATTGTTGCCAATTACCAGTTGTTCCAATTTTGTAACCTTTTTGCTATAGCCTCATTAACCTATGGTGTATTGCTATGTGCCAATGTGCAGTTGTAACTTACATGTTTAAAATCTTTTATTGGCAGGATGAGGGGAAAGCACCACATTTATATGTGGAAGTGGACTTTAAAGAGGTATAAACCTGAGTACCTTTCTGCAACCTTTATTAGACAATGCTGCAGCCTTAATTTATAGTTGTTTATGGGCTCTGAGATGGGGTGGTCATATACGTTTTTTGTCAAGAAACTCATGGTTAATACAATCTGGTTTCACTAAGTATATGTCTAATTGCAAAACGAAATACAAAAGCTTTATATTGTTTTTAAATTGTGAGTTGTTAACTGCCACGATTAATATAGAAAGTTAAACTACTATCATGCTTGCCATCCAGGTAACAAGTAAAAAGGCAGCACTGATCGAGACTTGCAGTCAATTGAAGAATAAACTTGGTGAAACAGCCTCCATTTCAAGGGGTAAGTAGTGCTGAGTATGATGCTTTATATCGAAGGGGCATTTTGTGCCGATTTTAACCTCATATTCTTGCAATTTCTTTTTCTTCTGTGCTAGCACATGGTATCTAATTATCTCAGAATAAATTCGATTGAAATAAATCTTTTATTTATGTTTTTATTTTATATTATATATGTCTTCAATCTCGACATTGTTACTATAGCAAATAAATTGCTTGGATTAACTGAAAGAGTTGGCCATTAGAGAAATTTTGATTTTGCCACTCAGTTTAATCTCAACAACAAACATTAAAAATTAGATCTGTAGCATTTGCGGATGTAACCAATACGGTCTTTTCACTATGATATTTAGAAACATCAATGCTGAATATTAGCACATTCATGATTACTGCTGATCTTTACTGATGCTTTATATGTCTCATTCTATGCCAGAGAAAGGAGAAGTTATCAGTGCTCATTATAAACTAGTCCCTGCAGACTTGCGTGATATAAAACAATTAAATGACATCATAACCATTACTGAGATGGATCCAAGGTATGTTTTGGGATTCAACTCTATCTATCTCTTGTTTGTTAGTTCTGTTACCATCTGGATATAATTGATAACTGTTTGGATGTATCAGCCCCTTCTAGGAAAAGATATGAAAACAATTAATATACCTCCTAGAATTTGACTAAATCAGAAAGGGTTTTAAAGACAGTGCTGATATTCAGTCATTAGCCAGCAATATTGTATTTCTTCATACAGCTTGCAACTGTGCACCACCAGAACATTTTGAAATATATTGATGGATTACAATTAATCATTTTTTTATCACCTCCTGGCAAAGTGATAAATATAAATAGACGAGCTCCTACAATCTAGAATTTTAAAATTGAAAATGACTTCGAAGAAAGCGTTTCTGAATTTTAATATTGGTGAGCGGCACTTTGTTCCTTTGCACATATTACAGTCATATATTTTATATTTAAGAAATGGAAATGGCAGGAAGAAACAAGTTTGGGCATAACGTATATGTAATGTTATTTCTATGGCTTCATTTACTAACTTATTTATTATTATATAAATAAATGGTTATTTATTAAGGAATCCAAATGAAGTAAGTTTGCCTAAAATTCAGCAATTTTTTAATTCTTAAAAAGTTAAATTTATCACTTTTTACCATTTCCCAATACAATATTTCTATTTTTATCTTCTAAACTAATGCCCTAAGGGCACTCTTTAGCATTTCCCATAAATAAATATGTTTATAGAGTTATATGATATTATATTTGCTAAAGGCACTCAAACATTGGAGGGTTTAATGCTAATTTCTTGTATCTTATGCTGTTTTATATATTTATGTGTGTAAGTGCGAATGTGTATACACATGCATTTATGATCCAGGTTTAATATATTGATTCATTCTGATGTTGTTATCAGCCTGCCAACTTTTATAATTGCAGAATGTGTTCTGATTTACTTGGATCCAGATTCAAGTCACGAAGTTGTTGGTTGGGCCTGCCGAACATTTTCAACAGCACTGTTTTTTCTTTATGAGCAGGTTACAACCTTCATAGTTTCTCATTCTACTACTTTTTATGGGAATAAACTAATATCCTCTTTGCATTATATGGCACTTTCTTAACAGATCCATCCAGATGATGCTTTTGGTCAGCAGATGATCAGAAATTTAGAGGTATGAATGTCAAAGTTTTGTATCTTGTTCTCTACTGTGGATTTTAGATTACAATTGATTGATTTCGGATTACCATTGGAGGTGTCTGATCCTAAAAGTGGATCTTCGTTCTCTAATACACATATCGTATTTGCTTTGCCTTTTTACTCTCTGTAATTGTTGTACCTTCTTTTTGTTCATTATACTATTTTACTTATAAGTTTGTAGCAAGTTGTAGTAAGCGAGCCTTAATGAGATGAGCTTTAAATGCAATGCTAGAAATTTAAATACCGCTGAAGAATATTTGTGCAAAGGGATGATTTCGTACCTCAAGTGAGGATTAGTCTCACCCATAGTTGGGCAGTTAGTTTGTAGCCTTGGACCATTGCAAACTGAACTATTCATGACATTGCAGTTTTTGCATAATAGATTAGTTGTCATGCCTGTGGTTTTGGATGATAGCTTTGTAAATCAAAGTCGCCATCTCCACATATTTTTGGAGTTTTCAGCCCAATCTTTTTGGTTACTTCCACGACTTCTCAATAGAAACATTTTAGGGTATTAGAAGTAAACTAGTTGTGAGAAAGTGAGAGAAAACAGTTTCTGATATTGGTGAAAAATGAATCGAGTTCCAATGAGAGTTTCTGATGCAAATACAATATTTATACAAGCATGTCTAAGCCTAGGTAGTAGGTATGTACAAGTAGTTACAACTGAACAGCTAACGACTAACTGCAACTGTCTACCAGAAAGCTAGTCTAGCTACAATAGTGAATGAAACTCATCCACTCGGTATAGAATATACACACTTGAATTTCTGTTTCAAATTCAATGCAAAACAAACTTTTGTCTGGCTTCTATTTCAATGTGAAAGCACCCACTTTTGTTGCCAGCCACTGACCCACTTCCCACCCGTGTCCAGGACTCTGGTCTTCCACTAGTCTATGTTCATGCATGACTTCTCTGTTCATCCTTTGGTATGTGTTTTCAAATCACTGCACACACGTCTCTGTTTTCCTGCTTGGGTTCCTCCTCCTCACTAATAGTTCACATTCCCATAATTTGATTGAATGTCTTGTTTGTTTTTTTTTACTTCTTACAATTCTATCATCTTCCCCTTTTGGGACTTACATTCATGTGCTCTTGGTTTATCCTGTTTATTTTTCCAATTCTTCCTTGCGGACTTCATTCTGATCAAGGAGGAACGTGTATTGAATTTAAGACGTAAGCCTTAGAGACTTAAATTTATTTAAGATTTGGTGTTTTACCTTTTCCACATATGCTCCATGACTTATATTGGTATTGTCTTGTTAATTATGCCTGAGTGACGGTGATTCTACGTTTAGATTACGACTTTTAATTATCAATTGTCAATGTATTGGATGTGTATAAACCGTAACATGGTTTATCTTTTTTGTTTTGCATCAGTGTCGCGGATGTCCTCTGTTGGGTATCTATGCTACACCAACTTTACATGCAAAGGAAAAATTATTTTTGGACCAAGGATGGCAGGTATTTCATGTAACTTTTGCTAGAAAAGAAGTCTTTGGTGTTTGGTATTTATCGTGTCTTTGGTATATGATTCGTCTTTGGTATATGATTCGATTACCATTTACAAAAAGCTTTCCAATGACGATAAAGATGTCATCTAGGTGAGAAATGTTCAAAGCACAAGTAATTGGATAAAGGATAGAGTGGCTTGTTACCATTCAAAAAAATAATAATTATAGACTGGCTTATTGCTATAAAATATTCTAACATCTCAAAATTATTATAAAATATTTTATAATATATTTTATATTTATTTAGAGTATCTCTTAGGATCTGATTTTACCTATTATTATCATGATGATTTGTTCCTTATTTATGATAGAGTAATTGTATTCCTATAAATAGGAATTAATATTTGAGTCTTTTGTATCAAGTTAGTTTCATGTGATTATCTCTCTCCATTTTATCTAAAATCTCACAACTTCTTCAACATGGTTTTGTTCAACTCCAAGTTGAGTGTTAACACTTGCACATTGAGCAGTTCCAATGAAATTCTTGTTTTTCCTGTATGATATATGCTTATGTGTTTGATGATCGTGATGTTTTTTCGCAAGGTCAAAAAATAATGTATACCTGATTTTCCTTGCGGCCTAGACCCATTCCCCTAGAGTGCTTATATTCTACTTTGTTTATTAGTTTTTCTACAAGCATCAACATTGTTTTCAGAGAGAACATTCCACTGCAATAGCTAAACAAGTCTTTGAGACTTGGTCCAAGAAGGTCAATAGCCATGACATTGTAGTCACCTTTGACTCCAGACCACTTTATACGAGGTATGTTGGTTCCTCCTTAAAAGATCATTATGATGTCCACGCCCAAAGTCATTCCTTCTCAAAAATGCCCCGCTGTACCTGATAATCTATCTCGAATGTCTTGTCTGACTGAATGCCTTTCTAATATCTCTAGATTGGTCCTGGGTTTAAGACAGGTTTCACACTTGTTTAACTATTGCAAGACTTCCTTCTATAAAACACCCTCACACTACACCTGATAATTTATCTCAAATGTCTTGCAATAGTAAAGAACAAGTGTGAAACCAGTCTTAAACCCGGGACCAATCTAGAGAGATTAGAAAGGCCTTAAGTCATATAAAACATTTGATATAGATTATTAGGTACAGTGGGGCATTTCGGAGAAGGAATGGTTTTGGGATGGACTGCATAATGATCTTTCAAGAAGGTACCAACATACCTCATATAAAGTGGTCTGGAGTTGAGGGTGACTACAATCTTATGACTATTGACCTTCTTGAACCGAGTCTCAAAGACTTGTTTAACTATTGCAGTAGAAAGTTCTCTTTAAAAACAGTGTTGATATTTGCTAATAAACGTAGTAGAGAATAGATGCACTCAGGGATTTCTGCATCATGATATAAAGTCTGACAACTTTTTAATGGGTCTAGGCTGCAAAGCAAACCAGGTATACATTATGTGGCCTTGGGCAAGAGTATGTCGATCTTCAAACACATAAGAATATATCATACGGGAAAACAAAAATCTCATTGAAGCTGCTTGATATAGTGTTCACACTCATCTTGGAGTTGAACAAAACCATGTTGAAACTGTGAGATTATAGATAAAAGGTGACAAAAATAATAACAACCTTGAATATTATTGATAATCACGAGACTGACTTGATACAAAATACTCAATACTAGTTCCTACTTCATCGGGATACTTTGGCTCAATCATAAATTAACAACAAATCATGATAATAATAAGTAATATAAAATCTGATCCTAAGAAATGCTCTAAATTCTTATTAAAGATATTGTCTATCAGTACATTTTCTAGCATCTTTCCTAAGGGCAATTGGAAGATGTAGATCTTCATAAAGTGGTGTTGTTGTTGTACTGGTTCCTTATGTGTTGTTGGGCTGGATTCTAGTTCTTGTGCATAAGATTCAGGAATTAAATCACTAGAAATTAAAGGATCAGGGGAAGTTACCTCGTGTAACGTCGGGTTGGATTCTTAGATATGAATAGATTTCTGAATGGCCTTTATTTTTCTTGTATATACCAGATTCTTCTGGTATCTTAAATCAGCTCTGTCTTGAGTGGATCCAGTGATTTCAGCCTCAGTTATAGAACCAATTGTATACTCACTTTCACCTTTACTTTCAGTCTCAACTTCTGGCCCGAGAGTAAAGTCACAAAACATAAGAGGCTCATGTTTCTTTCTTAGATTCTCCCCCTAAAGATGAGTTTGATGAAAGTAACTTTCTTTCTCATGAAATGCGACATCTCTGGATACAAAGAATTTATGGGATGGTGGATGATAACATTTGTAGTCCTTTTGTGTGGAAGAGTACCCTATAAAAACACATTTTAAGGCTCCAGGATCAAGTTTCCCTCTATTACCACTATGAACATATGAACATGGACAAACGACACACCCACATATTCTTAGAACAAGGTTACCAGAGTTGGCCACATTAGGATAGAAGGGCGAGAGAACCTCCATGAAACTTTTTGAGGCAGGGGCACTAGAAGGCAATCTATTAATTAGATAAGATGCAATGAGAACAACCTCACCTCAAAAAAAATTTAGGGTGTGCTAGGAGTTTAGTAGACGAGGGGAGGGCATTGGAGAGTTTATTTTTCTTCATAATACAGATTCCATCTAATTTGGGGGAACTCAAAAATTGCAAAGGAGGCTGATTTTGGAGGGTTTGGATAAATTCTCCAAATCCAATCTATGTTCTTACAATACTCAATATTAAAATTATATTAATCATAATCATTAATATTGTTGTTATCTGAATTTTCTCTTTCCCTATTTTCTAATCCTACTATTGACACTGATGTTTTATTTATGTGAATAATCATGTAGTCGTAATGTATATTTATTCTATCACTAACATATTCACACTCTTACGATACTTTTTTTCTCTCATGGGTATCAGAAGTCTGTTGCATGGGACATGCAGAGAGTTTATAATGATTTTGTTGATGCCCAAGAAAGACGCAGGTATTATTCCGAATCTTACCTGGAATTTTGTGTGTTAATTTTTAAGTCTTTTGTTTGTGCTAATTTTTTAATGCTAAAATTGTGTTATCGTCATGTGCGGTCCTTCTGTTGTTTCTAGTCAAATAGTGTCATAATATACTGTCCAGCGCACGCACAGACTCACATGCGCGCGCACACTCACACACACATCATTCTGTGGAGCATTATAATTATACCAACTGACACTTCTCTATCTAGAGTTGTCAAGAAGTTGGTAATATTTATTTTAAGCTTAGATATAGTTTAGCATTGTTTAACAAAGTTAGTAAAAATTATTAGAAGCTTAAAAATAGTTTAGCACGGTTTAACTAAGTTCCCTGTTAAATACTATAGAGATTTGGGGAAAGCCATTGAAAGAGGAAATAGTGTGATGGAAGAGACCATGGACAACATTCTCTTATTTATTGATTGGATATGTGTCATGCAAAATGAAAACATATAACCCTTATTTATTCCAAACTTGACTCGAAATAAACAGAGAGAGAAACAAGCATATAAAATGAAATCTGGAAACTATTCCCAAGATATTGTTTAATTACACTAAATTCTATTAGAAACAATAGCGGTATTATGATATATTTTCTATACATCGTAACTCTTTCCTTAAAGCTTATTAAGCCTTAAGCTCTTATGTTACAGATAAGTTCCATTAGATAATAAAATAATCTTAGACCAGAGATGGCTGTACTGCTTCTGGGACTACAGACATGACCAGACTGCACCTTGGACAAAAACAGTGGCCATGCTATATCTCTAGGGAAAAGATGGGGATGGGGTGAGTCATAGCTAACATGAGTCGGTACCAGTGTGATTAGCCTGTGTCGAGAAAATCACCGATGGATTGATCCTCTGTTGAATAAGTTAGCAAACCACAGGCATGATTCCTTAATGCAAAAGGACATCTTGACAAACATCTTCAAGCTTTCTCCTTCTATGCCAGCATCGGAAAAGTGCCATACAGTAGGAAAAACTGAAACAGCGACAAACTAGTGATAACCGCTTTTAAGAGAGGCGGGAGAAAGTCCAAATGCGTCAAACCTGATGGACATACAAACTGAGAACATGTAAGATTTGATCACTCAACACAAAAAACAGCCCAAGGGAGCCATACAGCTGTGGGGAAATGGCAAATGTAGGTAATGGAGCTGGGCTTGACCAAGAATGGTGTGTCGAGGCAAAGGCCAAACTTAGGATGTATGCAACCAGCATGCCCCTGGCCTCCCAAAACCTGCAAACTCAAAAAAGTGTACAACCAAAAGCTAAAATCTGTCTGTGAGAGCTGTAACAACTCACAAGATCGCTGGTCACTGTCAGCGTGCACTAGCCTCAGTTCATTGCTGTCTATGCCGAAAAACAAAACACCGTTGTTGTATCAGCTTGTACTAGCCACCATTCATTGCTGTCTATGCCGAAAAACACAACCCCCATTGTTGTATTTGCATAAATCTAAGATGCACAAGAGTCGAGCTTGTAGTGTGATAATTAGGTCAAGTGCTTATACTACTAATACAGGCCAAATCCAATTGCTAATAAGATTAAAATCTTCCAACAGGAAGGAGGAAAGTAGTGATGGAAATAAAGTAGAGCTCCAGATGTTGACATTTTATGGATTTAAGTAGGGAAGGAAAAGAGAGAATATAGCACAAATTATTTTTCGTATGTATATTGGTGTGATATAATTTGATACATTAATGATGTGACAATCTTTTTTAAATCATTTAACATTTACTTTGGTATTTTACTATTATTTGGTTGTTGTTTTGGTACTTTACATCGGTTTGTAATTTTTTTCTCTTTACCTTTCATCAGCAGTAAAAACCTATATTCCACGGCTTTCAATTTGATGTTGAGTTCAATTTTTAAAACATTAATATACATAAATGTTAGCACGTAGTAGGAATACAAATGGAATGATGAGGTGGGAGCGGTGTAATAAGAGTAGTGTACAAGAATAATAATATACTCCCTCCGTTTCAAAATGAGTGCCGTTTTAGGTTGTTACACACATATTAAAAAATGCAATAATGTTGTCTATAGACATGACACTTCTACTAAAATAGCCTTGTTAACTATTGGTGCATTTCCCATCATTATAAATTAAAGTAAAATGTGGTACTTTGGAAGTAGTGTGCATAGTAATAATTAAGGGGTACTATTGGGAAAAAGTAATTAATAGTGCATTGGAAACTGAAAGTGACATTCATTTTGAAACAATTTTAATGGCTAAAACGACACTCATTTTGAAACGGAGGGAGTAGTAATATTGATCAAATTTCTTAAGGTGGGAAGTGTGACGGTCCCCCATTAGCTCTGCCTGAGTAGCATCTACAATAGTTGCTTTCTCTTATGCTTGCCTTTCATGGCTTCTCTTTTAGGGAAGCCTTGTCTAGTTTTTAATTCCCATCAAGATTTTAACCATTACAAATCATTATCTTTTATCAATATCTATCATTGTCAAATGAAACTATTTAATTGCCATCGGGTACTAAAGTTTATATCTTCATGTTAAAGGTTGTTCATCCCTGATATCCCCCTAAATGCTCTTTTTTGTTTCTAATTTATATATGGTTGGCAGCCTATTTCTTTTGTAAGTAATATGAAGATAAACTAATTGGTGATACTTTACTGTTTAGGATTGAACGTCTGGAATTGTTCGATGAATTTGAAGAGTGGTACATGATGCAGGTGCGTCCATTTGTTATGAAAAGTGTTTGAATTCTGTTACATACACTTTTTCTTTTTTGATTAGCCTGTTCTAATTCTATACACTTTGCTGGGGCTTTGATGGGTGGTCCTGATCCTAGAGCAGGGTTGACATGACCAACTTAATGCAAGTAATTATTTAGTGACATGACCAACAATCACCACATACTTTGTTATAGATAATGAAGAGCTCCTCTTTTGTTTATTCCACTAGTATCTGAATATTCTATCTGCGCGATTTAATTTCAGGAGCACTACTGTGTGGCTTATGCAATCAATGATGCAATGGTATGATTTTGATCTATCATGTATTAAATTGGTAAATCTTTCTGTATTTACTTTGAGACGGGTTTAGCATTGCAAATCAATGAATCACATCAATCTGTAAATAAATTGATCATGTGTATTCTTTTCTGGATTGAAATTGGAAGTCAAAGTACTTTAAGTTTCCATTTCTAGCTCTTACATAAAAACATGATGATGCCAAGCTATTAACTTGGACTTGATTGTGTTTTTGAGGGGGGGAGGATTCTGTTTCTCCTATTTACTCCAACACGAAAATATAATATGATGTTTGGTGGGTCGGAGTATATTTATTGCATTTCTCGTATTTGCATGTATTATTGAAGTTTCAGAGGACAACAGTTAATAAGTGCTCTTTTGTTTTCTTCCATGATGCAGGGTCTTTTTGGGGATTTTGGTTTTCTTAATAACAACAACAGTGTGCTTCCTTCCTCATGAAGAACGAGGATACGCACACTCCCATAGCATATATAGTTATGCTATATTTTTCTTCCCAATTGCATTTGCCAGTTCACTCTGCTGGGGATGTTGTTGTCCGTTGAAAAGGTTTCTCAGAATCTTGTTACATATTGTATCAGAATTTAGCCAAATAGATGATTGGTTTTGTGTGTGTATGGACTATGGACTACCTCGTGTATTGTTTGTTTCCCACAAAGCAAAAGATACTTGCCTTTTTCTGCTAGCTGTTTGGCAAAGAAAACGTGGTGGCCCCCACACAACACCGACCGATTGATAAATCATCATCCTATATGGCCTGTGTAGGGTTATGTCCATGTGGAAGATATATGAAAAATAGTAGTATTGTTTATTCCTTTTCAATGCAGATACATTCTTTATATTTTGGCATTCTTTACCATGCACTTTTTGTTTCCTTTCTTTTGTGTGAATGAACAGTGTATTGTATTGTGAAGATAGGTTAGTGTTTTTTGCTTGAAAAAAGGTTAGTGTTTTTGTTTTCAATGTGGCTAAGACTGATCAATGGCACTGTACTTAAAGGCACCTCGTTTGATGGGTTAGTCAAAACTTGACTTTAATTTATCAAAATTTAGACATTGAGTGAGAACTTGGTTAATAGGGAAATCTCAAATCTGGATATTACTTGACAATAAAAGACTGGCATGGTAAGCTTGAAGAGAAAAGAACAGGGAAAAACCGTTATTAGCAACAATGGGGTCTGTTTAATGCTTCACATGTTTCCAGTGGACAGTGTCTTCTACTGTTTAATTCTACACCATGTGGCATGCTGTCTCAAATATACGGGGGAAAATATATTCACATTTGGTCGTCTTAAATATTTCACTCTATTAAAGAGTACTCCCTCCGTCCCTTAATGTACATCCATTACCTTTTTCATATTTCTTAAAAAAAGTTGTCAGTGTAATTAATGTGTTTGTTTTGTGTGTTAATATTACTAAATTGTCCTTTGTTTGTATATGTATAAAATTTGACTTTTCATATTTCAATATAAGTTAGTAGTATTAATTAAGGGTATGTTTAAGGAAAAAATAATAAATGCATCTAGTAATTTGAAAAGGAGTTTACATTTAGGGACAAAAATAAAGTCAAATGGGTGCTTAGATATAGGGACGGAGGGAGTATTATCCATAAAAAAAAAGAGAGTATTATCCATAAAATACATTTCAATCCATCAAAAAAATAAAATACATTTCAATTAATTCTTTTAATGACTACCTTTATCACAGCAATTTTTATAGTGACTCCTTTTATCACAACAAATTTTTCACAGTAGAGAAGCTGAAATAATTCAATTCAAATTACCTTTGAATGCTTTTGATAAGAGAAAGTACAGTTCACTTTGGTGACTCAGATGAACTCTTTCCTAGGTGCCGACTAAGCTAGCTAGTACACATTAACACACAAAACTGTGTACTCATAGTGCTGTAGTGGAACCACCGTTACACTTTATATTTATCTTTTGGATACACTCTAATCCTTTGGTTGGACTACCTTATATGTGGTCACTGACTGGACCATAATTAATTTATAACCATTGGATGCTTAATATATTCTTCACATCCAACCCTCTCATTTCACTCTGCCTAACCTAAACGGCTAAAACCACCGCACAACTACAGTGCATCGTGTTTTCAAGGTTTAATGTAACATCACATCACATTTGGAGTGAGAAATGGAAGTTAACTAATCTAGCTAGCGGAGTTAGTTGATCTAAATGTTAATAATTGTAATTTGGTTTAAATATGTTTTTGGTCTCTATAAATAGTATGTTAACTTTTCGTTTTAATCCTTCAAAAAAAATTCTTCAACTTTTAGTCCTAAAAAGTTTTTCACTTCACTTTTAGTGCTTTATTTTGATAGTAAATTCGTATATGGAATTCATATTTTTTAATACAATTTTGCAGAAAAATTATAATATTATAAAGACCTCTACAAAAAAAAAAATAGATTTTTTTAACAAAAATTAAATATGAATTTTTATATTTTTGCAGTAAAAAATTCATATTTAATTTATGTTTAGTTAAAAAAAAATTAATTTTTCTTAGGAGTGATTTTTACTATATTCTGCACATTTTTGCACAACTTCATTAAAAAGTACAAAAATTAACTTTTTGACAAAAGTACAAAAATTAACTTGAAAATAGGGACCAAAAGTAGTGATTGAAAATTTTATAGAGACTAAAAGTTGAAAGAAAATTTTAGGGGGACTAAAACAAAAAATTGGTATATTTATAGAGACCATAACTATATTTAACCCTTTTAATTTTAATACACATAATGATGGGCTTGCTTAAAAGCTTATTAGACTTGCTTACTTAAGTGTAATAGTTAGACCACCAAGGCAATCAATCTTTTTAAGTCTTTATGGACTTTAATCTTAAATTTAATTTTATGGACTTAAAGCTTCATCTTAAATTTCGTCTAAGACTCCATATATGTTAGATAGGTACTGTGGAAGTACCATTTTACTCATTTTCAATTGATTGATTATAGAAAAATGATAATTGTGACCACAAAATGTCATCAACATAGCGATTCTAACTTTAAAAGGTTTTTCATCCATCAAAATTTATCTTTCTATATTAAAAATTTAAAATTTATTATTACATTTGTTGATTGTTTTGTTCATTGACTGAATAATTGTATTTGCACGAATCTTTCAGCGAATTTCAAAAAATAAAATTGTACGTGAAGTATGTGGGGATATACAATTCTTCTTTTCATGTCACTTGCAAGGTCCTATGCTTCAAAACTTTAGAATAACGTCCGGTAAAGAAAAACTTTAGAGTAACGTATTCATCTTTCGGGAATGAAAGGGGAACTCAGTGAAGATTCAACAATCCTAAACCCACTATTATCTTTCAAAAAAAAAAAAAAAATCCTAAACCCACTAGCAGGTAACCTACTAACTTCTCTTATCTTATTGACATGAATTTATGGAGCAAAAAAGGAGGGAAAAAATTCGAAGGACGAAATAAAAAAATGAACCCTTTAACGTAAACGTTTTTTTGTTTAAAAGTAATCAAAATAAAGAATATTTTGATAGAAATGTCACTATGCTTTTGTGAAGAATTGGATACTCTCTCAAGTGATCAAAGCTGCGTAGGGTTCCATGCTTGTTCCAATCGGAAAGTTCAAAGCAAAAACAAATAAAGGCCCTTTAATTCACACCGTTAACCTTATTTAACGGTAGAAAGCAATACAAAGTTAACTTTTTCTTTTTTTACTTAAAAATATTTAGACCATTGAATATATACCAAAAAAAAAAAAAAAAGAGTGCATGTGGTGTGTCTTTAAGTGGAAAGTGTTTGGGTGAAACAAGATTTTGTGAGTAGGAAAGATGGTGATAGATTTGAAAGGGTCTTTCACTTGTCTTGAATTTTCTGCCTTTTACTTCGACCACTATTTCTTTTTATCCTTTGCTTTACTACAAAAGGTTCAATTTATTGGTGGAATATTCATGCATGCTACCTATAACAATTTCCTTGCTATGCTTTGTCATGCACACATTTCATCTTTTGATAAATAAGATGATGAAAAAGTTGGAAAAGGATAACAATATGAGAAAGTACAACATGAAAGATCGTACTCAAGAAGTTGGTTTTAGAAGTGAAAATGAACCAATCAGGCTTATTTTTATATATTTTTGAATTATATGTTTAATTCACTTTAAGCAAGTATTTGGAAATCTCACGTCAAAAATAAAAGAAGAGGAAATAATGACTTTATTGTGTGGATGTTGATCTTGATTTCATCCTTTCCACTATACCTACTTCAACTGCTCTAGAAATTCACAAATTTGGATTTAGTCCATATAAATGTATGTTTGGTTTTGGCTTCTTTTCACCGCCACCTCACGTTTCCGAGACATTCTAACGTAAAAAAGAAACTAAGCTTTAACGTAACGTGAGTTTTTGTCGTGATTTTGCACAATGACACTAACCAAACACACAATAAGCATGTTACTTGTTTTTAGTTCCTAAAAATGCTAACATTGTGTGATTGTAGTCCATATTAAGAGGCTCATGAGGACTAAATAAGTACCATTTTTGTTAAATATAAAAACTAAAAACATTTTTTTTTATAGAAATCTAAAACAAAATTTTCAAAATATCATAGGGATAAAAGATCTAGTTAACCTTAATTTCTAGTATGAAATGAATAAAATATATTGTAAGATAGGAAATTCCACAGCATCCAATAGAGAATGGAGTTATATGATCATGTGGGACTACAGCTTCGAACAGCAAGGCATCTTTTGTTGTATTTGTAATTGCGAACCAATTAGCAAATAGAAAAAAAAGTGTTTTGTAAGATTTGTGGTTGCCATGCAATCATGATAGTGATATAGATTAGTTTCCTTCTTATGTGGGTTGGAGGATTGCTCTAAAGAATTAAGCTATCAGTAACTTTATTCAATAATTTCTTAGCTTTCATTTCACGAGAATTTATTCCATCATCTTATCTTGAAAGAAAATAAATTTGATGATGACCAATTCAAAATCGTGGTCGTGTGTTTTTTTGTTTTTTTTTCCTTCCTTTTTCTTTCCTTTCCTTTTCTTAAAGATTATTTTGTCCTCCTTTTTCTTGGTTTGTTCTAAATGAATAAATAAATTTGTAGCTATAGGAACAAAGATTAAAGATTAATGATCATACATTATTGGGGTAAAATATTAATTATTTTAACTTTTAACGCATAAAATAACCCACTTCAGTTGATCTGGTGATTTTGACTTGAAACCTTATAGTGTATTTCTATCATGGTCTCATGTACCAATTTTGGTAGGCTAGTTTAACTTCTTAAAAAAAAAAAGCTTTTATGCATAGAATATTTTCCTATTTGTCCAACAAAGATTAATCTCAGTCTCTACTCTCTGGTTCATATGAATTTATAATCTTAATCTCAACTAAGGATCATGCCTAATCTTTTCATAATATGGTCATTTGAAATAAAAAAGCAATTTATGATTGGGTTGTGCCTGTTAAGTGTTAACTACTATAATCTAAACTAGATTATTGGCAAGATTTGATGAAAATATTTTATGTATAGTTGACTTTCTCATGCAATGCAATACAAAGCCATCTCTGAATTCCTCTGATAGAAGGCATGGGATGGGCATTCAATAGTCTCAATTTTTTTTTTTGGTACAAAAGAGGAATAGTCTCAAAATTTTATCACTTCTTTGAAAATGTTGTTAGGTTGTTAGTTTAATTCGGTAGAAAATTCAATTTAATTTTCAAAATTAGACACAATTTTGTTACAACCATTATATTAAAATTGTTTATGTGTAGTTTGTCACGAGACTAACTTTGTCATTTTATATGATTTATAAAATAAAAAATTAACTTTGTGACATATCTCAATTGGTAAGGATATCCCATAATATATAGGTGTCGGAATTCGAACTTCCGACACTCCATTTATCTACCTTAAAAGATGGATTTCTAGCCTCTAGACCACTTGACAAAAAAAGAAAAATTGAAAACTACAAAAAGTGAAATTTAGAAATATTAAAATAGTAAAAAAAACTTAATATACAATTATTTTTATATAAATAAATAATTTTTTATATAATTATATCATAATATACTATTATTTTTCCTCCCTAAACATATATATGATAATATAATATTATCTAATTGATTATCGTCATTATGAACCTCAAACGTCTGTTACATTGTAACTATAATCTCTACAAGTATAAAAACTTATTTGAACGTCTCTTTCTCTAGTCAACTTTATTATCAAATGTATCTTTCGTTAGTTAGCATTATTCTCAAATGTGTCTTCTGTTAGTCCATTAAATGATAAAATTACTGAGAAAAGCAACACCAGTATGTTTTGCTTTTTTTCCTTTCTTTTTTGCAATTTTCAATATATCTGAGAAGACATTATGCTCAAACATTTTGAGATCAAATTCATTTATTACTCTATCTAACTTTTTATAAGGTGAGCATTAAAATATGATATGAGCTTATGAGTATGAGTACACAATCGATTAAGGCCAATTAGTAATACTATGGAATGGATATGATTGGTTTATGACTTAGGATTATATGTTGATTATGAGGAACTGAGGGTCAAGTTTCCATGATTCCATGTAAGTGAGGACTAGCATTCATATCTAAGACCATTGCCGCATGTAGAAGGCTGATTTTTTTGTCATATCCATGTGAGGATATTATTATTGATATTATTCTAGCAAAGTTGGAATTCAAACTATAATATAAGCCAAATATATCAGTTATTTAATGAATGTACAAAGTAAATTGTTTCTTATATTAAGAATTGGAGGGAGTACTATGATAGGTGTTCCTAGTCAAATTCAGACTTAATTAACTAATAACATCCGAACTTCACGGGAATTCAATTGACATTTGTGAAGTCTAATAGGAACGTTTGTGGCATCATATATAAGTTGGCCATGTCTTACATGCATTGAGAGCAACATTGGACAAGTTATGATTGACTTGAGAACCATCATAGCGAGGCTGATTGACTTTATATGTACTTGCATGTGTATAGTATATCATTTATTCATTTTAAGTATTCCTAACCTATTTTATGATATAATTGTAATTTTAGCCCCTTTGTTTTCTTTACACTTATATATTTGTCTTGTTTTAGATTAAGTGAAGGAGATATTAGAGCAAGGAGATGGTAGACAATATTTTAATGTATTTACCGTAGACACCAAGGAAATTCCTACGGACAACCTTGAAGATTGAGTAATGTGATGCGGAGGAAAGCGAGTGGGAGTTTGATTTGGGTCAAAAAGATGATGTTAACTAGGAGTGTAACCTACCACTGCATGATGTTTGAATTACTTAGTTCTAGGTAGACTGGAGTAGCGAGGTTCACTCAAAGCCTACTGTTTCACCAAATTTGGGACGTTCATTGAGGGACACACCATGTTACGCCCTTGTTACTCAACCACATATTGTTGGAAAAACTCGAGTTTATTGTCTTTACTTTCAAAACCCTCAAGGAGGGGGATATTGGTTAGCCAGTGCAGATCGTCTAATCAACACTGATATACCCTTCATACATAGAATAAAGGAATAAGGTGAAAGGGGGTCACCTTGTGTCAAACCTCTATTTTCAGATCACCATGCATATGCCCAACATTTTCATATCATAACTAACTTGAACGGAATACACGATCGACTCTACACACTTCTTGTCCTTATTTTGAGAGATTAACTAATCCATTTTTTTAAGATAAAACTGGGTAAAAATAACTAAGAATTTAACCGCGTGGCCTTAGTATGTAATAACAAGAAAAACATAAAAAGCAAAACATCAAATTGGCGGTAACAATCTGCAGCAAAAATTCACTACCAAAAAATCTGCAGTAAAAATAAAATTAGCGGCAATAATCTCTGTATGAAGCTCTAATAATATTTCTTTTTGCCTTAAAGATTTAATATTTTAATTTTAAAATGATTTGACCTGTTCTTTAAAAAAAAAAAAATTAACATGCATGTACCGTGCAATTTTTTTTTTACAGATACCTAATTAAATCACTTTAAAATGTCACTCTTATAGACTTGTTTTTAAAATTTGTCAACAAATTATGTAAGGTTATTTTTTTGTCACTTTTCCCATAGGAGGAGGTTTGAAACTTTTGAAATAAAATAAAAATGAAACAGAAAATGATTACACCGTTGAAAGAATAATATTAAGAGTAATGATATTTTGACATCCATTTGATGACAACTTTGTTGACAACCTTGTTTTGCTCACTTCTTATTGGTCAAAAACAATGGAGAGAGAAAAAGGAAGAGAGATGATAACAACATCATGTGAGTATGAGAGAGAAAGTTGTCCAAAAGTTGTCAAAAAATGGTTGTCAAAATATCATTTCTCTAATATTAATTCTCCATTCATCCACCATCATGACAACGTTTTATTCATGACAATAACTAAATAAATAAATCCACCAAATACAAAGAAAACAAAAAGTGGAAGAAAAAGAGAAGAAAAGAAGAAGAAAGCAACTAGGACATTGGCACTTGGTAGATAGTAAAACGCACAAAACCAACACACTCAAACTCAAACTCAAAAAACACTTCACAAACATCAGTACCATGCACCTTCTTTCACTTCCTCCTTAAAACGAAAACACCCACGCGCGGTAACGTAAACACCCACGCGCCACCGTTTATATTACTTCCAATGGGTTGCGCAGCTTCCAAGCTAGAAAACGAAGACACAGTGCGACGCTGCAAAGACCGTCGCCGTCTCATGAAAGAAGCTGTCTACGCTCGTCACCACCTCGCCGCTGCTCACTCCGACTACTGCCGTTCCCTCCGCCTCACCGGCACCGCCCTCTCCACTTTCGCCTCCGGTGAACCTCTCTCCGTTTCTGATAACACTCCCGCCGTTTTCATCAACCATAAAACCACCACCACCCCAACAACCACTACCACCACCTTTCACCACCCACCGCCACCGCAACCTAAACCTCAACCACCACCACCGTCTTCCTTCCATCGTCCTCCTCCACCGGCGTCACCCACAATAGCATCCTCAAAACTCCCTCATATCCTCTCTGCATCAAGTACTCCTTCCACTAACCACCAACCTCACCACCCTCACCACCAACAACGCCGCCGTAAACCACCGCCCCCAAAACTACCTCACATTCTCTCCGATTCAAGTCCTTGTTCTACTCCAAGAAGCGATAACTATGCTTCGAATTTCTTTCCTACAGCACATTCTACATACTCTTCTACACCTTCTCAAACTTCCTCCGTTTGGAACTGGGAAAATTTCTACCCTCCTCCACCACCACCACCTGGTTCTGATTACTTCGACAGAGAACATGAACATGAACGTGAAAATGAAGATTCTATTTCACAGTTCTCTTTTAAGTCAAGAAACAGTGATGTTTCATATTCCCGACAACAACCTCAACAGCAACAAAAACAACCTCAAACAAAGACAGAAGCATATCAACATCAACAACAACAACAACAACGATATGTTAATCCAACATCACATGAAGTTGAAGGATTTGATTCTGAGAGATCAGAATATGATTATTTCAATGAAAAATTAGCTATGGTTGAGAAGAATCATATTCATGGTCATGGTCATGGTCATTTGGAGGAACAAACTGAGACTGAGAGAGAGGAAGTTGAGTGTAGTGAATGGGGAGATCATTACAGTACAACAACATCTTCTGAGGATGATGAAGAGGAAGAAGAAGTAGAAGAAGATGATGGGGTTGATGGTGATGTTGAGTCAAGGTCTGAGATTGGGACTAGGTCGAATTTCGGATCATCGTCTGCTGCGAAAGGATATGTAGCGACGGTGGGGAAATCGGAGGATTTGGCGTCGTCGTCCACGGGTGAAGGGGTGATGGACATGAAGATGGTGGTGAGGCATAGAGATTTGAAGGAGATTGTGGATTCAATTAAGGAGAATTTTGATAAAGCTGCTGTTGCTGGAGATCAGGTTTCTGACATGCTTGAGATTAGTAAAGCTCAGCTTGATCGAAGTTTTAGGCAATTGAGGAGTGAGTACCAATCTTCAACTTTGTTCATTCTATTAATTTATTCATGTTTCATTGATTACAATTCATTCTCACTTTAAAGTTTTATGGTGTTTGATTTGATTCTTAAGAAATTCTATGCAAATTTTGATTTATGTTTTTAGTATTTATGTTTGATATGTGAAAGAATTTGATTTGGACTCTAATTTTTTCAGACATTTTGTGTCAAGTTGTTTCTGGGCCAGATAAAAATAATTGCTTTTATTGTTTTTAACAACCAAATAATGCTTTGGAAATTATGGGTAGGTTTGGATAGAGTAGAGTTGAATCTGACTATTTGATTTTTGTTTGCAGAAACTGTGTATCACTCAAATAGCTTATTGAGCAGCCTGAGCTCAACTTGGACCTCAAAACCGCCGTTGGCAGTTAAGTACCGGCTCGACGCCGCTTCATTGGATGAACCGGGCGGTCTAAAGAGTCTTTGCTCCAGTTTAGAACGGCTTTTGGCTTGGGAGAAAAAGCTCTATGAAGAAGTTAAGGTAATGATTATTTGCTTAATATCCAAGTCTTTTTCTTTGTTATTTTGAAGAATGTTTGTGTTCTTCCCTCTTTAGAAAATTAAACTATATTAAATTTTTTGAGATAATGAATAAGTGAAGGAAATGAAAATGAAATGAGTGAAGCTATGCAGTGTAGTGTAGTGTAGAGTGATGTTGGACTTTGGTAGCGTAAGGTCACCGCAGTATTTGACTGTTTATTTAGTGTGAAAATGACCTCCTCCTCCTCCTCCTTTCCCTTTTTTTCTTGCCTTGTGTATTGACCAAAATAGCCCCTAATGTTGGGTTGGGACCAACCGGCCAAACTTTTTTATTCTGGATTTATTTTATAATAATGCTAGATATGTATAATATAACTTAATGTCTTTTCACATCTACTTAGTTTCATCATTTCATTATTGTTAGATCCACCTACTTGTCTTGTATACCTATACACTCAAATTCCCTCCCTTAAGAAATAGTAATTGTTGTTGAAGATTATGCATAAGGATTGACAAAGTTAGTAAATATTATCAATTTATAGAAAAGTGTAAGTTCATTTGACTTTACTATTTTCTTATTCATTTTGGTGGAAATACTAAATAGCAATAAAATAGGACAAGACTGAAAAAACACAATCATAAATTTGAGCAAATTATCACTAATGATGTGCACAAACTTTCAGCCTTATTCTGCGCATATAAATCGCGGAGTAATTTTTAGTTAGGCTAAGTTTAGTATAATCATTATTGTACATGTATTAGGTTATGCAAAAATGGTAAAATTGTATTTATCTTATGTGAAATAATGATTTGAGTGACCATGAATGAAGATAAATGACAGTTAAAACAATGATAACATTAGTATAAATCACGACATCTTGCTCGTGTTAGTATTAGTTATGTGTTCTTGAATATTGATAAATCATTGTGTGTGAAATGATTGAATACGATACTGTCACCCATACCATATCTCGAATGAGACAAACTAGTTTTTTTTGACTCAAAGGGAAAATAGCAATTAAGAAGTGAAGAACAAGACAAAGCAATAAACTGATTAGGACTCATCCAATTTCTTCAAATGTTGTCCAACATGTGATTGATATTCAATATAAATGGGGTCTTATAATTGGTTGTTGATGAAGGGCAAAATATTTCTCTGGTATATATGGTTATAGTTACCAAAAAAAGCAGGTTGCTTTCCGACATACCACACCAAAAGGAAAAACTATTGCCTAGGATAATGATTACAAATGCTTGAAGTCACATAAATGACGTGTCCAACTTAGCTTCCTTTTTACCAAACTGAAATTATGTGGTTCCGTTGCAGTGTTGCTTTTATTTTAGCTTAACGCCTAAAACCATATGATTTGCGAACGAGGTATGTATGCTAACACATTTTACAAATTGTTCTTTAATGTAGTCTAGAGAAGGTGTGAAGATTGAACATGAAAAGAAATTATCAGCCTTGCAGAGTCAGGAATACAAAGGAGACGATGAAGCAAAGATATTCAAAACTAAGTCTGCCATAAATAGGTTGCAGTCGCTAATTGTTGTTACATCACAAGCCGTGTCTACCACCTCGACCGCTATTATTGGCCTTAGAGACTCTGATCTTGTTCCTCAGCTTGTTGAGCTCTGTCATGGGTACGTACGCCTCTTATGCGATTACTTTACTGCATTGTTTTATTTAGGGGACTGATAAATAATTAAGTTCCTGTATAATAGGATGAAAGACATGTTTGGATTGACTTATTTGAACTTACCTAGTTGTATAAACACTCGTAAGACTGTTTGGGAGAGTTTATAGAAGCAACTAATGACATCTCTAGGATAGTTTATAAAAACAACTTATAACTTATATGAAACCAGTTTCTTCAAAAAAAACTTATATGAAACCAGTTTAACTTTATTTAATCTTTTGTTATAGAAATAGCTTATACATAAGCACTTAGATGATAAGCACTTGATTAAGTTGTTTATCCAAACAGGCCCTAAACCATTTAATCATTATTATAAGAAACTGTGGTGATCAACATTCTTCTAGTTTGAAAACAATTCAGGCATATGGGAGCCCACTAAACAGTTACCTCTACTACTTTAAATGAATGAACTTTAATTGATTCATGGGGGCCCCAAAATTTTCAATAATATTGGACTGAAAGAAATCCTGTCTATTTGATCTTGCTGTCTCCCTTTATGAACTAACTGATTTTGAGACTTTATGTTACCCTTATTTAGGATCATACTGTTGCTTGCTACTAAGATATTTATGGTTGAATGGTGGAATGCGATGATTTTTAGATGTAAATAACTAGTAACAATGCATTTGAAAGACCGTTAACTGAAAATTATCTAGTATCATGTGCATTGCACGGTATTTTTAAAACCTAAACATATAAATAGTTACCAAGAGTTGACGTTAATAACTAAGAAATCCTTGCTATTGAAGTAGTGTGGCACATTTAAAAGGAGAGTAGATTAGGAGAAATTCTCAATCTCAAGATTGAGGACTTAAATTTTTAATATGTTATAAAGGTTGGTAATTTTTTCAAAGTCTTGTTTTCCCTCACTTATATAGTGTTAAAGAATATTTTGGGTGGTAGATGAAAATATTATGGCTTACCTCTCTCATATGCGTACCTGCCTCATAAGCAGTGTAATGGCATGTGCCTCTAGGTACCAAACTGTCCAACTGTTATTTCCTTTTATATTCAAATCCTGGGCCACCACTGCACCTGTCAAAATGTTATTTTGTCTCCTTTGGCTCTATTTCAACAAAATAATTTATTCATGGGTTAGGTTAGGTAGTATGTTAAACTAAGTAACTACGGTACAAAACACTCATTACATGTTTCTTAACTATTTGCCTGGTTGCTATAAATTTAATAAAATAGATCAATTATTTCTGTTACTGTTATTCATTTGTTTATGATGGAGCATTTTGCTTGCTATTGGTTATGTAATGTATTTGTAATTTACTTTTATAAAGTTTTGATCAGTTGGAATATGCCACTCATTAGGTTTTTATAAAATCATGATTCTGGTAATGCACTGTTGTAATATACATAGATCTTGCATGTTAAATTCCACAAAATCCAAACTAGCATGTGTTTTTGATCTACTGATTGATATTTTTATTTACTTGGAAAGTATACTATAATTTTTAAACATTTTAATGTTTACGAATTAAATTTTACGAGATTGTAATGCAATTATTTATTTATGTCATGTATTCTCTTCTTATGTTTGTGAATTTGTAATATGATAAATGTAGAATGATGTACATGTGGAGATCAATGCATCAGTACCATGAAGTCCAAAGCAACATAGTGCAGCAAGTCCGCGGCCTCGTGAATAGATCAGGAGGTGAATCAACTTCTGAACTGCACAGGCAGGCTACTCGTGACCTTGAATCAGCTGTCTCGGCTTGGCACTCCAGTTTTTGTCGCCTCATAAAATTTCAACGGGACTTCATTCTCTCCCTACACGGCTGGTTTAAGCTTAGCCTTATGCCAGTCGATAATGATAACAACAACAACAGGATGGAACACTCCGACGCATACATGTTTTTTGATGATTGGAAACTTGCACTTGACCGTGTCCCCGACACAGTTGCGTCTGAAGCAATCAAGAGCTTTATCAATGTTGTCCATGTTATATCTTCCAAGCAAGCTGAAGAGCTCAAGATAAAGAAGCGAACCGAAAATGCTTCAAAGGAACTCGAGAGAAAGGCTTCGTCCGTACGGAATTTAGAAAGAAAGTTTTACAGCTCGTATTCTATGGTAGGGATTGGCATTCCTGACACTGGACCTGATAACGGACAAGGACTGGATGCACGCGATCCACTTGCTGAGAAAAAGATGGAACTAGCAACCTGCCAAAGACGTGTTGAAGATGAAATGACGAAGCATTCAAAAGCTGTAGAGGTAACAAGAGCAATGACACTCAACAATCTACAGACAGGTTTGCCTGGAGTCTTTCAGGCATTGACCAGTTTTTCTTCATTGTTCACCGAGGCTCTTGATTCGGTGTGTACTCGTTCATATGCAATCAAGTAGGTATAATATATTATAATTTATTTGTTATATGCTTGGAATCAAAGTTCTTTTTTATAAGGGCTGGGAATTTTTTTGGCGGCAAGCTCTTATTGCTCGTACTATTTCGAGTTATTATATTTTGAAATGTAAATATGAAGAATTTTGTGGCTCTCCACTTATTTTGTTGGGAAAAGGGAATTTTCTTATTGTACAGGAAAATTTCTTGGTTTATTGTATCAGAGAATTGCAAATTTCAATATATCAATAAATTATAATTTATAGGCAATTTGATTTCAGATTTCATTATCACTTTTTGCTTATTAATATCATGTAATCATATTCCCACACTAATAGTAAAGTATTTAATTTTTTGTATCATTGTAAGTTGATATACAAACACTACTATGTTTGGACGAGATTACCATATTTCATTGTTTATAAGGGTTTGTTGAGTTGACTAATTTAATCTTATCTATTGGCATAAACACTCATGAGACTCTTTGAGAGAGTTTATGGAATTAACTTTTGACATAATTTTATGTTTTATTATTATGAAACTAGATTATATAAAAACACTTACATTATAACTGCTTAATTAAGCTGTTTATCAAAACATGCCTAATTCTGTTATGTGTGCACTAAATAGTTTAGAATGTTACCAACATGAAGCAAAATGGTAGGGTCAGATGAGTCAGACTATGTAAGATGTTTTCACAAACATCCAATTTCTGTTATTTTCACTTACTGAAAAAAGAAGCTATTGTGCTCCTTTAATTGAGGGTGACAGCTAATGTGGGCACGAATGGATTCAATTCAACAAGCCTTACAATTGAAAGTAGAAAGTTTCCACATTGCACATGGTATATGGAAGATTTGATATGTACATTGTGCAAGTTGCAAAGTTGTAGTATTTATTTTATATACTGTTACATTTATTTATTATAAAGTCTTCTAAAAAAAACATTTATTATAAAGTTTTTATACAATTGGAAATGTGGTCCTCTATCACATCACATAGTCAATCTTCATCTGGAAACTGTTATCACTTACAATTTAGATACAGATTTGGTATTATCACTGCCTTATTTATAGCTAGTAATTTTTGTTTCTTCTGAGCTAACACTTGAATGCTGAACTATATATGTCATATAGGGTATAGTGACAGGTTGTATTTTATACCAGATTTAATGAGTTCAATTTCAAGTACCGACAGTTGAAATAGAAATCTATGTTTTGTTATAATAATACTGGTAGAGATACCTGTTCCAGCACAGGGTCTATAATTTAATTTTAGTGACATTTAAAATTTTGTATAGTTGAAGAGTAATATCTAATTAAAATTGGCAAAAAAAAAAAAAAGCTTTACTGCATGTGAAATTATTATTCCTTTTGACATGCAAGTATAAAATAAATGTATTACTATGGAACATTTTGTCTTAAAATAATTCTATACAACTTGTAAATTTTCTCTTAAGTTGAATATTGGATCTACACATATTAAGTTATTTTTCATAAGCTCTCATATTGTTCAATTTATATGATTGCATCTGGGCTAACAAAGGTTTCCAGGGTGAGTAACATTCTTCACATGTTGGCAATTTAATGTTCTTCTACACAACAATCAAACCGTCATTTTGTTTTGGTAAACAAAGGTTTATCTCTTGAGAAGATTAATTTCGACGAAGATTAATTTCTCGAGGTAATTGAAATTTTTCCAACAAGCTAACCCCTTCCAAGATATATTTTTCTATGCACCATAACACCGATCAGACCAAATAATTAAGAGACTCAACTATCTACTGTTTGTGTTACACCATGTTGGTACCAAACTATAATTTATACATACTGAATTAGAAAGAAAAGAAAAATACCATGCTACAATTCATCGCCTCAAATTTTGGGTTCATCGTGTATTACACTTGTTATGGTCCCTTCTTTTTTACTCAACCTTCAACATATTATTATGGTCATGGAGAATAATTTTGATTACACCGTCGTTCAATCACAATAGTTATTGTTGAACATGGAAGTTAGTAGGTGGTTTGGTTAATAGCTCTCAATAATGATTCTCTTTTCTTCAAACAATTACATTAAAGAAGAAATTTTATCCTTCGACAATGAGCACCTTAACTCCTCAAAAGAGTGTCAAGTACAAATATTTTGAGGGTTTTTGAGAACTACTAAGTTAAGAAAAATACAAGTAAAATGAATTGCAGATAGACAAAGATAAAATGCGAGTAAATGTATCTAAAGCAAAATTCACAAGTGGTATTTATAGACAATGAGACAACACGTAGTTTTATTAGTCATGAATGTGGCATAAAAAGATTATCTCCGACTACTGTTATTTGATTAAACTCGTTGCTAATGAGTGTTTCTGACAAAGTGTCCCCTTATTTTGTGACGTTTTCAAGTATCTAATCCATGCAATATTCTTTCTCTGATCATGCTCACTAGATTATAGCTCCTGATTTCTTTGATCATAACTCTAATTACCTTGAGCTAAAAGCGTGAAACATGATTCTTTAAGGTCATATTGTTAGCTCCATGTATTTAAATCAACTCTGACACCCCCACGACCTTCGTGAGACACTCTGAATCTGAGAAGATTCTACTAACTCGTGTTGGCTATATCTAGTTCAAATGATCCTTTATCCAACTATATGAGCATCGACTAACCCTTTACTCCATTGTTCAGCGAACACTTTAGATTATTTTTAGGTGTAAACAAATATAATGAAGGTTAAATTTTTGTAACAATAGAATTATCATCATTGTCTAATACTATAAAAATTCTTTCTGATTTAAATCCATTATTTATGATAGGAAATTTGTTGGATTCTTTTTTTTTTAAAAATGATTTTCCATCTTAATTTGATAATAAAAAAAGAATAAAATGTCAATTTAGTCCTTAACAAATTTGGAAGTCCAAATTCAAACCTTATAAATTTGATGGCTTTTTTTTGGATGCATTCTTCAGAACGGTTGTTTGGGTGAGAAAAAAAAAACTCAATAGTTGGTAAAAAAATGTACTAGATTACTATTCGCACCCAAGAGTCCACCTTTGGGTGTGAATAGTAATCCAGTACATTTTTCTTCTTCTTCATTCAATGCAAGTGTGGAACAAGGTTTTTCGTAATGGGCCTAAACTTTGTATGGGTCAAACTTATTAGTTACTTTCTAAGATTGCTCTTTAGACGCTATCAATTGCTTAGAACAATATAACATACGCCAAACAATAATTAATTGTCATTCATGAAATTTTGTAATCCTTTCTTTAAATTTTTTTAAAAATACCCTCCAAATATTTTATAATTTTCTTCTAGAAATCTCACGCCTCATTACAACTTCCAGGAGAAAATTAAAAAGAAAAAAAAGCTAGTTAAGGATTGGCATGGGGCATTATGGGGGCTTTTTATTTATTTGTTTATTTTTATGCCATGATATGAAGTTTCCATTACCGTTTAGACCTGACTATTCTCAGTCGAGGAATCTATGAGGCACAAAAGGTGAGTTATCTTCTCTCAACCAAAATTTTTTCATACGCATGAGTCAAAAATCGAACTCCTGACCACATACTTAAGGAGTTTAAGTCCTTTATCACTTGAACCAATGTATTGTTGATTTATGGGGCTTTTATTTTAGTTTTTTTTTTTAAAATCACTTTTGTTATTTTTAAGTGTTTGTTTAGGATTTAAAAAAAAAAAAAATCATCTTTGATCATAAATTGAAAACTATTAGGGTTAGCTTTTTCAAAATTCTATTTTCTTTTTAAAAAACAAGGAGGTAAAACATGAAGTAGTTAAAATTATTATCATTTTTTAAAAAAAAAGATTTCTATGGGTATTAAACAAAGTGAAATATCTTCAACTCCTGGCTGTGGAATTTTTTTCATTCTTTTATGTTACTCCCTCCGTTTCAAAATGAGTGTCGCTTTAGCCAAAAAAATTTGTTTCAAAATGAGTGTCGCTTTCAATTTCCAATGCAATAATAACTTTTTCTTTTCAATTGTATCCTCCAATTAATATTCTGCACACTACTTCCAAAGTATTGCTTTTAAAGCTAACCAATAGTTAATAAGGATAATTTGGTAAAATAACCATTCTTTTTCTCTTAATCATTGCATTTCTTAATATGTGTGTAAACACCTAAAACGACACTCATTTTGAAACGGAGGGAGTAATTTTTTATTGATAAAAAAAGTAAACAAACATAAATATTTTGGTTTTTTTTCTTAGATCTTAAGGAAAAAACTTTTAGATTTCTTTAACACAAAATCTATTTTTTTAAAGTTAAAACAAACACACCCTATAATTTTAGGAGAAAATTAAGAAAATTATAAAGTACTGCGGCGAGGGGGTAATTGTGTCGATAATTGGGGAAATGAGTAATTTGGAATTTTTCCTTTTGACCTAATTTTTTATATTTATTTTTATAAATGAGGCTGAACTACGTTAACCAGGGGCGGATCTAGACATTTGATATTGGTGTGGCAAAACTTTCAAAGCAACTATATATATTAACCAAATAGACCATTGACACTTTAAAACAATATAGCAAAATGGTTTGGGTGAGAGCATTTTAACATGGTGTTACAGGTTCGATTATGTAAGCGACTTATATTATATATATATAATTATTTAAGAAGTATATGAAAAAAAATGGGAAATAATCTGGTGTGGCAACTGCCACACCATGTTTCACAGTGGATCCGCCCCTGACGTTAACTTAAAAGCTGAGAATTGTCCTCGTGAGCTTAGCTCAACTGGTAAGGACAATGCATTATATATGTAAGGTCCGGGGTTCAAATCCCGACAACCAAAAAAAAAAAAAGCTGAGAATTAGAACATTCAAAATCACACACTACAAGGGAATCTATGTAGGGAAACATAATCAACAATTGAATTAGTAAAAGGAGTAGATTAACCACATTGAGCAATTGTTGGACACATCATCCGTCTCTCTAGATGAAAAACAAATGGAACTAGTCCAATCTAGCTAAGGAATCAAACGTATATTTTTTAAAACAAACAACTTTTAACTTCCAATAAATTGACACACATTTGAAGATATTTTTTTTAATTCCAGTGTGTCCTTTAATTAATGTTATGTATACGCACACACATGGTAGAAGATATATCATCTAATTTCAACACAAAACATGTTGAGACGTGGGTCATAAGGGGAACCTAAAATGTCTAGGTGATTACTATATTGGGTTGGAATGTATTAAAATGATTGCTCTGAGCTTAATATAAAATTAAAATTTATCCGCTCATGATCCACAAGAGTTGATTTTAACAAGATGACTGCCTTTGTTTACATTCTTCTCAAACTAGACTTATCATAGAGGTTTTAAATTCTTTATGCTTGGCTTCTGGAATGAAAATTAACATCCAAAGGTTAAAGTTCTTGAAATCTAAGAATGTTTCAAGAGCAAGGGTGACTCATTTTGGGGCATCATGAGTTCTAGCACACTTTTGATGCTTATAACTTAAATGATCGCATATTATATTTAATATAGATTTTATGTTATCCTTTAGATCAATAAAAAGCTAGCTGGTTGGAAAGGAAAACTTATGAACATGGATGGTAAAATGATTTTGTTAAGTCAATGTTGGTCTTAAGATTTTTTGTGTACTTCAACGAATCAATAAAATTGTGTCTTGTTAATTATTCAAAAGTCTTTCTTCTTGCATTTTTTGTTGTAAAAGATTAATTAATTTCTTGCCATGCTTACTATCAATACACAGTACAAACACCTAGTGTAATGAATTCTACATCAAACTATGCTTTTTAATCTAAGACACAAAATGTATGTTTGATTTCATTTTTGGAGAAGTCAAAATTAATTCTAGAGGTGAAGAATTGATTTTCACATGTTTAGTTGCTTTCAAATAAAATTAATTCTAGAGGTGGATAATTGATTTTCACATGTTTAATTGCTTTCAAATAAAATTAATTTTGACTCTAAAATTGATTCTACTCAAACATATAATTTATAACTTTTGATTCTAAAATTAATATTTCTGTTGAAATTTAATGCTCAACTCATTTTTATATAAATGCACTCAAACACAACTCAACTTTATCTTCAATTGATTTTTAGATATAATCAATTTTATAAAATCAATTTATTCAAAATCAAATGTCACCTCAAAACTACACATACCCTTAACCTTGAAAAATGTCAATTCCCAATCTTTCAATAGGAGATTCCTCGCCCTTCATGTTCTATCCAACATGCATTTTAGAAAAATTCTATAATACTTATTTACATAAGATTGATTTATTAAACAACATTACACATTGCATCAATTTTAATTATTCTTAATCAACATCATATCATAATCAAATACATTTACAAAAGAAAACAAAAAGAAATTGGCTCACTTACTAGCCCTAAAATAAGGTAGAGGGTTACCTCTTCACGTTTTTCATTGACGGGTTAGCAATAGGTTTGGAGCATGTGAGCCCTTGCTTGGCTGCTCACGCTTTACCATCACCTAAGTCCTAAAGGCTAAAACTATGGAAATAATAATAACTCAAACAACCGATTTTTCCTTTTTATGGAAAACTCTAACAAACTTTTTTGTACATATTACCTTTTTTTTTTTTTGAATAATTATACACTTTACAACTATTTCTATACTATTATTATGTATTGCTAAAAAAAAAATACTATTATTATGTAAGTGTTATATTAAATAATTTCACTTTAGGAAAAACCTAAATAAGAGAAAGAGACAATTACACATTTTTTGTTAGTAACTCTCTAGTTCTCGAGTGAAAGGAGTATTGATAATCTGTAGTTCGGTCGTCTAAAGATAAGTAAAGCCTAGTTAATAACTGTTCCACCGAGAAATCAAATTCAAATTCTTCTAAACAATTTGTCATTGGTGAAACTTAGTGATCACTTGGTCTCAATTGCTTGGTTTTATTAAACATTAACATAATTCATTCATAGTCTATCTTCTTCGAGAGATAGATACAAGTAAAAATTAATCTAATCCATTTATTAAAATGAGACTAACTAATCTTTCACTTACGTCTACTTTTATTCCAAAAGATAACATATAAAGAAAATTATTATAAGATGTATAAATATCATTATTATAAGATGGTCGTACAAATATCATCGATATTCATGAAAATCAGATCCTTGAAAATGGGTGGGAGAGTTGAGTTGCAATTGCAAATACAATGACACTCACTTTTGTGTGTTGTTTCATTCATATTCACATTTTGAGTCCCACCACGGCACCATCTTTGAAAAGCAATGTACCTCAAAGAAGGAACATAATGGGACCCACATTCTCTCTATTTTGTCCCACAACCACAACTATCATCATTCATTCAAATCAAAACAAAATAGAAAAGAGTGAAAGCAAAAAAGCAAAACATTACTACTACTAGTGTACTATCATATCCTTCTTCATACTTTGTTTTTCTTGTTTGTTTCACACCTTCAAACTCTGGTGGATGATGCTATGAGTTGAGGTTTTCAAAACACAGCAATACCCATTATTTATCTTCTTCATTTCAATGGTGGGTCTTTTCTCTTTTACTTCTTCTTATTACATGCTTTATTTGTTTGTTTCTCTGTAGCACCGATACTTCTGATCAAAGTTGTGTATGGTGTCAGATAGTTAAACACCGACATATATGATTACATTCAATTATTTCATTTTTCTTAAATTACTAGTGGTGTCGACGTGTCTGTGTTGTGTCTGTGTCTATGTCAGTGCTTCATAGGTTTGTTTGTGCTTGTTATTTTCCTTTTGGGTGCCTAGATCTCTCTTTGATTAACTTTTTTTGTTTTGTTTTGTTATGGCAGTTATTTTTTTATTTTCTTTGAAGTGTTTTAGGTGATATTTTTGCAATGGTAATGGAAGATAATGTAGTGAATTTTGCATGATGACATTTCCTGATTTTGCAGGCTCTTATAGCCTTTTTTTTATTAGGGTTCTTATTCTTGTTTCTTTATATTCTGTATGTTTCTTATTTCCTTAAAAGTGGAGGATTATTGCTCAAAGGTTGATGGGTCAGTGAGGTTTTGATTATGCTAAAGCTGAATTATACATTTCACCATTTCATAACATATGCTATGATTACCTGTGTTTTTCTAATTTCCATCAACTTGTATAATTTGAGCTCCTTTGTATCTTGAGCTTTATCAGTATTGGGAAATAGATTTACACAAGGCTTGTGGTTGATGGTGTCTATGATTTCTGATGTTTCTAGCTCTTAATTAAGTGTTCTATATCTTTCATTTCTATGTTGACTAATTTATAAAGGTGTTTGTGCTTTCAGAAGCCACACTGCTAAGAAAAGTATGGCTTCTTGTTTGTTTCATTCGCTATTCTTTTTAGAGTGAAGACTCAATGTGGTCTGTGACAATTTACACGTGACCCAATTTAGTCCCGGACTCATTATAACAGGACTAATTTGTCCTCAATTTTAAAATGTCAGAGACTAGTTTGGTATTATTTTTTGTCGGGGACTAAATTAGGCCGCGTGGAAACTGTCAAGGACCAAATTGGGTCTTCACCATTCTTTTTACGTTAGCTTTTGATGAAATTGCTCATGCCTTTGATGAAACTTCTTGTGTTAGCTAGTTACAAGTATATTTGACTCATAATTGTTTGAATTACATCTTGTTGATTATTGATAATTGGTTATTTATTTGCAGGAACATTAAGTAGTTTTTATTTGATTATATGTAATATATTGAGACATGGAAAGGGTTGCAGAGACAAAGGTACTTCCTCGGACCTTGCCAGTTCTGGTTGAGGTATCTGATGCACACAAAGCTGTAATAAGAGAAGCTGGTCAGAGACTAACGGGGGAGGATGTTTCATGTGCCCGTGCGGTTTCAGCAAGAGAATTGAATCAGTTTTCAAAAGCACAGGATGGCCCTATGACACTCCTGGCCTCCAGTAGAGAAGTGGCTCAGTTGTCAAATGCAAGAATTCTTTTGGTAAGAGAAGATACAGGATTCAATACGCGATCTTCTCAAAAACTTGTCTCGGCTGCACCTACAAGAACACCAAAAGGAAAAGCCTCTTTTCCAGACCACAAAGAACTCTTGCCTGATATCGAGATGTTGAAAAGCAGCAGTGATTCTTTTGGGGAAACTGATCCAAGTTCATTTGCTGGTGCTAGTCATCCCCCAGAACCTATCGATACTGATCTCATGAGAACGGTTTATGTACCAATAGGTCAGAACAAATCTGAGGCTGGATGCATAACGAAGAGCACGTCCTTAAAGGGTCCTTTCCTAGAAGATCTTTCGATTCGTAATCTCACTAAGAAACCAATCCTAGCTGTTGTTTCTCCTGCAGAAAGTATGGCTGAAGAATCAAATGACATGCGGAACTCAGCCTTACCGTTTTCAGGCGCTCGTGCATCGCAGAATACCGAGAACTGTCTACTTCCCCCGGGTTCTGAGGAGAACGATTGCGTTTGGGATTCTTCTTTGCCTCCAAGTGGAAATGTCAGTCCACACAGTAGCGTTGATAGTACCAGTGTTGTGAGAACAATGAGCATTGCCAATAGTTGTGCGAGTACATATCGCAGCGATGCATTGACTAGTGATGGCATGCTTAGTATAGACAAAAATTGTGATAGTATTAAAGGAAATGTTAGAGGGGATTCACTTGAGAGTGCAAAAACTAGTGCTAGTCGAGCAAGTGATAGCAGTGGCCTCAGCGATGACAGCAACTGGAGTAACATCACTGCTAGTGCCAGTAAACCACATAAAGGAAATGACCCTAGGTGGAAGGCTATCCTTGCTGTCCGAGCACGGGATGGAAATTTGGGCATGAGTCATTTTAAGTTACTCAGACGACTTGGTTGTGGTGATATTGGAAGCGTGTATCTCTCTGAGTTGAGTGCAACTCGGTGTTATTTTGCAATGAAAGTTATGGACAAGGCATCCCTATCTGCCAGAAAGAAGCTGATTAGAGCGCAGACAGAAAGGGAGATATTGCAGTTGCTGGACCATCCATTTCTACCTATGCTGTATACACATTTTGAGACCGACAGATTCTCATGTTTGGTAATGGAGTATTGTCCGGGCGGAGATCTGCATGCTTTAAGGCAACGGCAACCAGGGAAACATTTCTCAGAGTATGCTGCACGGTATGTTCGTCTGTACAAACATACAAAACTGTTTGTTAATTGCTTTGAATGCTTTCCATCACAAAAATTTGGTTGTTGTGAATCATGTTTTCATTTTCCATACGTTTTCAATTTTGAAGATTTGTTAGGCTTTAAAAGAAAATAAACCAAAGAGGGAAGTGTGATGTTTAATTGAGTTGCTTTTATGATTTCTCACATAGGCAAAATTTCTTAATCTGTTACACCTCAAATAGACACTAAATATTACAAGCATGAGTTATTTTCATTAACCATTAAGAAGTAGATGAACATTGTTTTCTAATTACTGATTTCTTTAATGCCTTGCATTGATGAGACTTGTATGTTTTGACAATAGGCAAATGCAAAGCTGTTTTGATTTTATGTTTCCTGTGATTCCTTCTCAAAATTAGCGATTGAATAACAAATCTCTGTTGATTAATGACCACTTTACAAGAATGGAAGATAATGAAATTGTACCTTACTTTCATTTTGTTGCAATTTACGCATAGAGGTTTGAACCTACATATAGCTTCTTACCAAAGGAATGATTCCGACTGATATGTGTATGCATTTAGTAGCTTCATTTCATGTGATTGATGCATCCTATTCTCAATCAATGAAGTTAAGAAGATGTCAATATCTATAATAAGAGTTTCCAATGTAGTAAATTTTAGTGGGTCCATCAAAAGTTTAGGGCATGGTTTCCTCTGAAAATATGTAGACTATAACATGAGGAAAAGTACATAAGTGCTTATTTTTCCTTTTTCATCTTGCTTCTGATCTCCTGAAGTGAAAATATCCTATTTTTGGTCCTCCATGCACCTTTACTTTAATTAAATTTAATAGGAAATTAGTGAACAGTGGATCTACAGTATCCTGTCATATAGATATAATAAATCCTTATTATATCTGATTTCCTTGCTGAGTAATAAAATAGTGCTTCACTTATATTTAGTACCTAGTCTTTTGCAGGCTCCATTTCAGCTCTTCAAACTACAACATTTTTTTTTTTTTTTTTTAATTTTTTAGGACCTAGTAAATTCTCATTGCTTTAAGAAGTGTATCTAGCCTAAGTTTATTCTATCAAATGGTTGAAGGTAAGGGCTATGCAAGGATGAAAAGGGAAAAGTAGTTTCCTGATAAAAGAAAAAGGAAAAATTAGTTTCTAAATTGGGTGTGCTGAATAACTGCATATTTTAGTGGTCAAATTTATTAATCAAGACATCTATGAAATCATATGATCTGCTTGTACTAACCAACTTAAATCAAATTCCTTGTCCTCATACAATCATGTAATAATTTATTGGGATTGTAACAATTTTATATGTAGTTGGTTTTATATGGAATGCATGGTTGTTAAAAAAAATCGGGAGTGTTGTTTATTTTGGAAATCTGAAACAGTGGGAAGATGCAGTAATTTATCATTTATATTGATTGTCTTATATATAAATATATATGTTTTCATATTTATGGTGTAGTTTTGAGAAATATACCTTTTCCTTTCATGTGTAGACTAAAATAGCTGACATTTTGTGTATGTAGTTTTTATGCTGCAGAGGTCCTGTTGGCAATTGAATATCTTCACATGCTCGGAGTTGTTTATCGAGACCTTAAACCTGAAAACGTACTAGTCCGAGAAGACGGTCACATAATGCTCTCGGATTTCGACCTTTCTCTTAGGTGCGTTGTTTCACCTACCCTTATCAGAACTCACGATGGCGACCCTTCAAAACGAGCAGGTGCATTCTGTGTCCAGCCTGCTTGTATCGAGCCTACATCAGTATGCATTCAGCCTGCCTGTTTTTTGCCGAAGCTTTTTTCTCAGAAAAATAAGAAGTCACGGAAACCTAAACCTGATCCTGGCCTATCAACTGATTCACTTCCGGAACTTCTTGCTGAGCCTACAACAGCTCGGTCGATGTCCTTCGTTGGTACTCATGAGTATCTCGCCCCTGAAATTATCAAAGGAGAAGGCCATGGAAGTGCAGTTGATTGGTGGACATTTGGAATTTTCTTGCACGAGTTATTGTATGGTAAAACGCCTTTCAAAGGATCAGGAAACCGAGCTACACTGTTCAATGTAGTTGGCCAGCAGCTCAAGTTTCCTGAGTCGCCGGCTACGAGTTATGCAAGCCGTGATCTGATCCGAGGTTTGCTTGCAAAAGAGCCACAGAACCGTCTTGGAGTGAAGAGGGGTGCAACTGAACTCAAACAGCACCCTTTCTTTGAAGGCGTGAACTGGGCGTTGATTAGGTGCAGCACACCACCGGAAATTCCAAGGCCGATGGAAAGTGAACTACCGGCTAAATTTGAAGCCGTTGAAAATACTGTTGGGGTTGGGAGCAATAGTAACAAGATGGTTGGTGGTAATAATGAGATGAAGTCTGGGGGTGGTAAATATCTTGACTTTGAGTTCTTTTAGTTTGGATTCCTTAATCTTCTTTGTACTGTATTTACATTATTATCAGTAAATTTTACTATAGATGAGGTACATTATCATGTATTTAAGTTTAGTCACAACAATATGTGAATCCTTTTCAGTTCGAAAATATAGTTTAGGGTAGTTTTATTAATAGCAGAGTTCATATAGATATCCATGATCTAGTGTCTCCATCCATAATCTAGATTCTTTTCATGAAGTTATTAATTAGTATTTTTTCCATTTTGGCAAGTTTTTTCTGATTTTGTTAGTTTAAGTTGATTTTGTTACACCATTTGGACCCGTCATGAGACTAATCTTTGAGTCGATAACGAAACATCTAAATTTCTACTGAAGGTTGGACTACATTTTAAATGGATTACTTCAAGAATTAAATTCAAGCTCTTTTTTTTTTTTCCTGAGGAAGAGTTGTGTTACCAACTCTCCAAACACTATATTGATAAGGAAAATGCTATTTCTCTAGAAAAATAGCATCAAAAATTTTTCAAGACACAGCTAGCAAGTTTTAATGGCATGATTTATTTGTTCACTTCTTATTTTTCAGTCACACCTCCTTGAATTGTGGCAAATAGTGCATTGTGATTGGCTGTTATTTATTCTTGAAGAATTCTTGATGTTATTTTTGAGATATAGCATTGCTCGATTGATAATGACACTATATTAAATTGCAACTAAATCTAATAACATTATCAATTCAATAGTTTGAGTATTGTTTTCGTTTTTTAAATTGCTGATCATTCTCCTTCTCACCTTTTGTTTATTTAAAAAAAAATGCAGTGAATTCATTACAAACATGTGGCCTTTTTCTGTTTATGTTGGTATTTTAACCAAAACATTAAATTGTAATTTTCTTAGGTGAATTATAGTACACTTATTTGAAATTTTGAATGCAATCATGTGGAGCCAAAAAATTGAATGAAAACAAACATTAGAAACATCAAAGAAGGTTCCAATACATTGGATTTTGTTCATTACGAAATTTCCATGACAAAATGTGTTTTGTCTGTATATGAACCGAAAAATCGTAAATTCTATATATGTATAAATCACCTACATATTCACATTAATTAAACAAAATATGTTCTAATCTCACATATAATCTTCAAATTTTCTGCTTCACTTTTAGAGCAAATTTCTATATTTATTTTTATTCAACAGGGGAGATTATTTTTTTCTTCTTTCAATTGAGCTTTAATCACTTCAAGTGTGTCATGGCAATTCAAGCAACGACACAGAGAACACAAACCAAACCAACAACACCTTCATCAATTTCTGAAACATACCAACCAAAAAAACCTCATGAAAAGCTCTACACTGATTTCAAAATTTACTGGCCCTTTAGCATTCCTTTAACTTCAGAAGCCGCGGCAATCCGCGTCATAAGAAACATCGAAAATCTTGGACTATATTACACACTTTTTGTGTGGATCATACTCTTCATAATCCTCATCCCTCATCACAAAACATCATTGATTCTGTTGGTAATAATGACCTATGTGATAACCATTTACCATTTACTACTAAGAGCATTTCCCAACAATGTTGTCCTACATAGAAGAGTTGATAAAAGGTTTGTATTATTTGTGTTAGTGTTTGCAACAATAGTGCAATTGATTTTGACTGATGCAGGTATTCGTCTTGCAGTTACCTTAGCTTGTGCTGTGCCTTTAGTTTTGGGGCATGCAGTTTTATGGGTTAGTCACTATGTTTTTGAGGTTGAGGATGTTTCTTGTTGTTGTTGTAACAAAGAATTGGCTCCACTAGTTGGTCATAGTGAGTTTGGAGGTGATGGCTTAGAGAATGTTTGATTTTTGTTAGAGATAGTTAGAGATTTGTTAGAATTAGTTGAATATTGTTTAGGGTAGCTACAAGTTTGTTACCTTATGGTCACTATTCGGTTCACTATATAAAGTGATCATACATTCATTGTAATTCTTTTTCATTCTATTAAATCTAAAATCAATATTTTTCTTAATTTATTTTTTTTCATTTCTTGAACTCTTGTGCTTCTCCACAATTTTGGAGTACAATACATTGTCCTCTCCATAAGAACTATTACATTTCTTCTAATGGCCAGAATATCACACAATCTAAGTGTGATTAATAAGAAGGGAGTCGAATGTTTAGATTCATGTTATTGCAAACTAATGCCCACAAACCGAGCTATGCTCATGCGATGAGACACAATACACATGTCCTTTTTTTTTTTTTTGTTGGTGATACACATGTCTTTTAATAATAGTGTATTTATTGTTATTTCAATAACAATGAAAAATCATCAGAGACATAGATGCGTGGAAGATGAAAAAGGATGTAAATTCATTTTGATCTTAAAAAAAAGTTTTCTTGTCATTCTTTTATAAAAAGAAATTTCTTCTCCTTTTAATTCATATTGGTTAAAAATGTTAATATTCTCGTAGTTTTGATACGTGAGATATTCTAAGAAGAGTTAGTTGAATCTTGGAGGATTTTCGTCTTAGGTAAATAAATCCTTGAGAACAGTGTGCCGTCACATGGCATGGATATATATTTTTTTGAAAGAAAATTAAGAATGAACTAAAATAACACTAACCATCTTTTTTGTGGCTCTTATGCTTTGTTTGGATAAGAAGAGAATGTGAATGGAAAAGAGAGAAAATAAAAGGAAAGATTGTTGAAGGAATGAAAGTAGATGAAAAATTAGTAGAAAATGAGAGGATTTTTAAGTTGTCTGGTTAAAGTGAAAGTAAGAGAAAATAAGTGTTTGATTGACAAAATGACTGAACTACCCGTATGTAAAATATAATGCATTTAAAAGTAAATATAAAAATATATTTTTATGACAATGTAATATAAAAATATGTTTATAAGTATACATAATTATATATACATTCATTTTGTTGATGTGAACAGATGGGACTAGGTTGTTTTCGAATCTGATTCAGCTACTCTAGTGCAAGCTCTATCGTCTCTGAGCCATGGTGATTCGGAATTCTATGCTATTGTTTCTAGTATTATTTATCAGTTATCTTTACATTCCAACTTCAAGGTGAAGTTTGTTAGGAGACAAGCGAACATGGTTGCTCATAGTTTAGCTAGGGCGGCCTGTTCTTGAGCTAGTCACCGTATTTTTAATTCTTATCCTTTTTGTGTTGAACATTGGTTGATTAATGATAATAGTTAACTTTGCTTTGGTAAAAAAAAAAAATTATACATACATTCATTATAATTTATATTTATAATGTATGTTTATTACAATATATTTCGTAAAAAGAGTTTATTATAATATAATAAAAGTGTAATATTATATGGGAAAATTACACTCACCTCCCCTTAGGTTTATGAAAATAACACTAACACCCCCTCTAGTTTTAAAACTTACACTAACCTCCCTTAAATTTTCTTTTAATAGACAAACACCTCCCTTACTATTAACACCGTTAGTTTTTTCCGTTAACTTTTTTGTTTAGAATTTTCAATTAACCGTTAATGGGACAAACCTCCGTTCTTGAATCCATTCAAGAAACCATAATATATTGATCAAACTCCAACACAAGCAGTACCAAAAGGTAGAAAAGGATTACAAAGCAAGAATTCGAAAGGCTGGGGAAAAAACCCCAAACAGCTAGCGAGACAATATTCAAAGAGAACAACAAGCCAACACCGAAACCTAAAAAAACTATGAAAATCACCTCTCCTAAACATAACAGCAGCCACCACAGCCCAGTAGAAATATGCGTATTGGATCAAAGGTATTCCACTCTATAGGGTTCTTCTTAATTTCACATGGATTCACACATTGTTAATTTTCCACTCTTATCCTTACATATGTTGCACTGTGATTATTGATTATGATTATGCTGGAACTCATCTAATCATCAATTTCATCTATCACTCATCCTTTATTTAAACTGCTAATTCCATTTTTTTATGCTAATTGAAATTATCTTTCATTTGGTTAATAAAATCAAAAGTCCACTGTATTAGAAATCAATTTAGCAGCATAATGGTAAAAGCCTACAAACAAGAAGTGGTGTATAAACATCCATGAACAAAACATAAAAATAACGGAAAACATAACAGAGTTAGTAGCACGGGAGGTGATTGTATATTTGTGGAAAACTTAAGGGAGGTTAGTGTAAGTTTTAAAACTAGAGGGGTTGTTAGTGTCATTTTCATAAACCTCAGGGGAGGTGAATGCAATTTTCCCATATTATATTGATTAAAAGAGAACCAAAATTAAAAACAAGTTGCACGAGCCACAAGCCCCCAACACCCAAAGCATAGGGGGCTTTAGATATTTCATTACAAGTAGTGCTTTCTTTCCACAAGTGAAAAGTTTTTGGTTGCGGGTCTCACGAAAACCATCTTTCCTTCCATAAATGTTCATATGTTAGTTTTTTTCCTTCTCAAAACCGAACTTTAAGGGGGCGTTTGTTTCGGAGATAAAAAATGCATTCCTGGGAATAGAGAATGGGAAATGAGTATTCCTATGTTTGGTATGATGGAACAAAATCAACATGCCTAGGAATAAATAATACCCAGGAATCCATTTTACCCATGTTCTAACCATTTTTATTCCCAAGAGAGAGGGATGGGAAAATTTTATTCCAAGGAATATGAACCCACGTTTTGCATAAAAACTGTCTTATACCCCACGTTTTGTATCCATTCACTTCTATTTCATTGTAAATTAGTTAATTGATGATTTTTCTTTTCTTTTTTTATTTATAAAACAAGTATATATTTTGACAAATACCCAGGAGTTTAAATTAGTAAACAAACACATTTTTGAAATATTCCTAGGAATAAAATTCTCATTATTGTATTCCTGGGAAAGTTATTCCAAGGAATGAATTTTACATCCATGAAACAAACACTCCCTAAACTTTCTTAATTTAAATCAGTTGAGTTATCCAAATCAATTGAGCTATAATCTCAGTTCATCAAACAACTCATTTCACTCGTATTTACCTATTGTTTTAACATTTAGCTTTTACTAATTATGATTTCCATATCATTTTAGTTTTAAAAAATCATTTGTCATACTCAACACTCTTTTAGGAAGAGCTGAATAATCCACAACCGAGAGACATAGTTATTTTTTAGTGTAATCCTTTGAAGAAAATTTAAATCATCATTGAGAGGTATTCTTGAATCCACGACTAACTTTTAAATTCAACAACCGTTGTTAAAAATAAAATGCATGTTTTTTTTTAACGACAAAATTTATTAATAACCAAATCTCTGCACAAGACGAACAAAGACTGATAAAACACAAACTACATATCAAATGACATTGTATATAAGCGGAACACCCTAAATTTAAATCATACACCTTACATCATAAACATCAATAAAGACACGACTCTACCGAAGGCTACCATCAGCACCAATAAAAAAAATCCTCAAAACCCAAAGCCAGCACCAAAATACAGCTAAACCCTCACAAACCAAAATAAACCAAAACTTGAGTGAAATCCCCAAACTCCATCGCGAATGACCATCGAAACTAAATTCAAACGACTATCGCCCTCTACTCACACCAAACCCTTCCAAAAACCCATCATACCTACCAAAATCCCTAGCAAGAGCACCTCATCTACTCATCACTACAATTAACCCTATTAAACACCAAAAAAATGAGTTGTTCTACCACTCATTCGGATTCCACCACCAATCAACCCTCGATTTGTCGGAAAAGATACCAAAAAAGTCTAAAAAGAAACACGAGTAAAGAAAACTGACTCCCGATCTCGAATCAAAAGTGATTGGTCCACTAAACTCCCGAAACAAATCACTAACGCACTCCTCAACTTCTGGAACACCAGAGAAGACACCTTAACTAGCTCATAAACTTAAAATTTGACACTAACTTTCGATCTCGAAGCAAAAACGATCGACCCACTAGAATCCAGATGACAAATTCTTAAGGCAGTCAACAAATGAAACAGTAACGCAAATAGAACCAAATCGAAAACATCCCAAAATCGAACAACCCAATTCGAAGGAGCAGCGGTCCACGATGGACCCATATTGAAAACAGCCCAAAATGCATGTTATTTTCACGTTTTTTAACCTTAAATGCCACGAGGACTTTTAAAACACAAGCGATGGTCCCTCATTACCTCAAAAAAAAAAAGTGATGGTCCCTAAAAAAAAACACAAGTGATGATCACTTTTGGAATATGTGGAAAGCCTACACAGAATTATGTACAACCATTCATTAGTCTTAGACTTAAATGTTAGTTTCTCTTCGTAGTAGGAGACCACCGACTAGGGGACTTGGATCCTCTCCATTGAAAATTTTCTCAAGTTTTCTCCATTTTCAATCTCCATCATTAAAATACAACAACTAGTTTTTATTATAATTTAATTCTCACTTTCTCTCTCATGTTTAATGATTGAGATTTCACTTGAGAAAACTTGAGAGAATTTTCAATGGAGAGGATCCTAATCCCCGACTAGGATACCATTTTCACATTTTTGGTGCATCCATGAGTCTAACTAGGGCATCTTAATTTTGAAATGACCACCGTCCCTTCTCCCTCATCCTACCACTTAGATTCCATGCTAAGCATCACTAATATAGTCTAATAAGTGTAATATGAAATAATGAACATTGCATATATAATTTGTTATCAAGCCTCACAAGTATATTTGTTAGGTGGTGCATTTCCTGCGTTGTGCCCCATTCAAAGTACAATATTATTACATGAAAAAGTGCAGAGCTAGAATTTTAACTTAGGGGGTCAAGACTAAAACAAATTTTTGTAAGAATTGTATAACAAAATTGAAATTCAAGACCTATTAAACCGCAAACTATATGTTGCAAAATTCTGAATTGATTGAATTTAATTAATTAGTTTTTTTTCTTAGAAGAAAAGGATTTGATGGATAGGTGATAGACCATAATCTACACATTTTTTTTCAAATGTAACAAGCATGATTCTAGTAGATAACTTTGTGGTTTCTAACTCACAACATAGTACATAACTCAATAGTGACATAAACACGAGTCTTCTTTTTGTGTTTGACCAATGACCATCGCTATCCTACAATGAAGAATGAACTCGTGACCATGGACGGCTCTAACCATGCAAGTATAATGAAAATTTAGCATATACAATATAATAAAATAAATGTTTTTTTTACAGAAGTAATTAATTGATTGATTAGGATTATTAGTACTTTTTGAAGAAATTTGGAATATTAGTACTCATTGTTTGGTATCTGCTAAATATGAAAATAGAAGTATTTCAGTTTGACAAAAGGTAAAAGATTCAACTAACTATAATTTGGACCAATTTGGTCCCCTATGTTTTGCTTCGTTACTAGTTTTAGTTTTTTCTGTTAGTTTCTCTCAAAAAAACGTTAACTTATTACCAATTTGGTCCCCTATGTTTTGCTCTGTTATTAGTTTTAGTCCTTTCTGTTAACGTTTTTTGAGAGAAACTAACAGAAAGGACTAAAACTAGTAACTGAGCAAAACATAGAGGACCAAATTGGTACAAATTATAGTTAGGGGACCAAATTGAGACAATCAATTAAGTTAAGGGACCGGGTGATTGAATAAGCCTTTTTAGTTAAACACATGACCTATTTTTTCTAGAAAAAAAATATCACGTGCTTATGACATTACAAATCAAAATGTCGAATGCTTCTTCTTCTCATAAAATTTTCTAACTCAAGAATTTACTTCAACTCGTTTTACCTAAGTAAATTCAACTCGTAAATTCGTACGAGTTAACCTAAAATTCAAATTATATAAAAATTACTAGCTTTTAATGTCAAACATTAAATTTTAAAAGAAAATGTCAAACCTTAAATTTAATCCAATGGTTACAAATGGCTCTTCTCACTCTTCTTCCATATAATTCATTCTCACTAGAAATACTCCCTAAATATTTGAGCTGATTTGTAGAGGTTAAAATATGAAAATTTAGAATATAGGGTTTTGTTTAATAGTAAATATTAATCTAATTGCAAATCATCTATTTACCAGGGAGATCTATGCTTTGTGTGTAGTTCTGGAAATATAAGCTGTGTTGACCTGGCTGAAGTTTGATGGAAGTTGGCCTCTAGAGAAAGAAAAAAAAAATCCTATGCTTTCCTAGGCTTTTTTTTTGGATAAATTCCTAGGGTTTTCTTATTTTGTATTCATCCCTCAACCTTGGTTGCAGCAATGGGAAAATGGACGGACAATTTTTGGAGTTGGAAATGCGATCAACAGAGGTCAAAGACTCAAAGTTTTAAATATTAAATTTCTACAATTAGTTTCATATCTTGTGCCCTTAGGGCACAAATTAGCAAGACCCTAATAATAATATATACCTCCTACAATCACATAGTCAGAAGAATCACCATTTTTTGGTTACTTTTGACCGCATAGAATCTATTTCCTATACTTGCGATGGTTTTATCAATGTCGAAGGAACCTCTTGGCAGAGGCTCGGAAGGGACACCTGGAGCTGACAAAGCCATCGACAAGATGCAAATACGTGTGCAACTCATGACATGTGGCAACGTTCGTGCTACCTAGGTAAGGAGAATCCCTACTACACAATCGAAGTTCCTTTCCAACTTCAGCATACATCCACGGTGTCTTATCCACATCATCAAAAAATACAAACCCTGGTAGCTTGGTAATAACATCATCTGAGTTCACTATGCGCAAAACCTTTGTTCCTTGCTTTTCAAGGTGTTGTCGAAAATTTCTATTGCCTACACGAGGACCACCAAACGAGATGACTGTCACCGTTAGTTTGGGAACAGTGACCTTGACATCATATGCAATCAACGTAGCCAATGCTGCTCCCAAACTATGGCCGGTGACGGTCAAACTCAATTCTTCTTGACCGTATACTCGGTTGATCCTTAAAATCTCTTGTTTCACCATTTTTTGCAAACTTTCTATTGATGAGTTTGCATAATTTGATGAGGTATAGAGATTCAAGAATCCACTTTCCACCATGGTCCCCACACCTTTTCTCTCAAAGGCTATCTCATCATTGTTGTGGTTGCATGGGATAGAAAAGTTCGTGAGAGTGGCACGAAAGTTTTCTAGCCATTCTAAACATGTGCATGTTCCTCTAATGGCAATAACCACATCACGCCGTCCAAGTCTTTTGATTTCTTCCTTGTTATCACACACAGCTATGTATCCAATATAGCTTGATTGGGTTGCTACCCAATTTGGTGCCTTATTCATCCAACTTGGTAGCTGAATCCCAGAAGTTGCATGTAGGTATTTGGTCACTTTGTACCCCGTGTTAGGTAAACCACAACATTCTAAGAGTGTGCTTTTCGGAAACCTACAATTTGCATACTTGGAAGATGAAGGATCAAACTCAAATGATTTATACGTAGCTTCAACAAAATGACCATAGCGTAGGATTTCATCTCGTAGAATGTCGTCCAACGGATCAAGCAAACCGTCCCAATTTCTCATCCCTTGATACTCCTTCCACCTTTTTCCAAGTGTCTTAGTATTTGGATCCATAGGTGATGATGATGGTGATGAGTGTAAAGATGGGGAATTATTATGGTTTTCGAAATTTATCGTGTTTTCTAAGTGTAATGTGGATTTTTTAGTGTTATCGATTAGTTTATGCGTTTGAGTATGGATAATACAGTGCAGTTTGTGGGTGTAGGTAGTGGTTGAAGGGAGTGCTGGTGTACGTATGTTAAGCCTCATTTCTTTTTGGGATGGGCTAGAGAATGGAATATACCGAGCAAATGAGAATGAAAAGAAAGAAAGAATTTCCTCATTTTATGGAACACAAGAGAGAGGAGATTTTATAGGTGAAGAAAAAGGTGTTTAACGTGGATGGAAGAAATAGTGGGACATCCATGTATTATTGATTAGAAAAGTGACAAAAACTTCCAAATTTTGAACAATGATTACTTGCTTCGTCCTTGATTACAAGCAAAAATTGATCAAAACTAGTTGATATATTTGGTCTAAAATTTAATTTTTTTTAGATTGACGAAATTACTACAGTTTTAAAAACTTACACACATAAATAAAGTAGTTGGTGTTCAAACTTCGACCACAATATTCCACATAATGATTTCATTACTTTTATCTATTGAGCTAAGAATTTTAGACACAGATCAACTTTTTTCACTAATTTTTGCTTGTGATTAGAGATGAAGGAAGAAAGGTACATATACGTGATACATGCTCTGATAGACATGGAAGAGAGACAGAAAGTACAAGTATTATATGCTCCTTAGGCTTTGGACGGTATATCCTTTTCTTCTAGTAGCATCTTTTTGACTTGTGTTATCTAAAGACAAAATTTTAGGTACAATATGTTACACAATATAATTTTATCTCTCTCTAGGGTATAAAATCTAAATTAATGACCAAATGAACTTCATTATCTAATCCAAACCAATTAAATTTGTTAGGTTGTTTTTTTTAGTATTACTTTTCCCACTTCATGTCTTTCCTTGCGCGACCTATTTTTTTTCTTCCAAAATACCTCTAGTCCGGATTATATAATCTGAACCCATTCCGGAATATTAAATCCGGATTCATTTGTGTATTTTGGCACTTCATCCACCCTGATGGATGATGATGCCAGTTCTGAAAATATTGTTCCGGATTATATAATCCGAAAAAGTTAGATAGCTTCCGGATTATATAATCTGAAACGTGTAAAGCACCCCGTTGAAAGTCAACAAAAGGGGGTGGTGAATGATGGTTCCAGATTATATAATCCGGAATGTGCTAAAACCGTCCGGATTATATAATACGGACTGCATCAGTACAGAGGCAGAAACCATCTGTTTTGGCGCATTTTGCTTGCTTCCAAATAGACATATCATGCCGGTGACATGTTCTAACAGTAAATCGAACTTATAACATTAAAATCATCAACACAACATAATTTTCGAACAAAACATTAATCAAATAACATTAAAAATTATCCCAGATTACATAACATTAAAAATTATCCAAGTGTTACATAATTCAAAAGCATTCAAAACGTTCAAACATAAATAAATACAATACTATCAGCCCCAAATAACTACACCCGTACCACCGCCACCTTTGCCACCACCCTTGCCACCACCTCTGCCACCACCTCTGCCACCACCCCTACCACCCTCAGTAGCTCCCTGACGACAGTAAACTTTCCCATCATGCACCTCTCTCAACGCATCCTCCAAATGCTGCCATTCCTCAGTCCCTTTCGGCACCATACTGCTTCTCATCACAGCATAGATGTGGTCTCTGATGCGGCTCATCCTTCCATTAAGCTGTAAGTACGCAAGGTCTCCATCATCTTGAGCAGCTCGCGCATCAAGGACCTCACGCTCTGGTGGCCTCGGTACCGGTACCGGCATGTTTGGAAGAATCATGCGTTGATGAGACACCTGGTAAAACCACTCGATGTATCCATCTACTACCTCCACACCATGAACTGCAATCTCTCCCAACTTCTGAGGTGTCAGCGTATAATCAAGTGCACGCTGAAAGCGGTTTGTGATCTCTGCCAAGTTAACATCAACAGGTGCACTCTGAACGGGATGTCTCTGTATGGACTGAACCCACCCAAACTGGCGAAGCACCCTCTCCGGCAGATATCTCACCATGCGCTCTCTGCATCTCAGCCATCCAGAGTAAAGGCTGACCCGCTCAAACTGACGTGCCTGACGGTGGACAACATATGGGGCCATGACAACCCTCGTCAAATCCAGCGCATCTAGATAGTTTCTGTAGTTGTCCACCGTGCCTAAACCATGCAGTGGTAAAAAAAATCATCGCGCGGGGATACTAATGCTCTACATATCCTTCCCAGACATCCTTGCTTCCCATACCTGGGAAGTGATGAAACACCCAAGCCTGCGCCAAAGACAACCACATATAAATATACAAACCATATACACTTACATTTTAAAAAATAAAACATAGTTTTTAATTTATACCTGCAATAAACTCTCCTGCCACCTGACTGGTGTTCCAACGTGCAACATTGTTGAGCTCCTTATACAAGTGAGCTAGTGCCGCAGCTCCCCATGAAAAACTAGCACAAAGATCGAGGTCTTTAAAGTACTTCAGGTAGAAAACATCCACAACCCACTAGCTTTTGTCACTGAAGATCGTGATCCCCACCAAGTACAACAAATATATGCGGACAGCCTGGTCCCGCAACCTCTGCACCTCCTCAATCACATCATACTCGGCCGTAAAATCCCTCTGCTCTTCAAACGCTCCTTGAATATCGTGTCCAAGTAGCTAAATCTGCAATGTGCACCTTTGGTCTTGTCGACCTCTTTAAGAGCATCACTCGTACTAGACCCCAAGTACTCCTCCATCCATTCCACCGCCTCGTCCCGTGATATGGACCCGTGGGACAGGAGCATGCCGTCAATGGGGATATGCAGCAAAGAGGCCACATCATCAAGTGTGACTGTCATCTCCCCAAACGGAAGGTGGAAGCTGGAAGTCTCTTCGTGCCACCTCTCCACGAACGCACAAATCAGCCCATGGTCAATAATGTTGTAACTGGTATCCTGGAGCCAACCAAGGCCTGTGGCATGCAATCTGTTCTCCCATCACCGTGCAGCCATGATAGGTCTGGTGTCATCATCATGCATCGCTTTTATCTTCTTTCCGTTGTTGATGCATTTTAATTTTCCACGCCACTGCAAATAATTCAAATTAATAAAGTGAGTTTAAACACATGGCTTCACAAACATATTTAACAATAAATAAACTCGTCAGATTTAACAGTACATAAACAGGCAGTTTCAGATATAAAGTGAGTTTCAGATATAAATTGAGTTTAACAGTACATACCACGCCATCAGCCGCCTTCCTGGCCACGTGCACACGGTACCTCCATAGCATGTCAGTCTGGTGTGGGCCACCGGGATAGTCGTCTAGTGGCTCAGGGTCTACCACCTTCTTCTTTCGCCTTCGCCGTGGCTCGGCATCTTCCATTTGCTTGTCCATGCCCTATAGCTCCTCCTCAAGCTCCTGCTCCTCCATACGTTGCAATTCCACATCAGGCAGCTCCTGCTCCATGTCCTCTTGCTGCTCCGGCTGATGCTCGACATCAGCACGGCGTCCTCTACCATCCCAACGCCTCGGAGGAACACCACCTTCCTCCTGCAGCCGTCGAGAACGCTCTCTCCTATAGGAAGCATGCCCTGCCTCCCTTACGCGCCGGGTATTAGATGTTGAACCTTCTGTAACATTCAAATTAGGGTAATCAAACATCACAGTCAAACAACACAATCAAACAGCACAAAACAGAAGGAAAAAAAGCACTCTGGGTTTGTATGGATTTCAAAATCCGAACAGCAACAATCAGTTCCGGAAAACGAAATCCGTATAGCACCCGACCAGAATTCCAAAAAAAATCGAACTAATTAACCATGCATGTGTACAGAAATCGAACTTACCTTCCATGATGTTTGAAAAGGGTTGAAATGTGGTCCTCTTAAGCAAGAAAACTCCAAATTTGGTGCAGATATGTGATTTACGGATTTTGGGATAATATATACATATATATATATATATATATATATATATATATATATATATATATATATATATATATATATATATATATATATATATATATATATATATATATATATATATATATATAGAGAGAGAGAGAGAGAGAGAGTTTTGAAAGTGAAACTGTAAAACTGTAAAAATGGGGGGGGGGGGGGGGGGGGGGGGTGAAGTTCCTTTTATACGTCGCAATTGTCCGGATTATATAATCCGGAATACGCATAGATGTTCTGGATTATATAATCCGAAGGGCTTGTTGGTAATTTGCATAGCGCGCAGGAGAAGGCCATAGGGTGGGAAAAGTAAATCTCTTTTTTTTTTTTCCATTAAGTTTGAGTCCAAACCAATGAAATCGACCTCAATTGATTCGGGTTGGGTATAGGTGTTACGTCATTCAAAACCGATCAGCCGAAAATAAATATGTTGTGTTATCTTAAAACAAATGTTGTATTTAATTCTTTTATTTCACACTATATTAATAGTATTATCTTAAGTCCATAAGTCATAGCTCAACTGGTAAAATGCCGAAATTGTTAGGCCGGACGCCATGACCGGGGTTCGAACCCAGGTACCTCCACTTGTGTGTGTGAGTTTATAATAACTTTGTCATTTCGTAAATCTACCAAAAACCAAAAAAAAAAAAATAGTATTATCTTAAAAATTATGTTGTGTTCGTGTATTCTTTTTACTCATTGTATATTATTATTGTTTTTATTTTGACCTATATACTTATTTTAATAGTATAAAAAATATATAATGTTTGATTAAAATTTAATTATTTTCTAGATTTTTTGAAATAAGTTTTTCAAATGTTTAAAAATGTCAATTCGATGAACCAAAACAAACCAACTCGTTCTTTATCAGTTTGGTTTGGTTTAGAATTCGTAAATTTTGTATCTTAAGAAAACCAATAAATTTTATTACTTTTGGTGGAATTAATTTTTTTCCTACAGTACATTTAACAATTTATTGTATCTTTTTAGCTAGTACTCCTCTCTACAGTAAATAGTTAAATATATTATTGACAAAATAATATTAAACATTGAAAAAAAAAACTTTAAAAACAATGTACCAAGAAGAACTTTAAAAATAATAGGAACGAAAGGATTATATGTGAAATAGAGTAAGAGAATCTAATTAATCATGTGTCATTGTTACCAAAAAAAAATCCTTTGTTATTTACATATAAAGTCGTTTAAGATAAGTCATCTACTTTTTTTTAGAGAATCATATCATGATATATAAAGTTTATATGTCAAGTTTGGCAGTATTTTGGTAAGGCTTCAATTTATAATGTTTTGTTTGAATGGAGTGGAATAATTAAGGATTACTTTGTTGGGATAAATTAAATGGAACATGGTGGAATGAATTTCATTTCATATCATCTCCTCCGATTTAATAGGTGTGCCATGTTTTGGAACAACTCTCACCAAGTCACCAAACGAAATCTAAAACTTTGAAAAAAAAAATATAATGGGTGTTTGAACAAATTACACAAAGGAATGGAATTTGAGTTCTTACCGTAACAACATATACTGTGTATGGTTTAGATGATGATTTTAAGAGTAAGAAGTTTTTCCTTGATGTCAGGGTTTAAGTTTCAAAAGAGTACTTTTGACACACATTGTTTTTTTTTTTTTTTTTAAGAATTTAACACACATTTTTATTTAGGTGGGAAAAATGTGTGTTAAATATTTTGCCATATCTTCTTTACTGAATCCCTTTCATAGCAACCTTGAAAACTAGATGCCTCTCCACGTACTAACAATAAGGTGTATCCCACCCACCATTAGGCTTTAATAATGATGTCAAGGATGCATAAGTTATAAACTTTACAAAACTCTCGTTGCCATCTTTCTCCTAAGCAATAAGTTAAGTAGTTAACTACTAAATTAATATCACATAAAAGATCGTTTACCACAAAACAGATCCTTCTCCACACGTGATGTTCCTTTTTGGAAGGATTTAATGCACCTAAGAACAGTGTCAACTTCAGCCACAAGGGAAGTTTAATAAACATGGAGGGAGGTGACTTCAATGTGTGTTTATCCCACAAAACATTCATTGTAGGACCACTTCAGATGACCCCCATCTTTTTGTCTTTCTCCTCAAAATAATCTAACCTAATCTGAGGCTTGATACATGTTATGTACAACGAAGAAGCAGTAACAATCGAACTCATGCACTTTCAAAACCAAAACCAGGCTCAACAACCCCACTTTTGATGGATTATCGTCATCTAATTATAACATTAACTAATATAAGCCATGACTTAAAAATCATTAAGTTTATTATCTCTTTATATTTTTAACTGAGCCTCTAAAAAAACTTTTTTAAATTGAGTATTCTTTGATTATTAATAATTCGCTAGAACAGTAGAAAAACTATTCGCTTGGAAATGTTTTTAACCATGCAATGTAAAATGTAAAAAAGAAAATAACGCGCCGACTGTGGGGATCGAACCCACGACCACGTGGTTAAAAGCCACGCGCTCTACCACTGAGCTAAGTCGGCTTGTTTTTTAAAATGTATTCTACTATATTATATACCACAAAATCAAATGTCAGACACAACAAACCAAACTTCATATTTATTTGTTGGAAAATGTTAACCCGGGCACTGGTTAAGATAGCTCTCTTTTTCCTTTCTCTCCTGTGAGCCGTCACAAAAACCTAGTTTCTTCTCCTTCATCCATCAAAGAGGGGTGATTTAGGGTCAATTTTTGACACAAAATCACCCCTCTAACTCGTTTTTTCTATTTCCCTTTTATTGAAATAAGTGATTTTCACATCTATTTCGTTTTATTTTGTGATTTTGTCGTCTTCGTGCGACGTTGGTTGTTCGTCGTCTTTGTCCGACGTTGTTTGTTTTTCTTGTTTCTCTCAGGTATTTGATCGCTTCAGATTGTCAGATCAGCTTTGATCCAGTGCAGATCCAATCAATGACTTTGGCGTCATCCACGTTGCAGATCCGGAAACATGGTTATTCTGGAGATTTAAATATAGTCATATGTGTAGGCATTTGTACTTTGCCGTTTTATGTTATTAACATGGATGTTGTGAGCCTGTTCACAGATTCATCCTTTTTGTTTTTAGCGAATTTGCATTATATCGATGTACTCTTTCAATTTGAATGAATGAATATCTTTTATTTTGTCAAAAAAAAAAAAATATAGTAACATCGCGTTGGAACTTGTTCAATCAACTCATTAAAAGTTAAAAAAAATATTACTTTTAATTTTAAACTTTTTTTTTTTGGTTCCTTAACCAGTGCCCCGGGGGGCATCGGTTAACAAGACCCTTGTTTGTTTTACAACAAGTTTCTTTTTAAAATAACTTAGTTGTACGCATTTATACTGCAAGTATGTTTTTTTAGAGGTCATATTACAAATAGAAAACGCGGGCCAAGATGAACAACTAACATGGTCTGTGGTAAAAATTCACCAAATGATAAACTCTACAAATGTCCCTTAAAGAAAAACAATTGTCTCTAAAAGAACCATGATTTTCCTTCTAAGACAGTTGTTTAATCAAGGGTACAAGGGCCTAAATCTTAATCTTTCACTATAAATATTGGATCGTGTGCCTAGGGTCAAGTACGTCACGATTCACTACACAAACCTATCGTTTCACACTCACTGACTTGAGCGTCGGAGCACATGTAATTACACCGCCCTCATTCGTCTAGAGAAGAAGGTCGATCGGGTGATAAAGATGAAGGAAGCAACTGAAATATATATCCTACACAAAGGTCATTCAACACCATCAACCTAAAGATCTCACGTCCAATAAGAACAAATACCTAATTAACTTTGCTTGTTGAACAAAAGAACTTTAAATTTTTTATAAAAAGAAAGAAAAAAGGAACTAACCCATTGCGAGTGTGAATGTGATGATCAAAGAAACCTTTCCAAGTAACGAATTATTCCCCCGTAAAAATATTTATGCTACTAATCCCTCCGCCAAAACAATGCCTCCCACATTATTTTAACGACTAGAATCTAATAAAATAATAGAACTAAATACAATGTTAGAAAATATTCGTATACCAAAAACATGTAAAATTCTAAATCAATAAAAAGAACTGTCAATAACACAAGATTATGATTTGACTAAATATAATAAAAAGAATTGTTCAATATTAAAAGAACTGTCAATAACAATAATTATAATTCAATATAAAATAATTTTGCACACTAGCAAACATTTATTGCGCTAACATTTGAAAATTATTCCGTTCTTTTTATGACGCTAACATTTGAAAATTATTAACGGTGTTCTGTTTATGAAATTTTGATTTGGATTAAAACTAAAAATACAAATGTTTGTTGCTTTCAAGTTATAACAAACCGAAATTAATCAATGATTATTTATTTCAATGACACCAACAATATAAAAAAATATAATCTATTTTTTTTAATGACACCAACAACAATCTTTATTATAGAAAAAGTTGTTTAAGTGTATAATTGGGATAATGAAAAAGTAAGTATAAATATACTCATCTAATTTGTTACACTTTTTAAATGATAAAGGAAAAAAAAAACGACATATATATTTATGTGTTTTTTTACTTTTTTTTTAATATTTAAATTTATTCGTATCTATTTGTTACATGAATTATTTGTATTCAAAATTGAGGGCATTTTTGGAAAGAAAAATCCAACCCAAAAAAGCTAAAAGGGGTAGTTTTCTTTATATATAGTATAGATAATATATATTCATCATTTATAATTTTATATAAAAAAGATAAACCCATTAACGCCATTTTTTTTCATTAGTGAGATATTTATCATTTGTAATATTTCAACATGTTTTTAATCCACCATATTATAATATTTAATACCAATTAATTTAATGTTTTTATCATTAACGTCATCTTTATCATTAATTTTTTTCCTTCTTATTTCTTAATACAAATAATATTGCAAATATTCTTGGACGTATAACTCATACTTCGACGCTCAGCTTGTACTGAGCATGAACCCGTGCTTATGCTAGTTCATTAGAAAATATTAGACGAATTTGGCTGAACAAGCCAAAACTTCTCTTGACTATCCACAGTCGTATTAGTGATCTCACTTTGTACTCAATTTTGTCCCAAAGACAAAATCTTCATATGATAAAATATCATTTTCCAACTTATTTTCCAAACCATCATATTTGTTTTTAAAATTAGCAATATGTTGACCCAAGTTAAAGGCATTTTGCTTATTCAAAAAGAAGTTAAAGGCATTTTGCTTTTTTAATATTTTCACACTATGAAGCATTTCTTTTGGAGCAAGATTCGTACCTTTCAAAAAAAAAATGTTGACCCAATTTAAAGGCATTTTGCTCCTCTAATATTTCCACACTATGAGCATTTCCTTTCACATGCAATTCTCCTCTATTTAAGCCCCTCAACTCCTCCTTATTCATTCAATCCAACACTCATATTCTCAATTTCATAAACCAAAGTTTATCAAAATCCTTACAAACCAAAAAAATAAACTTTCTCCGTTTCAACTTTTAACTCTAAACAAAACTATCAAAGAAACAATCTTTTTCACTTCTTGAACAAACCCAAATCATAAAAATGGAAAATTTGTTGCGTCTAGCTGACCGATCATGAAGACTTTCTCTCACTCCGTTGCATTTGGGTCAGTGGACGTGTGATCATATGCGCAGGTTCATTTGACCTAGCAACGACAACATGTCTTAGAGAAGAAGGGGTACCTTCCTAAACAATTCTGTCAACTACCTAACCTTCCAATGCCTGAAGATTTCCATGCATACCCTTCAAAGAAACAGTTCATAAACTACCTTGAAAACTATCCGAACAAATTTGAAATCGACCCACAACTCAAAAGTTGATATTCCAAATATTTCTCTTGGTAAGACATGAGCCTGTTAACCAAAAAAGAACAACCCAGTTAGATTTTTTTTCACCCCAAGTTAAAAAAATTGACTGGTAGCAACAACAAGCCACTTACAAATATGCTCAAAGAAGAAAAATAGTGAATACTTAATTTTCAACACCTTTTAAAAGTAGAAACTTTATTATTTATTGGCGTTAAAGAAAAAAAAGGGTTATGCCTTTTTACACGTTTCAAAGTTGAACTATTTTTGCTAAGTAGGGTCATCCTTTTTGTTGTGGTTCACGTTTACTTCTTCAACAAGGCTTCATTGGGTTTTTTGGTTAACAGGTTCATGTGTTACCAAGAGATTTCATCATTCACACTCGTTGCGGGGAGATTTTGAATTTGTTAGCATAGTTTACAAGATAGTTTATGAACTGTTTCTTTGAAGGGTATTCAGGGAAATCTTCAGGCATTGGAAGGTAAGGTAGTTGACACAATTGTTTAGGAAGGTGAAGTTTGAATCTGTCGTAGGTTCTTTTTTGTCATAGTGATGCTATGCAATCAGCTCTTTCGAGAACAATGAATAGAGTATCCCTTGTTCTCTAAGACATGCTGTCGTTGCTAGGTCAGATGGACTTGCGCTTTTGATCACAGATCCACTGACCCAAATGCAACGGCATGAGAGAAAGTCTTCATGATCAGCTAGACGAAACAAATTTTTCATTTCTATGATTTGGGTTTATTCAAGAAGTAAAAAAGATTGTTTATTTGATAATTTTGTTTTTAAAGTGGTTTTTGAAGTGTTGAGAGTTAAAACTTGAAACATAAAGTTTATTTATTTTTGGTTTGTAGTTGAGAGGATTTTGATGAACTTTGGTTTATGTAATTGAGAATGTAATGTTGGATTCAATGAATAAGGAGAAGGAGTTGAAAGGCTTAAATAAAGGAAAATTGCAAGTGATGGGGTGGGGGAGTTATTGCTTTTTCATTAAGTATTTAATCATTAAATTGGTTCTGTTATTAAAATGTATTGGTTGTATAGTTTAATAAACTTCTTATTATCTTTGATTTTTTTTGTTTGGATGAAATGGGTCAAGTGTTGACCAATTAAGTTGGTTTAAGTGGTTTATGAGCTCCACCAAATAACACTTGTTCAGGTGAATCTTGTTAGCATAGACAATCTAGCATAGCATTAGGAAGGAAGAAGAGAAAGAGCACTCATAGACATAGAGAAGAGAAAGAACCCGTAAGAGGCTAGGGTTTCATAACAAATGTGAACAACAAATGTGACATAAAAATTTATTTATTTGCATAAACTATTTTTCATAGCTCAATCCATACAGACCCTAAATAAAAGAAAGAATTTTTAGTTCTCAAGTATCACACTTGTTGCAATTTTGATTATTAACCTTAAATTTACTGTTAACTATAGTATATCAGAATAAGTATTATCTTACATTCAGTTCACTTTATACCAAAATCAATTTTACAAATTCAATTCTCACTACCTAGAAGCAAACATGCACACACATGTAGTTGCAAGAAATTAGTTGTAAAGAAACATTATGTTAAAATGATTTGCATCGTTGTGTAACAGATATATTACATCATACTAAATAACTAGGTTAGGTATAATTGATTGTGCTCATTAGCAAAAGACAGCTAATTAACCAAACGAAACTTCATTCAAGGTTGTACTCAACTATAGTTAGATAAACAAGATTTGCTAAACTAACCTTGTATTACCTCACACTTGTTTTGGCTCATATTTTAGAAAAAGTAACAAAGCAACAATATTTTCAACAGAAGTATTATGTAATCCATTAACTTGGATATTGCCAACACATAAGTTTACAATTGTTTAGTGTAAGTACAAACTCTCAACAAAGTAACATGAACATGAAACTTCTTTATTCACTAACAAAGTTACAACAATCTTTGTAGAGAGATACAAGAATTCTTTTGTCACATCTATCAAGAAACAAGACTTCTTGTGCCTACAAAACTAGCCTTCAGCTATACAAGGCTAACAGTGTTTAATGCAAGCTGTTGAAGGCAGATACAAACTTTCAATAGCTTTGAGTATTCATCACTCAGCCTCTGATGTGATTTTGTTCACAAAATAATATCTTATTTTCAGTGTGATTACTGGAACTCGATAAGTCAGGATTGGCCACACCTACTAAGGCAAGCAATTCCTTCTTCTAGATAATCTTCCCTGTTAATCCAAAACTCTGGTGCATCCTGTGTTTTAACCACCAAAGACAAACTTTCTTGGATGACGCTTAATTTCAAACTAGGAAAGACGCAAATTATTTGAATATACTCTAAAGTGAATAATGTGGTTTAGAGAGTAATTACATGCACATATACAATAAACTATTAAGTAGCTAAATAACATTTTTTAACAACGATTTTAGTCTTGCGCATTAGATGAGTCAAATCCAATAACATCCATAGCTACTAAAATATAAGGTATGGATAGCAACAAACGAAAAAATCAGCATTTAACTCAAACCTTTGCGTAAAATAAATAAAAAATAAAACTCAAACCTTCATTATTCCTGCAAGGACAGCACCACCAAGGTACACCATGTGCTTCCTACGTGGTGGATCCTCAATTCTCAATCGTAATTTCTGATAACCAATAACAAGAAAAATGTTAAGTTAAAAGGAACGATAAGCTTATTTGAGATTTTCCCTCATTCTCCCAATGACTATAAAACAGTACTTAAACAATTATATAATATACAGTAAGGGCATAATAGATAAGCACTTGATAAGTTGTTTTTAAAAAATGTTGCAATATAGAAAGAAAAATAATGTTAATAATAGACATAGGATGCTACCATAACTGACTTCAGTCAGTTTTGTGGGAGTTATGTTTTATAATAATTAATTATGTTTGCCAATTGTGTGTGTTCTTAGTAAGAATAGTAGGAAAATGGTAAGACATTGTTGGTTATTAAGGAGTTATTGTTATTATTTGGGTAGGAGAGAAGCAAGCTCTCAAAGATTTGGTAGGAAACCTTGTCCTGTTTGTCAAGTTCAGTTTCAATTATTTTCATTCGGTAACAGTGTTACTGTTTATCCAGTTCAGTTTCTATTGTTTTCACTCTATAATAGTGTTACTGTTTGTAATCATTCTCTGTCCGAGACAGTTTCTCCAAATAATTCATCAATAAACTTGTTTTTGTTACGTAAATTCTTTTAATGGATGACAGTTTCTATCAGATACACGTGTAGAAAAAAGAGGGAAAAGAACAATGGTTACCTTCAATCCATCTTTGTTGCCCTTCAAAACAACATCCAGATAACGATCATGTATTTCTTTTTCCAATCTGAAAATGGGGGGCAGAGAAAGAAAATAGACTAACCAACTTTATTTTGGAAACACACAGAAAACCCAAACGATTTTAGAAGAGCCAGGCACCATGTTCAACAGATAAAAATATATTAAAAAAATGGTGCTCCCTCCGTCATAAATTGTTTATTAAGTCACTTTACAATAAACATTGTTTATTTTCTTATCATACCCTTGGCTATTTATTTCTCTTTCTTCTTCCTATTCTTTTAATTTCTCTTTCCCATACAAATAATGAAGGATAATTTTGAAAAATAACTCAATTTCTCTTTTCCATACAAAATTAACTACATTCCTTAATATGTGTGAAATTGCCAAAGTGACTTATAATTTGGGGCGGATGTATATATGCTTAGGTAGTTAACCTTGCTTTCAATATGTATAGAAAAAGTTATCATTTAGCTGAGATGAAAGGGAATCTACAGTCATTAGTTTTCAAATAACCAACATATAATAGAGTTCTAGAAGGCATTTTGGCCAAAGAAAAATATGGAGGTACAGTGAACATCTCAAGTACTGGACAATAGGTGATCAAAAATATGTAGCATGCATATATAAGGCATTAACTATTACTGACACTGTGAGTTTAAAAGACATGCACTATCAATGTAACCAATTCTACCCTAACAATAATGAGAGTCCGTTGTTTTGCCCCGTCATCCCACTTTTGTACATGTATTTTGAAATGGATAGTATAAAGTGGCAAAATAGTGAAGTGAGTTCTTATTGGATGCCAGGGTAAAACTAATTTACACTGACAATGAATACCTTTTAACTCGTTAGTATATAGAATTAAAATATCATAACCATGGATTTAGCTGAAAATTAAACTAGTGAATGAGGTCAGAGTCATGTAATACATGTTCGGTGAACACGTGTATTGATGATATTAAAAAACTGAGCAGCACAAAGAATTAAGGACAATTAGAGCTAATGTAAAGGAGAAATAAACAATTACCGGCTTGGTAATCCAGGATACATGGTGCTCCCTCCACTTAAAACTATGTGTTGATAAAGCTGCAAGACAAAAGATCCGAACATAATATGGAATAATTGTATGGCATTTTCAAAATATAGAAGAGGAAGCAAGGTAGTCAAAATCGGGATTTTACATATAATCCGCAAGGGGAGCTAAAGTCACAAATCGTAGAATCGTTACATTAATCCTAGGATTATACAAAATTCATAAAACTCAAATATATGCATATAAAATGGCATACATAGGAAAAAGAACACTTTAAATACGTAATTAAATTAAAGTTCATAAGCATAACTCACATGTACATAACAACATAGTTGCATAATTCTCAAACATAACTAAAACTAGAAAAAATTAGTCTCAAAAACAACTAAATAAAAATCAAGTCAGCACCTACATGAATGATGCACTTAAACTCGGGAAATGACAAAATTATGTCGCTTTGAGATCGTGAGTTTTACGATTAAGGGAAGCGATTATACATGATTTCACTAATTTAGGATTCTGGGTGTAGTCATGATCCTCCAATGCAACATTAATCGTAAAATCGTAGGATTATACGATTAAAATCCCGATTTTGACTACCATGAGAGGAAGGAGGAATGTTCTAAGCAAGTTATATACTCGAGAGCTGATGTGGTTTTAATAACAAGTGTAAGTTCTTCCATTTAAGAACTACTATAATGATACTCATTTGGAAATACGGCAGATGAAAATGTAATTATTCATAAACCATTACAAATATTTAAAAAAGCAGGTGGGGTCATTATAAATACAACAACTAACACGGCTCGAGGATTTATTTGGTCGAGTAGGTGAAAAAGGGTAAACTGAGGCAGCAAGAAAATAGTTTTCAAGCAAATTATGGTCCAAAGTGAAATACCATGTCTTGAGATAATGAAATCAAAGTATATAGATTTAAAATGGAGCATCATACCATCATCCGGTTGTCAATATCCATTTCTTGAATGCAGCGAAATACCATGTCAGCCATTCCATCACCTTCAACATCTATAAGTTCCTGCAAGAAGGGGGAAAACGCCAAGCAATCATAAGCCAGAAAATTATACATGCTATATTTTTTCTACAATTACAATGGCACACCATAAAAAATAAAATAAAAAATTTTAGTTTGAAAAAAGATAATTCACCATAATCATTATATACTATAATCATTCTGATAGGTTTGAAAAGCTGATGTAGAGAAAACAGGAGTGAAATGAACACCAAATACCTACCGGGGTGAAAAGAGCTTCGGGGGCCTGGAACCTTTCGGTGCCCACTTTAATAACCCTTCCATCTGGAAGCTGATTTAGAAAGTGCAAATCAGTAAGTGATATCATCAACATAAACAGTAGATGAATGGCAACCACCTTGTGACATACATGAACCCTATAGAAGTGACCATTCAAAAAAAAAATAACACCTATGGAAGTGGATAATAATAATAACAACAACAACAATAATAATAATAGTCATCCATTCATTTGGGGTAATTACAGTTTTAATCCCTAAATTTTAAAAAGTGTCTTTTTCTACCGAATGTTTTGAAATGTGCTACAATTGGTTCCAGTTGTTTTATTTTAGTCCCTCTAATAAATTTCTTTTTCCAATTTAGTCCATGCAATATTCATTTTACAATGATTAATTGAAAACCAAATATCACAGGGTCTGAAACCCCAAAAAAAAAAAAAAAAAAAAAAAAAAAAAACTTATATTTGTAGGGACAAAAATATATCAATGAGAACCAATTGTAACACTACTTTTGAAAGTTTAGAGACTAGAATCGGCAGTTACCTTAAGTTAGGGAACTAAAAATAATTCACCATAACAATAAAAATGATAGTGATAAAAATGCTAAGCATACAACATATTACAGACATGCATTAAGGCACAAAAACAATGAATTGGTTACAGAAAAGCTTTGAGAAGCATATGAAAAGAAACTCGCTAAGCAAATATTAACATATTAACTTGAGCCACCAGAATTTCCAACTAAAATCAATAATCATTTACGCAGAACTGGTCACGTACAGAGTTCAGGAAATCCAGGATATCAACTTACAGTATAGTTCTTAACAAGGATTGTGGTCTCAAGCCCCAACTGATATTCCCTCTTGTAGTCATAACTGCAGGAAAATAGATGGGCTATTGAGAACACATTATAGACCACACAACCAATATTTGAATTGAGATTTGTTTCCAACCTTATATAGCACAGTTTCTCTTTGATTTCCCTTACAGTCTCAAAATCAGAATTCTTATTCACTGCATATCTTGAGGAAAGAAAATTGTGTTCAGTTAGAGTTGAAGCATAAAAAGGGTCAGCTTTACATAATACTGATATTACAACTGAAACAAAAAGAAAATAGCCCTCACCCCCTCCTAGAAAGCAAATCAACAAGATAGGAAGTTATGTGTCGGCCAGCTACATTCATTCGTTTCGTCAGATGAGGGAATGAATAGCCATCAACAACTGGAACCTGGATCAAAATCCAAAACTTGCATTATCAACATTGTCCGAATGTATACTTTAAATAATAATTTTTCATAATACTAAACTTCTTAGCCACATTTTGCACGATGGATCTGCATCATGCTTGTGTGCCAACACTATAATTGGTGAATGTATTATCAGTCAGTATATCAAATTCATAAACTGTGCTTCGAGAACTAGAAATGATGAATCACAACATTTCACTATTTCAATTTTGCTTAAAGCAAAAGCCATGAAGGATATTTTATTCTACGATACAGTGACACATGCATACATTCAGGAACAATGAAATTATAAATTGTATATTAATGAATAAAAAATAAGAAATCCATAAAAATGAAGTTATGAACAATGCTAAACAAACTGATGACAATGTTCAAGCACTGAACTGATAGAACTAACTGGAATAACATATAGTGTCGTGTGAGTAAGTAATTATCCAAGAAAAATGTCTTCTTTGTGTGAGTGAACCAACTACAATCTCTTGTTTTTCTAGGCCTACGCATGGTGCTTCCCCCTTTGTGACTGTAGTATGAATACTTTCTATGTACCAGATGACACCCATCAGGTTTTAATCCATCCAAACTCATCCATAACCAACTTTGCAATATAGTTTGTCAACACATAAAGTATTTCCATGTCAGTAGTTCTTAAGATTAACATACAATATTATTTAGAATATTCATGAAATTGTCAAATGTTTGATTTAGTTACTTAAATCGTCTAATCCACTATTTGTTATGAGCAACCAAAAGGGCACAAATTTGTAAAGCTTGACAACAAAGTTATAATAAAATAAGAGATAGAGCCTAGCAATAGCACCATCGTAGTGATCAGAGGGATAATTAAGTAGCATCGATGTTAATTAATTACCACATGAGTAACACCATCACCCGAGTCTATAACTAATCCAGTCAGCAAACCTGAGACAACCAAGGAACTGTTATGAATGCACAAAGAACGCACACTAATAAAGGAAAAAAATAAGTTTCCCAAGAGACCTAATAATAAACGAAACGTAGATAAAACCTATTTCAAAGCATAGCAAATTAGGATATATGATGTATCCACATATGGTGTAAAAATAAAATTATAATACATTATAAAATATCCAAAGGTTTATAAATAATTAAATACCTATATGTTAATAATTAGTTAGTAATTTCCAAGAATGAGTAACAGTAAGTATGGGTGTAAACTCTAATTAGGATGAGATAAAAATAAAATAAAAACATCAACCTTCACTCATCTCTATAAGCACCTTGGGCATATAATGTTAGAACAGCTTGGATTTGAATAAACACTCCAGCAAAATTGTACTTCTCAAACATTGTCTCAACCTACAAGGTCAAATCATGTAAACAATAATATTTAAAGCAACTAAGGATTAGCAAAAGGGAGCACACATTTGGTACACAAACCATTTTTTCACGATTCTTTGAGGGGTTAAGAGGTGGATCAGTGAGTAGAATCTTACAGTCTTGAGGGTTAATCTACCGAGGAAAAGCATGTACCAGAGTTAGGTACAAAATCAAATAGTCACAGTTGAAAGAACAATGAGAAAAAAAGGACCAACAGAAGTTTACTTTTAATTCATTGTAAAATGCATGATCCCACACATGACACATGTCATCCCAGTTTTGAACGATTCCATTGTTCACAGGATAAGATATATCAAGCTGATGCCGCAGGTCTGCACATCCTTCGCCAACAACAATATCCTAAAATGGAACATAACTTCAAAATTAAATAAATAGATCTCGTGAAGAGTGAAGACCTAAGCAACATTTTGAAAGCAGGAAAATAAAGTGGATATAAATAATTATGATAACTAGACTTGGGCTGACTCAATCCAACAAAACTGACTTGTAAGATGAAAACTGCCCAAGCATTGCAAACACTATATGGGACATATCTCTAGTTGGTGTGGCACTCTCAACACACCGGCTTAGATTCAGAAATGGATGTCTGAATTCTAAAGTGTGGATTAATATGGGTGGAGTAACAAGGATACACTCTCTCACGTCCATGACGAAACATTTAGAGCATGAACAAATGCAGATCGAAAAATCTTGACCTAATAACAAATCTGAAGTAAGCTAGAATTAGGGATTAGGATTTAACTAAACCCCACAAAACTGACGTTTGAAGTGCGGACAAATAACAAAGATCTCAGTCCAATAACAAATATGGGCTTAAGGTCTAACTCATCCCACAAAACTGGTTTATAAGCACTACCTTAGTCATGTCTCTAATCAACTTTTGGCTCTCAACAACTAGGCATTGAAAATCAATAAAAACATATAGGATAATCATAAAAACAACAACAACCAAGCATTTTCCAACTAAGTGGGGTCGGCTACATGGATCAACAAAGTGATGTTTGGCTGGCATACCTTTAGCTCTTGCTCGGTAAGCGATTCTTCGTAACGAAGCATTGGCCTCCCCACCACACAAGGAAAAACAGAAGTTGGGAAATTCTCCCCAGCAAAACCACACTTCACATACTGAATGAATTTTAAATAGAAACGCAATAAATGATAGATTAAATAAATAAAACAATGACATTAATGAAATGTATAGAGTTAATGCTAATTTTAGATTGGTGATTTCGTGGATCCGTTGAAATGTAGTTTGATTTTGAAATGAAATGAAGAGATTGAAGAGAAAGAGAGAGGTACTCCAGTTCCGTTGTCGCAAACGACGACGTTTTTGCTGTCCATTTTGTGCTGCGATCGGTAGAAGTTCCGGCGGAGATGTATGACGTACTAAAGCAGCAAGCACGGTTGGGTTGGTGGGGGGACTCAGTGTGGAAGATGATTAAAAAATGGCAGAATTACACTTCAGTCCTTTAACTTAATTTCAGTAACTGTTTCGTCCTTTATCTTTTTTTCATTTCAATTTGATCATTTTTCTCCATTTTCAAGCTTCAAATCTAATATTCTTATGCAAACATAGACAAAGATCATAGATTAGAAGACTAAAAGACCATAAGAAAATAATATCATGAATTTTAAGCTTAAAAATTCATATGAAAATGGACAAAAAGGACCAAATTGAAATGAAAAAAAGATAAAAGACCAAACAGTTACCTGAAAATAAGTTAAGGGACTAAGTGTAATTTTGCCTTAAAAAATTCATATGAATTTAATATGAATTTTTATATTTTTTACGGTTAAAAGTTCATATTTAATTTATCTTTTGTTAAAAAATTCTAATTTTTTTGGGAAATTGTTTTACAATACACTATACATTTTTGCACAATTTCATTAAAAAAATAAAAAATTAACTTAAAAATAGAGATCAAAAGTAGTGATTGAAAAATTTATAAGGATTAAAAGTTGAAGGAAAATTTTAGAGGGACTAAAACGAAAAAATTGGTATATTTATAGGGACCAAAAATATATTTAACCCAAATATATATACCTATGTTTGTTACAAGTTTACTAAATTTTATTCCCGAATATAAAATGTTCCTGAGAATAGAAAAAAAATTCCCAAAGAAAATGGTGGGAATAAATTCGTATGAAGTTAACTATTTTTTTTTGACAAAGAGGTTAACTATTATAATCCCTATTATGGTTCCTAGAAATATTATAAACTTAATCAAACATATTTTTTCTAAATACATTGAAATAAAATTCTCATCTTTATATTTCAAGAAATGTTATTCCTAGTAATAAATTTGATAAACTTGAAACAAACACACTCGTAGACACACAAAATCTTAAAAAGAGTATACAATAATTAATAATAGCGGGACCCATATATTGAAAGCATTCATTACATTTTTTTTGTCTATCTCTCTTTAAATTGTATACTCCATTTATTTTAATAAATGAAGAGGATCCTTACTCTTATTTTTATGACTTAAATATGTAAAAGGTCTTTGTAATTTAGCGCATTTTTTATTTTCGTCCCTGCAATCATCAACAATAATTAATCCATATTTATTTCCATTGATTGTTGCAGTACTCACAGATCCAAACAAATCAATGTGAAGTAGTTCTAAGGGATTAGTAGCATGTATAATTTTATTCGGAATAATTCTTTATTTGGAAAGGTTTCTTCAACCATCACATTCACAATGGGTTGGGGTTCTTTTATCTTTCTTTTTTATAAAAAATTGAATTTGTTTGGTCATACAAATAAAGTTAATTTGGTATCAATTTACTCTTGTATATGCATGGACTTTCTTTCCCATTTCTCACGAGTTTCCTCCACAAAAACAGTTATATTTGATGCACGGTGCACACTAAATATAAACACTTTCATTTTCATGCATGTGGAACTCAAATATAACATCTATCCAAAGAATTAAAATAGTGTTTCGTATACATGATATATACGACTTTTAGCTAGGGGTGGCAATATGATCCATGAGATTCATATCCATCCAATCCACCCACTACAAAATCCATCTAATCCATCCATCAAACAAAAAAAATTGTTAATTATTCACCAAATCCATCCATCAAGCAAAATAATGAACATTATGTCTCATCACTAAACAATACTCATATTATGAGTAATTAAAAACGAACTAACAAGTAACAATTAGTTTGTGTAGTTATACACGATCAGAATATCTTTGCTATCTAAAAAAGTGAAGCAAACTCAAAACGAACTAACTAACAAATAGATGTTTCACTCCTAGTTCGGTTTCAGTGGTATTTTTTGTTAATGATGTCACCTCATATTAACGATCTTGTTCAACTGCAGAATGATCTCCAACTTGTTAGTTAGGAAACAGCCAATTGAAGTCTTCCGACTTTTAGGAAGAAATTGTCGATGCTTTATCAGTTTTAGAAATGGGCAGAATAATCCCCATGAACATACTGAAAAGCAGCCAATTGAGGCCATAAGACTTGTCATAAAGAAAGAAATTTCCAATGCTTTATCTGGTGTTAGAAATGTCATAAAGGAAAATTTTGTTCGATATTTAGGTGAAGTTCATTGGATGTTGGATATCATGCTATACAATCATTGAAGTTTTGACCCAAGTTGAAGCGACTGTTGATAGGGTTCTAACACACAAAAAATAGATCACATACTTTTGACATGAAAAAATTGGAAGCATATAGAAATCAGAAAGTAGATAAGAAAGTAAACTTCAATTCAATAACCTAATAACCTACGCTATTTACAATAATTACATTGTGAAATTAAACTATTGTGCAAGAGTTAGAGAATGAAATAATAGAGATTTGGTGAATAAAGTAAGAGTTCCAATTATGCTAGTTGGGGTTGATTTTGCCACAATGTAAGTGGTTATTATTTATTAGTCGTTCACATAACTACTTCTCAGTTTAATTAATCTATTTGATGCAAATTGCAACAACTCCGTTCTGATCAATCCTCATCGTTACGATTCGCGTGATCACCGTGTTCGTCTCAAAGCAATCCATTTCAGAATCCAAGAATGTTCTCATATACTTATTTTTCTTGGAGGTTGTTTTAATATATCTATATTATATATAAAGAAACTAACTCATTTCAGTTCTTTTGGGCTGACTTTTTCTCTTTTTAAAAATGACCTCAATTTTCCATACAAATAGCACAAGTAACAAATTGATAAAAATAAATTTAAATATAAAAAAAGTAACAAACACGATATGAGTGTGTGTATATATATATATATATATATATATATATATATATATATATATATATATATATATATATATATATATATGTTCATTTTTTTTTTCTTTTATCCTTTAAAAACTGTAACAAACTAGACGACTATATATATACTTACTTTTTCATTATCCCAATTATACTATTAAACAATTTATTCTATAATAAAGATTGTTGTTGACGTCATTAAAACTATCCGAATTTAGATTGTATTTTTTTTTTGTTATATTGTTAGTGTCATAGGTAATCATAATTAGTTTGATTTGTTATAATTTGAAAGCAAAAAACATTTATATTTTTACTGTTAATCAAAATTAAATTTTCATAAAAAGAAACACCGTTCATAATTTTCAAACGTTAACTCAATAAAAAGAAATACTTATTTCTTTTTAAAAAGTGATAGAAATTTTATTTAACTACGAATGGATAGTTTTTCTTGCTTTAGTGTGAGGTTATTATGCAAAGAATTGAAATAGTGCTTCGTATATATGATATATACCACTTTTAGCCACAGCCAGTACACACAATATAGGACTTAACTATAATTCAAAAGAATGTATGACTTTTCTTAAAAAAATGTATGACTTAACTTTTTTTTTTTTTTACAATCATATGTAGGACTTAACTAGTAAATGTTGCACTGCTACTTCTGTAAGAATAAAAAAAAAGTTTGATGGATGTGCACAACGGGTATAGAAATTTTAATTTTAGACATCATAATTCGCGATATAAATAGATATTTTAGAAATGGGAAAAGCTTCTTGGTACGGGAATTGCAGCAACGAAAAAACAACAAATGTATATAAGCCGTAGGATATATTTTAGATTGTAAAACATTTCAGCTTTTATTTATTTAAAAAATATAACAACACCGTCCGCATGCATCGTGTGAATCCCGTATTGTAGTTTTTCCGTACTATATAGTGTTCCTCTTTAGAAATTGATACTATAAAGTGACAAAAATAAGTAGATATAGTTTTCATTTGTGAAAATTTTACACGAAACATCCATGCAAATAAAAATTAAACAAAATAAAATTGTGCTACTTGATAAAAATACCCCATATCTCATAAGAAAAAAAGTGAACTTATGTCTCATCACTAAATAATACTCATATCATGAGTAATTAAAAAACGAACCAATAACTCGTCTGTGTAGTTTAAAAAATAAAAAACTAGTATGTATAGTTGCACACGAGAATATCTTTACTATAAAAAAAAAAGGGAGAGAAGCAAACTCAAAATTTATAAGTTAGAAATACGCAAGACCAAATTACTTGGCATTTAAAGCAGAACTTCCCAACAAGTTTCTTGAGAAAAGAAGTTAGAAATATGATCGACTTGAGAAGCTGCTACCTTCATACATATTGTGTCCACTATTTTGCTGTTGAAGAACGTGATGGAAGAGCATTTTGTGGCATGTCGTACCAATTAGATTAGGGTTGGGATGATTACGTTCATAAGGATAACTTGCATTATTGTTATATAGCCTATTGCTTGACCTTGAAATTGGTTTTGATCAACTCTTGGAAAACCATAACTAATCCATTCAATTGTAGCATGTTTACCACCCTTCCTTAGCTGCGTTAAAATATTTTGTGGGTCGGTCTACTTTACCTTTTACGTAAGTAAATCCAAGAGATGGATTAATCTTGTAACGCAAGTCTAGCAAAAAAGAAAAGGGAAAAAAAAAATCACAATTAAGAATAAACTAGATTATCGACCCGTGCGCCGCACGGGTCTTATGAGCTGAAAAACATTCACTAACAACTAAAATGCCATAATTTAAAAAAAAAATGAACATTACATTATATATTATTGTATGAAATACTAAAATGCAACAAATAGTCGATGTAGTCAAATAATCACCTAAGTGATATTGTTTATATCAAACATTATAGAATATTTTCTCATAAACAACGTTGGATGTAAAAGCAAAATCTTCAACATCTTCATTAGTGATCAATATTTTCAACCCTTCTTTCGAAGTAACTCTCGATATAGCAATATACAACTGTCCACGTGAAAATACAGGCGTTGGAAGATATATGCCAACAATTTTAAGTGACTGACCTTGACTCTTGTTAATAGTCATTGCAAATGATACGGGCAAAGGAAATTGCCTTCTTTGAAACTTCAAAGGAATTCTCATGTCCGATGGCGTTAGAGATAATCTGGGTATAAACTTTCCCCTCGACTTACGGTAATTAACTATATAAAATTTATATTAGTAATATTATTAATTTTTTTTTTAAGAATATTATTAAATTATCTATAATAATATAGTGATTTCATTAATTATTTATGTATATGCAAAAATTTGTTAAATATGTGTACCTCGCTTGTTGTAGAATTTATATGCTTATATCAGCAAAAATAAGTTTTTATGTCCTAGTATTAGAAAGTTGATATGAATTTTTTTGAAAACTCTTGACTATTATCGAAATACCAACATTAATGTAATGTTTATATTAAATATTTTTTACTTTATATAAAAATGTACTCGTTGTGGATTTTACACGCTTATATTCGTGTAAACAAATATCTTAGCTATGTTTATATTTTACATTCACGAATATGTGTCCCGTATTTGTTTTTTATATTTATCTCTTTGTGAATAAACAACATAATAAAAACTCATGTAATAAACTTCAATGACATGAAAATAATGATTTACGATTTAGCTCTAGTTTTCAGCTCTAGTTTTATGATTTAGAAACCTTTTGGCTACTGTATTTTTATAGAAGTTCTGAAGTATATTTTCCTAATCACAAATTCCTAGTTTTCTTTATCATCCCCTTTTATCCCAATTGAATTCGGTGCCGTTTTACAAATCTGTTTTGCTAAGTATTTTAATTTGAATTGCTTTCTTGTTGCTGCACTTATTTATTTAATTCCATTGATGCCTTGTTTCTTTATCATATATTCAATTCCATGTGATATTTAACAAATACTCCCTCTGTTCCTTTTTAATTGTCACATTTTGACTTTTTACACAAACCAAGACAACAAATACTTTTACTACTTTTGATACAACAATTTATCTTTTTCCTATAATAACCTTAATCATTTAATACTTCATTTCATCCATTTCTCTCTCTGTAATAAATATATAGGGGTAATATAGGTAAAGCCACATTTAATAATACTTTGAACTTTGAAAACGACAGTTATTTAGAAACAAAAATTTTATTCAAAAGTGACAATTATAAAGGAACGGAGGGAGTACTTTAGTTACAACCAAATAGATCATTTTTACACCAAATTCCATGTGATATAAAGGCAAAAGATTGAGCCACACCAAATTTATATTTTTATTAAGTACAATTTTCCTGATTCTTATTCTCAAGGTATAAATTACATATTTTAGTCATACAAACTCTCAAATTTAGCAGCACTACACACAATCCTTGACTACTTCTATCAGTTCATTTCTTTTGAGTTTCTAATACCACTTGTCAATTGCCAAACATTATCTCTTAGGACAAAGTCTGCTGCCACACTCTTGGAACTTTGATCAAAATTCAACCGCATTTTTCACTCGAGATAAAAGGCTTGTTGAATTGTTTCTCATTGTCATTTTTATGCAACGTCATTTTTACATGTGCCCTGCAGCTTTGCATAAAACATGGTTGCTAACACAAGCTACTCCACAGTCAATCCATCCTTAAAGTATTCCTCCCAACTCCTAAGAAAAGTATTCCTCCTCCCAACTTGAAACACCTTAAATCCATCCTTTAATTATACCCACAACCATGGTGCCTATTTGAAGTTGTTAGCATATGTAAAGTAATAAGCCTCACAACAATAAAAACATTAGGTAATGAAACTGACAACAATAAATCATTGTAAAGAAGGCTAGGCTCTTAATGCTGAAATTAATAGTTAGGAAGTTCTATACAGTAGCACAAATTTTCTGAAAAAATTATAATGGCTAGGCATGCTTTCATAGTTGAATCCATCACAAAAAGAAATTCTTCTTGTATTTGCTCTATTCTTCATGTTTACTTCACATAGTCTTGTTGCATAAAACTAACATTATTTCTAAATAGTTAATAGGACAAAAAAGAAAAATCATGCCTACTACCCACAATCACTTTTTTCTAGAGAAATACCTAGTCAAGCCTACTCCTTCATAAGTTCATAGAAAATATGTCTTAAAATGGGGACATTAAAAGGGTTTGTTTTAGTCAAGTTGAAAGATAATTAACCTATACAATTTGAGATATATTTATCAATTACTTCAATAAAAATTAAAGTTTCATCTGAAGAGAAACGAAAAATCTATTAAATAATTTATCTTTAACACACTTAAGAAAGAAACTGTTAGATTATGTGGCTCTAATTCTCCATTTTTTCAAGCCAATATGTTTGATTTCTACAAGCCATTATATTTGACTTTTACAAGCCAATATATGCCTACAATATTTGACCAAGAAAAATCATCATTTTCTTCCAAGCTCTTACTCTAGGTTGGATGTTCCAACTTTGATTCTTACTCTAGGTTGGATGTTCCAACTTTGATTCTTACTCTAGGTTGGATGTTCCAACTTTGATTCCTACTCTAGGTGGATGGTCCAACTTTGATTCCTTCACTCTTAAGTAAGAGATTAAGGCCTATATATATGTAAGCAACATGAAAGGCTTGAGACATGATAGTGAGTTATCATATAACAATTAACACACTTTGTAACATACACTTGAGTGTATTTTTGGTGAGAATTCTTGTTCCATTTTAGAGAGTATTTTAGGAGCTATTGAGAGAAAATATTGTCCTTTGTCCTCATCACTATAAGAGGACTTGTTGTACTCTTTTCTTTTACATAGTGGAACTTTGCTCGTGATCGCCCGTGGTTTTTTACTTCTCATATTGAGGAGTTTTCCACGTAAATCTTGTGTGTTATTTCTCTTGTTATTTTACTTACTTCTCTTTAATTCCCAATTGCATCGATCCTGTGCTTCCGCATTGCGCTGATATCCCTAACAAGTGGTATCAGAGCACTAAGTTGGGAATTTCAAAATGTCTCCCAAATTTGACATTGAGAAGTTTGATGGCAAGATTAGCTTTTCTATTTGGCGAGTCCAGATGAGGGCCGTTCTTACTCAGAACGGATTAAAGAAAGCTTTAGATGGAAAGTCAAAGAAATCGGCTTCCATGACCGACGATCAGTGGGACGAGATGGATGAAAAGGCGCTTTCATCAATCCAACTTTGCTTGTCTAAAGAGGTTCTCCGTGAAGTAGTCAAGGAAACAACTGCTGCGGGATTATGGCTGAAGTTAGAAACTCTCTACATGACCAAGAACCTTGCAAACAAGCTTCGTCTCAAAGAACGTATTTATACCATTAGAATGGTTGAAGGTACTCCTATTCAATCTCATCTTGATGAATTTAACTCTATCATTTTGGATTTGGAAAATATTGATGTTAAAATTGATGATGAAGATAAAGCTGTTTTGTTGGTTGTCTCTTTACCTTCTACCTACAAACACTTCAAAGAAATCATGTTGTATGGAAATAATGATTCCTTATCCTTTGAAGATGTTAAATCTAATTTATTGTCCAAAGAAAAATTTGATCTTGAAGTTCATTCTGTGGACAAGGGTGAGGGCTTAAGTGTTAGAGGTAGAACTCAAGAAAAAGGGAGTACCAGTCACAAAAAATCCAGATCCAAATCCAGAGGACGCAAATCCAACAAAACCTGTCGCTATTGCAAGAAATCTGGCCACGAGATTTCTGATTGTTTTATCTTGAAGAAAAAGCAAGAAAAACAAGAAAAAGGAAAATCTCCACAATCTCCTGAAGCTGCCAATATTGAAGCTGATTCTGGCGATGACATTACTTTATCTGTTGTCACCTCTAATAAGAGGAGTAAAACAGAATGGATTCTTGATACTGGATGTACTTTTCATATGTGTCCTTATAAGGATTTATTTACCACTTTTGAACCTGTTGATTGTGGTGTTGTCTTGATGGGTAATGATGCCCAATGCAAGGTTGCAGGAATAGGTACAGTTCAGATCAAGACTAATGATGGTGTTGTCAGGACTTTTTCTAACGTCCGCTATATACCTGATTTGAAGCGGAATTTAATTTCTCTTGGCACTCTCGAGTCTCTTGGGTGCAGGTACTCAGCTGAAGGTGGAGTTCTAAAGGTATCAAAAGGTTCTCTTGTTTTATTGAAAGCTAACCGAATTGGTAGCTTATATATCCTGCAAGGGACTGTTGTGACAGGTTCAGCAGCTGTATCATCTTCTATGCCTGAAAATGATGTCACCAAATTATGGCACATGCGCCTGGGCCATATGAGCGAAAAAGGCATGCATCTTCTGAGCAAACAAGGTCGTCTTGGTAAACAAGGCATCGGTAAGTTGGAGTTTTGTAAACATTGTGTTTTTGGGAAACAGAAAAAGGTTAGTTTCTCCACTGCAACTCACCATACCAAAGGTATTCTTGATTATATTCATTCTGACCTTTGGGGGCCTTCCAAAGTTCCTTCCTATGGAGGACGCCGCTATATGATGACTATCATTGATGATTTTTCTCGTAAGGTTTGGGTTTATTTTCTGCGGCATAAAAATGAGACTTTTCCCACATTTAAGAAGTGGAAAATTCTTGTTGAAACCCAAACAGGGAAAAATGTGAAAAAGCTCAGAACAGATAATGGATTAGAGTTCTGCAGTGGTGACTTTAATGAGTTCTGCACAAATCATGGTATTGCTAGACACAAAACCATTCCAAGGAATCCCCAGCAAAACGGTGTTGCAGAACGTATGAACAGGACTCTACTTGAAAGAGCACGGTGTATGCTCTCAAATGCTGGGTTATGGCATTGACGTGACCTTTGGGCCGAGGCAACATCTACTGCACGTTACTTGGTCAACCGTTCTCCACATTCGGCACTTGACTTCAAAGTTCCAGAAGAGATTTGGTCAGGTAATCCTGTTGATTATTCTAATTTAAGAATTTTTGGATGTCCTGCATATGCACATGTCAATGATGGCAAATTAGCTCCAAGAGCTGTTGAGTGCATATTTCTTGGTTATGCATCTGAGTCTAAGGGGTATCGTTTGTGGTGCTCTGATCCAAAATCTCAAAAATTAATTCTTAGTAGAGATGTGACTTTTAATGAGGATGCATTAGTATCTCCTAGAAAACAGTCTTCCGTGTCTTCTTTTCCTAGTACAGGTAATCTGCAGAGTACTAGCGAGAAGGTGGAGTTTGTATTAAAGCCTGCAGCTCCTAATGTTGATGTCCCATCTTCATCTACAAATGAATCTAACATTGATGATCATGTTGTTGATGATGATCATGAAGATAGTACCACTTCTCCTATTCAGCAACAAGGAGATGATTACTCTATTGCCCGAGACAGAGTTAGAAGACAAATTAGAAAGCCAGCCAGATACACTGATAGTGACAATTTAGTTGCTTATGCACTATCTGTTGCACAAGAGGTAAATGATGGTGTTGAACCTGCCAGCTATACTGAAGCTGTTTCTTGTGTTGAATCTTCTCAGTGGCTAGTGGCTATGAATGAAGAAATTGAGAGCCTTCATAAAAACGGTACTTGGGATTTGACAGAGCTTCCTAAAGGCAAACGACCATTAAAGTGTAAATGGATCTATAAGAAGAAAGACGGCATTCCCGGGGTTGAAGATCCAAGATGTAAAGCACGCCTAGTCGTTAAAGGCTTTAATCAAAAGGAAGGTATTGACTTTAATGAGATATTCTCACCTGTTGTTCGTCATACTTCCATTCGTGTTTTACTTGCATTTGTTGCTTTGTTTGATTTGGAGTTGGAGCAACTTGATGTTAAGACAGCTTTTCTACATGGAGAGCTGGAAGAAGAAATTTACATGGATCAACCTGAGGGATTTATTGTTCCTGGAAAGGAGCATCTTGTTTGTCGTTTGAAGAAATCCTTATATGGCCTTAAGCAAGCTCCAAGGCAGTGGTACAAAAGGTTTGACTCTTTCATGATTGGGCAAAGTTATTGCAGAAGTCAATATGATGACTGCATTTATTTTCAAAATTTTCAAAATGGATCTTTCATATACTTGTTACTTTATGTTGATGATATGCTAATAGCATCACGTGACAAGTCCTTGATCCAGAAATTGAAAACTCAACTCAATAATGAGTTTGATATGAAAGAGTTAGGTGCAGCAAAGAAAATTCTTGGTATGGAGATTCGCAGGGACCGTCAAGCTAGTAAATTGTTCTTATCTCAACAAAATTATATTGAGAGGGTGCTTGATAGGTTTAATATGAATAATTGCAAACCTGTTTCTACTCCACTTGCTGCACATTTCAAGTTATCTTCAGAACTTTGCCCAGACACAAAGGAAGAGATGGAGCATATGTCACATGTTCCTTATGCTAACGCAGTTGGCAGTCTTATGTATGCCATGGTATGTACTAGACCAGATCTAGCATATGCTGTTAGCGTGGTAAGCCGGTATATGCATAATCCCGGCAAAAGTCACTGGAGTGCTGTAAAATGGATTTTTCGGTATCTAAAAGGTACTTCTGATATTGGCTTGGTATTTGACAGAAAAATGGCTACAACCAATGATGTTATAGGTTATGTTGACTCAGACTATGGTGGTGATCTTGATCGAAGAAGATCTCTTTCTGGTTACATCTTTACTCTCTGTAATAGTGCTATCAGCTGGAAAGCTACACTTCAATCTATTGCTGCATTATCTACAACTGAAGCAGAATATATTTCAGCAACAGAGGGTGTTAAAGAGGCTATTTGGCTTCGAGGTTTGGTCAATGAACTTGGTCTTACACAGGGTGTTCTTACTGTGTTTTGTGACAGCCAGAGTGCTATTCATTTGACCAAGAATAATCGTTATCACGACAAAACCAAACACATTGATGTAAAACACCACTTTATCCGAGATATTGTTGTTGCTGGTGAAATTATAGTTGAAAAGATTCACACTTCTGAGAATCCAGCAGATATGCTTACCAAGCCACTTCCAAATACCAAATTTCAGCATTGTCTGGACTTGGTTGGTCTCTACAACACTTAAGTGCCCTTCAGGGCTTTATTTGGCGATGAGCACTTGTCGAATTCGAACCAAGGTGGAGATTGTTAGATTATGTGGCTCTAATTCTCCATTTTTTCAAGCCAATATGTTTGATTTCTACAAGCCATTATATTTGACTTTTACAAGCCAATATATGCCTACAATATTTGACCAAGAAAAATCATCATTTTCTTCCAAGCTCTTACTCTAGGTTGGATGTTCCAACTTTGATTCTTACTCTAGGTTGGATGTTCCAACTTTGATTCTTACTCTAGGTTGGATGTTCCAACTTTGATTCCTACTCTAGGTGGATGGTCCAACTTTGATTCCTTCACTCTTAAGTAAGAGATTAAGGCCTATATATATGTAAGCAACATGAAAGGCTTGAGACATGATAGTGAGTTATCATATAACAATTAACACACTTTGTAACATACACTTGAGTGTATTTTTGGTGAGAATTCTTGTTCCATTTTAGAGAGTATTTTAGGAGCTATTGAGAGAAAATATTGTCCTTTGTCCTCATCACTATAAGAGGACTTGTTGTACTCTTTTCTTTTACATAGTGGAACTTTGCTCGTGATCGCCCGTGGTTTTTTACTTCTCATATTGAGGAGTTTTCCACGTAAATCTTGTGTGTTATTTCTCTTGTTATTTTACTTACTTCTCTTTAATTCCCAATTGCATCGATCCTGTGCTTCCGCATTGCGCTGATATCCCTAACAGAAACAGTGAGAATGGCTTTTATAAATCAGACATAAGTTTATAAGTGAATGAAAGACCATGGTCACACCATATATCCGTGTAGAGAAAAAAAATCCTTAAGCCGTCACAATTTTGAATGAAACTACATACCTAGATAATGCCAGCACAATCAACTTTGAAAAAAAGCAATCATTTCTGCCAAAACAATATCCATAAGCGAAACATTCAGATCGATTTATCAGAAGAAGTAATCATTTTGATGGCAAACATGTTGGGTATGGAAGATTAAATGAATATGTAAGGATGTGTTTCAATTCATTCTGATTTGTATGTATATATAGCAGAAAGGGAAGGGTGAAGAGTGCTACGTAGAATTGCTTTGGAAATAGCTAAACCTTTGTTGAGTGGTTATTATACGTGTTATGTGCATGGGGAATAAAAGCAGATTTTGTTTTGAAATTCAAATTGGAAGCTAACAGTGCTAAAACCATGCCTTAATAAATGCATAGGAAGTGGAATGAACCTAACAAATGGCCGGCATAATTTGAATTTCAAATTTAAGATATTGAAGGAGGGAAATATTTTAGGGTTTAGAGGATTAGCATTAAATGATAGGTAATTAGAGGGAAATTTTTAGGTTTAGTTGTAGCTAGACCTAATAAGCTTTAAGAATAAGTGATTTAGATTTTTTTGTATTCTACTGCTAATGTCACAAAAAATAGGATTTGGATTTCATGCATTTAAAACTGCATGTAGTTTCTCAGCCCACACATTTTTGTTCGTCCAATTAAGATAGAACGTCCAAGTTTTAGTATCACTTTTTCTAAAATTTGATCCGTGTAATCTTAATCGGACGATTAGAAATACACTGCCTCTACAACTGCATGAAATTTTGACTTCAGATCCGAAAAGGTAAAAGATTAACAAAAGAGAAATTCTTGCATGGTCTTGCCCTTAACACATCATCATTGAGCCCATCTAATCAAATAATTTCTATTAATTAATTTAATACCAAAATAGGAAGAAAATATATTACTTTGTGGCTTGTGGGCTAACCCACGATTTACTATGGAATAAGAGGGGAAGAAAACTGCCTTCTTATTTTAACAGATTGTGCTGTATTTTCACCATAAAACCTATTTAATTTATTTTATTTTATAAATTAATTAATAGAAATTATTTGATTGGATGGGCTCAAGGATGATGTGTTAAGGGCAAGACCATGCAAGAATTTCTCTTAACAAAATATCAGATTGCTGAACAATTTTTTTCCTTCTTTTTCCAGAGAGATATACACCACATAAGATGATTTTATCTTTTTTTAAAAAGATAATTTTGTTTTAAGTATGGCAAACACTAAATAATAATATATGAGCACGGGCTTGGATCCTCTCTGGTGGGAATTTCACTAGAGGCTGTCCAGTGTAGATCTGAACCTTTAATGAAATTCAAACCGTTTGTCTAGTGGTTGGATGTTAATTTTTTCTACAATATACCAAGTCATGTCGTGACAATGTAAGTTTTCCTTTGGTATAGAGAGAAATGTACAAATTAAAGTACAGTTTAGATCGTATTGCAAATAACCTAATACCGACTATAATATTAGGCCAGGTCAATTTAGATCGAACCCGATGAGATACGGGTTGAATAAGGACAAGATAATACAAGTATAAGACTTGGTTGGTCCAAGACACATCAACATTCATCAATGCATAAATATATATTTTTGGGAGAAAAAAAAAATCAACAAGTTTGTTATAGGGTTGGCATTTTGGAGCCTTTTGATTGAGTGAATTTGTCATTTAGTTTTGAATCACTTTTTAAATATTTTTTATGGGGTGGGAGTGAGGAAGCCCAAAAGGTTCATTAGATTAAGTGGGAAAATACAAGTTTATAAAATATAATCACATATTAAGTGTGTGTGTGACTTGAAATTTTTTAATATAGTTTTTTTTTTTGGATAAATAGTGTTGGAGGTTAACGACGAATCATGAGGGATTATAAGGAAGCGTAAGTTGTTGTTGATGACTTGTCTTTGGGTTTTAGGGAGAAGGGGGTGAAATGCAGGTTATTTTAGTGGAAAGAGGGTTATTGGAGGAATGTAGATCTTTGTTGGTTTACTTTTTTTTTCAGACCAATTTTGAAGAATTGTGGTCCTGTTGCAATGATCACGGTGGCAGTTACTCAATGAAGAATGATTATCATTTGCTGCAACAAAATTGTGCTTGGACCAAAATTATGTCATTGGAGATATCTTTGTTCGTTTGGAAGTTATTGAATAATTGGATACGAAAAAATGTTAATTTGTTTAAGAGTTGCTTTTTAAATGTGGATTCATAGTTATGTGTGATGAGTTGTTGTTTGGAGGAATATGCACAACATTTATTTTTTGAGTGTCCGTTTTTCCAGCAAGTTTGCTATGGTATATTGAGATGGCTAGAAATATATGGTGCACTGATAAATCATGGGGTGTACCAGTAATTTTAATTTGGGGGTTCGTTCACGTGTTGTAGAGTTTAAGGTATGAGATTACTTATCATTTGGTTGGCAAATTATCTAGTCAATTTGGAAATCAAGGAGGTGTGTTGTTTTTAGTAATCTTATGGCGGTTGTGATTCATATAATCAAAAGTATAAAATTATTTTTGTGTGGCTGGCTCTAATATTGGATTAATTAGCAACACACAAGTGGTTTGGTTGCCAATTTTTCAAACAAAATTTTAAGACATTTGAGTATATGGTCTTCATTAATTATATGTTGTTCAACACTCGTATTTTCATCCAATATAAGAATAATTTTTACTCACACGGTCATACTTGATACTCCAACTACCTTCTTGCGAGCTCATACCTTATCAAGCATGCACCCCATCAAGAGAAAGATACATTAAAGAAACATATTGTGCACATTATTGTTGGGTGGTAAGGGGAGTCTAAAACATCGTTTGATCGTCATATTATGCTAAGAGCAATTACACAAGTTGATTTGACGTCAACTCTCCATTCGAAATTTTAAAACATAAGGTATATGGTTTCTCTTACTTATATGTTGTTCAACACTCATATTTTTATCCAATATCAAACTTCTTACTTACATAGTCATGCTTAATATTCCAACAATCTTCTTCTTAATGATATGAGCACATACATTCATCAAGCATACTCCCCCTTACCCGAAAGATACCTCACATAGACATATCACGAGATCATTTGTCATAAAGACTTAATAATAGTGATATTAAATTTTTCATAAAGACTTACTAATAGTGATATTAATTACTATCATTTTCAATACAAAATTGTCTAATCGCGAAGGAAGCTTAAAACACAACACAATAGGACCAATAGATCACATTTGACAAAGAGCAAGCATACAAACGATTTAAAATACTAATTTTCACTCAAAATCTTAAGAAAATGGGATATGAATCCCTTCATAAACTCTCACATTTTCCACAAACATGTGACTTATTATTCACACTTAATACTTCAAGTCTAAGAGCATGTTTGGCCCTCCTTATTTTCCACTTCTATTCTACTTCTAAGGAGAAGTAGGGGCAAACATAATTTCAATAAAGTTCTTAATAATAGAAGTATTTTTTTTTAAAGAAGGAAATCAAATAGAAGTGACTTCCAAAATAAGATATAAAATTGAACTTTTGCATAACTTCTTCGGAGCTACTGTTGGGCTACCACCCATCGATTCCCACATAAACCATTTTTTATTTTATTTTATTATTCCCACTAATATTTTTTTTATAAGGAAACCTGCCAAAACTTTATTTTCTTGGATCCTGTTCGTTGCATATTCATTGCATTTTCTGTAGAACCTTGCGATTGCTCAGATATTTATCATCACCAAACCAATACGGAAAAAAAAAACCAGTACAAATAGAAAATCAAATGATCCCCAATTGATCAAATGTGTTGTTTAACATTATACTCTATTGTATTTAGATTTACTTATGAATCCTGTTCTTTAGTATTAATTTAGTTATATGCACCCAATTAAAATATTAGTTTGCTCATTCTTCACCAAAAAATGTCAATGAAAAAACAATTGGTATTTGAAAAAAAGGAGGCATAATTTATGTGATATGAGACCATTTTCACGAATCAAACAAGAAAAAATCATAGCTGCAACAACAACACTCCATAACTTCATTCGAATATGCATCGTTGAAGATGATGAATTCAACACATGAGACCAAATCCCTGGATATATGCCCGAAGAAAGAAATATTAACGAAGATACGAGTTCATACAATTTAAGAGTACAAGATGGGAGCTACATGAATAGAATTAGAAATCAAATAAGCCACTAAGTTGTTGGAAAACAAAATTCTTTTAAGTTTGTGATGTGTTATGTTTCTAATAATGGATTATTTTCCAAACTCTTTCAATTTTATTTTTTTTACAAAATCTTTCAATTTATTCTATAACAATGTTTTATATAATAATTCATGAATTTTCATTCATCTATTAAAAAAATCAGGTCTTCACATAATTTAGTTTTATATAAAGAAAATATCTTTTATTTTATTTATGATAATTTGTAATAAAATCTCAAAGATTTATAAAAATTATTTTAACAAACAGATTTCAACTTAAAAATACTAATTAAGTTGTAAAAAACAATAAATACCAAACAACTTTAACTTTAACTTAAAAGTTTTAATTTTCAACTTTATTCTAAAAGTAACTTTTAGACCTCAAAAAAGTAGGGCCAAACGCAACCTAAGAATTATCAAAACTAAGTTAAAGAGTTTGGATAAATCTCTTTAAAAAAATAATTCAAAATATAAAAGAAGTTAGGTTAAAAATTAATATAAAATCTTTGTGATGTAATGAAATTGCACCTTTTGCACATGTTTCACATGTGTGATAAGACAAATTAGAAAGATGATTACAATAATTGACTGTAAAATCAATTACTCTTGCAAATGAATCATAAATCTAAATTGAAATTGGTAAATGGTAAATGGAGTTAAAGGAAACATGAATTGCATAAATTTCCCATGTTACCATCTTATATAAGAACTCAAACATTATAATACATTTCGTAATTGACTTCAAATTAGGGCTTTTCACGTTTAACATGGTGACAAATACTTTCATGCCAGCCAGAATTCACTGGTCTAATGAAGATATATGAGATGGAGCAACTTGTAGTGTAATATAGTCAATCATACAATTATGTGCTCATTCATTTGGGACCCATTTTTTGTCCTTCTTTATGGATATATAAAATTGCGAGATTAGGCCCTCTCATATATGTCTCCTTTTTTCACCTTTTAATTTTTTGGCCATCACATACACACTGATTTAAACCAACATATGGTATATCATAGTAAAAGTATATCACAAGCCTATCATCTAAAGCCAAAGCAAAACATGGCCATTAAATGTTGCTAAAAATACCCGTGGCGCATGGGATTAAATAGTGTCATTCAGCCATTAACCTTTATATGAGCATAGAAATAGATATATTAACAACACACTTATTTTGTCGCAATAAAATAAACTAATTACGGATAGTGTGTTTGATTTATATAAAAGATTGATCCACAAAACAATGTATTAGTGTATATCATGAAGAAATAGGACGGATGCATTGCATACATAATTAGATTAGTTGTATAGGTTGATTCATAGTATACAGGTGAATTTTACATAGATCTCACATATGATTTTTCACGTGTGAAAACACTGAATTTATATATAATTTTTAGAGGATGGTAACAATATTTTGGTTTAACTAAATGTACAATTTTTTAAACTGTATATCATGTTTTATTATGGTTCTCATTTTTATTTATTTTTATGATGGTGGGATGCAAAACATGATCATAGAAAGGACGACTCCGATTAGGTTGACACTAAATAACCTACCAATCACAAGGTCGTCTTAAGTTAAGACTTTAAGCCTTAAAATTTTGAGAAAAAAAGTGGACTTAATTAAAAAATTTCAATTTGGTTATAAATATATGATACGACAATCTAATAATCAATGTTTTTTTAATTGAGTTATAAGAAAGATGAAGCATGGGTGAATCCACCATTAGACATGGTGTGGCTATATATAATTACATCGGTAAAGATTTTTTCCAAAAAAAAAATTACATATGAAGGATTTTTATTTGAAAAAAACAAAATAAAAGTGAAGGATAAGAGCAATAGTAAGAATGAAAATATCAGAGGAAGTTGTGGTTTATTTTATTCAAATAAACAATCCTTAGAGTTACAAATGGACTTAAGTTAATAAAACTAACCTAAATAAAACTACAATCAGTACATAAAACTTTAATTTCATTCCGCATATTATATTTTTAGCCGCACCAAAAACTTAGTCTAGGATCCTCCTGAGAGGAAGGTCCCTTATTTTCTTTGACCCAAGTTCAACCCATGACTTAGCAAAACTTATTTGTTTTATATATTTCATAAAGCCATATATAAAAATAATATTTTAAAAGGTCTCACAAATAAAATTGCTTTAGACTTTTGTAAAAAAATGAAAGTACAAAATATAGCTAGACAATAACCGAAATCCACGAAAAACTAGAAAACTAACGAAATATGCACACACAAAAAAATCCATATTGTGGCAAAATCCCACTAATTATAAAAAAAAATGTGTCTTGTCCTACTAAGTAGCGTAGGCTACATAGATCATTAGATATATATTGAGTAATGATATTTGTACATCCAATTGATGACAACTTTGGTGACAACCTTGCTTTTCTCTCTTCTTATTGGTTAAAAACAATAGAGAGAGAAAAAGGAAGAGAGAGGATAAGAATGTTATGTGAGTATGAAAGAGAAAGTTGTCTAAAAGTTGTTGAAAAATGGTTGTACAAATATTATTTCTCATATATATTTCACCAAGTAATGCGGATAACACTTGGGTGACATTGGTCAACCACAATGTCACAAGTGTACAAAAAAATAAAAAATAAAAACCTTGTGAAAGAGAGGAGAAAGCCACTTGTGACAATGTCACCAATATCACCCACCACAATGTCACCCAAATGCTACCCAAAAATTCTATTAAGAATACCTTCTCTATATGTGCGGGAAATTACTACAAATTATATCTGCTTACAGAGTTGCAAGGTATTTTTCTCATCCAATTTTTAGTCTTTAGGAGATGCACTTTTCATCTTTGAAGGCATATGTACAACAAGAGAAGAGTCACACTAAAGTCAAATTTTACGTCAACCTTTGGCAAAGACAATTTCAATAGCCACCGTAGCAGCTTCATAGGTAGTAGCCGATTCGATAAAAGCAACAAAACACCCAGCAATCACAAAGAGGATTTTTCCATTCCAATTGGATAGTAGTAAAGAAGAAGAAGATGAAGAAGAAGAACAAAAACTCCTAAAAAGGCTAACAAATTATCTAAATGAGCAATCTTTTTCCATTGCACCAAAAGAGTGAACTCTTTATCTAGATGAATGGAGAACGGTTAGTTTGTCGATTAGTTACTTTGGTTGTAATATTAATGTAGTCTAACTGAATCAGATTAAATCGAATTGAAATGGTTGACTTGCAAATGGTTCATTTGTTCTAATTTGTTTGCAACTTTTATTTACTTATTTTAAGTTTTTTATTTGTTATTTGATTTAACTAACGTTTAATCAATTGAATCATGATCCAAATTCACCAGTTTAACCTCAAGTGATTTTTCAAATTTTGATTCCATAAGTGATTATGCAACTCAAAGTGAGGTCCCGGTGTTTACATTTCTCCTATTGAAAATGTTCCTATATCTTTGATGGCTAATAAAAATAATTCCATGTTTTTTACACCTATCCTTTTATGTGATATCTAATAATTGTCCAAAGTTGTGTTGTACATTTCTCTATACTTTCCGTTACTCATTGTCTAAACTAAAAGTGGGAAACTTCTTGTAGTTAGTGTTGGAATATTTTATAGAGATGGCCAAAATCATAGATAAAAATTATAGCATATTGAAATTTAGAAATACATCTAATTAAACGCGTACCTTCTATGATCGATGAATCATCTGGGGCGATGGAGGTGATGAAAGATAAGTTTTGGAGAAGTTAGAGTTGAGAGCTCTTCTCTCCCTTACTAATGTCTTTAGATTGAAAGCGTGATGAATGTTTTAAACTGATAGGATAATCAGTATATATATATATATATATATAAGCATTGGTATAGAGAGAGAGAGAGAGAGAGAGAGAGAGAGAGAGAGAGAGAGAGAGAGAGAGAGAGAGAGAGAGAGAGAGAGAGAGACCTTTTTACGGTATGAGAAACGGCTCAACTCATCATAGTTCGATTCCAATTACAACTTCTTGAAAAATATCCTTTTATTTAATGTATAATGCAATATTATAATTAAAATTTAATAATTAATATAATAATTTATTATTTTAATTATTTATCAAAGTTAGTCCATAAAATCCAAGAGTTAGATTATTCATCTAGTTGGGTAGGCCTAGTCCAACTTAACATGAGATTTGAAGTTAAAGCCAACACTTATTCTAAGGATGGATGGGAATAAGTCAAATCGGCCTATAGAGACCTACAATCTAGCCTACATTAAGCTCATATTATTTTAGTTTTTTTTAAATAGGAAATGCTAACACTTTTTTAGAAGTCTATTTTGAGGAGTCATCAGTAGCTACCACTTCCTCCCCCTTTGCCTAGGGTGGAAATTGAGGAAGCGGTTGAGATTTGGTGGAGTCTCATATTTCCTCCTTTGTGGAGTCTTCTTGTCTTCGGTTGTGTGATTCATGTGGTGATTATCATGTTGAGAAGGACTACGACATTTACAGTGTTTTGAGTCGTTATCAGTGCAGACGAATTTACCGATTTCTTCAACCATGACCAATTTCTCGACTACTCACCATAATTATGCACAAGGTAAACCGATAATTGGGATTTACACTCATTATTTCTTGAGTCTGGACAACCGTTGATTATGATCATTGATTATCTTGGTTTGTTGCAGGATCACCATGTGCAAGTTTTCCAGGCATTTCTGTGTGCAAGTAGCGTATGATCGGGATGGGGATTCCTTAGCTCTTGAACGGAGGTCTCTCTGCTTGTTCAATATGTTTCGAGGTGGAGGTGCCACTGTTTGTGTGATCACTTGTGATCTTGCTATCTTTGTTGATGAAGTTCGACGAACTACAATGCTCTCTATCGTTCGTGATTTTCTAGTTGTTGCTTTGGTACCTTTTTTAGCAATTTGCTTTGAAAGTTAGATAGTAATAAGGATTTGAGGGAACGACGTTATGAGAACAACATTCTCACAAACGTCACCACTAATTTGTACAAAATTGAAAGAGACGACTAAAGCATATGCAACTACAGTTGTTGATTGTGGTTTGTCGATTATCTTTCACAAGCTTTGGATTGTGTACCTTCAAATACACTCTGCGCTCAAGCTAGTTAGGCCTCATGGTGGTTTGAGGAATATCTCAGAATAAGAAAGTGTGCATGTTTTTGTGATGGTGTGTTCTATTTATAGACTCACGAGTGGTTCATGAGTGTATGTATTTGAAGGTTATGTCCTTATGGCGCAAAGGTCGGGCAACCACTTGATTGTTGAGAGGACTCTGATTGACTCTAAGTGTTGTATTCGAAGCTCTACGGCCCTTTGATTGTACATGTGGTCTCTAGATGTCTTTTGTGTGCCTTATTGAGCCTTGACTTCATTAATGGACTTTGGATCCGAGGATTGACCCTCTTGCCAATCTAGAACAATATAATTTCAATATTTGTATTGTTTATTTTTCTATATATCTTTCACAGTGATTTTGTTCATATGTTTCCGTAGATTATATTTATTTCTATATGTTTCTTGCACTGCAATTTTGAGTTTGAAATGATAAACCTATCAAGTTAGAATATTTTAAGGATCTCTTAAGTCTTAGATTGTCATCAAGTTTAATTGTTGGAGTGATAAAAATTATTGGCAACGCCATTACTATAGTTTTGAAGTAAACTATAGATATAAATGCACATATTTCAAGAATTTTAGATAATAGTTAGATATTTATAGGCGGGGTTTAACATGGGAAAGGTGAATCATATACACTAAAACTTTAACAATAAAGATGTTATTTATTTTAAGAAATTGAAAGGATCTCACCTCCTTCATGCTTGGATTGGGCATGGGATATGCTTAAATGAAAATTGATTTGAATCAATTACTTTTGTAGAATTGAGTTTAATTAAAAGTATCTACTCTCATTATATAAAAACACAATACTACCAAAATTACTTAACTACCCGTACCTCAAACTTTTCCTTCAGGGTTATTTTTGTCAAATACTACCAAAATTACTTAACTACCCATACCTCAAACTTTTCCTTTAGGGTTATTTTTGTCAAATACTACCAAAATTACTTATCTACCCATACCTCAAACTTTTCCTTTAGGGTTATTTTTGTCAAAACTTTTCCACTATCAAAACCCACTTTACTAACCCACTTTCTCACCTTTCCTTATTTAATAATAAATTTTTCTCTCTCATCTTTCTTTATTTATAATAATAAACTTTTTTTGAAGGAAAAATAATAATAAATTTTTCTCTCTCATCTTTATTTATTTAATAATAAACTTTTCTCTCACCTTTATTTTTTAATAATAAACTTTTCTCTCTCAATCTCACTCTCCTCTCTTATCTTTTTCTTACCAACTTTCTTCATTTTTCATTTTCTCTCTTCATTTTCAACTCCATTTTCTCTATTATTTTTCAATTAGGTTTTACTAACAAGTTTTTTTTATTAGAGGAAACTGACAATTGTTGTTATAGCAGAATATCATTTTGTATTTTACGATAACACTATTATATAATACGTTAATTATATTTTTTCACGGGACGCATATTAATATTTTTCACACTCAAACATGTTAGTAAATAAAATCTATGATTATTTTTATTTATTAGCTTTTTTCATATCGTCAATACTAAAACAAGAACAATATTATAATATAATATGATTAATCGTACTTTAATTTTTTTTTTATTTTAAATGTAACACTAAAAAACCCATTGCAGTATACAATTATAACATGAGACCCATTTTAGTAACTACAACAAGTAATCAGTTTTAATTAGTATTTTTTTAATATCTCTAACTAAACACCGCGATAGCCTAAGTTTTATTAATATATTAATAAAATATATGTGTGTGTATGGACTATATATTAATAAAAATATATATGAGTATATGTTTGCTTTATGGGAATATAGTAATATATTCTTATTTCTGAAATTTAATGGGAACTATATATTGATAAAATACAAATGAGTATATGAACTATATATTAACAAAAATATATCTCACTATATGTTTTTTTACGGGAATATGTTAGTATATATTTATTTATGAAATGTATTTTCATTTATTAGCTTTTTTAATATCGTCAATATTAAAACAAAAACAATATTATAATATACTATGATTAATCATACTTCAATTTTTTCCGTTGTTTTTTTTTTAAATGTATCACTAAAAAATCATTGGAGTGTACAATTGTAACACAGGACTCATTTTAGTAACTACAACGAGTGATCAGATTTAATTAGTATTGTTTTAATATCTCTATTTAAACACCGCGACTGCATAAGTTTTATTAATATATTCAAAAAATATATGTGGGTGTATGAACTATATATTAATAAAAATATATATGTGATTATATGTTTGTTTTACGCGAATATATTATTATATTCTTATTTCTGAAATCTAATGGAAACTATATATTGATAAATATATATGAATGTATTGACTATATATTAATAAAAATATATCTCACTATTTGTTTTTTGGTCAAAACTTTTCCACTATCAAAACCCACTTTACTAAAACCCACTTTCTCACCTTTCTTTATTTAATAATAAATTTTTCTCTCTCATCTTTCTTTATTTATAATAATAAACTTTTCTCTCTCATCTTTATTTATTTAATAATAAACTTTTCTCTCACTTTTATTTTTTAATCTCACTCTCCTCTCTTATCTTTTTCTTACCAACTTTCTTCATTTTTCATTTTCTCTCTTCATTTTCAACTCCATTTTCTCTACTAATTTTCAATTCGGTTTTACTAACAAGTTTTTTTTTTTTTATAGAGCATCTTTATTTATTTAATAATAAACTTTTCTCTCACTTTTATTTTTTAATCTCACTCTCCTCTCTTATCTTTTTCTTACCAACTTTCTTCATTTTTCATTTTCTCTCTTCATTTTCAACTCCATTTTCTCTACTAATTTTCAATTCGGTTTTACTAACAAGTTTTTTTTTTTTATAGAGGAAACTGACAAGTGTTGTTATAGCAAAATATGATTTTGTATTTTACGATAACACTATTATATAATACGTTAATTATATTTTTTCACGGGACGCATATTAATATTTTTCACACTCAAACATGTTAGTAAATAAAATCTGTGATTATTTTTATTTATTAGCTTTTTTCGTATTGTCAATACTAAAACAAGAACAATATTATAATATAGTATGATTAATCATACTTTAATTTTTTTTTTTAAATGTATCACTAAAAACCCCATTGCAGTGTACAATTGTAACACGAGACCCATTTTAGTAACTACAACAAGTGATCAGTTTTAATTAGTATTTTTTTAATATCTCTAATTAAACACCACGATTGTCTAAGTTTTATTAATATATTAATAAAATATATGTGGGTGTATGGACTATATATTAATACAAATATATATGAGTATATGTTTGTTTTATGGGAATATAGTAATATATTCTTATTTCTAAAATTTAATGGGAACTATATATTGATAAAATACAAATGAGTATATGAACTATATATTAACAAAAATATATCTCACTATATGTTTTTTTACGGGAGTATGTTAGGATAAATTTATTTATGAAATTTATTTTCATTTATTAGCTTTTTTAATATCGTCAATATTAAAACAAGAACAATATTATAATATACTATGATTAATCATACTTCAATTTTTTCCGTTGTTTTTTTTAAAATGTATCACTAAAAAAATCATTGGAGTATACAATTTTAACACGGGACCCATTTTAGTAACTACAACGAGTGATCAGATTTAATTAGTAATTTTTTAATATCTCTATTTAAACACCGCGACTGCTTAAGTTTTATTAATATATTCAAAAAATATATGTGGGTGTATGAACTATATATTAATAAAAAAATATATGTGAGTATATGTTTGTTTTACGGGAATATATTAGTATATTCTTATTTCTGAAATCTAATGGAAACTATATATTGATAAATATATATGAGTGTATGGACTATATATTAATAAAAATATATCTCACTATATGTTTTTATACGGAAATATGTTAGTATATGTTTATTTGTGAAATGTATTTTCATATTTTTTTTTTAATATCGTCAATAATAAAAAAACAAAAAAATTATAAGATACTATGATTAATCATACTTCAATTTTTTCCGTTGTTTTTTTTAAATGTAACAATAAAAAATCCGTTGGAGTGTACAATTATAACACGGGACCCATTTTAGTAACTATAACGAGTGATCAGTTTTAATTAGTATTTTTTAATCTTTCAAAAAAAATTAGTATTTTTTAATATCTCTATTTAAACACCGTGATTGCCTAAGTTTTATTAATATATTAATAAAGTATATGTGGGTGTATGGACTATATATTAATAAAAATATATATGAGTATATGTTTATTTTATGGGAATATATTAGTATATTCTTATTTCTGAAATCTAATGAGAACTATATATATTGATTTTTTTTTGACAAGAACTATATATATTGATAAAATGTATATGACTATATGGACTATATATTAAAAAAAATATATCTCACTGTATTTTTTTTTTACGGGAATATGTTAGCATATGTTTATTTATGAAATATATTTTACGATAACAATATTATATAATACATTAATTATGATTTTTCACGAGATGCTTATTAGTATTTTTCACACCAAAACAATATTAGTAAATAAAAACTATGATTATTTTTATTTATTAGCTTTTTCATATCGTCAATATTAAAATTTAATATATATTTGTTCATATTAAAATTTAATTATTATATAATTTTACATTATTACCGATCAATATATACATTATTATGCTTTAAATACTTTACATATTTTCACTATGGACAAAAAAAATCACTATGCCAAACGCAACCGAAACGCAACACGCGGCGGAGCCGCAGCCATACAGCGCGGCGAAGCCGTGCTACCCGTGCTGTAGCACGGGTATCTCGACTAGTGTTCAAGGTAAAGTAGTTTATATTTAAATGTATTCATGTGAACGAGGTTTTTATGAATTCATGTCAACAATGAAAACTACTTTCCTTTCTAACTAATTTTCAACAACTCTTGGACTCCAATTTCTTCATATGTATGTATATACGCAATATATGATGTGATCATTAAGCTATACCAATAATATGTTGATATAGTTAGTAATCCATTCACATATATCGTTTTTGACCTGTTAAATAATTGACCCACCTTTTAATACCCAGTGATGATTGATTGCTATGTATCTCATGCTTTGATTTCTTGCGCACTGTCTTTGTAGAAGTATGATTTGATCATAGACGAAAGGAAAGGATGGTTTCTAATCATAAGTTTTAATCATTTCCATTTATTCTTTGTTTCTTATGAAAACCAAAGTTACCAAAAATGACATGGTCACAAATATTTCAACTAGGACCAAAATGAAAATTGTCCAATAGCAACACATAATTTTTTGCTCAAGTTGGACATGATTGAGAAGACACTTATGGTGGCAACGGCGTGATCATGAATAAAGAAAGATATTGGGATCAAATATAGAAGAATCCATCACAATTCACAAATGCGTGGTGTTGAAGTAATATCTAGAATGCAAATTGTAAAATGTTGTAAAAAATTTGGCAATGTTTTGGTTCATTGATTTCCTTATAGGTAAGAAATATTATTTTCTTAGTAAAAATCATCCAAATATTTTCCTTACACGGAAACATGTTTGCATTATTAATCTTGGCATATTGGAAGTAGCTTTCAACCTTTGGTTAGTAAGTTGATGTGGACAATTGGAATTTTAGATCGTGGAAAGTAACCATTCACTCTACTTAGAGAACTCTAAAAAGACTCATCAGGGAACATTTAAATGGATTTGGGTTAGATAAATTATTTAATTAATGAGTTATGGATTGACAATAATTAGTTATTATAAATTATTATTGATAAAAACTATGGTCAATTCTTAGTATTAGTGATGTGTGTTGAACTTTATTTTTGAACGAATCGTGTATATTTTGAACGAATCGTGATATATTAGATCATATTAGGCTGTGTTTGGTAACATAAAAAAGCTAGCTTATAGCTTGTTGGAGTAGCTTATAAGCTTGTTTTGATAGAATGAGATGTGTTTGGTAAAAAGCTTTTCTCACTAGCTGATAGCGTTTTTTGAGAAGCTAATTCAAGTAGCTTTTTAGCTTATAGCTGGTAGCTTTTCACATTTTATTCCATTTTTAACCTTTAATTTTATTTTTTATTAAAAGAACTACCCACGTAACTTCCCACGTAGTGCTTAATATTTTTTATGGTTTGCCACTTTGCCTTTCTTTGGTTTCTATTTGATTTTTTTTTGTTCCTGTTGGTTTCAATATTGTTCTAGATTTGATTTTTTAAATTCATATCTAAATATTAGTTTATTCCATAAAAAAATATAGATATACATCACTATTTTTTTTCTTTGAACATATTTACCAATATAAATCAAAAGAAATAATTTTCCATAAAAATATTTTGTAATAAATTAAAATTATTAAGATAAATTCTTAGTTAAAATATTTATGGGTAAAAAAAAGTTAAAAGTTTTTATAAATTAAATTTATAATATATTAAACATATATGTACTTTTAAGTCATTTTATATTTATTAATAACTTCAAAAGCTAATTTTACCAAACACTTTAATTTAAATCAGCAAACTTTTCAGCTATAAGCTTTCAGCTATCAGTCATCAGCTATAAGCTAGCTTTTCAGCTATCAGCTAGCTTATCAGCTATAAGCTAGCTTATAGCTTAATTTTACCAAACACACCCTTAGTATGTTTAATAAGAGGTTCATATCATATTATCAATCCATTTAAATATTAATCATTGTCACATTAGATGGTGTTCCCATAGCCTCAGTATTATTTGTTTTAGGTGTAAATCTTTCACGATTTTGTCCTTTATAAAAGGGTGCTTCGTTGAATTAGGGAATGTGGGTGTTGTATATAAACTATTATTAGCCTCGATTTTCAAACAATGTGGGACTTTAAGATGTATCAGAATAATTGCCCACAACCGAGGCTATGGGAGAGAGCTCCCCAGTAAAGTCGTCATCTGTTCTGCCCTCAAGTACGTCACATCGTGTATTGTCTGTTTTGAATGTAAGTCCTTCACGATTTTATCTTGATTGGATTAAGAAGTGTAAATGTTGCATATAAACTATCTTTAATCTCGATTCTAAAGCAATATGAGACTTTAAGGTGTACCGCAACATATGGTTTGCAAAGCCCTCCAAACCTAGATTCAAACATGTTTGCATAATTAATCTCGGAATATTGGAAGATGCTTTCAACCTCTCATTAGTAACTTGATATAGACAATGAGAATTTTAGATTATGAAAAGTACCCATACACTTTACTTAAGAGAGTTCCAAAAAGACCCATTGGGGTCCATTTAAATGGGGCCTATTTCTTACCCATTCTGCATTTACTTACAACCTCCCTTTTGTAAAACTCGTATATTAATTGCTCATACAAGCTTTTTCTTTTTTTAGCCAATATTTATTTGCGAATCATTCTATGATATTTTGGGGCAATGTTCTTTCATTACATTAGATAATAAAATTATTATTCAAATACATCATGATACATGAATCAATGCTTTGCTTTTCTACGGTTCAAAACTAGAGTTTTATTCAATCAATTTTTGAAAAGTTAGTAGCATAAAAAGGACAAAAGCACAAGACTATCATCAACAATCAAGTCACTGAATCATGCTTTCCAGGGGGATAATATCATGGAATCTGGAAACTGTCATATCTAAAAAAAATTGTTTATTTATTTTGGACAAGATCTAGCGTTTATTTATAGATAATTACATGTAACTAATTACCTTGGTTTTCTTTCTTAACATGTATAGACAAAGACATGTGAAGACCGGCCATCATAATTCAGCTTGGGTTCTATGTCAAGTTGTTGTATTCGTGCAAATTGTTTCCCTGTTTTATCATATCTACTGCATGTTTACATTTGCGGTGAATTTGAGAAAATCACAGCGATTCATTGTGATTTCATAATTTATAACTAATTGTAATTTTGACATATTCATTGATTCGATCTACAATAATTATGTCTATGCAACCATTGTGGGAATTTAAGTTCAATATCTTCTTATATACGAGAGACGTATTAAGCGAGAGAAACTTTTTATGTTAAATTGATGAGAAGTAAAACAGTTCGTTAAATCGAATCATGTGTGATCAAAATTAAAACATAGTAAATTCAAGTTAACCTTTTTAAAATGATTATGTAACCATATTGAATATCTTAGAAATTAGAAGTTGTCAAGGAATCTAAACTAGACTCATTTTAGCACCATATTAGAATTTAAATTAAGTTAGATTAAAACCACACAAACCAGTCTTGACAATTGAGGATTGGTAAAATAATCTCTAGCGAGAATTTGTTTACTTTTGACGGAACTTTGAATTATCAATACACCTTCACGTCAGTAGAGGTTTGTCAAGTTAGTAAGGAGTTGACTCATATCCCACAAGGGTGTGAGTTCAACTCTTGTTGTCAACATTGAAACCCCGTTGATAGGTAATTTATAAGTATTTATATAAGCAATTCTCTGAGTTTTGCGTCATATCGCAATCCTGGTGAATACTGATATCCAACTCGCCTAAACTTTTTTCTTAAGGTTAAGAGAATAAATGTCTACACTTTTAACAATTTTTTTGGCAATAGTAACACTTAAACTAATGAGTAAAAAAAACACTTACAAAAAATGATGTATCAAAATCAGAGGAATAACTTTCAACCTCAACAATTCATACATGACCAAAATTTATCCCTCTGTGACAAAATCTCTCTATACACGAATGTGTATATGTACTATCATATTCTTTCTATGTTCAAAATTTATATTCTTTCAAAAAGTTACAGCTGAAGGAACCTCCTGGCAGTAGATCTAAAAGGACATTCAGAGCTGACAAAGCCGTCAACAAGATGCAAATAAGTCTTCAAATCATGACACGTGGCAATATTAACACCTTTTAAGTATGGTGAATTCCTGCTACATACCCTTAACTCCTCCCCAACCTCAGAGTAAACCCATTGTGTCTCCTTCACTCTCTTTTGTATCCAACGTGGCAAAAACCATGCCACGTCATCGTTATTTCCTTCCACGTCATCAACACTTTCTTCAACTTTATCGTCTAAAACAAACCCTGGCATTTTCGTGATTACGTCGTCTGAGTTTACTATACGCAACACTTTGATTCCTTCTTTTTCGAGTTTTAATCGGAAGCTCTTGTTACCAACACGTGGACCGCCGAATGAGATTACAGTTACTAACGGTTTTTGGTCAAAATATGTTTTAATATCATGTGCGGTTAAAATTGCTAATGCTGCTCCTAAACTGTGTCCTGTTATAGTAAAACTCAAATTTTCACCTTTGTAAGTTTTTAGAATGCGTTCAATTTCATTTCTCACCATTTCTTGCAATGAAGGAATTGCATCATTATTTGTAGAATTTGATTTTGAAGTGTAGAGACTCAAAAACCCACTTTCCACCATGGGGTGATCATTTTCATCGGAGTTGATTGAATGTTGCGAAGAATTATCGCATTGCAATGGATTAATATTGGTTAGAGTGGCGCGAAGATTTTCGAGCCATTCTAAACAAGTAGTTGTTCCTCTTAATGCAATAACAACGTCTCTTCGACCAAGTCGTTTAATTTCTTCTTTGTTGTGACAAACAGCTACATAACCAATGTAGCTTGATTTTGTTGCAACCCATGATGGTGCTTTGTCAATCCAACTAGGTAGTTGAATTCCTGAGGTAGCATGTAAATGTTTTGTTACTCTGTAACCAGTTTTGGGTAAACCACATTTTTTGAAGAGTGTGGTTTTTGGGAACTTGTTTGTGGCATAGTTTGGTGAAGAAGGGTCAAATTCAAAGGATTTATATGCAGCTTCAACAAAATGGCCATAACGGAGGATTTCGGAACGAAGATTGTTGTCTAATGGGTCTAATAAACCTTCCCAATTGGTCATACCTTGGTATTCTTTCCATCTTTTGTTAACTTTTGTTGTTGGAAATGGTAATGGTGAAAATGTTGATTTTGATGATGAAAGGTTTGGTATTTTGTGTGTGGTTTTTAAGGTTTCGTAGGAGTGTTGTTTTGTGTTGGGTTTGAGTGGTTGAAGTGTTATGCATTGTGGTTTGATAGTGAAGGTTGTGGTTTTGGGGAAAGAAATGTGGGTTGTAGTGTGGTTTAAGGATGTCATTGTGATTGGTGAGTGAGAAAGAGTGTTGAGAATGGAAATGAATGAGGGAAGTTTGCTACTTTGCTATATGTGTGTGTGTTGTTGTTTGTTTTACGAGGGAAATTTATGAGTGAGTGATGAAGATTTTATAGGGAAAAAAACAGAGAGAGAAAGAGTGCACTTGTTGTGATTGAGTGATGTGATGTATATGAGAAAAAGTGATATAAGAAAAATATAAAGTACTAAATAAAAAATAGAAAAAGAAAATTGGAAGAAAAGGGAAATGTATTGTTCTTTTTTTTATTTCAATAAATTTAATGATAAAACTCATACACAATAAGTGTTGAGAAGATAGACATTGTGGCACATCTTAAGAAGTTTGATGATCCTACATGATTGTAATTTAATGTTGATTTGTAATTAAACGATGATTTGTGAATCACAATGAATTCAGCTCAATCGAACTCAACATATTTGACCTCAAAATCCTAAATTTGGCATATACGAAAACGAAATGTATGATGTATTATGAAAATACATTTTCTTCAATTTTAAACTCTTCACATCTTCAATCACAAATTGATTTGAGCATGGTTCGATCCGCCTTGAACTACTCTTCACTTTCATCGTTGAGTTCTCAAAAGTTTGAGAATGTGTTTGGTTTGTTTATTCAGTGATTGGTTCTTTTGATTGAAGGTGCGATCATATCAACATTAATGCACCAGCAGAACTCTGCAGTTAAGCGTGCTTGAACGAGAGTAATATTGGGTGATCTCTTGAGAAGTCTTGTGTTGCACCTATCTAAGCCTATTTAACATGGTATGTGAGCTGGTTAAGGATTGCAACGTGGAAATTGGACCCAGGCCCACGCTAAGCGTGAGTGGTGTTGAAGTTGGTAAGTTGTTTGCGGTTTGTTATTTGTTCCACGTTGCTCAGATTCTCGGGCTGTTGAGTTTATAAATATGTTTGGATACTCTCATCATTTGAGCTAATTTTTATGATGAGATTCAAGCTTATTTAACGATCGTAAATCCAACGTTCCTCCACAATTACCTCCATTCATAGTTATACTTCCACAACTCCTACTCTCGATCTAGGTCCACTCTGGATCACCCTTTTTGCAGACATCAAATAAGCTCAGAAATGCCTTTTTGTGCATTTATGAGAGAAGTGTATGATTATTATTATGATTATGAGTGGAAAAAACAAAGTGTTGACTGTATAGAATAGCAGTGGTGGATAACTGCATTTACAATGTAGTGGGCTGTATTTATTATTATGAGTGCAGGTTTAATTGCATAAAGTGTACGAGCGTGTGTGATGAATCATCTACGTTGAATTTTTATTTTTAATATTATCAAAAAAACCTGATAGATCTTCCTGACGTAGACCCATCTATGTATTGACACGTACACAAAAGTTCCAGTTTTGCTATGCTGCGCTACTAGGAGAGAGCTGGTGATTGATTTCTTGGTTTGACAGCTAAAAAATTATGGTATATTTAATCAACTTGGCAGTAATGAATTTTATTGATCTATTACTGAACTGAAATCTATGACAAGTGATCTGTTCTGTGTATGTAAGTCGTTTGTAAACTTTGACATATCATGTTCAATTCTTACTTTTTATAGGGGAAAAATAGAGTGCAAAACATCACAATTCACATGATATTGGTCAGTTTTACATGTAATGCTAAGCTGAGATAAGTCTTGTTGTATTATGTATAAGTCACATGTGTATGGTGCAGGAACATTTTACATGTGCATGTTAAACAACGCAAAATTTAAAACACTTTGACTATATGTTTTTCTCATCAAAGATTTCACTTATCATTTGCAGTATCCTAGAGAATAAAGTTCCGGGTACTAGAACGACCGACCCCCGACCCCCTACACACCCACCCAAAAGGATAATGTTTAGGATCGACATTGTTAAAAAACCTTGCCTCGAAAACTCCATAGAGTAAAATCAAATTTGTGTTTGGTTCCACATCAATGAAAGAAAGAAGAGAAAAAAAAACTCATGTCTTTTCCAACATGTAAAGTAAGAAGCTACAAAGTGTAGTTTCATGAAAAATTTACGTCTATCATTCATTAGTCGTAGAAACAAACATATATGTCAAAACAAAGGAAAAAGAGTATAGATCAATATACAAAACACAATAGAACAATAATACCTTATAGTAAACTCTATAGTAAGGAAGACTTAAACTTTTTCTATTAATATCCTCCAAAATAATACAATGAGTGATATTCGCCTATGAAGACCGGGACAATTGAGACAAATAGAGGCAAGCTTGTCAACACAATGATATCATCCACGATGAATATGAGAAACTTTAAAGATAAATATGTTCTTAAGCATCTACAAACAATCATACCATCTATTTTTATGTACCAAGAAATAATAGATGGCTTGAAAGCTAAGTTAACTAACAGAAAATAATAAATGATTTAAAACACTGTCAAACACTAAATATAGACATCTTTCAGACGAGATTTAAACATTGATTCGTCACATTTTTACATGTTGTGGGAGTCTAATCCCTTTAGGATATCAAAAATATTTTCACACTCCATTAGATACACATACAAGGAGATTATTTATTTGACCTAAGTCGTTCTATGAGAGGAACTTATAATTTTTTTGCAAATATCTTTAAAATTTACCTAAAGCATGATAATTTCTATGATTTTTATGACAAAATTCTATTCACATGACTAATAGGCATTATAGAGATTTTGAGAGTTAAATAAAAAATTAAGCTTTGTTATTTTGAGTTATTTGAGTGGTAATATTTAAATAATTAATGTGGCGTTATTTTGTCAATTAAAACAGGCACCGAAAATCTTAAAAATAACCTTTGATTAAACTTATATTGAACCTCGTTCTCCATTATTAAGCACATGTGAGTCTGCACTAGATCAACTAATGACTAAAGATTTATAAAGTTTGATGGTAAATAAGTTTTTTGGTCTTATGGTTGGATTCAACATTGAATACATGCCACGATTCATTTGTGCTTAAGTTGATACGTGAAGAAATACGAAATAGGGAGCGACGAGCAAGAAAAGAAGACACTAGTGTTGAAAGATGATAAGGCCAACTGATATGGAAGAAGAGGTATGTTGATACTAACATGAAGGTACTTGAAGAGGACGACCAGGGTCTTAGAGATATAATGGAAGGCAATGATTACTCATCGGAGGTGGTGGTTTACTTGCAAGGACTTCAACGATCAAGTTAGCTGGAGTTTAATAGAACCTAGAGGTTTTAACTAAATGAAGAAAGGGAGCTTCTATGGTGCAGTCAGGAAACTGACTTTTTTGGAAAAGTTAATTTTGATCTTAATGTTTGATTCATTTTTAAATTGTTGATTACTGATTAATGATCAATAGTAATTCATCTAGTAATACTTGCAACATCTTGGACTTATAGGTACTATTTTATCGTTGACATCTTTAACATGCAAACAGAGTTGATGATATTATGTGATAGTCTTAAGTGTTACACTTTGTGGGGTGTTATACTTAAAACAAGGTTGAATAAAATTAGATTAAGTGTAGTCTTGTTAATCATGATGAATTGATGATACTACGGGGACTGAACTTTTGATGCCACTACAAACAATGGGGTGTTACTCACCATATTTTTGATGATATAGTGTTAACTTCACCAGAAAAGTCATTCTCATGACTTCACCATAGAATTTTCCATGGAGAAAATGTACCTTTCGTCAAGGGGTGGATCCAATATATGACGTGGAAAAGGCTCTGAATTCCAAAGACATTTATACGATTATAAGATGTCTAGTATAAGTTGTTGAGCATTGTTTGATTTCCATAAGATTTAACCGCAAGATTTGTTTCCTTGCACCATTAGTTATGGTGCTCTAGCATGGTAATTCACATGCCATTTTGTGGGTTTGGTTGCACTACCAATTGGTTGGATCTTAGCCTAATCCGTAATATCTTTTTTGAAAGAAAGATGGCCTAATCCGTAATAGATACCAACTTTGTTTTGTTCTTTTTTCTTTCGAAAAGAGTAATTTTTGTATAGTCACGAGACCAAATGTATGATGTATATACACACAAGAGATAATTTTCTAAAAAGAAAAAAGATCTTATGATTTTTAAGGATATGTACTAAACATTTGGTCTCGTGACCATCATTCGAAAATATATTCCGAATGAAACATTTGTTTTCGTTAAAGTATGCCACTAATATTTTAGAAATGTGGGATAGTAAATTTTGTGCACTTTGTAATGGTAGTGTCATGATTTTCTATGTGTAACAAGAACCACATATATAGTCCGAATGACAAAACAAAGTTGTACGATTCACCAAGTCGTTTAAGTCGACCCCATGTCATGTAATCACCTTCACTAGACAAGGGAATTTGGGTGCGTTTGACAGTAAAGTATTTGGCAATAAATAAAACGTGAAAAAGCCTAATTTGATGTGAACGAAATGAAATTTCATAGATAGCACCAATTGTAAGATGAGAAAAGGGAAATTACATGCAATTCATGTTTTAATGCTCTTCTTTAGAAGTATTTAGTTTGATTTGCTATAAAAATCTCATTGGTCTTCTAAGTGGATTTGTTTTTTATTGACCTATGTAGATGCTGATCTGCATGTGCAAAATAGTAACCGTTTTATGTCGTCTCAAATAATGTAATGAAATTTTTGATCTAAAAAAACATTAATAGTTAAAACTTTTTTAGGAAAAACTAATACTCCCTCCGTCCCTCAATAGATGACCTAGTTGACAATATACATTATTGACTTGACATACTTTGATCATATTTTTCTACTAATTCACAAAGATAAATAATATCATGTAAGATGTTGCTGGATTCGTCTCGATGAATATTTTTAAAATATTAAATTTTCATAATTTTTTTTAGTGGAGAATTGAAGATATCAAAGATAAAACATATGCATTGGTACGTGTGTCGGAGTCAACTAGGTCATCTATTAAGGGACGGAAGGAGTACTAAGAAACATTGCATGTTTATGTTGCTATTGTTGTTGTTTGTGGTTGCTGATATTGACATATAAGCCGAGTAATCAGCTCGTATAATCAAAATGAAACAAAGAAATTAGTTAAAAGATGTTCATTGTTGCTAATTAACCTGGCCTGATTAATCTACAGTCTTGATGGTGGTTTAAAGCAAATACCAAAGGTATCTAAGAGCGTTTAGATGAGATGACACATGTATCTTCTAAATTAATCAATAGTCTGAGTTTGAATTCTACATTAGACATGCATCAACATTAAAACCAGTGGCGGAGCCACACACAAGGTTGTGTGGGCTTCTGCCTGCACAAATATATTTTAACATCCTCCACTGTACATATCCATATTATGAATTGGAACATAACCTGTATGGAATTTGCACACAATTTATTCCACTTTAATTTGATTTCCCCCAATACACAAACAAAACATATCTCTCTCATATAATTTTTTAATATTAAAATCAACATTTTTTATCGCACTTCGTCTCGTCATCTGTTAAAGAGTCTCACATCAGTTGATAGATGATATAAATAAGTGTTTATAAGTGGGGGCAATATTCACCTCATACCGTTTTTGTGAGATTTTATTTCTAAACCCACCTATGATCATCTCTTTCTCAAAGAGGAAAAAGAAAACCCTTCCACCTTGTTTCATGGAACCGAAAAATCAACCATACCAACTCTCCCTCCCAAAAAAATTCGTGTAATGGTTCCCCCACAGTTCAAAATTTTTGGTTCCGTCGCTGATTAAAACTTAAAACTCTTAGGAAGAGTTGCCGTCCATTTGAATCACACAAGGCTAGAGAGATTAATCTTTATAGTTGCACGTGGAGGATAGCTTATTTACGAGGGAAAATAAATAAATAAAATATCAAAGGTTTTAAGTTTGGGCTACATCAAGGTTGGGCATTATCATATTTCGTGCTTGGGGTCTATGTTACGAGAGTTAGTTTTATTTGTATTGGTGGGGTTTTTTTTAATACAAAATTTGTGTTGGTGGTTGATTGGTAGTAATGTTTTGGTGTAATAGAAATGATATTCATACAATTATTTTGTGATAATTTTCGAACAACTTTATCTCTCATATTTGTGTTGTATTCATACTCTCTTTCTTTTTTTTTTTCTATTGTTTTTCTCTCAATAAATATATTTAAAAGAGACAATATTGTAAAAAAATAAAATAAAAGGACAGATACAGTATAGATGCATTTTTTTCTATATATTTGAAAGAGACAGATGTAGTTCAATACAACACTAAATACACACATTAATGTTAAAAAGTTATCTGTGTTATTCAAGGGCTGGATTTTGTAGCATACGGATCCAGAATTTATAGTTATGCATCCCTTCCTACTTTCATAGGGAATGGTCTTTTCTAAAAAGTTGGATTAAAAAATAGAGGTGTGGAGTGTGGACCAAACAAAAGAGAATGGCAATTAGCCAACTATTATGGTAAACGGTGGGACGGAGTGAGAAGAGAGATCACCTGTGGATACAATTTTCTCGAACTTCATGTTTATTTTTATATGAACTTTATACGTTGTTGTATGTTGATATTTTCTTTGACTTAATATATTGGACCTTGAACACCTAAGTTTCTAGGTTTAATTACACTAATCCTTAGCTAAAATATGTAACATCGAAAAAAGAAAGTAGAGTTTTATTTTTTCTACGGTTTACAGAAGAATCTTAATCTTTAACTAGATTTTCAATTTATGATTCCTCATTGCAATTTCACATTGAAATATTGAATCACTATCTATTTTGTTTGTGCACTCTCAGTCACTACCAACGATTCACTGGTCACAATTGCATCCTCCTTGGTTTACATGTTCGTTGTTTCAAATTTTCTTTTTGTGCCATTAAAATATCATTTTAGTCACGTCATTCTCTGACAAACCTCAAGATACTCAACTTTCTTATAGCCATAAAATTACTTATAATATTGGTTATCTATTAATTTTGAATATATCTTACAATTTCTTAAATATCTTTTTTATGTTGTGTGTTTGAAAATTTATTTTTCTTCACTAAATTATTCTTTCAACTCGGTCCCCCCCAAAGCTAAATGTCTAACTCCGTCCTGTAAAGTGTACTTCCTCTATGATAAAGTATTATGCTTAAATGCAGTTTTGACCTCCTAAATTTTACATTTGTTCACTTTTTACCCTTTAACATATAAGTGCTCGATTTTTTCTCACTAAGTTTCATGATGTATGATTTTAGACTCCAAAGTTTCATTACTGAATTTTAATCCCCTAAATTTACTCTCTTTTGTATTTCTTATTCCCCATTGACTTTTACAAAAAAAAATCAATCACAAATTAGCAAATGCAAAAAGAGGTAAACTTACGGGTTGAAATTGAGCAATTGAAACTTGTGAGGCCAAAATCAAGCATTTGTAAATTTTGGAGGGCCAAAACTGCATTTAAATCAAATATTAAAATGCATCTGTTCCATTTTAATTGTTGCATTTATACAAAAAAAATGTTATTCTTTATTTGTTGTTTACAAAGTTTAATAGAACATTGTCCCCGTGAGCATAGCTTCGTTGACAGGGACATGCATTATTATATGCAAGGGCCGGGGTTTCGAACCCCAGACATTCCACTTATTCACCTTGAAAAAAGGTGAATTCTATCCACTAGGCTACTTGACCCCAAAAGAAAACATACATTAATTGTAGTTTTATTAATATCAACCTTAATTATTTATAATATCAAATGATGAAGACTATTATAGAAAAAAGCTAAGATGTCATGTTGTTTTTTTATCAAATACAATTAATTTTTTAATATTTTCTTATATATTTTGTTACAAAGAGTACTTTATTCGGTCACTAATATATTTGGTCTATAATATATTTTTCATACATAAATTATTCAATGAATCTAAAAATAAAATTTTGCATGACCGGAAGGAGTGTCTCTTAAATGCATCATATACTAGCACACTATAAAAAATAAATACTTAATAAATTGCATTACAACCATTTAAAAAAAAAGTCAAATTAATCAATGTGTAAAATTAATTTTTATTTAAAAAATAAATACTTGATAAATTGCATTACAACCATTTAAAAAAAAAGTCAAATTAATCAATGTGTAAAATTAATTTTTATTTAAAAAATAAATACTTGATAAATTGCATTACAACCATTTAAAATAAAATAAAATTAATCAATGTGTAAAATTAATTTTTATTAATAGTGAACTAAGTATAAAATCATTTAAGTTTAAATACATTTACGTAAAAAGTGCATTGAACCCTAAATTTTAGAGTAAATATAAGTTTTATCTTTTTATTATATTTTATTTTGCTATTGTTCTAGTTGATCAATAGATACTTAAATAAATACACATCGAGAGGGAGAATACGGTGAGGTGAGTTCGAACCTGAAACCACTAGGTTCTAACAAAGGAGGCTAGATTTGTTATATTTATAGTCAATTTATGAGAGATATAGACACATTTGATAGATTATTGCAATCCAATGTAATAAGTGAATCCCACTAATGAGTCCCCACATATCTACCATATCTACCATTTATGTTTATCTCTATCATAAATAGATAATAAATAGTGCTAGATAAATGGGCAAACTCAGGCTCGGACAATTTCGATATTTTTGCTAGTTAATCTAAGGCTTGTGTAGAATTTTTGTTGAAAAACATTAGAAACATTCTATTTCAAACACTTTCTCTAACACTCACTTTTCTATTGGGTGAAACTCATGTGTGTCGGTATGTCAAATGTGAGTAATATGTCTCACATTGAATGAAAAAGTGAATGTTAAATACCTTATAAGTGATATGACCCATAAAGTTAATGGCTTAAGGTTTTGGGTAAAAGTGTGGTGTCTCTCTCACTTGTATGATTGCTTACGGCCCTATGTGATGATCACTCGGATCCCTTCGTGACCCAACAATGGTATCACAATCGAGGTTCGACAAGTGTTGGACCGACTCCTTGTGTCGAAAGTCTTCCTAATCAAGGATGTTCAGGCGGCGAATTATGTTGTGTGCGGAGGCAACGACGGAAAAATTACAAGTGGATGAAAAAGCTTTCGGTTGAAGGGTGTATACCCACAAAGAATGGATGGACTCACACTTGAGGGAGAGATTGTTCGTGTGAGTAATATGTCTCACATTGATTGAAAAGTGAAGGTTTAACAATTTATATGTGATAGGATCTATAAACCTAAAACCTTTTGTTGAAAGTGTGGTGTCTCTCTCACTTATATGTGTGATTCACTTTTTTTTTTTTTGTGGCCGAGGTTCGAACCTCAGATCTTACATATTTTATGCATTGTCCATACCAACTGAGTTAAGCTCACGATGATATATGTGTGATTCACTTTTAAAATACGGCACCCACTTAGATTTCACTCAATAAAAAAATAAGTGGTCAAGAGTGTTAAAAGAAAGATTGTTTATACCACTCCTCTTATTTGTTTGTTTGACTCGATATTAGTATTAGTATAAGAGTACAATCAATACAAAAAGGTGCGAGTATAATAACTTACGCGGTCGTCATTTATAAACTTTGTTGTGATAAAGGCAAACAAAAAGGAGTACTCTAAATTTCATATGGAAAAAAAAAAAAAAAAAAAAAAGAAGCAGTTCTAGAACTCTCGAAGACCTTTTAGTACTTTGACAAGGGATTAATAACAAGATCACATTGTTGTCGCAAGCATGTGATGCATGTTATGTTATGTCCAAATGGTTCTAAAGGGTAATCCATTTTTTCTTAGGCAAATGTTAACCATTGTCTTCCATGTGTTGTTTAAGCAATTTAAAGAGGTAAGTATGTACATGATAATGTTTTATTATATTAAGAAATGTTTAAAATATACTTTTAAGCCAAACTTTTATTTTATTTTTCTATTTAGTTTACCCGTTGAGAGACGTAATTTCTTTCCCTCACTAATAGTATCAATAATTGTAGAGGTGAAAATGTAAAAATGACAAACAACTTTGTCACTACAACTATATTTTTCTAATACTCTTCGCTAAAGAGTCTTATAATAAGGTACTACTTTTTTTTTTTGACCAAAATAATAAGGTACTACTTAGAAAGAGTATTTAGTGAATATCGCTTGGTTTTGCCTCTATGCAGTTATACTGCATAGAATCCTGCGGATTCCTTTATGGTCCCTTTGAAAATTGGGTGTCTTCTGGAGCAACCTTCCTTGATCATTTCCACACAAATAAATTTGTATCTTCTATGCTAAGCAATCATAGTGACGTATTCTCGGTCATATGAACAGCAAGCAACTTTTATTGGTCAGTCCTCTTGAATTCTTTTTTCTTTCATCAATAGTCCAAACTTTGAATGTCATCAGAAAATGGGGACTAATTTCTAATGGTATGTATTTCCATAAATTTGTAGTTGCAATTCCAATTTGCAAGTTTTTAAAGTTCGTGTCAATATCAAATTTGGACCGTTGTCACTAATCTCAATATCCACCTAGAAAATTGCTTTTTTGACATAGAATATTTCCTATTGACACAAGTAAATGACCAAATTACCTCCAGCGGTAGTTAACTACCTCTGGCATATGTGCCGGCAGTTAACTGCCGCTGGCTCCTCCAGATGTAGTTAACTACCGCTGGCTCATCCAGAGGTAGTTAACTACCTCTGACTTTGCTGCTTTTTATTGTGATTTTACGCTTTACAGACCCACTATATATATTTTTGTAGAGCTGTCTGCAAAAAACCAGATCAAAATTCAATTTCTAGGTCGACGTTTTGATGTTTTGGTTTCTTGAGTTATTGGCGCATTAAAAATTAATATTTAATCCATCCGTTGTCGAAAAATTCTAATTTTTTGTGGGAAATGTTTTTTTTATGTTCTTAATATGTGTACAAAAAAAATGAAAAAATTCAACCTCTATATAACTTTTTCGGACGCGCAGTTGGAAAAATATTGCAACTTTAAGCGTTTCAGTAAAAAAAAATCAAAATAAATTAAGGATTATTCGAAATACTAAGAAATTTTTTTGATCCTCTATATGTATTTTTATAGAGGTGTCTGCAAAAAAACAGCTCAAAATTCAATTTTTAGGTTGATGTTTTGATGTTTTCTTGTCTTAAATTTTAGGCGCGTTAAAAATTCATATTTAATCCGTCCCTTGTCTAAAAATTCAAATTTTTTATGGGAGATGTTATTTTTTTGTTCAAAACATGAGTGCAAAAAAGCGTGAAAAATTTCAACCTCTAGGACACTTTTCGGACTCGCACTTGAAAAAAATTGTGATTTTGCATGGTTCGGTCGAAAAATCAAAATAAATCGAGACTTGGTCAAAATGCTACGAAAATTTATAGACACCTCTATAAAAATACATAGAGATGATGTGAAAAGTTTCGTAACATTCCGAATAAGTGTCGATTTTTTTTTATTTTTTCAATTGCGATTTTGCGCTTTTCGGTCGAAAAATAAAAAAAATCAAGACTTATTCGGAATTTTACGAAACTTTGCACATCATCTATATGTATTTTTATAGTGGTGTCTGTAAAATTTAGTAGAATTTTGAATAAGTTTCGATTTATTTTGATTTTTCGACCGAAACACGTAAAATCACAATAAAAAGCAGCAAAGCCAGAGGTAGTTAACTACCTCTGGAGGAGCCAGCGGTAGTTAACTACCTCTGGAGGAGCCAGCGGCAGTTAACTGTCGGCGCATATGCCAGAGGTAGTTAACTACCGCTGGGGGTAATTTGGTCATTTATTTGTGTCAATAGGAAGTATTCTATGTCAGAAAAGCAATTTTCATCTACCTAAATGCATGCCTTAAGACCTGATATTGACCATTTGTAGTTATATAGGACCTTTTGTTGTATGTGATTAATACTACAACGAACAATACCTGATTCCATTTTAGAAAGAGATTATCTAGACTATGTAAAAAAAATGTGTAAACTCTAGTTATTGGACTATTTGACTAAAAAATGATAATATATACGTAAAAAACTGATCTCTCAAAAAAATGTACGTATAAAATTAAATCATTTATTTTTCTTTAGTGGGTAAAAGAATAAATTCCAATTTCATTGCCCAAACTTTCAAGTATATCCAGCTCGCTCAAGAGTTAAATAAATAAGTCACAACAGAAGTAATGAGAATCATCACTCTTTTTTCTATTTTTTTTTTGGACAAAATCATTTCTCTCTTCTATTGGAAATAATCATCTCTTAATTAATTCATTATAGGAGAAGAGTTAAATTGATTCTATAATATACATGTTGCATAACAATGACCTGTAAAATAAAAAACACATATTTTAGCAGTGCAATTTGAAATTCATCATATTTTTTACCCTATAATATACGCGTAATCTAAAAAAGTAACATAAAAGTTAAAAATTTTCATAATTTTTTTCCAAGCATATTTAGGACGTTAAAGTATGTCTTACACACAAAAAATAGATTATTTCGACTAAGGACGAAATAATTATGAATTTTTATTTCTCATAATTATGAATTTCTTAAATAATTTATAATTAATTTGTCTATCATCTAAAAACTCCAAAATTTTACGGTGGCAGTTCTTATAATGTCCTAACTATGCCTACAAAATTAGATCCGTGAGTATCCGCTTGCTCGAAACAAAATTGCAATTTAACATGTTTTGATTGAAAAATAAAAATAAATTGACACGTCTTTGAAATGCTATGAAACTTTGCAGATCTTTTTTTATGTATTTTTATAAATGTCTGTGTAAACAATCATCTCAAAATTTGATTTCTAGGTTGAGATTTTCATTTATTTTTTGAGCTTTTGGCGCATCAAAAGTTCATTTATAATTTTTCCTTAGTCGAAAAATTTTAATTTTTTTTTGTGTAAAGACGTATTTTAACATCTTAAAAATGCTTGGAAAAAATCAGGAAAATATTTAAACTCTATGCCGCTTTTTTTGGACTTTGCATATATTATAAGGTCAAAAATAATAAGAATATCAAAATTTATGGTTAGAATATGTGTTTTTTATTTTATAGGGTCAGACTTCACGTATATTACAGGGACAATTTCGACGATTAACCATTTTAGGGAACATAGTTGTTCTTCTCCCTTTCAAAATTGTTCATTTCTTGGAAAATGCCGAACTCATGCTGTTTTTTTCAACGTGAGCGTGAGTTAACTCACACAGACACTTTTAAGATCGGTGAATGAGAAGAAACAAAAGGGAGAAGAGCAATTTTCTTGAGGAAATTATTAGACTGGGTTACTCTATTTTAGACTATGTGAGGCTCAAATCATATTAAGGCCCATTTATTATTAAATTTATGTGAATTTCTTTTCTCACCCTTCTACCATCTTATGCGCCCTTCAAATTTCTCATTTTACCTCGTTTGAATTATATAATTTGAAACATTTTTATAATTTTATGAATAATACAATCTGAAACCCCTAAAATCTCGGTAAAAACCTAAAAATTACCCTGGTTTCTCTAATACTTGTTTCAAAACAACTTGGAAAACATAATTTTAACAAAAAATTTACCGTTCAAATTATATAATCTGAAATGTGTCAAACCTTCCATCAGACCGGTTTCTAACGACACTCGTAGTCCATATGTTGACAAGTTTTGGATTATGTAATCTGAATGTGCAAAATATAGGTTAAGAATATATATAATCTAAAATGTGTCAAGACATAAATCCTAAGTATTTAGAACAAAGAACACGTTTAATTTGTAGATTTACACTGAATTGTCTACAACACGCATCAAAATAAATTATAAAAAATATAATGAAAATGTGTACATATCAAACAACAACAACAATAATAATAATAATATACATGCGTTAACCAATATCTAGATCGCACAAAACAATTTCAAACATAATATGCAAATCAAATAAAACATAAACCCTACTGGATCGCATGCCCATCGTTGCTTGTATTTGTACGTTGTCTCAAAATCGTTTCACATATTAGTTCTCAAGTCCTCAACAGATAACACACAAAGAAGAAAGCAAGTACAGGCTATAGGCACCTGTTGTCGGGTCGTAAAAAATGGAGAAGACTGGGCTGGATTCTTTGGAATGGTTTGGACAAATCCAAATTGGCGCAACACTCGCTCCAACATATAAGGATGATGCAAGGTCCATATCTGATACGACCTAAGTAAATGATGATGGTATGTAACATGTGTGTTTGACAATGTTTGGCATACGTGTATAAATGATAATATGTAGCTATAATATGATCCAAGTGTGCTCTATAAGAGTCTGTGACAGGGAGACTCTTTATCGGTACAAACATCATGGTACGCAAGTGTCGATCCTCCGTGTATGACTTTGTATAATCCTGGGGTGACTCGGTCATAATGTTGAAATTTCTATCATAGTTTTGAAACTCGGCTCGGACCGGCCGGTCGGACCGGGAACCGGTGGGTAAGCCGGTTCGAGCCAACATTTGGATCGGCCATGCAGTTAACTCGGCCGGAACCGGTCAAAATCGGTAAAAACTGTAACACCCCGTTTTCCCAACGTAAAAATTTCATAACAATTATCAGAGTTTTTCATCACAAAACGGAATGTTACATTTCTTAAAAATCATAAATGAAATAAATTAATATTTATCCTTCAAATTCAATCAACAAATTATTTAATATCTCACAGCGGAATTAATTCAACATCTAAAATAGTCTTGGCACGCAGGCCTCATCTTAAATGATCTCATAAATTCTTAGTTCAATAATAATTCTTAAACTTCAAAAAGGCAATACGTAAAGGAACAGAAAATAGTATCAAAATCCCCATCCCGTTACGTATCAGAGCACCTAAGGACAGAGTGAGAGATAGTCACCCACGACCGCAGCTAATCTTGATTACCTGCAAGTTACCCATACGAAGAGCAACATTTTCAAGCAGAAGGGGTGATATTTCTCAAACAATAATATCAACCTTATAAATCATAAATTACATTTAACAACTTAAATATCATTAACATATCTTAAACTTCATTAACTAGCATCATTGATCTCCTACATTAGTCATATACTTCATCTTATATCATCAAATAATAATCACGAACATCATCACATATATTAATCACAAACATCATCACATATCGTCAAATATTAATCATAAACATCATAGCATTATCAAACATAGCATTATCATAATCAACTTCATAATCAAATTCATAAACAACTTCATATTCAAATTCATAATCAAATATCATCTTTAAAACATAAGCAAACATCATCTTAAAATCATCAGACATCTTATTCAACTCAACACTTGACTCGACGATGCGACTCAACTTGACAATGCAACTCTTAACATCTTAAACCTTCGTAAAAACTTCTTGATATGCAAATGCATGTGGTACCATTCAGCAACATATATGAGCGTAATTAGACTCTTCAACAAGTGAGCATGAAGCTGCCGGGCCTAAAGCCCCCAACGTAGTTTGAGCATAAAGCTGCCGGGCCTAAAGCCCCCAACGTAGTTTGAGCATTAAGCTGCCGGGCCTCAAGCCCCCCATCTTTAATGAGTATGCAATGGACTCAATCTTCCTACAACTTAGACAACATCATGAACATCTCTTATAACTTCTTGACTTAGACCGACACTTACATCTTAAATAAGACTCAGCAGTATATGCAGCATATAAATACAGCATCAAATGATAATCAACAACATCTTAAACATCACATCATCATAAGCATCATAATTAACACATATAGTGCATAAATAACAAGATCACATCTTTATATAACACATCTTTCAATCACACATCTTCAAATAACATATCTTTATATAACACATATTTAAATCACACATCTACAAATAGCATATCTTTTAATAACACATCTTTACTCGTCATTTAATACCTTTCCAATAAAAGAAAAAGAAAGATCAATTAATTCTTTTAAAACAAATAATCTAAATCAAAAAGAAAAAGAAAGATCAATTAATTCTTTTAAAACAAATAATCTAAATCAAACTATGAAAATTGTCAAAGTTTATCGATCCAAGGAATAAATATACTATGTTCACTCAACTTTTGTCAATAGCAAGAATAAAATAAATAAATCAAGCTACAACCTTCTTAAAGAACAATTCACGACCATTGATATTGAATTGGCATGGCACACTAGTAGTTTTCATTATGGAACTCAATTTATAATCCACACAAGACCACAATAATAGTAATACACCAATTAAATCAAAGTAGGTACAACAACAGTGAACGGTTACGGCAATTAAATTGGATGAACTAGAATCTACGGTGTTATTAGCGATGGAAAATAACAAGAATAATTTCTCACAAGCCAAAAAAATAATAATAATAGGGTAACTTGTAGCAGCAAACCAAAGGTAATATAAACAGTAATGACCTAATAAATTGATTATAAAATTACCAATTCAAACCATATAAAGTTTAGAACTAATCAGAATCCGATTGCAAGTAGTCATGGTTTTTATTCTCTTTTAAAAATAAAGAAAACACAACATCCCTATATTTCAATCACGAATCATGAAAACATCACAACTTTAGAAACAAAAATCAACAAATAATTACAACAACAAAAAGAACACGAATTCAATCATAGATCATCAAAGGAATAAGAAAACAATGAAAATTAACAACTCTTCACTATCCACATGAGTACACAACCCTTATGAAGAATAAAACTCCCCTTACAAACTCATCCTATTAGATGCAATCTAATGATTCACAGACCTAATATTAGTGAAAGATAGTCTCACCCTTACCTTAGATAGTGTTTCTGAAATCAAAAGCAGCGTTCTTCGTTCCTAGGGTTCTCTCTCTCTGAGTTCTCCTCTTTCTCCAAAAAGCGGTTTAACGTAAAAACTCTTTCTAACCTAAGCTTCCTTATTTATAATACTACTCATTCTTCCTAAATCTATTTAGGCCCAATAACTTATTCTTCTTTCTATTCTAACCTCCAATTCTACTTACACTAATAATTCTCATATTCTAATAAATAATAGAATAATGCCACATGATAAAATACTAACACCTCACATATATAAAATAAATCACATAAATAGATTCTAACTTAATAAAAATATATAAATAAAAGGAGGGCGTTACAACTCTCCTCAACTTAAAAGAATTTCGTCCTCGAAATTCAAGCACAAGAGAAAATAAATTTAGTTATTGCTTCTTCAAACAAAACACAAAACCACATCAAGGTTAGTCAGTTAAACATGATCACATAATAAAACATAACTACTAACTAGAAAACATGACGACACGACACAACGACTCATCTACTTGGCCGGACGGACCGACCTGCTCTGATACCAATTGTAACACCCCGTTTTCCCAACGTAAAAATTTCATAACAATTATCAGAGTTTTTCATCACAAAACGGAATGTTACATTTCTTAAAAATCATAAATGAAATAAATTAATATTTATCCTTCAAATTCAATCAACAAATTATTTAATATCTCACAGCGGAATTAATTCAACATCTAAAATAGTCTTGGCACGCAGGCCTCATGTAACGCCCTCCTTTTATTTAATCATTTTTATTAAGTTAGAGTCTATTTATGAGATTTATTTAAATATGTGAGGTGTTAGTATTTTATTAAGTGGCTTTATTTTTATTATAAGCGAATAGACAGGGTGAATGACATAAGTATTTCTATTATTCTACGATTAATGCTTTCGTAGTATTTCTAATTAGACCTTATATTATTAATTTTTGTTCTTTTTTATATAAATGGTAGTTGAGTTGATTATTTATTATACATATGTAGAATGGTATTTTTAATATAATTTAGTATTTAATAACATTGAGGGATGCAAAAAAGTAGAACTAGTGTGTCTAGTACATTAATCCGATACATGTATATGAAAATATGTATGTGCCGCAAGCCCACCTAATTCCCATAATATATATATATATATATATATATATATATATATATATATATATATATAAGCTCTCTCCAACCTAAAAAACCTAGGAGTTATTGGATGCATCAGCGGCATACTATCCGAGAAAAGAAAAGAAACCAGATTAGGTATAAGGTGGGAATCAAGAACCAAAAAGAATCGAATAGAGAAATATCCATGTTATTCTTTATGCTGTAATGATTGACAATTGACAAGGGCGAGACGAGTATTTAATAGTTGATCAAGTTCGCTGCTGCCGTCAAACTTTTATTTTCTACTTATTACAGCTTCAATCCAGGTAAGGGTGAGACTATCTTTCACTAATATTAAGTCTGTAGATCATTAGATTGCATCTAACATGTTTTAGGATGAGTTTTGTAAGATTATGAGAAATTAGGGTTTGAGTGAGAATTGATGATTAGGTGATGAAAACCGTTGAATTGATTGATGTAAGGGGGAGTTTTATTCATCATAAGGGTTGTGTACTCATGTGGGTAGTGAAGTGTTGTTAATTTTTCGTTGTTTTCTTAATTATTTTGATGATTCTTTTGCTAAAATCATGTCCTTATATATTCTGTATATATATATTTGACTTTAGTTTTAAAGTGTGATGTTTTCATGTCGAAATCAAGTAAATATATAATGAGTAAGAGTTATTTGTAATATGGGTAAGTTCAAATTTATTAATATACATACGTGATAGCTAACATGTTCGTTCTGAACCTCTAAGAAACAATTAGCATGTACTATATTAGCAAAATATATTAATATATATTTGGTAGAAGTATAGTGACCTATTTTCTTATATGAACTAGTTACAAACCCGTGCTTCGCACGGGATAAATTACGTATTTTTTAAAAAATTTGCTCTAAAGGAGAGATGTTCAAATTAAGGAACATTGCCATTTTTCGTAAATTCGAGAACGAAGGTCGCATAATCCGAATATTTGTGATGGTGGATCTGAATAAGTTTGGCACCCTAGAGAGGATAATCTATAATGTCAATGGGATAATATTTTTCTCTATGTATTAGTCATATTTAACAGTGATACTTCGTAACACTAGTCATCGCATACTTCATAACACCAATCATTGTTATTGCACTTTAAAACCCCGTTCTCTGTTGTTGTTCAACATAAGAGAACATAAGAAGAGGAATATGAAAGTAGAAGCAAGAGAGAAATATCAAGATAAAAAGTTAATAAAAAATACAATTATGTATGTAAATGATACAAAGTATCCACTGGAATAATAGCATGGCGAAAACCATACTCCAGGATTTCACTGTGCTATGAAAGAATAATCTAAAAATCAGAATCCAAGAGTATACTACAAAAACTCATGCAACAAAATATACAAAAAAGGTCTAACACCAAAACTCATAAGCCAAAATCCAGCATCTATATCTATCTCCGTACCCTACACCCTAGAACCATATCCATTACCTGTAGTAGACAAATTTCAAGGTCTGAACTTGTATTTCAAGAACCTAGATGATTCCACTACTGATGAAAAACTCAAGGAAATGTTCTCCGAGTTTTGGCACAATTACTTCGTACAAGGCGTGCACTATTATTCTTTTAACTGATATCTGTGTCGGTCTATTCATTTTTTAATGCTGCAGACGTTGGCCAATTAAATTCTTTTCACCAATAATACTTCAGATTATGCGAGACCCAAATGGTGTCAGCAGAGGATCTGGCTTTGTTGCATTTTCAACTTCAGAGGAAGCATCAAGAGCTATAAGTCTAAAACTATTAGTGGCTATTGTATTTGTTTTTTGTGAAGAACTGTAATATAACATTCGTACCATTCATTCCTTGCAACTTATTCTCTGATTTCTTCCTCTTGATCACAATGATCCATGTGTAAGCTTCCAAAAGTACAGCAATGCCATCCAATGCTGCAATAATGCCGGTGTATGCATGCTTCCAGTTATCGTAGCGATCTGCTGCAGACACCTCCAATGTCTCAAACCCTTTAAAGATGTTGATGATGTTGATGATTGTAGTTGCATATCCGACACCCCAATGGTAAAGGTTCCAGTAGCATCTGAATTTGTGATCTTTTTTTGGCCTCAACAGCAGAGCAAAAACCTGTATTCAGTAGCAGAAATTTCTGTCAATTTCATTTTAATTATTAGCAGCATAACGTAGCATTCAAAAGAGGCATCTCAGCAAGGCTTCAAAAACAACTTCGACACCGCAATCTGGCTGTGCATCAACATTGCTTTTTTATATTTTCACAACAGCAATTGAAGTTGCATCAATCATATTTACTGTGATTCTCTGCAATATCAATGATTGCAACAGTTTCCACAGCCACAATTCAAAACCTTGTATATTAGTAGTTTACAGTATAAGAAACTACTCATCAACAACAGTTGAAGTTGGGTCAGCTGTATTTGAATGTGATTTTTGGCAATATCAATTGTCGCGACACAACTGCAACAGTTACCGCGTATGCAATTTAAAATATTTCATGTAAACAAATCATGAACATGAACATGTAATCTCATACCTAAAGGGCTCCAAGGCAAAAGATGATGATCTCAAGTGTTCTATGAGTTGAATATGTAACAACAGCCGAGTCACTGCCAAACTTGAGACCGGTACCCCATCCAGCAACACCAACTATATAGGCAGCTGATTGGCAGGTAACATGAAGGTGAAACCAAGCAGGGTCTGTTGCAATCACAGCTCCCAAGGGCATCTAGATCCCCCAGCCCACTACATTCAGCACTCCATGAGTCTGAAAAACAATTAACATCCTTAATCAATTTCCAAATCACCGAATAAAATCCAAACCTTCTTGTTGCATAACATCTAAAACCATTGCAGAACATGATCACAATGATATTCATCACCCATAACTTTTTTTGCTTTATGTATGCTATAACTATGATCAAGATTGTCTAAACAATTATTCCTTAACATATGCTAATATTTCCCTTCTACTTTCCCTTTACATATTCACCTTTTGTGCAGTAAATAGAGAAATCTCATCAAGATTTTAGCAATGAAAAAATAGCTTTATTAGAATCCAAGGTTTTGCCGCAACCTACTAAACTCAGCTAACAATTAAATCAAAACTAATAATTAAAGAAACACAAGTATCTCCCTATAACTTGTCAGCTACTTCACTTTGGTACCTATCACTTACTAACTTCTAGCTTCTTCCTTTTGCCCAATTAAATTGAGAAAGAGTGCTTAGTTGTGCAGGTATCTCCGAATAATTTAAATCCATAAATTTTAGTATAAGAGAGGCAAATTCCATCTAATAGACTACCAATAAACAATTACAGGTAGAGCAAGCAGAAGTCATAAGACCACTCCAACTGGGTTGATGAAAAATATATACCAGGTCACGTACTCTTCGTAAGAGTTACAAATTCTTGAAGATCTTCAAATTTTGTATTCGAGAGGCCTGCAACCAGAAATATTCAACTTAGAACTGTGGAGTTCATCCTGTGAAAATAAATTCATGTTGCAGAACAATGAATGATATTTTGGTTACCTTTTGCAGCATGTGTAGCAGAAATGTCCACTTTATTGTTGTCAATCCTTTTCACTTTCATTTTTCTGGTCTCTTCAATCATGTTGGTGTTAAGCTTTCACATCTTCATTCGAAGTTCTGAGGCGGTTGTCATAATCTTTAGAGGGAATACAAATAAATGTAAAAATCTACTGACTTATAAAGTTCAACATATAAGATTACCTAAATAATTTTTTAATAATTTCAATCAGAAAAAACAAAGTCATTCTTTCCTACAAATTGCAGTATTAACATCCTGACCTATGGTACCTAATACCTATAGTGGTACCCCCTAAATGTTGCCCCCTTTCAAACAAATTTTATCTTAATCTAATACACATGGACATGAAAGGCATTATAAGAAGTATAAAACACAATCAAAAGACAGATTATCCTGAAAGTTCATTGTTTGCTAAAACATGTTATTCAAGCCAACCACTGGAAAAACATGTTCTAATGAAAAGATGTTTTCGGTAAAACACCAGTTACTTTATATGAAGAGCCATTAAGATGCACCTCAGAGTGCAGACCGACAGTCACTGGTTACTTTACTAACCTTAGATATGTATGGTATGAGTTTAAATCTTGAATTTCTGAAGGCACTGTCACCTTTGATAAAACTATCAAGCAAAGGAGCATCTTCCTCAGGAGTATTCATCATATAGTATAGTGCCAAGCTATATGTTGTAGAACCTGGAACCTGGTTCAAAGAAACGTCTAAATCAGTGTCATGCTAAATTTTATGTTAAGAACAACCTAGGCTAAGGATTACTAATTAACCTGGATGTTTACAATGAAGAAGAACTCAGGCCCACCCTGTGCTGCATATGTCTGCAAGTTAACAAAATTCATTAAATTGATTTTTCTTCATAGTATAAAAAAATATATATAAGTAATTACTTGATGGCTAAATATAATCAAAATTCAGAACCAAAACACCAAAGTCAGCCTGCACAATCTACCAATTGATAATGATTGTTTTATACATTGAAAGAAAAAAGGACATTTGTATGGAGGAAGTGTATGCATAATCCATAAGAAGGTTGGTTCTATTCCTGAGACTGAGATGAAAACAGACACATTAACTTTGTTTATAACGGGATTTGATAATTTTTAAATGCTTTAAGAGATATAGCAATATTTATTACTGGAAATGATGTTAGAAATTATTAGCCCATCTCCTATCTAAAACTGAGTTGCTGCAACATATCAGCTTCATCAAATAATGACTTCACTCATTCAGTATTTCTTGAAAGAAAAAGAACCAAATCCATAGAAACAAATCTTAGAATTTAATTAACAATACTAATTACTTGGTCAATAAGTCCAAAAATTAATTCAGATCACTTATCAAAAGCTACATCATAACAGAAAGATGTGGCAGTATTGGTTCAGTGTGCTTGTGTTTCACTTCAAAAATCAATTTGTCACTCTATAATGATTTCTGAGCTTACTATAGTATCTATACATGATGAACTCAAAACTATTTTTCATTGTAACAATGATTCCCAAAAAAGGATATGATTTTCAAAATAATAATGTTAATGTTAAGATCCTCTGAAATCTAAAAATCAAAGCGAGACCTAATATGGAAATTAGCTCTTTAACATCCTCAGCTTGCAAAAGAAATACACAATCTCTCTGTTTCTATCATGCAAATTTTATAGTTCAGGCCTGCAAATTCAGGGATTAATGAAGAAAAAGTGGGGAAAAAATAAAAGAAGTTCTTTGAAAAACACCCTCCGGACTCAAATATAAGTAAAATTTTCTAGAAGAGCTCAGGCCTACATCTTCAACAAAGTTCCTCTCTTCCAAGAAATATTAAGAAGAAACTAAACTAAAACTATCAACATAATCTTAATAAACTCCTAATATCAGTTTATTTGCTAATCTCTTTTTTCTTTTGCTACATGACTTTAACATGAATCAATTCTACACTTTAGGACTGAAAGAAGTGACATATAAGCAAGCAAAGAGAAGTTTCAAATAATGCAATCAATTGGTGTTTTCTTTCAAGTCAAGCATTGTATTAACCGTGCATAAAGTTGTAACCTCTTTGAGCCTTTAAAATTTTGAACTAATTATTCTTATCGGCTCATTCGAAGAACCACTTCCCTGAAGTTAAAAATGCATTCTTTAGAAGAAAGAGGACATGTCTGGAGGAGTAATAAAAATGACAGTGTTCTCATGGCTTCTCAATTGATAATTAAGGTTTAGCATCATGTCCTATCTTTTTTTGGAGTATAAATTGTAATAGATTAGTCATTAGATGTAAAAGATACAAAAGGAAGATCATGATGAAAAATGTTGCTACTACAATTTAAGACAGAAGAAAAGAGCTATTTGAAAGGAAGATCTTCATTAATCTTAGTGAATCCCCTGAAGAAGCATTTAAACAACAATGAATATAGTTAAAACATGGATTGAAGTAAAAGGCCAAAGTATTCCCATACTACAAATCTACAGAGGATGCAAGGTAATATATCATTATTCAAATCTGCCAATAGAACAGATACTTAACAATGAATATAGTTAAGACATGGATTGAAGTAAAAGGCCAAAGTATTCCCATACTACAAATCTACAGAGGATGCAAGGTAATATATCATTATTCAAATCTGCACATGGATTGAAGTAAAAGGCCAAAGTATTCCCATACTACAAATTGCAGCAAGATATCTAGACATCTTGAGCTAGATATCAAGAATAGCGACACAACCGATCGTTATCATTACTACTACCATGGTGTAAAACTTCATCTTAGACTGAGAACTTACCATGCTCACAAGAGAAGAAACTGAAATCATCATTGTAGCAGGATATCTAGACACTTATGTTGATTGAATAAGGTTAGTGCACTGCTTGAAAAGTGAAACTTCAATTATATTCTATTTCCATCTATCAACTCTCACTACTACTAACATCAACCTCAACATTAACAACAATACAAAATGCAATTGTCATGATGCGAGTAAATACTACAATTTCATGAAATGTAAATGAAAGTATGCTCACCTGTGGCTATAATAAGAAACATAAAAAATGGAAGACATAAAAAACTGTTGTAGAACATGATTCCCACTGATGAAAGTCCATTCTCAGTGCCAGATTCTTCCACCAGCACAACGTACATGGTCTGCATAGGAGAGTAGGCAACACAATGAGAAAAGCACGCACAGTTACAGTATCTATTACCCCATTTAAAGGATTATGCACAACAAAATATCAGCATATCACCTGGAAGAAAACAGAAATGAAAAGAAGAAATGAACTTGTAACAAAAAAAATTAACATTGTTCGATCATTGTTATGAAAAATGAAAATGCAAATTCAGGCACATTCAAAAAAATAGAGACAGAAGTAACCCTCAAAATGAAACTTAAATGAAAGGCAATAACTAACCGTGTAGTCCTGATTATACCAATCACCAACATAATGAAAATTTATCAGTTTTTTCTCACAAGATTTTGCAGTGGTTGCAGGTTTGATAATACCACCAAATTTCCATACACCATTAGCCCCAGTTTGTTTCCATTCACTATAGGATTTAAGAGCCAATACACTACTCACAATCCTTGATGATTTTCCTCCCTAAAAACATAAATCAATTTCATCGAAGAAAGCCAAAGTCAAATTTTATTGAACTTTCATAGTAAAAACATAATTAACTTCTTATATATCTATAATCTAACCTTTCTATCTCGACCAACAACAACTGCACACGCTATTTCTCTCATCGTCATTAAGGAGTGAACTTGCTGGTCATCTAAATTCACCAAAGACATTGAATTGAAGTCAGTACCTATAGATTCAGCCAAAGTAGGAAAGTGAGGCCGCAAAACTCAGTGCACCATGAAATGTCTCTCTGTCTTGCAAAGAATCATCACACGGAAGTTAGGGAAAAAAATAGAAATATGCTATACAAAGTTATAACACCTTTAAAACACAAAAACAGCTTCTGCAGAGACATATTTGCATCAGAAACTAATCATTGATATTTCTTCTCAGCACAAATTAAACCAAAAACAGCCCAAATCAGTTTAATCATCAAAAACCAAGAACAAAAATCACTTGATTCGACGTTACAGGAAGTGAGTTCTTACCCTTTTAGTGGAGCCTTGTCACAAATACGGGTTTCACCAAACTTCTTCCAAAAACAGCTTATTCCTAGCTTGTATCCCAATCAGCGGCCTAATTACAATTTATCCACTTCTGCCCTTGCCCTAATCCTCCATAATCACTTTCTGTCAGCTTCTAAAACAGCTCAATTATGATTTAAGCAATTCTGTCAACTCCCAAAACAGTTTATCAGTCCAACTACTCATATGGTAACTTAAATATAGCATTGGTAATATAAAGAACACATAACCATACCTGCAACAACTTGTATTCCAACTTAAGCTTCTGCAAAACAACTTAATTGACAGCTTATTGCTTATAAAGACTTCAATTCTAACCCAAACACTAAACATCAATTCAAACATACCCCACAACAACTTAATTGCTACTTTCTAAACAATCTGATGACAATAGTTCAAAACTATACAAATTGAGAAATTTAATTTCACATAGATGAATTAAACCCAAAATTGGAAAGAAACAAACCAAAAACCTAAATTTTTGAATTAAAAGCACAAAATTCATTCAATCTGAGACATGCATGGCCTTAGATTCAAGAAGGAATAAGAAAATCACCTCTTTGATGAAGAAGAAGACGACCCTTCTTTCTCTGTTCCCCCTTCTTCCTCTCCCGTTCCCGTTTCTCTCGTCCCACTTCTTTTGTTTTTTTTTTCTTTTCACACATATATAGGCAAGGGGAGTCCATTTACCAATTGACGAAAATGCCCTTAATAAGGGCAAAATCGTAAAAAGCACGGACTATTATTTTCCTATCTAGTTTAGTAGACAAATACACAGGAATAAGTTTTTAGATCCCCACACAAACCAATATTTGATAACTTGTTGGAACTAGAAAGAGAAGAGGGCGGGAATAAGCCGGAAGGATCGAGTAGACAACTAATTATGTTTAAGGCTTAAACTAAAGAACAATGATGCACATAGTTTCCTCATATACCGTGCAAACAGGGTCTAAGCTACATGATTCACAACCATAATATAGATCAAAAAAAAAAGTTGGGAATCTTATATTTATTTTACCTCTTACGGCCAGAAAGAAGAGGGATTAACCAGTTGTATATATTTATATGTTGATTGAGGGTTCACTACTAATTTAGTTCAAAATAATATATTATATTTTGAAAATGAATTTATGGAGATAATGGTTATAGTGAATTTAATTGATGAGATATTATAGGATGAGTAAAGATGAATTATTTAAAGGTATGAGTTAAAGAAAAACGATAAGGTTAGAGATAGTAATAACGGCGTGGGAAAATATCAAGTTACTTGAGGTTAATACGAGAAGCCCTTAATAGAGTATACTTTTATTATATTAAAAGGAAGTGTCAAGGTTGTTGTTACTTTAATACTATAATATTAATAGAGGATCTAGAACTGTTCTTTGTGTGCTTTATTTAACAAAGTATAATTGATGAATTATTTGACTATGTGTGATTCAAAGAAAGGTCTTATATAAAGATGTGTTAATTGAAGATGTGTGATTTAAAGGTGTGTAATTTAAGAAGAGTTATATAAAGATGTGCTATTTGAAGTTGTGTGATTTAAAGATGTGTTAGATAAGAGTTGTTATATGTTGCACTTGTTGCTGTTTGCTGTTGTTGACCATTAATGTCACAAGTTGTAAATGTCGGTCTAAGTTGTAAAGTTGTAAGATGTCGTCCAAATTATTGGGGTCATATAAGATGTTCATGATGTTCAAGTTGTAGGAAGATTGAGTCCATTGTATACTCATTAAAGTTGGGGGCTTTAGGCCCGGCAGCCTTGTGCTCATTAAAGTTGGGGGCTTTAGGCCCGGCAGCCTTTGTGCTCAAACTACGTTGGGGGCTTTAAGCCCGGCAGCTTTATGCTCACATGTTGAAGAGCCTATTTACGCTCATATTATGTTGGGGGCTTGATGCCCTGAATGGTACCACATGCATTTGCATATCAAGAAGTTTACGATGTTATAAGTTGTGAAGAGTTGCATTTGTCGAGTTAAGTTGCATAGTCGAGTTGAGTTGCATTGTCGAGTCAAGTGCTAAGTTGATTTATCAAGTGATGTTGCCGAACGAATATGAAATTGATTATGAATTTGAATATGAAGTTGTTTATGAATTTGATTATGATAATGTTATGTGTATGATAATACTATGTTTAGATAATCCTATGATGTTACATGATTATTGTTAAGATATGTGATGATGTTTAAGTTGTTAAATGTAATTTATGATTTATAAGCTTAATATTATTGTTTGAGAAATCTCACCCCTTCAGCTTGAAAATGTTGCTCTTCGTATGGGTAACTTGCAGGTAATCAAGATTAGTTGCGGTCGTGGGTGACTATCTCTCACTGTGTCCTTAGGTGCTCTGATACGTAACGGGATGGGGATTTTAATACTATTTTCTGTTCCTTTACGTATTGCTTTTGAAGTTTAAGAATTATTATTGAACTAAGAATTTATGAGATCATTTAAGATGAGGCCTGCGTGCCAAGACTATTTTAGATGTTGAATTAATTCCGCTGTGAGATATTAAATAATTTGTTGATTGAATTTGAAGGATAAATATTAATTTACTTCATTTATGATTTTTAAGAAATGTAACATTCCGTTTTTGTGATGAAAAACTCTGATAATTGTTATGAAATTTTTACGTTGGGAAAACGGGGTGTTACACCTCATCTTAAATGATCTCATAAATTCTTAGTTCAATAATAATTCTTAAACTTCAAAAAGGCAATGCGTAAAGGAACATAAAATAGTATCAAAATCCCCATCCCGTTACGTATCAGAGCACCTAAGGACACAGTGAGAGATAGTCACCCACGACCGCAGCTAATCTTGATTACCTGCAAGTTACCCATACGAAGAGCAACATTTTCAAGCCGAAGGGGTGATATTTCTCAAACAATAATATCAAGCTTATAAATCATAAATTACATTTAACAACTTAAATATCATTAACATATCTTAAACTTCATTAACTAGCATCATTAATCTCCTACATTAATCATATACTTCATCTTATATCATCAAATAATAATCACGAACATCATAACATATATTAATCACAAACATCATCACATATCGTCAAATATTAATCATAAACATCATAGCATTATCAAACATAGCATTATCATAATCAACTTCATAATCAAATTCATAAACAACTACATATTCAAATTCATAATCAAATATCATCTTTAAAACATAAGCAAACATCATCTTAAAATCATCAGACATCTTATTCAACTCAACACTTGACTCGACGATGCGACTCAACTTGACAATGCAACTCTTAACATCTTAAACCTTCGTAAAAACTTCTTGATATGCAAATGCATGTGGTACCATTCAGCAACATATATGAGCGTAATTAGGCTCTTCAACAAGTGAGCATGAAGCTGCCGGGCCTAAAGCCCCCAACGTAGTTTGAGCATAAAGCTGCAGGGCCTCAAGCCCCCATCTTTAATGAGTATGCAATGGACTCAATCTTCCTACAACTTAGACAACATCATGAACATCTGATGACAGTGCATCAACACTAGTTATTTAGTCATATTTAGGTCTTTATTATAGCATTTAGAGAGTCAACTGCAATGATTCATGGTGAAATCAAGCCAAAACAGGAACAAGAGCTCAAGAGAAGAAACTTCAAGAAACCAAGGAAAATTGCCTAAAACTCAAAGCATCGTGCCACGTTTGGTTATGTTCGTGGCACGTTGAAGGAAGCGTGGGACAAAGATTCATCTCTGGAAATTTCGTGGCACGAAGCAACATGCAACGTGCCACGATGGTTGATTTTGTCTGCTGCCACGTAGGATTAATGAAGCATCGTGCCACGACCAACCCGCAACGTGGCACGATGATGGGCTTTTCTGAAACCCTAATTTCTTTCTATAAATATCCAGCTGCTAGCAAGGGTTTTGATACGGATTATTATTGCGATTTTGAGCACTAAGGACGACAGGAGACCAAGGAACGAGCCCTGAATCTCATACCAACACCCCGTTGGTTAGATTTATGTATGTTTTCTCTTGTTAATACTTATGATTGTTTAGCTATGAGTAGCTAAACCTTTAGTTTGGTTAAGCCATGATGAAACTTTTGTAATATATGATTTTGTAGTTGAACTCTCTCTATTATCAATGCTATTCAGTTTTTAATCAGAATTACTTGTGTTTATTGCTTTTCATGTTATCGTTTTGTATGACTACTAGCCCTAGCTTCTTGCAATCACATGAATCGATCTTAGGAATTGAATGACTATTAGCCCTAGCTTTTAATCCTGAAATAGTAATTTTGTTTAACTCAACACTAGGAACCTAGAGATAGGAAATTGAGGGTTATGATACATGAATTAACGTTCCAATATTGCTTCCGCGGTTATTCAATCACGTTAAGAGATTAATAGGGTTATGACTTAGGAAAGGACTTTGATGCGAGAGATTGATCAAAGTCACTTAGTTAATTTATCGTAAAAACTGAGTAGTAATTGAGAGTATAGATAGGTAGACTTTTTCATATAAAGCATTAGTGGATTCACCGGCTTAACCATTCATCTCAATATAATTTTCTTTCAAATTCTTTCTACTTTAATCAACTCTGATTAAAACCAATCTTTACTGCCTAGGGCAACAAAATACAAACTTTACACATCCTAACATATAACGCGCTTGCTATAATTGAAATTAACACAGTCCTTGTGGATCGATATTTTTACTACTTCGATAGTTTTTGGTACACTTGCCAGATTTCTATCAAGTTTTTGGCGCCGCTGCCGGGGACTGTTGAATTATTTCAACAAGGCAATTACGTTATAATTTAGGGTTTTTGCAATTTAATTTTCTGTTTTTAATTTTTATTTTTCTGTTTTCATATTCACTTGATTACTTTGCGTTGTGCAGTGCTACTAAGGTATTTTGCTGTTTATGCGAGGTAAACAGAGCTCTGACGACTTAGAGTACGATCCGAAAATTGAAAGAACTGCTAGAGCACTTCGGAAAGCTGTCCGATCGCAAAGGTTAGCTCAATCCGTTCCACCGGGTGTTCGAGAACAAGTACCGGAGCAACTCTCAAGTGAATCTGAAACAATCTCTTCTCCTAAATCTGCAATTATGGAAGGAGAAGGAGTTGTACCACCAAGACCTAAGCTTGGAGATTACGGGTTAGCCACTCATCGCGGTCAACTGACCCACACTTTTCAACCAGCTAACCCCGTAGCGTTCGACATCAAGACAACTGTCCTCAATGGTTTGAGGGACAAGCAATTCGATGGGACTGAAGCTATGAGTCCTCATGAACACTTGAGCCGTTTTGCTGAAACCTGTGAGTTTTGTGTGCAACCAGCCACCGTGACTGAAGCACAAAAGAAGCTAAGGCTGTTTCCTTTCACCTTGACGGGAAGAGCAAAAGATTGGTTGCTAACAATTCCAAACGGGACTGTCCAAACATGGGAAGAGTTAGAGCTGAAGTTCTTGGAGAAATACTTCCCTATGTCTAAGTATTGGGACAAGAAGATGGAGATCTCTAACTTCAAGCAAGGAGAAGGTGAATCATTGTATGATGCTTGGGAGCGATTCAATTTGCTTCTCAAGAGATGCCCTAATCATGAGTTCACCGAGAAGCAATACCTCCAAATCTTCACTGAGGGGGTAACACCAAACACTCGAATGTTCTTAGATGCTTCCGCGGGAGGTAGTCTCAAGAGCAAAACTGATCATGAAGTCCAAGCTTTGATAGAAAACATGGCTGGAAATGAGTATCGTGCTGAAGCTAAGAAGAAGGAAGGAGGAGTGTTTGGGGTAAGTGAACAAACTGCTATCCTTGCCAACCAAGCAGCAATGAACAAACAGATCGAAGCTCTAACTAAGGAGTTTCAAGGCTTCACTTTGGCTCAAAAGCAACAACAAGTAGCTGCAATCAAGTGTGACTTATGTGGTGAAGAACATCCCAACGGAGAATGTGTTCCGGAAGGATCAAGTGAAGAAGCTAACTTCATGGGAGGATATCAAAGGCAGAATCAATACTACAATTCAGGCATTAATAAGCATCCAAATCTAAGCTACTCAAATAACAATGCTTTGAACTCTCAGATGCTCACTCCTCCTCAACAACAACAAAGGAAGCCATCAGCTCTTGAGGAAACTATGATGAACTTCATGAAGATGACTCAAGGCAACTTTGAAGAGATGAAGAAGAGTCAAGAAGCTGAAAGAAAGAACAATGAAGCTTCTAGGAAGATGCTTGAAACTCAACTGGGGCAATTAGCTAAGCAGTTGGCTGAACAAAACAAAGGCGGATTCTCAGGTAACACTAAAGATAACCCTAAGAATGAGTCTTGTAATGCTATTGAATTGAGGAGCAAAAAGGTTTTGACACCTTTAGTTCCAAAAGCTCCAAAGAAGGTTGATGAAGTGGTTGAGGTGGAGGAGAATGGTGTAGTTGAAAAAGAAAATGATCATGGAGTAGTTGAAAACGAAAGGAAGAAAAAAATAGAGGGAGAAAAAAATGAGAAGTTAATTGATGAAGATTCAATCTTGAGGAAGTCGAAGAGTCAAATTTTGAAAGATGGAGACAAACCACAGGTTATTCCATCATATGTGAAGCTTCCATACCCTCACCTTTCGAAGAAGAAAGAAAAGGATGAAGGCCAATTCAAGAAGTTCATGCAACTTTTCTCACAACTTCAGGTGAATATTCCTTTCGGTGAAGTTCTTGATCAAATGCCGTTGTATGCTAAGTTCATGAAAGACTTATTGACTAAACGAAGGAAGCCTAAGGATGATGAGAACATAGCACTTTCTGAAAATTGTAGTGCTATTCTTCAAAAGAAGCTGCCACCTAAGCTGAAGGATCCTGGTGCTTTTACTATCCCTTGTTCAATTGGACCGGTAGACATTGGAAGAGCTTTATGTGATTTGGGAGCAAGTATAAATCTGATGCCACTTTCAATGATGAAGAAGCTTAAATGTGGGGAACCAAAACCAACAAGAATGACCATCACTTTAGCTGATCGGTCAATCTCTTACCCTTTCGGTATACTTGAAGATGTGCTAGTCAAGGTTAATGACTTGGTGTTCCCAGCAGATTTTGTGGTCCTAGATATGGCTGAAGATGAAGACATGCCACTCATTCTAGGGAGACCTTTCCTTGCAACTGGTCGTGCTTTGATTGATGTTGAGCGTGGAGAGCTAATGTTGAGATTCCATAAGGAGCAGGTAGTCTTCAATATCTTTGAGGCAATGAAGCACCAAGATGAGAATCCCAAGTGTTACCGGATTGATGTTGTGGAAGAAACTGTCGAAGATAAAACACTTGAATCTCAATCTATTCAATCTACGGAGGTGGAAAGTGTGGAATCAATAGATAGACAAGAAGTGATTGAAGATGTTGGAATGTTAAAGGATGTTAAGCAACTGGAAGTAAGCAAAGGACAGATGCAACAGCGATCATTAGGAGACATCCGTGACAACGAGTATGGGGGATTGACAACTGGTAAAAATGAAATAAAGACTACTACCACTGGTCCGGGTGGTAAATTGGCTTATAGAAGGATTCCCTGTGGGATGCGTAATGGGCCGGCTGCTTTTCGATGGTGTATGCATTCAACTCTCTCTGATACTTTGGAAAGAATTAGGAGGTACTGTGACGAAGGGTTGGCAAGAAACAAGCCTGTTTATGAAGCTGTAGACCTAAAGAAGTCTGGTGCACAAGGAACTTTCAAGGGTAAGGAACAAAAGCTGAAACGGTACCGTAAAGGAGGACTCCCAAACAATGAAGAGGGAGCCACATCAAATGATCCTTAGGGGTCATCATAAGTCAAGCTAGTGACGGTAAAGAAGCGCTGGATGGGAGGCAACCCATCGGATTTAAATCCACTCAGGTATTGTATTTATCTATTTATTATTTATTGCATTTTTCTTTTATAAAAACAAAAACAGCAAAAATATTTTTAGAAGTTGAAAAGAAATTTTTATTTGAAAACCTAGACCAACGTGGCACGATGGTTCTTCATCGTGGCACGTTTTGAGAATGGCTCCAACATTGTTCGCCACTGGAAATTTCGTGGCACGAACACTCTCAAAACGTGGCACGTTTGCTGGAAGAACTATGAACGTGGCACGATGGTTCTATGATCGTGGCACGTTGCTACCCAGAACGATGATCGTGCCACGTTTTCCTGCATCGTGGTACGTGAGTGGGGAGTTTTGAAATAATTTGACCGTTACAGATTGCTTCGTGGCACGACCCTGACCCAACGTGGCACGAAGGACCTTTGTCTATATAAACTTCTCTCACAAATTTCTCACCATTTCATTTTCCCTTAACAAAACTCTGCCCAAATTTCGAATCACCCATTCTCTACCTCTAAAAATCGCACCTAACCACCATTCATACATCTTCATCATTCTCACAAACATTCCCCCCCATTACTTCATCAAACACATCAATTTTCTCCCACAAATTTGACCTAACCCTTATTGCACAAACCCTAACCACCCAATCTTCATCTTCCGCAATCCCAAAACATCCAAACAATCTAACCTAACTCCACAAATGGCCTCAGCATCCAACAAACGCTCCAGAACAACCCGCAGCACCCAATCAACCCAACCACCACAACAACCCGACTATGAGAAATTTCAGGATGACGAACATGCCGAGAGGTTTGAAAAGATCAAGGGGTTTAAGTTTTCTGGTGAAAGGAGGTTTGATTTCATCAACCTTCAGAGGTATCCTCAATTTGAAACAACTATAAGAACGCTTGGGTGGAAGAGATTGAACGACATGGTTGAAAAAGAAAGCAATCGCACCATTGCTCTTGAGTTCTTTGCTAATGCCTTTGGAGATAAGGATAATGTGGTTTATGTCCGTGGAAAGCAGATAGATTATAGCCCTAGAGCCATCAATGCATTTCTAGGGCTAAAGCCTCCAAGACAATGTCACGTAGAAATGAGGAGGTCAAGGAGCTCGAATAATTTTCCCTCCGATGATGTGCTTCAGCAGATTTTGCAGGAAATTGGCGAAGAGGGTGTTGATTATATTAGGTCCAAAGCTACTGGGTTTCCTACTAGGATGGATGTGGTGGACCTCAAGCCACAATACAAAGCTTGGGCTTCATTCATTCATTCTACCTTGGAAAGTGTTTCTGCTACATCTGAGTTGCCTATGGAGAGGCTGTATATTCTGGAGGCCATTATTTTTGGCTATGGGATAAATGTGGGGCGACTGATCAACTTGAGTCTTAAGGAAATGGCAAATTGCGGGACTTCGGTGCATTTGGGGCACGTTTGTTTGATTAATGCTTTGTGTAAGAAGGAAAGTGTCCCGGAGGAGCTTGGAGACATCATGCTTAAGTCAAAGGGAGCTATCGATGATACTGCTATGGTGAAGTTTGAGAAGAAGAAAGGTCGTGAAGGACCACCGGTTCAGCGAGAGCGTGGAGGACCATCTCAGGCACAGCCCATGCAGGAGGATGCGCCTCAATACCCACCACTACACCCGATGATGCTTGATTACTTAGGAGGTATGGCTTGCTGGGCCCAGGATACATCATCACAGCTGTATGTGGACGGTCCTTACTTTGGAGCGGAGCTGTCTCTTGCTGCTGATCAGCACCGTCAGAGGTCCCTTCAGAGCAATACTTTTGATAGGTTTGGCACTGAGGCCAACATGGAGGACTACATTATGGAGCAGAGGAGACGTGCTGGTGAGAGAGAGGGTCGTCTTCGATCCGACTTCGCTCGAGGGAGGGCAGTTAGCGATCAGCGCATAAATGAGTTTTATGCTGACTTGCAGGGTGATCCGGAGGCCACTGATGAGGATGAGCAGTGATGGACTTAGAGTCCAATTTCTTTTTCAGTTTTCTGTCTTTTGTTTCTTTTATTTTGATGTAATTTTTATTCTGTTTAAACATTATGTTGGTGACTTGTTTAACTTTAATCCCCCCCGTTTGTGATGCTTTCCTTTGTTTATTATTGATGAATCTGTTTGTTTGTGGAAATTTATCAGTTTCATAACAATGCTATACCAATGATATGCCAAAGAGTTCAAGGAGGATGATGCCTAATTGATTCAAAGGGAAGTGTACGGCAAAGAAAGTAGGTAGCCACAACTCCCAGATATCTCAACTTGTAAGGTCCATAGCCAAATTTTTATTTTTCCAATTTTACATATATGAGTGTTCCATGCAACTGCTGTTTCTAGAACTTGCGATATTTCTCTATTTGTTGATTGGTCTTGTTTTGTACACACTAAGGCAAAGTGCTTGGTACCTTGAGCCTTTTTGAGCCTACCTTGATTTATGAATTATTTATCCTTTGTAAAGCCAATTTGAGCCATTAGGTATAGATCTTTTTTTTTGTTCGGTGACTAGCCACATTACAAACCTAGAAGACCTTAGGAATGAATGTCCCAATTATTTGTTTGAAGCTCTTTAGGTTGTGAAATGTTCAAGTTTGGGGTTGCTTTTGGAATTAGCAACTTACTAAGTTTGGGGTGGGGGTACTAGAGAACTAAGAAAAGAGAAATGATTCAATTTTATATGTTATCTCTTGAAAAATAAAAAGCACTTGAAATGTGCAGAAAAAAAAAAAATGAAAAGAAAAGAATCTTGTGTATGAGACCAACAATGTTTATATGTCTCAGAAAAAAAAAATAAGTTCTCTAGTACTCTTTGTGTTGAATTTGAAAGGAAGGATTGGTTTTCTGTGTGTTATCAAGGATACCCAAGTAGTATGAGCTTAACTTCATTGTTTTATAACACTACTTCCCAAATTATATCCACCTTTCACCTAAGCCCCGTTATAACCTTGAAAGACCTTAAAAGTGTGTACTTGACTCTGACTTTGATTGACAGTTTAGAAATTTTTCAAGCTTATGGTAATACAGCAGACCTGCATGATGATTGTGTGACCCTATTCAAACAATTGCGTGGAGTTGTGGATTTGGAGGAAAGAGCTGGGCATCCGGTACATCATTACACCGGAAAGGAGTGAACTTTTTAAGCATATCATTGGTTGGTAAGTTGTTATCTCACTGCGATTTTTCCATTTGCAAATTGATTCCTTGAGGACAAGGAATGGTTTAAGTTTGGGGTTGTGATGACAGTGCATCAACACTAGTTATTTAGTCATATTTAGGTCTTTATTATAGCATTTAGAGAGTCAACTGCAATGATTCATGGTGAAATCAAGCCAAAACAGGAACAAGAGCTCAAGAGAAGAAACTTCAAGAAACCAAGGAAAATTGCCTAAAACTCAAAGCATCGTGCCACGTTTGGTTATGTTCGTGGCACGTTGAAGGAAGCGTGGGACAAAGATTCATCTCTGGAAATTTCGTGGCACGAAGCAACATGCAACGTGCCACGATGGTTGATTTTGTCTGCTGCCACGTAGGATTAATGAAGCATCGTGCCACGACCAACCCGCAACGTGGCACGATGATGGGCTTTTCTGAAACCCTAATTTCTTTCTATAAATATCCAGCTGCTAGCAAGGGTTTTGATACGGATTATTATTGCGATTTTGAGCACTAAGGACGACAGGAGACCAAGGAACGAGCCCTGAATCTCATACCAACACCCCGTTGGTTAGATTTATGTATGTTTTCTCTTGTTAATACTTATGATTGTTTAGCTATGAGTAGCTAAACCTTTAGTTTGGTTAAGCCATGATGAAACTTTTGTAATATATGATTTTGTAGTTGAACTCTCTCTATTATCAATGCTATTCAGTTTTTAATCAGAATTACTTGTGTTTATTGCTTTTCATGTTATCGTTTTGTATGACTACTAGCCCTAGCTTCTTGCAATCACATGAATCGATCTTAGGAATTGAATGACTATTAGCCCTAGCTTTTAATCCTGAAATAGTAATTTTGTTTAACTCAACACTAGGAACCTAGAGATAGGAAATTGAGGGTTATGATACATGAATTAACGTTCCAATATTGCTTCCGCGGTTATTCAATCACGTTAAGAGATTAATAGGGTTATGACTTAGGAAAGGACTTTGATGCGAGAGATTGATCAAAGTCACTTAGTTAATTTATCATAAAAACTGAGTAGTAATTGAGAGTAGAGATAGGTAGACTTTTTCATATAAAGCATTAGTGGATTCACCGGCTTAACCATTCATCTCAATATAATTTTCTTTCAAATTCTTTCTACTTTAATCAACTCTGATTAAAACCAATCTTTACTGCCTAGGGCAACAAAATACAAACTTTACACATCCTAACATATAACGCGCTTGCTATAATTGAAATTAACACAGTCCTTGTGGATCGATATTTTTACTACTTCGATAGTTTTTGGTACACTTGCCAGATTTCTATCAACATCTCTTATAACTTCTTGACTTAGACCGACACTTACATCTTAAATAAGACTCAGCAGTATATGCAGCATATAAATACAGCATCAAATGATAATCAACAACATCTTAAACATCACATCATCATAAGCATCATAATTAACACATATAGTGCATAAATAACAAGATCACATCTTCATATAACACATCTTTCAATCACACATCTTCAAATAACATATCTTTATATAACACATATTTAAATAACACATCTACAAATAGCATATCTTTTTATAACACATCTTTACTCGTCATTTAATACCTTTCCAATAAAAGAAAAAGAAAGATCAATTAATTCTTTTAAAACAAATAATCTAAATCAAACTATGAAAATTGCCAAAGTTTATCGATCCAAGGAATAAATATACTATGTTCACTCAACTTTTGTCAATAGCAAGAATAAAATAAATAAATCAAGCTACAGCCTTCTTAAAGAACAATTCACGACCATTGATATTGAATTGGCATGGCACACTAGTAGTTTTCATTATGGAACTCAATGTATAATCCACACAAGACCACAATAATAGTAATACACCAATTAAATCAAAGTAGGTACAACAACAGTTAACGGTTACGGCAATTAAATTGGATGAACTAGAATCTACGGTGTTATTAGCGATGGAAAATAACAAGAATAATTTCTCACAAGCCAAAAAAATAATAATAATAGGGTAACTTGTAGCAGCAAACCAAAGGTAATATAAACAGTAATGACCTAATAAATTGATTATAAAATTACCAATTCAAACCATATAAAGTTTAGAACTAATCAGAATCCGATTGCAAGTAGTCATGGTTTTTATTCTCTTTTAAAAATAAAGAAAACACAACATCCCTATATTTCAATCACGAATCATGAAAACATCACAACTTTAGAAACAAAAATCAACAAATAATAACAACAACAAAAAGAACACGAATTCAATCATAGATCATCAAAGGAATAAGAAAACAATGAAAATTAACAACTCTTCACTATCCACATGAGTACACAACCCTTACGAAGAATAAAACTCCCCTTACAAACTCATCCTATTAGATGCAATCTAATGATTCACATACCTAATATTAGTGAAAGATAGTCTCACCCTTACCTTAGATAGTTTTTCTGAAATCAAAAGCAGCGTTCTTCGTTCCTAGGGTTCTCTCTCTCTCTGAGTTCTCCTCTTTCTCCTCTTTCTCCAAAAAGCGGTTTAACGTAAAAACTCTTTCTAACCTAAGCTTCCTTATTTATAATACTACTCACTCTTCGTAAATCTATTTAGGTCCAATAACTTATTTTTCTTTCTATTCTAACCTCCAATTCTACTTACACTAATAATTCTCTTATTCTAATAAATAATAGAATAATGCCACATGATAAAATACTAACACCTCACATATATAAAATAAATCACATAAATAGATTCTAACTTAATAAAAATATATAAATAAAAGAAGGCGTTACAAAAACCGGTGACTCAACCGAGTTGTGGGTCAGACCGGTTCATCTTTTTTTTTTTTAAAAAAAACTTAACTAAAACGACGTCGTTTTGGATTTGACAATTAAAAAAAAAAGAAAAAACTGGAATTAAAAAGGTCAGAAAAGGTTAGAAAGAAAGTCTAAAACCTCACTCCCTCCATTCACTACTCTGTTTTCACGTACAAAGAGAAGAGAAGAGAAGAGAAGTTGAAAAAGTTCAAACCTTACCATCATCCTCCACACCGTCGCCGTCGCCGCCTCTTTTCTCCACGTCGCCGTCGCTCCACTCCTGTATTTCTCAAACACGTACGTGAAAACCCTTTTTTCAGATTGTTCTTCCTTGCTTCTTTTTGGTTATTACTAATTGATTTATTGTTGATTTCTTGTTTTGATTTATTTATTTTCATCATTTAGTCTGATTGTTTCATAATTCCATGTTATAATGTTGAATCTGATGTTGTTATTATGTATGTGATCGATCATCTGCTTCTGTTGTTGTTGTTGTTTCACACACAAAAGTAACTTCATGACTTTTAAATGTTATGATTTTTTTTTATGTTGAGGGATTGAATTTGAATCAGTTTCTGTTGTGTTTTTTTTCTTGTCCATCATGTTTTAATTTTTTTTCATGTTACTCTGTCACTATCTTCACATTCTTGTAGCAATAGTAAATTCCTCTGTTTTTTTATTTGGCTTTGTGTCATTCATAAATGGAAATGTCTCTGATTTTCTCACTGTCTTTATGTATATGTATTTGTGATTAGCTATGGCCTCTTCTGAAGCACCGACACAACAATCAACAGAAGCTTCGACTCAAGATTCTCAAATTCAAATGAATGTTAGGGCGAAAACTGATGTAGCTTGGGGTCACGCTAAAGTTGTCCTAGACAATGGAAAAGAAAAACCACAATGTATCTACTGTAACAAAGTTATAAAGGGAGGTGGAATTAATAGATTAAAGTTACACTTGGCTGGAGAAACGGGACAAGTCGAATCATGCGGCAAAGTTCCTGAAGAAGTCCGCTTTAAGATGCAACAAAATCGTGAAGAGACAAGGCTCAAGAAAAGAAGAACTGAACCTGACATAGGTAATGAAGAGTTAGGTAATGAAGAGCAAACACAAAGGGGACAACCTAGGTCAGCGGTTGTTGCATCTCAAAAGGGAACGAAGAATGGAAGCTTTGATAATTACTATTTGCCTAGAACAACTCCCGGATCACAACCTACTATAAAAAGTGTGTTGCAAACCAAGGAAGTTGTAGAAAAATGTGATCTTGCACTTGAAAAATGGTTCATTGCTGCATCTATTCCATTTAATGCAGCAAATTCACCATATTTTTAGTTTGCGGTCGATGCTCTTTGTTGCATGGGAGCCGGATATAAAGTCCCTACTATACATGCTTTACGTGGTCCTTTGCTAAATAAGTGGGTTGATGAAACAAAGAAAAAGATATAGAAATACCGTGAGATTTGGAAGACTACTGCTTGTACTCTTATGGCAGATGGGTGGACTGACGGGGTTAAGAGAACTCTGATCAACTTTTTAGTTTATTGCCCTAAAGGAACAGTTTTTATCAAATCTGTTAATGCTTATGGGGCTTCAAAAACTGGTGAGATGTTGTTTAAGCTTTTCAAGGAAGTAGTGTTATATATTGGCCTTGAAAATGTTGTTCAGATAGTGACAGATAATGCTGCAAACTATGTTGCTGCTGGTAGGTTATTGAAAAAGAGTTCCCTGACCTGTATTGGTCTCCTTGTGCAACTCATTACATTAACTTGATGTTTCAAGTCATTAGAAAATTACCTGAAGTTAAAGAGGCGGTTTCACATGCCATAAATGTTACCAAGTATATATAATCATTGCTATCCATTGTATTTGATGAGGAAATTTACTCATGGAAGAGAGATACTTCGTCCTGCTCCAACTCGCTTTGCCACTAATTTCATTGCTTTGCAGAGTATTTTGTCTCATAAAAATGCACTTAGAGCCATGGTAACATCTCAAGAGTGGACAATTTCTGCTTATGCAAAAGATGGCAAGGCCAAACAATTTGTGGAACAAGTCTTGAACACTAACTTTTGTGCTGACATAGCTAGTGAAACTCACAGAACCACTTGTAGGTGTGTTGCGTCTCGTGGACAGTGAAGATAAACATGCTATGGGTTTTCTTTACAGAAATATGTATAAGGCTAGAGAGGATAAGGTGAAGAGATTTCAAAGAAATAAGACAAAAGTGGAGCCTTACTTGAAGATCATAGATGATCGATGGGATTCACAACTTCGAAAAAATCTTCATGCTGCTGGTTATTGGTTAAATCCATCTTGTAGATTCAGTCCTGAATTTGAGAAACACAAGTCCACCACATCTGGTCTTATAGATGTCATTGAAAAGTATGCTCGTAATAATCATGAGCTAGGAGCAAAGTTAAATACAGAGACAAGTATTTTAGAAATTCTAAGGGCGATTTTGGAAGGAAATCTGCTATAGAAGCTCGAAATTCACCATTTCCAGGTATTTTACCTTTCATTGTATCATATACACTTATGATAATCCATTACAAATATCTTACCTTTCATTGTATCATATAAACTTACGGTAATCCTTTATTAATTGATGAAATTTTGCAATTTTATAGATGAATGATGAGAACTTTACGGGTGTCAAGCACCACATTTGCAAAAATTGGCGATTCGGGTTCTAAGTCAAACTTGTAGCTCTTCTGGTTGCGAGAGAAACTGGAATGTGTTTGAGCATATTCATTCAAAAAAAAAAAAAATAGGTTGGAGCATCAAAGGCCTAATGATCTAGTCTTTGTTCGTTACAACTTAATGCTAGAAAATAGGTATGTATTACTATATTTTAGTAATATTAATCGATTGATAAAATAGTTCAAATTAATTGTGAGATATACTGCTGCTACTTTTGCTGTGCTTATTTTTTCTGCATTGCCCCTATACTGATCCTGACCGTATATTGATGACTGATGGAGCAACAGGAGCAAATGAATTAATCATGTTTTGTTTGGCTGATCCTGGTGATGCTTTTATGTTGCAGAATATGTGCTTGCTATGCACACATGATTAAGTGCTTAGCTGACATTTCAGCAGACATGAGTTTTACTTAATACATAAGCCATGTTGAAATTTCAGCTTTGATTGATAATGCTTCTTGTACTGTAGTAATTATTTTATTAATGCTTCTGCACACATGTATACTTTATTTTGTGAGATATTCTTTCTTTGCATCATGGGATTGTTCACAATAAACCTTATGTTCATCATTTTTTATTTTTAATCTTTTACATTTAGATAGAAATCTTTATATTTTTATAATGATTTATAGGAACAAGAAAATTCGAAACTATGACTCTATCAATGATGAATTACTTGATGATCATCATGATAATTGGGTGTTGGAGGATTCACCGCCATTTTTAACAATTGAGGAGTTGGAATCATTACGCAATGATCTTGCCAATATGACCATCCAACCTATTTCAAATGATATTGGTATGTATGTTTTTTCTTATAAGGTTAAAATTTCATTATTTCACTATATGGTTATATACCAATTGCTAATATTGGTTTAAATTGATGTTTCCATAAATGGATTGAATTTGGAGGAGGATGATGATGATTATGGTGATGATGCACACCACACTAATGCAGAAAACATGGATCAAAGTAATGTTTTTGATGAAGCTGCTGGGGAAGATGTCGAATTCCTTGATGAGCTTGAAATTCAAACAATCTTGACTCCTTGGAATTAAATGTTATTGATGATGATACTTGTGTTGGAATTATACTTTTATGGGATCTTTTTGGATTTTTACAGCCGGGGCATTCTCTTATTTGAATTTAGGTTGTAATTACACTTTTTTGGGATCTATTTGGATTTTTACTACTAAGTTGTATTTTGAGTTATGACTATGTTTTGAATTTGAGCAATTAGCCTATGAAATTATTATTGTTGGATAGATTTTTTTATTTTACAGGTGTCATTATTTTAGTTTTTAAAGTGGCCGAGTCAATTCGATTCAATCCGATTTAATCCGGTTAAATAACTATATAAATTTAATCTAAGATTGAGTTATCTAACCGAGTCATCCGAGTGGTTCCGGTTCAGTCATTCGGTCCGACCAATGACTCAGTGGTTCGACCATTGACCAGTGACCCAGTACCCCCGCCGAGTCGATGACCGAGCCGAGTTTTAGAACTATGATTTCTATGCATGCATCAACATATATTATTTACTAAACAACACATAATGTAACATGTTTAACAATTACATAAATAACAATTTCTTTGTCATAACTAAAACATTGTCGTATAGTCAGCCAAATATTTGGTCTTATGAACGAATTGCACAAATAGTGCATTACATGGTTCAAGCAACTATAGAGAAAGTCCTCTACTTGACATAATTTGGAAATCTAGTCATTCATATTAAAACTAGACACAAAAGTTATAAAAATTAAAAAGTAATACATGAATATAGGGTCACCAGATGATAAAACCTGGCCTCTGGGATGTTTTCGACAACCTTTAGCCTTCGAGAACCACTTTACTCAGCTTTAGATATTCAATAACCGATTGAATAGGAATAACGGGGTGCTACCTCTTCTAGATGCACGTCTCCCATTGATTCAGGAAACGTACGCGCATGACGTGCATGATCTGGTGCAGGACACACATAATACAATCACAAACACTTTTATTTTCCAGACAAGCCATGTGTTGCGCATCTGTCAGTAGCTGGTTACTCAGATTTCTTCACTCCTTGTCTTGTTTCTCCTCACAAAAAGTCCATAGTGACTATCCCCAAGAGATCACTTGATACATCTTGTAAAAAAAATATAGCACGACCACAAAGTTGTATGGTTTGGGTGATTTGGGTGATTTTTCTCCTTTAACGATCATGTCTTCGAATTATTACAAATCTAAACTAAAACATACATAAAGTTACTAGAAAGACTCCAAAGTAGCTCTTAAAAGATCCTAAAAACATGGTATGATGGAATATCATTACTTTGACAAGGCTTTGTGGCCGAATGATCTAAGGCTACCATCGATAATTGAATGAAATAAGAAGCGCTAGTTAAGTCAAACATAACATAGTTGAAAGACTAGGTCATAAATCGAATAGTTGAAAGACATTAAGAACATAACATATACAAGTTAAGTCAAACACTTAGATCATAAATCGAATAAGAAACTTTATTAATGGAATCCAACAAATAAGGGGAGGTTCATCGTGGAACCCTAATCAAGAGATGTTTAGTTAGACATGGTAACTGACATCATTACAGAACAATAGAAAAAACATACCCTCGAGGAAACAAGAGAAGGAGAAAACTGTCTACCTTGAAGCTCTGATGTCTGGCCTTTGCCTTGTACCACTAGCTTTCTGAATGAATAAAAATATTTGCATGCGTCTCTATTTATAGTGCATAGTTACTTAGGGTTTAAGAGATGAGAATTTAGCTTTTTCCTTCGATCCAGCTTGGAAAACAAACAAAATAGGCATCCTGCCCGCACTCATGCGCATGGGCTCACAAAATGAGGCACAAAGGCGCATGAGACAAGATCCAGGGCTGTCTCATGCACAGGGGTGCATGAGGTAGTAGCCTTGGTGCGAATTTTACAGTTTTCGTTCCTTTTTTAGCGTTCTTCCATCTTAAAATACCTTGGAACTTCAGATGAATTTTCCACAACTTGTATTGCCTTCAAAAACCTTATAAGAACCATTGATTTTCAATCTTCATATCCTTGATCCTTCATATGATGTATTGCTTTGTCGATTTACATGATTTTTCACTAAAAAAGACTCAAAACATCTACGAAGTTGCATGATTTAAAATAAAAGTGAATTACAATGACTTGAATGAAAATTATACAAAATGTTCCTCAAACCATGGACAAATCTTCTAAATGACCTCTTATTTGTCTTCAAATGCAAATAAAATAACTACTCCATTTTTTTAATGATTACACCATTTTTTTAATGAAAATTTACTTGTTTTAGATGCTTAACCTATATTTCTGAAGCACTCTTTAATATTGTCCATAAAAAAACATAAAAATGAAATTTATCTCAATGAATAAGTTAAAAGTCTTCGGTTCGAACACAACTCGATAAATTACCAATTGAACTATGCTCACCGCGAGACCAACACTCAACTCTTTAAGCGAACACATAGGTCCCAAATAAATAAAATCCAACGTTGGAGATTAGGTTGCCGTGCATTTCTCTCTCACTTCAACACTCACACACTCTCTCTTTCTCTCTCTCATTGCGGCTAGGGTTTTTCACTCTCTCTCTCAACCCTTCTCTCTCCGATCTCTATCTTCTCCTTCGTACGATGGTAACTATGCAAGCCTAGTTTCAACCCTGACGCTCGTGTGTTAAACTTGAACCGCGTGTTATTGTCTTTGCTGTTGTTTCAAAGAAGAAGATGGCCACTACCAATCCATTTGATTTGCTTGGTGATGACGCTGAGGACCCTTCTCAGCTCATCGTTGCTGAACAGCTCAAAGCTGCTGCTGCTCCTCCTGCTGCTAAGAAAGGTGCTGTCAAGGAACAGGGCAAGCCTAACAAGCCTGCGTTGTTGCCTTCTAAGCCTACCCCTCCTGCTCAGGCTGGTTAGTTACTGTTTCGTTTTTTTGGATTTTCTTATTAGGGTTTTGATTATATTAATTGAATTAATTTGAAGTTTGTTTTTCTATGAATATGATGAATCTTTTGATTTGTTGTTGGTTTGTTTATTTTTTTAATTTGTTGATTTATTTTAATAATATGTCTATCTTTGATTTTTTTGTAGGTCATTTATAATAAATCTGGCTTTTCTCAATTTGAAAGTTGTTATTTTTTAATTAACTTTTTTGATAATATATTTTTTAACTAGTTAGAAGTTCTGTCGTTGTTGTTGTTGTTGTTGTTGCTGTTGTGTATTTTGTGATGTCAAATGTTGCGTCTACAGGTTTAGACAATAATTGGTTAATTATTGTATGTTGTCTGTGTGATTGATAGAACACTATGGTTTCGTTTGATTCATGTAGCAACCCCAGTTAATGGGATAAGGCTTGGTTGTTGTTGTTGTTGTTGTTGTTGTATGTTGTCTGTGTGATTGATGCATGTTGAGAAGAACTGAGGGCTAGTGGTTTATTTTTGTTCACAATTGTAAATAATCTGTTTTAGGTCCTGTTTGGATGTTTGGATAAACAGCTTCTTTTGCAGCTTATAGCACAAGCGTTTATCATAGGTATAAGCTTGCATAAGCTATTAAGATAAAATAACAATGAATTGGTTTTGTATATTCTACAAGTTGTTTTTATAAGCTATATTCGAGAACTTATGAAATTAAGTTGAAAAAAGCTTATGAAAGTTGTCGCAAGTTATTTTTATAAGTTCTCACAAAATTTATGCCCGTAGACAAGCTGAAATAAGCCAATCCAAACATGCTTATTGACTATGAAGTCATAATTTTCTGTGGTTAGCTGTTGGTTTCTTACTTTTTGTTGGATTGTTGTTAAATACAATTTCGATGGCTGTAATTTGTAGATGTTTTAATTTAATGCGAAACACATTCTTCCAGTCCAGTCAGTTGAAATTTGTGTTTTTTCAAGTGCGACATCATAGCATTGAGCATTTTGTTCTGTGCGTGGATGTGTATTTTGTTGTCCATTTATATAACAAGGTTCTTTTTATGATGTACTGTTTTTTGAATGGTCACTCATGAGTCATGATTCTTCTTCATGCGTGTTAACTTTTTTTTTTTTTTTCTGATGTTTTATTTTGACAGTGAGGGAGTCCAGAAATGAAGGAGGACGCGGTGGTCGTGGATTTGGTGGACGAGGAGGTGACCGTGGGTTTGGTGGACGTGGAGGTGACCGCGGATTTGGTGGTGGTCGTGGAGGTCGTGGTTTCGGCCGTGACTACTCAAATGATGACAATTCGTTCCCTGCCTCTGGAGCCCCTGAAAACCAGGGTCCTGTTGAAGAAGGAGATAGGTCCTCAGAAAGACGTAGCTATGGTGGACCACGAGGTCCCTACCGCGGAGGTCGTCGTGGAGGTTTCAACAATGGTGATGCTGGTGAAGAGGGAAGACCCCGAAGAACATTTGAACGCCACAGTGGCACTGGGCGAGGGTGTGTTGTTAGTACCATATGATGATATGATTTGTTTGTTTAACTTCTGTTTCTATCAATATTGACTTTCTTTGTTTTCTTTGTTCTATTGTAGAAACGATTTCAAGCGTGAAGGTGCTGGAAGGGGTAACTGGGGAACAGAAACTGATGAAATTGCTCAGTAAGCATTCTTGCAAATTCTTACATTTGTTTACATGTTTATTATAGGAGTTTTTTGTTTTTGAATGTAGATATTTTTCATATTTATTTGCTTGTGGTTTATAATTTACTCAGGGTGACTGAAGAAGTCATGAATGAAGGTGAAAAGAATTTGGGTGATGAGAAGCCTGCAGCTGAAACTGATGTTGCCGAAGGGAACAAGGATAGCCCTGCCAATGAAGCTGAAGAAAAGGAGCCTGAAGACAAGGTAAATGTCCGTCTCCATTCGTACTGTTGCATTCTCCAAGTTTGGTGTTTTCCTACTGTTTAAATGACCAACCAAACAATCATGCGATTATTTGTTTTTGAGTTTGTTTCATTTTGTGTTTTTCCATAATTTTGAATTTATTTTGTCTGGTATTTCTTCACCTTTTTCAAGTGTCTTCTTTGCTGTTGTTGCATTCTCTAAGTTTGGTGTTTTTTTTACCATTTAACTGACTAACAGAACAATCATGTGATTTTTTGTTTGAGATTGTTTCATTTTGTGTTTTTCCATAATTTTGAATTGATTTTGTCCAGTATTGCTTCACCTTTTTCAAGTGTCTGAAAGTTGTCATGCACATTCATACTGACTTAAGCATTGCATATCTTTGGTAACCTTGTTGTTTCTTATGAGGTGCACTTGGTTATTTGCAAAGGCTTTGATTTATCATTTCTCCATTTCTCTGTGCTCTGTGTCCAATCGTACTTCTGATTTAATTTATTTGGAAGTTGATTAATCCATAAGCTGTTTTTGTTGTTGCTGATTGGTTATTAGGAAATGACTCTGGAGGAATATGAGAAAGTGCTGGAAGAGAAAAGAAAGGCTTTGCAAGCTCTAAAGACTGAAGAGAGAAAGGTTGACACTAAAGCATTTGAAACCATGCAGGCCTTATCGTGCAAGAAAGACAATACTGAAATCTTTGCTAAATTGGTGAGAATTTTTTGATCTACTTTTGCTTTCCTAATCAATAGTTATACAATAGTTATTATGTTGTATGGTTCATATCAGCTAATATCGTGTTGCACTTCTATCTTTGTTCTAGGGAGCTGATAAGGATAAGCGCAAAGAGGCTTATGACAAGGAAGAGAAAGCCAAGAAGGTATTTCTTTGTTGAATTTTCTTGCCCTTGTTACTTTGTATGTATAACAACTTCATGGTTTTTCAAGTCTCACTCAGTATTGTCAAATAGTGACTATAGTGGGCCTTATAACGTAGCAGAATATGGACAGAAAACACCATTGTTCCATATAGGGTGCAAGTACATAGGGATTTGATCAAATTGCTATTTTCTGCTATTGACAACATTTGTCTAACATATGTTAATATCATTTTTTTTCATCTCCATGATTCTTTTTTACTCGTTTTGTGTGACGATCAAGGTTTTAATGTCAGTTATCAGACTATATATTTGTTTATTTTTTTAAAATTCTAGTAACCATTGCCTTCTTGGGAAGGTAAACCATAATTTTTTTTGGATGCTTTACTTAGTTTTGTCAAATGTGCTTGCTTAATTATTATCTGACATCTCCGGTGAAAATTATTTTATCTGTGCTTCCATTGTATGATTTTTGATAGTTTTGGAATGTAATTTTTTTGGTCATGATGATTTTTATTTTACTAACTGGAATTCATCTTTTTGTCAGTCTGTCAGTATCAATGAGTTTCTGAAGCCAGCTGAAGGAGAATCCCACTATAACTCAGGTGGGCGCGGCAGGGGACGTGGTGGCCGTGGTACACGAGGAGGAGGAGGAGGAGGAGGAGGAGGAGGAGGAGGAGGAGGAGGTTTCCGTGGAAATTCGTACAGCAATGTACCTGCTCCATCCATTGAAGATCCCGGGCATTTCCCTACCTTGGGTGCCAAGTGAACCCTTTTCGCGCATATCTGTCCTATTTTCAGTTTTGGTTTTTCTTTGATTTTAATGGAACTAAAAGCAGGAAAAGAACTATTACTAATTGGATTTCCTGCTAATTTTATTTTATGGTTTAAAATGTAAATTTAGGTTCATAGCGTTGTTTATCCCTTGCAGCCATTTCCCTTTATCCTTTTATCGCGTTTGACATTTTTCGGGGAAATGGTTGCGGGGGTAAAGACATAAATGTTGTTGAGTCTTCTTTCATAGATTGACATCTCAGTTTTGCTTCTAATTTTACTTTCTTTCAATAAGCATTCTATTAAAAGTGTTGTGGGGAAAATAAGTTAAATGGTGGTTGAAATTCTCTGCTGTGGTTGGTATAATGTGGGGATTTACAAGTGTTTTAGCAGGAAGAATGTGATTTTTCAGCTACCAAGTGTTGGTAGAATCAGGCTTTCAATTTTGTTGCAGCAATCATTTTGAAGCAAACAAGAATTAAATCAGCTATAATTTGTTTGTTATCATAACACAACTGCTTTGAAAAAACTTTGATAGTTTTCCATGAATGTTGTGATGACTTTCTTGTAAGCTCTAACCTTTCATGTAAATGATTTTAACTCCCATTTTCTGTGATTGTTTACTGGGTGTCTCTTCTGAAATCTTTCAAAGCCAAACTTGTATCACAAGAAACAAGATGGAAAGATAGCAGCACATACTAAAAGCTCAAGTAGAAAGAATTGTAGTTTCAAAAGTATGATTTACCATGCTTGTAGTTTCAAGTCAACTTGTTAAGATGATAGCTTCACCCATCAACTTAAAAAAACAGAAAATTGTGACCACTTAAATTTTGATAAATCTAGAAGGCTTAATGAGTTGCTAATGTCTTCCCTTTGACAACATGAAAGGAGCATTAAAGGAACACTTGGTGCATGTTCCTGTTGTAGGGAAGTACATGATACTGTTGCATTTATAAGCAAAAATGCCCAAAACTGTATTGAACAGAATGTCAAAGGAAGAAAATACCTTAACTAGTGACTTTTGAGCAACTTCTTCATTTTGTACTTCCTTTCTTGAGCCCTAAAGAGGTCAAAATATGCATTATTGACCATGTCAAGTGGAAGACACAAGAAAATATTCTATCAGTGAGCTTCTTTATTTTGTACTTCTTTTCCTAACCCCTAAAGAGGTAAACGCATGCATTATTGACTATGTAAGTGGAAGGCACAACTTGAGGAAAACTGTCTCATGTTGATAATGATTCCACCAAAGATTAGTGAAAATGTATAGGACAAGTGAACTAAATATTTTTTTTATACATGCAAAGTTATTTTATTTAATTGTAACGTCATATTTGTCTCTTGTTATTTCCTGCCCCTGTTAATGTTCTTATAATTTCTAGTGAATCCGGATTGTACAATTGAATTTGAAACGTACATTTACGTTTTTGTCTATAAGATTGTATGATCTGGACAAATGTCGTATGAATTGTGTACTTTAGATATGGGTAAATTTGGTAATTTGGGTGCTTTGAGAATATAGGAGGAGATGTTTTCTAAACTTAATCATTCGACCACATATTCTCATTTTTTTGAAGTTGTTGAAGGATAAAGTTTCGAAATAAAACAGTATCCAGTTATTCAAATTGTTAGAGTACATTAAATATAACCACATATTCAATATCACTAAAAACGTAAAATGATATATCTGCGAAGAAACTCACAACATCCAAGTTAGAAGCACGCAACAATAAAATGTCTATGAATAATATGATAAAATCAAAGTGAACAGAATACACATGCGACAGAATCTACAACGTTGTCACCCAATTCATTGATTGAATATGTAATTGATTGGAGCTAATATTTCAATAAGAATCAAACGAATACGACAACAATATGAGAAATCAAATAATGCCACACAAAACCACGAACTAGGTAAATAGAATTGGGTGATTGATCCCTCAAATGTTTTCTCGGTAAAATCGTTATACATGGCTTTGTGGGAAAATTCCCCCTGGAGTGGGTCGAGAGGAGTTTGGGCAAACTTTGCATTGCAAAAGGTTCAAATATTCTCTTGGCAATTAATCCTAAAGAGGCTTCCTACCCGTGGAAACTTGAGTAGAAGGGGAGTTGTGTTTGAAGAATTAACATTGAGTTGTATTTGGTGTCCGAGGATCCTCGAGGTTGAAGATCACTTGTTTTGTAGGTTTAGCTTTGGCAGAAGTGTTTGGTATGATATCTTTAAGTGGGTGGGTGGGCATAAGAGTTGTCTTTCCTGGAAATGGAGCCACCCTCCTTACTATTTTTCCACCTCTTCTCCAAATAAGAAACACCAAAAAAGACTAACTATAATTTGGCATGCGACGGCTAGAAAGATTTGGGAAGCGAGAAATGAGATCATCTTTTCATCAAAGGCTCCAGAGGTGGAACAAATTGTAGGTGAGATTAAACTAACCTCGTGGAGGTGGTTTCTTGCTAGGAAAAAAGGGGGAGCTTTGCTTATATTTTGAATGGTTTTCGAATCCTCTCCTATGTCTAAATATGCAACTTAGGTGTCTTTTGGAAGGGTCGACTATCCCTTGTACTCATTCCTAACATGTGGGTTGAGTCCTACTTGTACTTGCCTCATTTTCTCCTAATAAAATTCATTTTTGCTGTTAAAAAAAGTATGTTAAAATGCGTGTTGCTAACATTAACATCCCCCTCGTGAACAAGTGAAACAAAATCTTCTCATTAATTTCCTCAAAAAAAATCTTCTCATTAATGCAAAATAAAAATAAAAATAGATTGGTTTGAAATTGATACGCAAGGTTGAGCTCCAGTCATGATCTTGCCATGAGTGGTTGGATTAGCTGGAGAAAATTATGGGGAGAGAAGGATTCGTATATTTTCTGACTACATATAAGAACTTGACTGCGTATGGAAGTTGATGGAAAACAATGAATCAAATATATATTTCAGTATGTTCTTTGGATGAACCTGAACATTTTCTTTTAATTTTACAAAATCCATCCATATATATATATATATATATATATATATATATATATATATATATATATATATATATATATATAGGGTTTTGTTACAAGCCACCCTTTGGTGGTGTCTTTTAACAAGTCACACCTTAAGGTGTGATTTTCACTTTTTAGTTATAACTTTGCTAAAAGACACCTTCATAAAAGTAAGTTGGTGTCTTTTTGCAAATGCTCATAAAGTAACTTGATAAAAGACACCTTCATAAAAGATGTCTTTTATCATAACCCATATATATATATATATATATATATATATATATATATATATATATATATATATATATATGTATGTATGTATGTATGTATGTATGTATGTATGTATGTATGTATGCATGCATACATAATTATTTTATCAATTAAGGATGACAATTCCTTCTTACATCACTTCATATTTTTATCAAAACTCTTCGGACAAATAATTGTTAAGAAAAGCAAGTATTCCAAAACGTATAGGAATAAGCACTGAAATGGTCTAATAATAACAATCAAATGCAAATAATAAAGAGACTGCTTGTTAAAAGACATAATTACGATAAGTGTCATCCTTCTCTCTGTTAGGGTCTGTTTCGAAGATTTCGAGGGGAGGATTTTGAAAGAAAAAAAAATGAACGAGAATGTGGAGCGAATGCTGCGCTTTGAGAAGGGAGAGGCTCATGGAGTTTATTTTTCTTCGTGATATAAAATTACTCTACTTTGGTTTACTCGGAAAATGGATTGAAGGCGGATTTTGAAGGGATTAGATAGTAAATTCTTCATTTTCTTTTTCATAGTGTTATAATGTTTTTAAAAATTAAAAATACGATATCAATCATAAATGTTCTTTCATTTTTGTCTCCCAGTTCACTCTATCAAATAAAATGAAAAAGATCCTCTCTCCTTTTCTTTCTTTCCCACCCAAAAACCCGGCCTTCTCTCTTCTCCAAACTCTTAAAAGGAACCTTGGTGTGTTTGGATGGAGGGTTTAGGAGGGGAAGGGAGGGGAGGGTTCACTTTTCATTTTTAAATTACGGACACTATGAAATATTTTTAAAAAAGTTATCATATTAACATGATAAACAATCATATAATATTTCAATCACACTTAATTTATTTTAGAAAAACATGTTATATAATCCGTAATTTAAAAAAGAAAAGTAAACCCTCCCCTCCCTTCCCCTCCTACACCCTCAATCCAAACACACCCTTAGGTTTATCAAATTCAAAATAATATTCATTAAATTATGATAAACCTTTGTATGTGTACGTGTGAAATTGTTTAATTTGGCGAGGAGAAGCTTAAGTAAACATTTTATGATTTACCTAAGTACACATGTATGAAACCATCACTTTGAATGCATTTCTTTTGTCTAAGGCGGTGATGACATTTACTTTTCTTGGAGAGTTCGACTTATTTTCTTACATTCCTTGTATGGTATACTAATGAATTTGAAGACATTATTAAAGAGAATAAAGTCATTTGCATTGATGATGGTGATGATTTTCGTATCTGCTTAATTGATGTACACTCGATTACCATAATATAAAAGTCCAACTGTACATAAAGTTATAGTACATACATCCAATGTAAAATGAATTCCCAATTTAGATTACAATTTGTTTCTCACGCAAACTGTGTTGTTGCCTGGGAATCAATAGTTTCCCTCGGCCTTTCTTGAGTGAGTAAAGACCAACTTTATATCTGAATATGGTACTGAGAAGGCTTATACAACTACTCCTTACAGCCTTACAAGGAATTTGGGTCAGAGTTGGTGGAACATATGAAGTACTGTAGTGATCATCCGAATGAGATGAGCGAGCTTGCAAAGGAGAAAGTTCAATTCCAGAAAGTTCAATTCCTATCACATTGTTTGATACTGCACTGAGATCATAAATATTGCACACTTCATTTGTTAAAAAAAAAAAAAAAAACTATTTCTAGAAGTCAAGATCGTCAACATACTTACAAGATATGATTAACATTACTGAAACCTAAAATAAACCTAGGACTTTGTTAATATGTCAACAACTCAGCACCACCATGAACCTTAGAGTGCGGTAAAAGGAGAAAATAGAGGAAGATAACATTGTTATGTCGTTTCTCTTTTTGGATTCTATATGTCATATGCCATTTTTATTTCTATTAGTGAAAATGAGATACACTTCTGTATATATTTCGTTTACAAAATGTAATACAATCAATGAAAATGAGATATATTTCTGAATATATTTCGTTCACAAGTGGCATCCAAAGTACGTACCTTTGGGTGTTAGTACAGTGTAGGAGTGAGTAGCTTGAAGCAGAGAAAAGAGTGTGAGTGAGCAATTACGAATGTATCTTTGCGTCTTCAATTCACATGAATTAATTGCTTCAAGTTTTGTAGTGTATTGGTTTTGTCCAAAAGTACTTAAATATGTTGTGTAAGTTTTAGGTTATAGTTGTGTTGTGTGCATGCTGTGTCTTTATATTTTGTTTTTGAAAATTCACATGAATTAATTGCTTCAAGTTTTGTAGTGTATTGGTTTTGTCCAAAAGTACTTAAATATGTTGTGTAAGTTTTAGGTTATAGTTGTGTTGTGTGCATGCTGTGTCTTTATATTTTGTTTTTGAAATTACGTCATACATATTATAATTTTGGATGGGAGAATTGTGACTAGAAGCATCTCTCTGTGTTGTCTTTTTTTTTTTTTTTTTAACAATGTGTTATAGCAAATTAATTTTTTCTACAAAATAAAGTGAGGGTCCTTCGGGTAAGTATTTATATTTGACTTTCTAAATCATATTAGAGTTCTTAAAAAAAAAAAAAATCATATTAGAGATGTAGTTAATAACTTACTAGTAATAATTAGTTACTATTTTTTTTTTTGTCAAGTAGTCTAGTCGCTGTTTTGTTACCAATTGAGATGAGATAATGGAGACTAATTACTGCTTTGTTACCATATGTAAGTATTTATGTGTGAGCACACCCGAACACTAGTGGTTACACTTTTGCAAGCCAATAATATGTGTTATGAATATATCAATCGGTGGATGTCAATCCATTAACCTTCTACATACTTGTAACTCCAATTAGTAAGTGAATTGTAATGTGGTTATTCAGTTACCTATTTGTATCATATAAATAAGACCTATATGCAATGTAAAGATTACACTTTTGAAGAGAATAATATACAAAACTCTCCTTTTAATTTATTATGTGGTTTTCCTACTTATTTGTTGACGGATTTTCACATAAATATTGTGTATTCAGTTCCCTTTGTTTTAGTTGTGTGATACTATATGTTGTTACTCTAATACCTATCATGGGGGAAGGAGAGTTTGAAAAAGAAAGTGGAAGGTATAAAGGGATTTAGGAGAAGAGAGCTTTGAGAGGTGTTTTTTTCATAGTATAAAATTCCTATTTGAAAGTACTCAAAATGTATGGAAGGATTTCAAAGGGTTAAGATTATTTTTTCAAAGTTCAATACACTTTAAAATAAAATTAAAAATATATTAATCACAAAACATGCATTTATCTCTCTGCAAACTGACTCTCGTTAAAACGATGGAAGATTTCTCTCTTATTCTCCTCTTATCCTCTTCCCCAAAGCCCTTCCCTCCCTCCAATCTCCCAAACAGACCCTAAACAAAACTCCACTTTGTGCATGCACTTCTCTTGTTATATATTAACTCCTTCAAACTAACTTTTAAATGAGCATTAAAAAAATATATATGCTTCACATTATACAGTTTTACAAGTGAACACAATTAGGTTTGGCATTGTTATTGTTATTGAAAAGAAAATCACTCAATGCTTGGTAGTTCGTGGCTTCAATAGCATGAGAATGTCACCTTTGGTCAAATGCACATTTTGGAATACTAACCCAAATAAATGTGCGTTTTCAACCAACAAATACAGTTTTATTTGATTTTTTGTTTGATTGATTGATAGGAGCTCTAATAAGTTTTGTCCAACGGCCAAAAGTGCTTGATCAAGTGATATGTGCTCCCTAACTGCGGAGGTTCACACAATCACCATTAAATAGATTTCTACCAATCTTCGTGAATATTATCAGAGATGAATTCAAAATTTTCAAATAACAGGGCCATGTGATATTAATAGAGATGAATTCAAGATTTTGAATTTGATTGCTTGAAACAAGTTGTGATATTTTTATCCAACGGCCAAGATCGTTTGATCAAGTGATTATGTGCCTCCCTAACTACGGAACCATTAAATAGATGGGTGTTCTACCAAACTTTGTGAATATTAATGAAGAGATGAATTCAAAATTTTCACATAACAGGCATTCCGTTGATCTAGTAAACACTGGTTACACAATTTGGCGTGTGGTAAATCAGAATTTGATCATTGAATGAAGGAAACAGATCAAATTATTGAATATGCAGTTCCATAACACCACATTTCAGGAGCAATCAAATAAACAAAAAACAAAGTAGACTCAAGCTCGAAATGAAACAAAGGCAGGAATATAGATTTAGCATTAATGAATATTGTAATTTGCACAAGCCATACCATTAAGTATATTCAAAGAATGGGATCATCTAGGTCAGTTCCAAACCACCAGACAAATTCTTACATTGGTCCACTATTTTAGTCATATAATAACAAAACCAAAAAATCTTACAAGCAACGAGCAGTAGACCAAATGAAATAGATCAGAATATCTTGTGGTTAAGATGAGCAGCACCCACTTTTCTGGCCAACTGGCTGTCCCCTTATCTGCACTGTTGGAGGCCTTGCATTGTTTGTAGGTTGGCTAGCCATTCTACATTCAAGAATAAATTATCATCAGAATTTGATCTTAGAGGGAATCAATGCCAGCAACGAAAAGAAGTTAGTGATAACACGAAAGTCCTTTTAAAGTAAAACAACTTTTCATTAAACATCAGGACTGATCAAATGTATATCTAAGCCTAAAACCAAGTCTTCTAATTAAAATGACAGTCCTTTCAAGGTGATGATTACCCTGCTGGTTGCAAGCTGTGCAGCAGATCAAGAAAGAATGGGCAACGAGATTTTGGAATTTTGGTTTCCAAAATGATTTCCTCGGTCGGTGGCCATGTGACTATGATTTTTGGTAAATTCTTAGGTACCGTGGAGTTTGGTTGGGTATCAGTACCTTCTAGGTAAAATTTGTTTAACATTTGAATTTATTCTAAAATAAACTAACATGAAGAAATGACACGGCATTGATTGATTGGACGAGAGGTACATACCCAACCAAACTACATGGGTATTTTTTTTTTTGCCTCACTTAGGTATCCTCTGTATGGCTCTAAGTCATTCATTTTAAGCATGGTCTAGATTTGAATGGATGGGATACAATACAAAGTCCTCAAAATTGACTTATCCCAGCCAAGGAAAACTAAAAGGCATAAAGATGACTCTAAGCTAAAGAAGGTTGGAATGGGCTTCAGCGTAATCCTTCTTTTCTGAGTTGTAAACTTATTTTCGCTCTAACTTGCTTAGAAGGCCATGCATATTTAACTGTTCATCTACATTTAAATTATAAAAAATAAAAATAAAATGAGTACCTATCCTTGATGGAAGAAGCCATTGCCATAAATGCCTGTTCGACATTTGTAGAATCCTTTGCACTTGTCTCCATAAAAGGTATGCCTATTTCATCTGCAAATGCCTGTTAAAGACAAACATAATATAGATAAAGATAGCTGAAATAGGAATGTAAGAGTAGTAACGCCTCAACGGCACTATGCAAGCACAAGCTTGAAATTGAATGTTTCTTTAGTATGAAAAAAAACACAAAAATGCAAGGGGTGTAAAACAAAGTTATACCTTAGCTGTTTCATATGACACAGCTCTCTCTGATGTCAGATCACACTTGTTGCCAACCAAGAGCTTGTTAACATTATCACTAGCATAGCGGTCAATTTCACTGAGCCATTGCTTCACATTATTGAAGCTCTCTTCATCTGTCACATCATAGACAATCTGCCAGAATAACCAGTTAGTAAAGCATGCAAGGAAAGACCAACAAAGTCGGGAAATATAAATTTAAAACTTATGCAAAACCATCATCACGCACAATAATTCCATGTGCCCCACGGTAGTAGCTACTGGTGATTGTCCTAAATCGTTCTTGCCCAGCTGTATCCCACTACATATGAAATTGGATCACAAAACAAAATAAGAAACAATGTCAATGTGGTACAGAAACTTATTCACTAAAATGAAGTGATTATCAAAAAACATTTTATAGAAAAATATCTCCAACAAGATTAAAAAAAAGAAGTTATGTCAAGCTCACTGATGATATAATATCAATAGACAAAGGAACTAAAACAAAGACAATCATGTACATACGATTTGGAGCTTAATGGTCTTCCCATCCTGTTCAACTGTGCGGATTTTCTACATACAATAACATAACACGATGAGATATCAGAAATTGCTTTAATTCAGTGCAAGATAGATCTTTGCAAAGTTGTACTTACAAAATCAACTCCAATGGTGCTTATGTAGCTGTCAATGTAAGAATCATCCTGTAGCATAAAACTTAATGTTAATACAAATCACAAAATTAAGCCACATAACAGCTCCACGAACCAAGATCAACCAACATGCAAAGTGAAGCCATTTTACCTTTCTTAGTTTGGTACTATCTATCATAACAAAAACATCTTTTATGACACCAGCCGAAACACAGACTTCTTTTTTAAAAAAAGAATAATTAAGAAAATTAACATGCTATAATTTTTTCAATCAGACATTCTCCAAAAGGTAAAAGGGTTTTATTTCCCCCAAACCTCATAACAACTATTGTTTTATTTCCAGAACTCTAACACAAAAAAAACCTCCAACAAAGAATTAAACAGGTAGCCATTGTTTATAAATAATTCAAGATATTACAATTACCAATTACTACCTCTGTTCCTTTTTCCTAGTCACTTTTGTAGATTTTTTTTTGTTCCTGTAACTTGTTATTTTCAAAGTCCAATACAACATTAATTATTATTTTGTCTTGGAGAGAGAGAGAGAGAGAGATACGATGTGGAATGAGATAATAAACAGTTTAGGGTATTACTAACAAAACATCAAATATTTTAATGAAAAGTAACAAAATTTATTAGTTTGTTAGTAAGTGTAAATAACCCTAAAACGACAACTAAAAAGGAACGGATGGAGCATTTCTTTTACCAGTGCAACACACCCAAAGGCTTCTAAGTGTTACTTGGGAGCGATAAAACAATTAACTCAAGTGGAAATAAGGTAAACCGAAAATGAAAACCATACAACATTACACTATAGTATCGGTTATAAAACCAAACAAGCGTAGCCAACATAAACAACAAGCATAAAAAGTAGCAGAGAGCTTACAGCAAATCTGAGCAGAAGGCATGATTTTCCAACACCAGAGTCTCCAATCAAAAGAAGCTTAAACAGATAATCACTGAAAACAATAACCACAACACATAAGCTCTATCACTTCAACAAAAATAGATTGTGAATCAGCATCTAAATTAACCATATCTCCACAAATATCAACATGAAATCAAACACAAAAACCCAATTATAAAGTCTTAATTTTTTTTCTTCCAAAGATCTATAAACAATAGCAACACAAACACTGCAATTAATCTTCTAATTGATTGAACTACAAACTCAAATAACTCTAAGAAATTAACAAGGGATCACAAACAAGATCAGATTCAGGGTGATTCTAAAACTATAAAATCAATCATGAAAACTCAAAAACACAACGATCGCACTTGAATCCTTATTTAAAAAAAATAGTAAACAACAATCTAGGGTTAGAATTTCAGAAAAAATAAATTCAATTTAGGTTAGAAAACAACAAAAATTGAAATTAACATAACCCAGCTTATATAAACCAAATTAACACCAACCATTTTGAGAGAAAACATCAAAAACACGTAAAAGGAACGAAATTTCAGAAAATAAAAAACGAATCAAGGAAAATCGAGAAGGAATAGAAAGTGAGGAACATACTATTCAGGATTCATGACTGATAGAGTGAAAAGGTTGATCGGCGAGTTGTTGCCGGAGGGAGAGTTCGTCGGAGATAGGTGCGGTAGCGGTGGGTTAACCTCGAGAAATCAGAAGGAATCGGTTGTTGGTTGTGTTGATTGATATGATGAGAAACGCGTGGAAAAGGGGATTAAATACGGTGACGTATTTGAGATTGAGATGATTTGATTTGTATGGGTAGATCCAAATTAATTTGACCCAAGAAGAATTTACTTATACGCATGCTTTTCACGAGCTGTCATGTGACCCGACCCGACCCGGTATGTATTAGCTTGGGTCGCTGCCCTTCCCAGACGGACCGACACATCGGAAACCTCCTAGGTTTGTGTTATTTTTACAAGTTCGTATTTGCTCCATTTGTCTACCATTCATCTAATGTTCATTTATGAAAGAGATAAATACGAATTAAAAATTAGTGGAACTCGTAAAGAGACTTACTTATTAAGATTTGTTTTACTAATCTTTCATTTACATCGATCTCTCTCATAAATGAACACAAACTGAATGATAGATAAGTGGAGTTAACCCAATCTCTACTGACTTTTTGTTGAAATTGAGCAATGTAGAGGGGTGATTGTTCAATAAGCCTCTCAAATTGTTCAACTGATTGGGTTGTAACTTCCGATCAACATTTTTTGTGAGTAAAACTCAATCGAACCGTAACTCCCAATCAGTATTTTCATAAAAATGTGAGCAATTTGAGGGGTTTATCGAGCAATCACCATGCATGGGTGAAGAGCAATTCATTTGGTTTAGACGTTTGTTGTCTAATACAATCATTATAAGCTATGAGGGCCAATGGATCAACCTAGTATATTTAATTCATTTTAGATGATTGCTCATCTCCCTCTTATAATATTTCTTATAAATCGTGGTTGGGTCTTACACAACCCTACAAAAACCGACTTGTGAAGTGAGAATTGCCCAAATTATAAACACATATTTATGTCATCTTTTATCTGAAGCAAAACTATTTAACACACCCCCTCACGCCTAGGCCTAGGCCTGGATATCTCGAGTGTGAATAAATGGTGGATGATTCAATGGATCTTGAAGGAGGCTTTGGTACCATCTTAGAAATCGTGACTGAGTCTTACACAACCTCACAAAACCGACATGCAAGGTGATGACTGCCCTTACTTATAAACACATGTTCATGCCATCTTTAGACCCTTACCTTAAAAGTCACCCACTTTGAAATACGATTTTTTTAATTATTTATTTAGTGTGGGATATGATTGGACACATGTGATTTTTTTTTCTTCGTTAATACTAGATATTGGTTCGGGAACAATTCGGGATAAAATGTTTCGCAATGTATAGCATTGCTGATTCTCCTTGTAATCGAGTTGGAGTACACATTCTATTCCTTCTTAATGTAAGTATTTTGCTCTTCAAAAAATTGCTTAAATAATTAATAATTTTTTTTTTTTATAAAAAATAGTAGTATTATAGTACTTATATGTTCATACCTTAGGAGTTTCTATATGGAGAATTTAATAGAATCTCCAATCAGCACAAGGAAATGGCCTTAACCGGAGCACTTTGACAAAAAAAAAAAAAACTAAATAGTCTCCAACTTGAAAGTTATTGAGTGCCACCAATTCTTGAAAAATTGTATTAGGTCATGTTACTCCTAAATTGACACAAAGTTGAACTTGATTGCTATTATTTATTCCAAGTACATATTTATCAAACAAGGTTTGCTACCAAGATCAACAGGTGCTAACAAGCAGGACAGAAAAAAACAAAACACATGTGCATGTTTCCTAGTAGATGCAGGTTTCCTAGAAAGATCAATTTAAAAAACTAACATGTGAAATACATATATTATTACACACACCTTATTATAGAAATATAAACCCTCATAATCTATGGTTTCATAGTTTCAAAGTATCAAGAAACCTTCCCTTTGAAACATCATTACAACAAAGGAATTCAAGAAATTCCCTAAAGCTAAACTCCTTGTAAGCCTTGGGATGTTGATCATCAACAAGTTCAAGTGTTGGACCTATCTTTTTATCCATAGCAAGACTATGAAGACTCACAATAGAAAATCTCTTCTCATCTTCATTAACAGTTGCTCTATGAATCACACTCTTATATTGTCCATTGCTAAGAACTTCCATTTGATCCCCTAATTGCACAACCAATGCTCCATCAACAAAAGGAACAGGAATCCACTTTTTGTTTTTGTCTTCAATTTCTAGCCCTGAACGAGTTTGTAGAAGCAGTGTTATGGAACCATAATCTGAGTGAGGATGGATTCCTAAGGTGAGTCCTGGTTCAGGACATATAGGGTAGCAGTTCACTGCTACTACTTGTGACCCTCCATTTATTTCTTCATGCAAGTAACTTTGGTTTAATCCTAGGCTTTCAAATATTATTTCCATTAATTCGTTTTGTAAAACTTGTGTTGCCACTGCATACTTTCCCATCTTCTCCCTATAAAAAACATTCATTTTGCTCATTTACTTTTACAAGTCAATATAAGTACTAACATAGATACGAACATGACACACGTAGACAATACTGATAATTTATTAAAAAAAATTATTGAATCTGTTTCAAGTGTCTTAGTTTTTCACTAACACGTGCTTTAACATTTGACACGCCTTCGATTTGAAGTGTTAGTGCTAGATAAGTCAGACATCGTCGTTCCATTTAAATTTTTAAGGCGAGAAGTTTTTTTTTTTTTTTGACATAAGGTAAGGAGCTTTTCATATCAAGAAAAAGTTGTTTTAATAAATTTATTGTTCTTCTTAAAAAAAAAAATGTTGATTGAAAAGATTTTGCATTAATTTGAAAATGTCTACATTAATAGTACGTACCTATAAGTGGATGGATTTGAAGGCCACATATGAATCCAATCTGCTATTGGATGAGAGTAATGTTTGATGAAATCTCTCCAGCAAAAAACTTCATCCTTAGCTTGATTAAGACTTGTTCCATATCTTACAGGTTTGTGAACATCATCAGAGAATAAACGCATTTTTTCATCATTAGGAAGGTTGAAGAACTCGTTTGCAACTTTCAAAGCTTCTTTCACTGTTGACTCATCAATTCCATGGTTAATTACCTACCACAATGTGAGTGTCATATGTTAACTTAATTAATACTTGTTAATGAATGAAACTAAGTGACCATAAAATCGAAGACAAATGATGTAAATGGTATAGAATCAATATATGTAGCTTCTCACTTGTGTTTTTAAAGTGGCTTAGATTTTCAACTCACTAGATGATTACAATGTCATTGGGAGGAAAAGTGAAGTGAAGACAAGTACCTTACTATATATAGTAGTGCAATGAAAACAATAGTTGCTTCTATATCCGACTCATTTATAAGCAAATGTGACAAATACAATGTATCTTGATTTAGGGAAAATAGAGTAAATAAATGGTCCCGAGAAATCTGAATTATACGAATATATTATTGTTACTACTTTACCAGCATATACTTTTCCAAAAATGATTATAGGCATCTGCTATTAATAAAATAAAAATTAAT